>NC_054467.1:12966848-13566848 GCF_017639515.1 Carcharodon carcharias
GGTTTATGTTAGACAATGGTAGTAAGGGTTAAAGAACCAAGGATAGGAGTTAAAGTATGGAGCAGCCACAGTCTGAGGCTCCAGAGGCTGAGTGGCCTGCGCCTTTCTTTCTACGATCGTGTACCCGCTGATAGGTTGGGGACGACCCGGCATCATCACTTTAAAACTGCGCGAGAGTAGTTAAGGAATAGTCTAGATGACAGGCTGTTCTCCTTTTCCCTGAGAGTAGTGGATCTTTGGAACAAGTTACCAGCTTGTGTACTAAACGCTGATTCTCACGTAAGCCTCAAATTGGGAACTGGTTCTTGAGCGCGTCCTATGGAAAGGTGAGCGATTTACCAGTTAACGTAAGCACGGGCGATTATCTTCCAGACTGGCTTTGATTGCCCGACGAGTTCAGAGAGAATTTTTAGATGTTTTAGCCCCTTTTGTTGCCTCTTCTGAGGCTGCTGGGGGTGGGATTGTAGGAAATTTCTAGTCATGATGCCCCAGACATGAAGAAAGGAAGCTGGTAATCTCTATCCAGTGCCAACCTCCTCACTCCCATTTGTGACATAATTGACTTAAGATGCTCTCCCTCATGTTGAAGTCCCTTCACGGCCTCTACCCCTCCCTCCCTATATCCATAACCTTCTTCAAACCTGCACTCTGCAATCCTCCCACACCTGCTCCTCCTCGTGCATTCCCCACTCCCTACACTCCATCATTCAAGTCCATAACTTCAGCTGCCGAGCCCCTAAACTCTGGAATTCCCTCCATAAGCCTCCCTGCCTCTCTCTCTCCTCCTTTATGGCCCTCCTTAAAACCTGACAAAGCTTTTAATCACCCCACTTGCAGGCAGGGCTGGATACAACCGACTGGCTGACTACGCCACTTCAAAGGGACTTAAATAAAGCCAACCATAAATATTCAACAAGATCATCAAAAGAGGAATATGAAACAGAACAAGAAAATAACCCAGAAACGGACAACTTAGCGAGAAAGAGTAAGGGAGTGCAACTAATTGGACAGGTCTTTCAAAGAGCTAGCACTGACATGGAGCGGCAACTGAAATCTCTAATTTGGGACATGAAATATTATCCAGTTACTTTATGTTTTATAAATGTTTCTTTTGACGGGAAGGATGCAAAGGAAAGGTTTGCCTGCAGAGACGGCTTCAGCCCTGATTTGCTCTCCATTCCTAGTCAACGGGCAAAAGATCCAACCCAATATATGACTGTTGCTGTGAGGAACGCAGAGAGGTGAGTGACAGAGAGAGACATGAAACAGAGAGACAGGTAAAGATTGGGGTCATTGTGTGTGGCTATGACAAAACAGAAATTCACGTGTCTTATAACAGAGCCAGCCAGTATCATGGTATTGGCATACACAAGTACAAGGGGCCTCTCCAGTAAGGATAAGTTAACTATTAAAAAGACTCACACTAGTACATTGCCCGAGCCGATTTTCCACCACATACACTCACCTGCCACAGCTTATCTGGGAGACTTCACTTCCCATCAACTCCTGGACTCTGCGGGGATTTATTTCATTGTTTATGAAGTTATGACCCAGCTGCCCACAAAGACCAGCTCCAAAAGTAAAAACACCTCCACTCTAGGTAAAGTTACACAAAGTACAGTGGAAGTGAACAATTTCTAAAATTAATGCTATGATATAAATTTATACTTCCATCCATAAAAGGTGAAAAACACACACAAAAAAATTATACATACTCATACAGGCCTGCCTATTGAAATATTTAAAAGCTGAGCTCCCAGGAACTTGCACATGCGGGAGTAGAAATTGGTGAACGTTGTGTCCGATTTTCAGGTGTAAGACATGCACAAAGCACATCGATTCATGGTGGGACGGCCTGTGCAGTCACTGGTCCCACTGCAAAATTCTGGGGCTTTTTATTTTTAAAGATTGTCTCGAGCGAGCACTCAAAACAGGCATTAGGCCTCTTAAATGTGTAAACGGCAGGGCCCACGAATATGGAAGGGCCTGTTGTTGATGAGCAAGGCGGGTGTGAGGCCTACCTCGCTCAAGATTCCTGAGCCACGCTGTGTAGCCACCAAATCCAGTTGGTGACATTTTCTTTTAAGCTATAAAACATTCTTGTGAAGCCAGGAAGAACAGGAATGCAATCGTGTGCCCTCCCCAAATCCATAGCCCAAATAATCCAACCTCACCCCACATGCCTGGAACCCGAACCAGTAGACCGAAAAATCAGGTAGTCCCAGGTAAACTGCCAACGAAGCTCACACTAGGTATGCAGATGAGGCCGAAGGTCCAATTTCCATTTGATGACTGGGTCCAACGAAACCAGACCAGGCCTAAATTCACAGCGTGGGGTCTAGAGAAGTGTATTCTTCAGGGGAAGCAGAATTAGATGGTTGGGGTTAGACAAGGGCATGCAGATGGAATTCCAGGGGCTGAATTTTCATTCCCCCATAGGGGGCAACTATGGAGGTGGGTGGGCCCGTAAATCTGCCCGTGCCCCCCACAACAAGTGACCCAGCTGCTGAGGCCATTTTTAAATTTATAACTTTTAGAAGTTGGAGAAAAGGCACCTCAAGATGGAGAAGGCCCCTCTCTCTCTCTCTCTCTCTCTCTCTGTTACCTGAACTATAGGCTGCAGTTCCCTCCCAGCTGGAGGGCCTCCTCTCATTGGCTGACAAGCACTCCCCTGTGGCTACTATTTGACAGGGGAAAAATCACTGCCGGGTGACCGCTCCCCACACAGTGCGGGGTTGAGACCCCAATATCGGTGACCTGGCACAAAACTCAAAATGCTGCCTCAGAACTCTTTTTCACGTCATGCACTGCGCTCCTATTGTAAGTAACTAGATCCACATTTATAACAAATCTGTGTAAGCTTGTCAAGCACGGACAGCAGTGGCGCTAAAGACCCTTCCACAGCCGGGAGTTGCAATTCCAATATGCCAGGTTCACACAGGCAGTTCCAATACAAATGTTGACATAGGCATTTGCAATGGAAAAAGCTGACAAGTAGAATACACTGAAGGTTATTTTTCAGATTATTTAAGATCAGTTGCCTGTATCTAGACAATGGAATCAAAGCCAAAGCTGTCTGATACACAAGCTCAGGCTGCATCTGGCTTCTTACACTGGAAAAGGTACATCTTCTATTGAAGGTCAGCATTTGGTACAAAACTGAACAGTGTTCGATTCTCATAAAGTTAAATCACCATTTTCAGGACAACTGCAATCAACGTAATGTAAAAAGAAATGATTTAAGCATTTAATTAATTACTGGTTCGACCTCAGCTGGAGTATTGTGTTCAGTCCTGGGTACCATACTTCAGGGAGGGTGTCAAGACCTTGAAGAAGGTGCAGAGACGATTTACTAGAATTGTACCAGCAGTAAGGGACTTCAGTTACGTGGCGAGATTAGAGAAGTTGGAATTTTTATCTTCCTTAGAGCAGAAATGGTTAAGGGGAGATTTGATACTGACGTTCAAAATTATGAAGGATTTTGATAACAGGGAAAAACTATTTCACTGAAACTTTGTCACAATTGAACACAGATTTATGAGAATTGGCAAAAAAAAATCAAGAGGAAGTTAGGAGATGTTTTTGTTTAATGCAACCAATTGTTCTGAGCAGTAATGCACTGTCTGAGAAGGTAGCAGAAATAGATTCAACCGTAACTTTCAAAAGGGGGAATTGGATAAATATTTGAAAAGGTAAAATTTTCAGGGCAATGGGGCAACAGCAGGAGAGTGGGGCTAAATAAATAGCTCTGTAAAAAGCACAGGCATAATGGGCTGAATGGCCTCCTTCAGTACTGTATCGCTTTATGAACTCCAAGTGCAGGGCATCAGGGCTAGCGATGAAACCTTGTGTTTTTGTGACACACTACAGCAGCGTTTTACAGGTTGACTGGAGAGGAGGAGGGGCGGTGGGGGGTGGGGGGAGATGTTTGAATCCATCCTGATCCCAGTGGGAAGGATCAAAGTATTGAGGCAAGCCTTGATGCTGGGCTAATTTGGCTCTCTAATGACAGTGGGTCCACAGGAGGCAGTTCCTCTACTACATTGCTAACTTAACAACAAACAGCAACTTGCATTTATGTAGCACCTCTAATGCAGGAAGAAAACTTTGCAAAAGGCATTTCACTGAAGCATAATGAAAAGTCACATTTATATTAACTTATTTCAAGGGAATAACTATAATGCCCAGGCCACCAGTCCATCCATTTAGATTACAGTGCAAGTTCCATACTATAGCAACAAACTCTAGATTGGGGCTTCATAGCTATGAAGCTTTTTGTGTTCCTTATTTTTGTTGCCCCCCTCCCCCCACCCCCCCCACACCCCCACCCCCAACCACCTCCGCATCACCATATCCACTGACAATTAAATTTACATAATGGGATCATGCATTTTGTTTTTAAGCACAGAACACGGCTTTGAAGTCTTCTCCAGATTGAATTAGACAGTGAAGCTCCTCCATTGATTTCAGCAAGAGGACTGCAGAATTTACATCAGCATGCTTCAACAACAGCTTTCAAACCCGCTAACTCTACCGTCCAGAAAGACAAGGGCAGCAGGTGCATGGGAACGCCATCACCACCTGCAAGTTCACGCACCATCCTGAGCTGGAGTTACTCTGCCGTTCCTTCATCATCGCTGGGTCAAAATCTTGGAACTCTCTCCTTAACAGGACTGTGGGTATACCCACAAGGGCTGCAGTGTCACAGAGCCTTGATACAGAAACAGGCCTTTCAGCCCATCGAGCCCATACTGGCTCTCAGTATAACAGTCCAGTCAGCCCTGTTCCCCACTCCATCCCCATAGCCCGGTATGTTTATTTCTCTCAAATGTCCATCCAATTTACAAGAAGTGGCTCACCACCACTTCCTCAAGGGCAGTTAGGGGTGGGCAACAAATGCCAGCCTTGCCAGTGATGCCCACATCCCATGAATAAAAAAAAATAAGTATTATTACCTTGGTTAGAGCTGCTGTGTGCTCCTCACCACAACTAATGTAAACAATTTTCTGTCTCCTCAGGAACTTGACATGATTGGGGACATCTCGATCTACAAAGACAAACAGATGCTATCCGTACAATAATCTCCACAATGTTGGAAATGCAAAGCGTTTGCAGTTTCAAACTAATCGCCATGCAGGACATGGTAATATAATGGTTATATAACTGGGCTAGTACTTTAGAGAACCCGAGTTGAAATCTCACCTTGGCAGTGTGATAGAAGGCTGTTATCAGTCAGGTCTTGTATCATACCATAAAGGATTGTCATAAAAGCTCAACCAGTTCATCTGGGGGTAAAAAATACCTGTCATCCTTCCCCACGCTGGCCTATATGTGACTCCAGTTCCACACCAACACAAATACTCTCTGAAGTGGTCTACTCTGTCTATACCACTCGAAAAGGTGGCTCACTACTGTCTCAGGACAATTAGGCGTGGACAATAAGTGCTGGACTCAGTGACACCCTCATTCTGAGAATAAATAAAAAACAGATGTGTGACAATGTTGGCATTTTTGCTCTAAATACTGCATTTAAAACTGCTGTTATAGCTGCTGGGGGCATTCTTATGACTTATCCTCTCTTTCCATTATTTGATAGCCAGTCTGGGGCTAACACACACTCTTTGGTGTTAATAAGCCCATCTGTGTTTCAATACCTTGGAGAACATTGACAGCATCTTCTAAACCCTCAACCTCTACCACCTAGAAGGACAAGGGCAGCAGACACATGGGAACACCACCAAGTCCCCATCCAAATCATTCATCATCCTGAATTAGAACCATATCACCGTTCCTTCACTGTCACTGGGTCAGAATCCCGGAGCTCCCTCCCTAACAGCCCTGTGGGTGTATCTGCATCACATGGACTGCAGCGGTTCAAGAAGGCAGCTCACCTCCACCTTCTCAAGGGCAGTTAGGGATGGGCAATAAACATTGGCCTTGCCAGCAACACTCATCCCGTGAATGATGGCCAAAGTGGTTACCCACCTCTGCCACACTGACCCAGCCTGCAGCAAGATCACTCAGAGGAGGGAACATGTCTCTATTTATAACTTTGCTCCTAGGCTTGCCTCCTAACCCACTTCAGTGGGCCCAGAAAAATACAGTCTAGAAGTGTGTGGCAGGGCTAATGGGCCACCTAGTCTTTTCCTGGTCATTATTTTCGCACAAATACAAAATGGTCAGACTTGAAGTATATGGCTCCTCAAAACCTGGTTTGAAACTGCACGCCAATCGCTCACACAAAACTCGTACCGCTCTGTTAACTGTGTACCTTTATCATCACTGAGTCCCAGCTGACCACAGTTATTCCTCCCCCAGCCAAACACTGCCCCGGACAGTGAGAGAGTGAAGCTGTGCATCCCTCCTGTAGCGATCTGAGCCAGCGGAATCCCGGTCAGAGACTTCACGCACTGTGGGCTGGACTGAGAGGGATATCCTTTCCCAAGACCCAACTGGCCATGAGCATTCTGTCCCCAGGCAAAGAGACGACCATCTAGAGAAAAAATAAACCAGGTTAAAAACACCAGTGTAAAGCATCAATTGTCCATCAACATTAGAGAGAGATAACACTAGGCCTTCTGACAATTGACCCAAAGGCCATTGCGACATGAAGTGATGGAGTGACAGTCGTTAAGCTTCACGGAGAATCTCACTTCATCTTAACGTGTAGTACAAAGGTTCAGCGTATGAAATTATATCCAATGACATGAATACTGAGAGGAGGCAGCTCATGACACAAGTTTCCTTCAATCCAAATCAAAAAGGTCAACATTAATGCAACTTTACAATCAACCCGCAAACTCTACCATCCAGAAAGACAAGGGCAGCAGGTGCATGGGAACACCACCATCTGGAAGTTCATCCTGAACAGGAACTACTTTGCCATTCCTTCATCATCGCTGGGTCAAAATCTTGGAACAGTCTCCTTAACAGGACTGTGGGTATACCCACAAGGACTGCAGTATTACAAAGCTTTGTTACAGAAACAGGCCTTTCAGCCCATGGAGCCCATACTGGCTCTCTGTATAACAAACCAGTCAGCCCTGTTCCCCGCTCCATCCCCATAGTCCGGCATGTTTATTCCCCTCAAGCGTCCATCCAATTTACAAGTTGTGTTAAAGAGTAATTTTTTCAGCTGGAAGTCAGCGGGCGACTGGAGCTCACTGTCTGAAAGAGCAGCAGAGGCAGAAACCCGCATTGCATTTAAAGAAACCCTCATCGCATTTAAAAAGCACTTAGATATGCACTGAAGATGTCACAAGCTACAGGGCTATGGCCCAAAAGCTGAAAAGTGGGATTCGGCTGGATAACTCTTTTTCAGCTAGCATGGACATGATGGGCTTTTTCTATGATGCGACCCACAACATCACTGAATACCAATATCATTCACAACATATGGGTCCTGCACTCCCACTCCACACCATCAATGATAATGTACAGCATTCAAAACATAGATATTGAATCCTGCTGTGTCAATATGAACATAAGTAGTCCATACGTTCGTAAGGAAATTCCTCCATCTGCAATTTTACCAAAGGTAATAACCTTCACCTTGGCGTTGAGGTATTGTCATTGAACCTGCTGCTCTGAGTGGCAGAGGTCACAGGCGTGGGAGGTGCTGATGGAGAGCAAGTGGCGAAAGAGATACACACACAGCAGGTGAGGAAAACCGCAGACCCAACCCTGATGTCACACCTTTGTCAAGGCACAGGTCAGCAGAATGGGGCAAGGTCAGTGGGGGAAGAGAGAGTGAGAGGGACGGAGAGATTTGGGGCAGAACTCTTAGCTCAGCGTGCAGGCTAAATCCACTCGAGGGTAAAATAGCGCATGATGAACTGGGACGAGAGTCCCAACTTCATTCTGCGCTCGCGCGATATTTCCGTTGGTGGACCGGTGCAAGAGTCAGAAGTGCGCCTGCCGACAATTAAAAGGGCAATTAAGCCCATTAGCATTCCAACCGTCCCTGATTTTTCATGGTCCGTCTAACCTTACGGTTGGCGAGTGGGCAAATCGGCCAGGTGGACTTTGCACTTTTGATGGAACCTCATCCAAGGGCGAGATGAGGTTTCCGTTATTAAATTTAAAAACTAAAAAACATATGGACAGAATTTTCATCAAGAATACGCTCAGGAAACTGAATCTGATGCACGAATGTTTTTTTTTTCCAGGAATTTAAAATCTTTATTAAATTCTTCAGCTCCCTGTGGTAGCTCTCTGCCTTCAGGCTGCTTTCATTCTGCACTGACGCCCTCCCCCCAGCCCCCACCCTGGCAGCGCTGGTGCATTTCAGCGCACGTTTCACGTTGGTCGGGCGTTGACTGGCCAGTCGGTGTGAAATCACAGTCAGGAGGCCGATCGCAGGCAGCGATCCATTCCCCGCTGCTCCCGGGCCAGCCCCATCGCGCCCACACGACAACCTAAAAATCCTGCCCTTGGTGTCGAGAGAATCGACAACCTGACAGCTCAGTCACATTGTCAGTAACTGTACCGATCAGGCAGCTCATGGCTTTGTTTCCTCCTTTGTACTAAATTCAGTGATCTCCGGCAGGATCGCAATAAGGAGCATTGCGAGAGTTGGAGTAGGGTGAAATAGAGTTCACACTCCCGATTACTCTTCCCAACACCCAAAACGCCTCCATTTGCAGCACCTGAACGAGTCAGTTTTAACAAAGTAAATCAGATTTTTAAAAACTCAGGCCAGCTCTGACTTCCCAGGCAGTCACCTTGGACAGCAGCACAAAGTAGGAGTCAGTTTCACGTTGAGTAATATCATAAAGGGGGCAATATCAGCTGAGCCAGCTTCTAAACTCCTCTCTCATTAACTTCAGATAGAAACAGGGACGGTAAAAAGGTGTCCGAGCCAATGTCATTCATTTTACAGACTCATCCAAAGTCCAATATACCCATAGTGAGAGAGTATTAAGGTGGTGACAGAGCTCCATATATTGGGCAGGCGGGTTCACACAGGTTCTGGAAAAAGTCACTGCGAGTACTTTTTGCCTTAACCACCTGGGCATTGGCTTGGAAGAGCAGACCATTATAGAACTCGCCCGATTGTGCGAAAACAAAATTCTGCCAGGCTTAATAGTAGGCATGGAAGTTTTAAGTTACCCCTCCACCATTCCTGTTAAACAGGGGCTTGGGAATGTCAGGGGCTGTGATAAGTCAGCGCTTCGATGAGGTTTGTGTGTTCAGACAGCACTAAAGTACCTTTGGTAAGTGCCATGCAGTGCCAGCTTCCACAGGTGACCTGTATGACCAAACATCCGTTCAGCGTCCGGATTAACCTGCAGTAGAAAAGATTGGTTAAGGAACTGAAAGAGGGTAAAAAAAAAAGACTCACATTCGCAAAGATTTTGCATCAAGAATACATGTTGGGCATAATACTGCTCACCGTTATTAGGGATTAAATAGGACAGCAACTTCTGCTGTCTGCACATGCACAGTTAAAAGTGGAAATAAGGAATCTGCTATCCGATTTGCCTTGTTCCTCCCTAAGCTTCGCTACACTGGTTATCCTCGAAGAGATTCAGTGTTCAAACATGTAACAAGCAAGTTGTTTCAGTACTTACCCACTACTTAGTCAATAAACATGCCAGAAAAAGTTAAAAGCATTTAATTACAATCATTTTTAATGAGGGATCCACAATTAGACACGCATGCATTACTGCACAGTATTCCAGTTACAATATTAAACCCGGCGGAGGAAGATCCTGAATACCCCGCAGCTCACAAAACCATTTTTGAAGACTGCCTGCAGAGACTCTTTGGTACCTTGGTATTCGGATAGTCTCTTCGGTTGAATCAATCCCCAGCTGACCATCTCTCCCCGCTCCCCACGAAAAGACTTGACCTTGGTCATTAAGGGCTACAGTGTGAGCTTCTCCACAAGCTGTGTGAACAATCGTCTGGGCATCCAATGCAGCAACTTGTTCTGATGAGAAAGGAAAAGGTTAAGGGAAACATCAGATGTGTCATACTAATGTTAGCAGAGGGGACTGTACAAAAAAAGGGGTGAGTTCACAAAATAAACAAGCTTTGGGAAAAATTGGAAGTAATCTTCATACCCATGTAACTCACATTCTGCTGCGTGTACCTATACTGTACATAATTAATGTCTCTGCACACAACCTGTCAAATGATCCCCATTATGCAAACCTACTGCAGATTGACCAGTATGTAACAAGGATTATAAATTAAATGTTCCTGGTCAGCACTTACTTATTTTAGCTTTAAGTAGCATTGCCAGTGAGAGTAGTGAGGAGTTTTGGAGATAGTTTGCAGCTGGTTGCTTATCGGTGCTTGGCAGCTTCATCTCTGTTCAAGGCTTCATTATTAGCATTTCCAGGCCTCATTGCTGTCTGCCAGGCCCCTCGAGGATTCAGACAGTGTGGACCCTTCCAGGTATCAGACAGCCTTCCGTTACCCTGGTAATGGGGATTGTGCTCTCCGCTGGAGACACCTCCTCTGAGGAGGAAGAGAGAGGCAGAAGGGAGAGGAGGCCATGTCCCAATGCAGCTTCCAGGGGAGGGACCTGTGGGAGGGGAGGCGCAGGCACGAGGGATGCAAGACCAGCAGGTAGTCCAAGGCAGAAGGGGCCGCAGAAAGTGCCACTATCCTGAGGGTTTACAGGTGGAGACGCAGCTACCTCAATATATCTGAGGTGCAATACTGAAGGAGGCTCTGCCTCTCAAGGGAGACCATGACCTCCATTTGCCAGGTGATTGGGCCTGACACAGTTCTGACTGTGTGGGTGGACACCTCATGCCTGTGGCTCTGAAGGTCACAGCGACCCACAACATCTATGCCTCCAGCTCTTTCTGGGGGTCAGTGGGGGTTCTGTGTGGAGTCTCCCAATCAGCCGTCCACAGTTGTGTCAAGCTGGTGACAGAAGCTCTGTTCAGGCAGGTACTAACTTTTATTCTTTACCGTAGGACGAGGCCAGCCAGGCTGAGTGAGCCAGAGGCTTCGCTACAATTGCTGGGTTCCCCCGCGTCCAGGGTGCAATAGACTGTACACATGTGGCCATCAAGGCACCAGCGGGTGAGCCCGGTGCCTTCGTCAACAGGAAGGGCTTCCACTCCATGAATGTGCAGATAGTGTGTGATCACAGGATGCTGATTCTACATGTCTGTGCAAGGTACCCAGGCAGCTCCCATGACGCCTACATCCTCAGACATTCCAGGTGCCAAGGCCCTTCAGTGATCCAGCCCGACTGGATGGAAGGCTACTGGGTGGCAAGGGCTATCCACTGAAGAGGTGGCTCATAATGCTTCTCTGCCACCCAAGAACAGAGGCAGAGATGTGTTACAAGTCATGCCACCACAAGGGCAGTGGGAGAGAGGGCCATAGGCCTTCTCAAGATGCACTTCTAATGCCTGGACCGTTCAGGGAGAGTACAATACCCCCCAGAGTGGGTGTCACTGATAGTGGTTGCATGCTACGCTCTCCATAATCTGGCACTGGCAAGGGGGGTGGTGGGGCCACTGGAGGAAGAGGATCTTGACGCAGCTGCACAGGCCACAGAAGATGAGTCCAGAGGAGGAGCTCAGGGAGGAGAATGCTGACGGCGTGGAGCCAGACCTCGGTAACCTCCAGGGAGCCAGGAACACCAGGAGTGTCTTGATCCAACGTTTCTTCAGCTAGGCTACCAAAGATCAGCTTCAAACACATGTCAGGGCTGCCGCCTCCATCCCTTTCATTTGAATACAAAGAACACTCAGTGCCTGTGCAATAAAGTTCAGAGCCACCTACATCCAGCATTACATACCTGCACCAATAAAATATAAAAGGTGAAACATACTCAGGCCATGACAACAAAAACAAAATTGATCTCATTTTGACAATTCCAGACTATTTACATAAAGTTCTCTGGTCTTCATTCCCAGACGGCTATAGATGAAGTAAACATAAAGGAACATAAAATCACCTGTGACCTGTCCCTCGTGTTCTTGGTGCCTTTAACTTACGCTTGTGAGTGCTACATCTAGGTGCTCCCCCCTTACTGGCACCAGCATTGGAGACAGCCTGCTGACTCTGCTGTCTTGTTGGCCTTGATGACCTTGGTGGTCGTCCTGTAGCCAGTGGAACCTGTGCTGGCCCCGCCTGGGAGGGAGCGGCCAGTGCCACCACTGGCATCTCCCCACTCGCCGCAGCCTCATCAGATGCCACGGTCACTGGCAGAGGGGCAGAGGAGCTGCTGCTGTCATCCAGAGCGCCCTGAGAGGAGCCCGCAGAGGCAGCTCGTGCGCCAAGGTGAGGTCGCTGTGGACCTACCTGCTCACCATTGATGGACGGGCACTTAGCTGGGGGACTGGGTGCCTCATCCATCTCCCACACTGACACCGACAGCCATGAGGGCTTGCAGGTCCCAGCGCAACCCCAGGAACCCCTCATTCTGTCCTTGGAGCTGCCTCTCCATGAGAGTCGCCACTCTCTCATTGGAGTCCATGGCAGGCAGACCCTCATGGATCCTCCCGCATATCTCACTGGACACTCAGCATCTGCCACCTAATGGACAACTCCAGGAGCTCATCATCAGCCTTCGACTGAACATCAGCCTGGTCCCCAGCACTCTGACTGCCGGCGCTCTGGGCACACTCTGCCTCCTCCTGCACCTCAAGCAATTGTGAAGTGCCCTCACCAATGTGCACCGAAATAATAGCCAGCGCCCTAATGCCCACCAGGGAGCTGGTATCTGCACTGGTGCCTGCTTCAGAGAGCGGGTGTGACGCAGGTACAAATGATGCCCAATGGTCCTCCGGTGTCAGGGGTCTGGAAATCGAGTGCCTGTTGGCGAACCTAAAAGAGAGCAGAAGGGCATGTCATCAGTTAAAGTCATTACACTGTCACTGTGCATGCCAAGCACCCTGGTAAGACAATGGAGATCTGCATCATGGTGCCCTCGTTTTCATTTGATCAATTGGGGGGGGGGGTCCAGGTTCGAGGCTCATATCATTCTACATTAGAACAGTTGCTCAAGCCAAAACTCTCACCTCTGGGCACTGCACTCTTACCTTTGTCTGGGACCCCGCCTCTCCACGCCCGGTTGCACATGGGGCATGCCAGTCTCAAACTCCAGGGCATCTTGTTCATACCTCAAAAGGATTAGGAGGCTAGCAGGGCCTCCTCCGGTCGGTGACCTTTCTATTTTGTTGTGGGTCGCATTCTACTGAAACAACAGGGGAGCATTGATTAGTCCCCTCTCTACCTGCAGCGCCATCGCAGCCTGGCCACCCCCAGTTGAGGAGCACCTGAAAGGGCACATCGAAGTCATGGCCCTTGAGCCGTAGGCACTCAGTCCAAGCAGCCAGGGTTCACCCCCTTGGCTCCCACGTGATTGACAGTTGGCACTCAGACTCTAGTACCCCTGAGGTGCACAGGGGGAAGGCCAGACCTTAACGCATCTGCACACTAACCCGTGCCAACATGGTACCCACTCTTCCTGAACTTAGCAGGTCACTGAAGTGCTTCGGGCACTGCACCCAGGAGCGTCACACCACGTCACGGCTGCTGACCAGCGCCGCCACCTCCTCCCATGCCCTCATGGTGAGGTGCGGGGGCCTTCTCCTCCCACCCCCTGGGGGCAAGGGTGTCCCTCCTGGCAGCCGGAGGTACTCATCAGAGAAGCGGGGGGGAACAACTGCCCACCCTACCTGCCCTCCTGCCCGCGGTGTCCAGCTGCTCTCGGGTCCATCGGCCAGCTCAGGAAACGACCTCCATGGCAGCCTTCCAGGGGCTACCTGGTCGGCGTTTAAACCGGCTGCCGGGTCGCCATTGGACCCGGGCGGCCAATAGGCCCCAACCCCGCTCAGCCCTTCCCAGCCAGTGCAGAGCCACATTTCACGCCAGGCGAGCCTTAATTGGCAGCCAGGGCCCGGCTGCGCCCAGGCCTGCCCGCTGTGCCCGCCCGACGAGGGGAAAATCCTGCCCCATGGCTTCGTGCCCAAGGGCAGATGAAGGCAAGGCCACCAATGATAAGACAAAGCAAACCGGGGCTGGTAGGCTAGGCGAGTCTATTCAGTGCTGGCATTAGGAGAGAGCAGGGTTGTGGAGAGGGGCATGGGCAGAATAAGTGCCATTGATCATTTATTTCATGGAGAAAGATGGTGGCCTGAATAGCGTGTGATGACCCAAAAATCTATTTTTGTTCCAACAACACTACACAACATCCTTGGTTCAATGCACCTTCTGACTGTCAAAAGAAAAATCACTAGAGGCCACAGGTTAGTCTATTCATAGACTGCTGTTAAAACAGATGTTACATGACCTCAAGGTGTCCCAATGTTTACAGATGTTTGGTCCCAATTTACTTCCCAACAAGCAACACAAAACCAGCCATTATCTGGTACAAATTTAACTTAGAAGAAGATCTCCAGTTTAGCAATGGATGCTCTTCAAGAGTGCATTCTTTTTTCTAAAACTCGCTCAGGGGACATGGAGCTCACTGTTCAGTCCAGCATTTATTCATAATTGTCCCCAAGAAGGCAGCAGCGAGCCACCTACTTGAACTGCTGCAGTCCATGTGGTGTAGGTACACCCACAGTGCTGTTAGGGAGAGAGTTCCAGGATTTTGGTTCAGTGACAGCGAAGGAACACCAACATACTTCCAAGTCGGGATGGTGTGCGGCTTGGAGAGGAACTTGCAGACGGTGGCATTTCCATGTGCCTACTGTCCTTATCTTTCTGGTAGAAGAGGCTGTGGGTTATGAAGGTGCTATCGAAAATGCCCTGGTGAGTTGCTGCAGGGCACCGTGTAGAGGTCACTTGCGCCAGTGGTAGATGGAGCTTGGTCAAACTATGAGTTTTCTTGAGTGTTTTGGGCTGTACTGGCCTCATCCAGGAATATTCAACAAGACATTGGATGGTTAGACCAAAGGAAGACAGACACAAACCAGTGCAATAAAACAAAAACACTTGGCAAGGAACTGAAATGCCACAATATGATTTAAATGGTATAGTGTGACTAAATCCAGGGATTACTACAAATACATCAGCACCTACTCATTTCTTGGCTGTGGTCCAAAACTGAAATGAAATCCTGGGTTAGGTCAGGAGGTAGGCACAGCACAAATCAAAGACTATATTGTTGCTGCATAAGGTGCCAGGCAAGTTACTTCTGGAGCAGAATTTTTCCTTCAGGCGGGCACTGGAATGGATGTGAAATGGACCACCTCCCGCGATCGGGCTCTGGCCGCAAGTTCACGCCAGCTGGCCAATTAACGGACAGCCAGCGTGAAACATGTGCTGAGACCCTCAGCACTGTCAGGGTAGGGGGCAGGAGGAGTGCGAGCGCTGAAGTCTGCGCAATGCGTGGGGGGGGGGGGGGAGCGCACATTGAAAGCTCCCTGAAGGCACAGAGCTGCCTCAGGGAGCTGAAGGATTTTAAAACGAACAATGAAGACTTTAAGAATAAGGGAAACATGTCCCCACATGTGACTCTGTCACAGGAACAGGGACATACCAAAAATTTCATGATTTTTGATATTTTTATAATTACTGTCGGAAACCTCATCCCACCCGTGGATGAGGTTTCCTCAAAAACGCAAAGGCTGACTGGCCTAGTCACCTGCCCGCCAACCATAAGGTTAGACGGGCAGCAAAGAACAGGATTAAATGAACTGATTAATGGCCCTAACAGGCCTCTTAATTGTTGCCGGGCCCGCCGACCGAAATATCACACGAGTGCGCGATGACATCGGGACGCTTGCACAGTGCAATCGCGCACTATTTTACCACCAATCGGGTCGGGATGTAAAACTCTGCCCCTGCAGTATTGTGCACAGTGATGGAAACCCAAGGACAGGTTCACCAGAACGTCTCCAGGGTATTTAAAAAAAAAATGCTAAAATATAAAAGGGCAGGTTCATTAACTTGGTTTGTCTTCCCTCAAGTTCAAATCGAGGGGATTGAAAGGGCCTCGGGTCAAAAACATTCAGAAAACCATTTCCTCTGGTGGGAGATTGCACAACAAAGGCAAATAATTATGAAATTAGTTTGGCCATTCAGGAGTGAAATTAGGAAGCACGCTCAAGGGAATGGAAATCTGTCCCCTGAAGGTCTGTGAATGCCGGGGGATCAAATAAATTGTTTAAGATTGAGATTCCTATTTTTTTATTTTGTTTGGTAAGGGTATGCAGGGCTGCGGAGTAAAGCTGGGTGAATGGAGCTGAGTTGCATAGGAACAAAGGAAACAGGAGTAGGAGGAGGCCATTTGGCCCATTGAGCTTGCTCAGCCAGTCAAACAGATAGTGGCTGATCACCTACCTCTATGCCTTTTTTCCCCACTCTCCCCATATCCCTTGATGTCATTAGCATCCAGAAATCTATCAATTTCTGTCTTGGACATGCTCAATGCTTGAGCCTCCACAGCTCCCTGGGGTAGAGAGTTCCAAAGATTCACCACCCTCTAGGTAAGTGAAGAAATTCCTCCTCATCTCAGTCCATAAGACCATAAGACATAGGAACAGAAATTAGGCTATTCGGCCCATCAAGTCTGCCCCGACAATCAATCATGGCTGATAAGTTTCTCAACCCCATTCTTCCGTCTTAAATGGCCTGAGATTATGTCCCCTGGTTCGAGACTTATCATCCAGGGGAAGCAACCTTCCTGCATCTACCCTGTCACGCCCTGTAAGAGTTTTGTAGGTTTCAATTAGATCACCTGTCATTCTTGGAAACTCTTCAAGAATACAGGCCCAGTTTAGGTGCAGATCAGCCAGTGATCTAACTGGATGTCACAACAGGCGATAGAGGCTGACTAACCTTCTTCCTGTTCCTCTGCGAGAGTACAGGAGTAAGGGGGCGGGTATGAGGAACAACTGATTAGGCTTTTTTCACCTTAAGGAAAAGACAAAGCTTCAATGCGATTTAACTGAAGTCCTCTCTCATGAATTAACAGCACTGATCCAGCAAAATTGTTCAGGTTAAAAAATGAGGAAATTTGGATTAAGAGGAGAAGTGAAACAGTGTACTTATCCCTCAGTAAACGTCACTGAAACAGATTATCGGAGAATTATCGCACTGCTGTCTGCAGGATTTTGTTGTGGGTAGACTGCTGGGTGCAGATTATTGCTCCATTTCCTAGATTACAACAGTGACTATATCTCAGTTGTAAGTAATTGCATTCGAGGCATCCAGATGTCACGTAGGATGCTATAGAAATGCAAGTTCTCTTCTTACTCTACAAGGCTGAGTAACATTTTAAAATATAAAAATTACAAGGAGGAGCACCACCCAAGAAGTCAAACGGATTCAGGAGTTATGTGGTGGGTTTACTCAAGCCTCGGAGGGGTGCGGTGAGATGACAGGTGGCATTCACCTATCAAAAAGCGACAGGCCTAATAAAAGGTTTTGTTTTCCAATTCCTATGATATCTTACATTTGGTGCACAAAGTCTTCCAATCCATTGCATCCGGATCATGCAACTTGTCAAGTGTAAGAAACATTGAAAATAAAAATGTAGAAATCTGCCAGTACTTGCCAGAAAGTGAAACAAAAGCGAGAGAATTCTGGAGATGGAGATAATCAGAGTTAACAACAGAATTTTCCAAAACTCCAGCAGAGGCGGTTTTGAAGCGGGTTGGGGGGGGGGGGTGCGGGGGGAGAGGGGCAGGAGGAGGTTGAAGGGGCAGGATAATTGCACTAAAAAAAGTGTCAGTGTGGCTCCCTGACATGCTCCTGCCCCCTCACTTTCGCTTTTTGGCTTTTTCAAAGAACTGGCACAGGAAGAATGGGCCAAATGGCCTCCATCTGTGCTTCAACGCAACTCAGAATCTTTGATCAAAGATGGAATCTTCAGGAAAATGAAGTAACTATTTCACATGTCGCAACGATTACTTAGGGCCGTGGAATGCTGAATAATTCTGCGCACTTCCTGTCTATGTGAGGGCAAAGGTCAGGTTCTTATTCAGGCTTGTGATTTTTAATGAATCTGCAGCAAAGTTACGATGGACACTTTCTGTCACCTGGCATTTTAATGAGTCAGTAAACAGGGGCCATAACAACAACAGTATGTGGAAATTCAGCATTGCAAACGGGCTATGCTAAAATATGACGCATATGGAAGCAGGAGACATGCATTTCAAAAAGTACAACGATTTTGGAAGATAAGAAAACATACAGGGTATGTTCAAAACCAATGGGCAGAATTTTGCCCTTGATGGGCAGGCGGACAGCTGACCCCCCACTGCCGAAACGGGGCCCGCCGCCATTTTGAGTGGGCGGAGCAATTAAGGCCCGCCCAGCGGCCAGCCCGACAGGAAGTGCTTTGTGCTTCCTGTTCCGTGGGTGGGTGGGGGGGGGGGGGGGTGGTGGGAGGGATTCCCCATCTGTCAAGGTGCATATTGCTCCCTGAGGCTAAGTGCTGTCTCAGGGAGTTTACTGACAGGTAAGAAAAGTCAAAAAAAGAGTGAAATATTAAAATTATTAACATGTTCCCCTCATGTGATAACGTCACACGAGATGGGACATGTTAACAAGAAACACATAAAGTTTATTACATTTTTAAAAAATGGACATGAAACTTCATCCCGCCAGTGGATGGAGTTCCATGAATAATCTGGAGCCCGCTGGGGCTCCTGGCCTGCCCGCCAGCCTTAAGGTTGGCCGGGCAGGATCTTTAACAAGGTTAATTAGCCTGTCAGTGGCCTTAATTGGCCATTGACAGGTCGGCGAGCGGACAGCTGATTTCGCTGTCCACCCGCCTTCCTAAAGATTTAAATGGACCGGGATGACGCCGGGGATTCCTCCCGATGTCATCCCACATCATTTTTCCTCGGTGACCAGGCCCCGCCCCCAAATCGCCGAGGGGAAAATTCTGCAGAATGCCTTTGATTCCAAGGGGCAACGATGAATAATTGTCATGATGTCAGTAGGCTTTGCTCTGAAATGTATGAAGTGGTTTGATAGGGTAGGTGTAGGGAATGTGTTTCCAATTGTGGGAAAATCTAAAAGGAGAAGACATAAAAAACATATGATAGTTGCTAATAAACTCCAAACAGCAAGGGGTGATTGAACCAGGGTGTGCAATACAGAATTCAGGAGAAACCTCTTCATTCATAGGGATTTTTTTCTTTCACAGGATGTGGGTCTCACTGACGAGGCCAGCATTTGTTGCCCATCCCTAATTGCCCTTGAACTGAGTGGCTTGCTAGACCATTTCAGAGGGCAGTTAACATTGCTGTAGGTTTGGAGTCACGTGTAGGCCAGACCAGGTAAGAAGGCAGATCTCCTTCCCTAAAGGGCATTAGTAAATAAGATGGACTTTTACAACAGTCACCATTACTGAGACTACTTTTATATTCCGGATTTATTCATTGAACTTAAATTTCCACCAACTACCGTGGTGGGACCTGAACCCATGTCCCCAGAGCATTAGCCTGGACCTCTCGATACTGGATACTAACCCAGTGACATCAACACTATGCCACTGTCTCTCTGGGCGATAGGGTGATCAGAATATAGAACTTGTAATTACATAGAGTGGCTGTGATGATCAGCGTAGATGCATTTTCCGGAGGCCAGATATCTACATGAGGGAGAGAGGAATCAAGTGAAATGCTGATGGAGCGACAGGAAGGAGGGTGGGAGGAGGCTAGTGTGGAGCGTAAACGCCAGAACAGACCTGTTGAGCCGAGTGGTCAGTTTCTGTGCTGTAAAATTCTATGCAATTCTATTTTCCAGTCTGAGGCATGGTTACGTTATTGTTTACCAAAGAACATCCATGAGGGTTACCGGCTCTTGGCTTTTCATTGACACTTAATACTGTTTGACGAAGCCTTGCTTCTGTCAGATTTAACTTAAACACAATTATTTGACTATCAAGAAACATTCATAAAGGTATTCTAATGAGTTTCAGGTTAAATTAACGTGACTGGTTCAGTAACAAATTTAGAAGTGGGTACGGTATACATCATGAACTTTCTTGTTAGGGAGTTTGGGCGCTGTGTCTCTCTGGAGAAGATTTCTGAAACTTTATTTGGTGCACTTCAACATTGTTCATTTATATACACACAAGTCGATCCCTCATGACACTCAACACAAGGAGCCAAGATTGGCAGAAATCTTCAAAATAAGCAGGGCTAAAGAGCAAGGGATGATTGAATAAGGTGTGCAGACATTATTGAGTTCCCATCTCAGGGACAGAAGTCTGGATATTTACTGAAGTGGATTACATAGGCAGCACGGCAGAGTTCCCCCACAGGAAAGCCAGAAATCTACAACGTGCCTCTTTTTTCCTTGACAGGTTCCCTGCCCGGAAGTCAGCCTGACGGACAGACTTGGCTTTCAGTTGGGTGGGGAGTGTTCTGGAGCTATCTACAGGAGCAGGTAAGTCCAAGCCATAACTCCAGAGCAGGGGTGCTCTCCCAAACCCTGGGAAGAGGAAGGGGTGCAGTCCAATCTCCAATCCCAAGTATCCTTGGATGGCGTGAGGAGGTTCTGATTGGACGGCACTCTGGGGGCCGGTAGGAAGAGCTACTGCTCCTCCTGGCCCACAAGCAGTGCTCTAAGAGGCACTTAGCTTCTCCCAAAGCTATTCTCACCATAGTTCAGCTGCTGGCACCCCCCCACCCCACCCCCTCCCCCCTCACCCCTTCCCCATGCCCACCCACAACCCCAAGGCCTCTCAAACCTGGCCAATCACTATAAAGACCCATAAAAGTCAGTTAAATAAGAAGCTCCTTCAGCTCTGCCCCGCCAACTCTTTTGTCATTTAATTTCTTCCGCCCTAACACTCTTTGATCTTTTTCAATCATCCCCCATTTCAACGACTCAAAAAGCTATTACATTTCTAACTTGTCCCAATTCTGCTGAAAGGTCATCGACCTGAAACGTTAGCTTCTGTGGCCAGAGAGAAACAGAGTTAAGTGACCTGCTGAGTACTTCCGCCTCTTCTCTATTTTGATTTTAACTCAGAGATTGCAAACTTCATTGCCAGATTTAAAAAACTCCACATCTGGGAGTGGATTGGCTGCCTGCCCTTGAACACGCCTCAATTGGAGGCAGCTCTCCTGAGTGCTCAGAATTTTTTAAACACCCTCTCTCCCCCGCCCCCCCCACCCCCGCCACTTCCCCATCCCCACACTATTTTAGTGACGACAATAACTAAAATGCAGCGGCCAATTTGCGCACAGTAAGATCCCATAAACAGCACTGCGATAAACACCAGATAATCTGTTTTTTATTTGAGATGTTAGTCAAGGGATAAATGTTGGCCAGCGCTCAGCTCCAAGGAAAACTCTCCTGCACTCATTCAAAATAGTGCCATGGGATCTTTTGCAATCACCTGGACCTCAGTTTAACATCTCACCCGAAAGTCGGCACCTCCAACAGTGCAGCATCCCCTCAGTGTTGCATTGAAGTGTCAGCCTAAATGTTCGTTCTCAAAATAAATAAAACACACAGCACGATGTTCCCAGTAAATCACATAAAATATATGCATATAGCCAAACATTCCAGTGAAAATGTTTTCTTGAAGTTACACTTTGAACATTTATGCAGAAAATTATTTCCGAGAGATCCACAAATGGTTTGTGAATAATGTGTTGGATACTAATTAACACCTTATTAATGTTTTAATGAGCTCAAAAGCTACAGTGAACGCATTATAAGCACACACTTCTTTAACTTCCATATTTGAGTATTTTCTCAATGCCCATTGAGAAAAGGCCAGGTCTTGTAAACCCACTGTAGCCAAAATTATATTAGGACATTCTGAAAACCATTCTCAATTAAAGACTTGCGCAACAAAATGGCAGTTCAATAAGGCAATGGTTAAATTGAAATTGATTAAGAAATGACCACATACTCTACATACAGCGTCAGCCTTGGCTAGCATTAGCAGTGATTCAGTTGGTAGTGCTCACACCTCTGGGTCAGAAGGCTCTGGGTTCAGGTCCCATTCCAGAGCTTAAGCACAACAATCGAGGCTGGCAATCCAGCACGGCACTGAAGGAATGCTGCACTGTCGGAGGCGCCGATATTCGGATGAGACTTCAAACTAAGTCCCATCTGCCCTCTCGGGTAAACATAATTTTTAAGAAGAGCAGAGGAGTGATCCCCGATGCTCTGGCCAATATTCACATCACAAAAACAGATTATCTGGTCATTATCACATTGCTTTTTGTGGGAGCTTGCTGCGCACATATTGTTCTGGAACTGTAGTTCCTCAGCAGCACCCTGAAAATAAACAACTTCCCATCATATATTTGCTCTCTGCCCATCCAGAATTTGTCAACAGCAACTAGTGCTCAGGACCCAGGCACAGGGGAAATGTCCAACTCAATCGGCAGGCTACAGAGAGAAAAACAGAGGTCAGAGTAAAGCTTCTTACAGATTCTTTCAACACTAATGAAACATTGCTGCTGGGAGATTACAGTGGGTTTTTCTAGAATTTTTAATAAGTTTGGTTTGTTATAGGTGCTATTTTAAACGTATCCAGCCCCCTCCCCACCCACCAAGTGAAAACCAGTTTAAAAATCAACTAGGCGACTTGACTGCCCATTTTGCACCAGTCCTGATTTTAATCTGTCCTTCTAAGCAGATGGCAAACAGCAACTGCCCAAGATTGACGGAGTCCTTCTTTAAGTGTGCAGATCAGGAAGTCTGATGATAACCTTGGGCTCCCAATCACAAATTTAACTCCGATTTGAGTGAAAGACAAAATGAGGAAAGCAACTGGCTCCGGGAGAGGTCATCTAAGTTGCCTTTATTTACTTTCCTGCGTGGGGCCAAGATGGCTGCCCAAACCTCTGTCCCCCACCTTCCAACCAGGTACCAAATTCCGCACGCACCCACTTGGCTGCACACAGGTGAGGCAAAAAGGGGGCTAGATGTCACGACTGGCTACCTTTCGCATTGTGGTCGGTCTTGTGGTACTTGCTGCTTAGGGAGTGGTATCTTTAAATAAAAAAATCTTGTGATTTCGCAGTTCCCTCCTGCTTACTTGGTCCCCACCAGTAAGCTAAACAAAGAACTTCAATTTATATAGCGATTTTCACAACATCAGGACATCCCAAAGTGTTTTACATGTCAACAACGTACTCTTGAAGTGTAATCACTGTTGTAATGCAATGTTCATGTGTTAGTGATGTCGGCTGAGTAATAAATATTGGTCAGGGCATGAGGGAGAACTCCTCTCTTCAAAATAGCATCAAAGGATCTGTTATGCTCACCTGGGAGCAGACAGTGCCTCAGCTTAATGTCTCATTCAAAAGAAGGCAACTCCAACAGTGCAGCATTCCCTCCACACTGCACTGGTGGGCCAGTTTAGAAATCTCTGGAGTAGGACTTGAACTCTCAGCCTTCCAGCTGAGAGGTGCTATCAACTGAACCAAGAGTAAGTCATTCACTGAATTCAACTCTTGCTTCACACCGGTTTGGCCAAAAGATAGTTGCTGGTAATTTGACAGATAAATCCTAGTTTCAACCAACCTCAAATTTTTGTCTGGAGATAGTTGAGGTGGGGGGTGGGGTGTGGTGGGGGAATGAGGTGTGGTGGGGGATGGGGTGTGGTGGGGGATGGGGTGTGTTGGGGGATGGGGTGTGTTGGGGGATGGGGTGTGTTGGGGGATGGGGTGTGTTGGGGGATGGGGTATGGTGGGGAATGAGGTGCGGTGGAGGAATGAGGTGTGGTGGGGGAATGGGGTGCAGTGGGGGAATGGGGTGCGGTGGGGGAATGGGGTGAGGTGGGAGATGGGGGAGTGGGGGGTGGGGTGTGGTGGGAGATGGGGTATGGTGGGGGATGGGGGGGTGGGGTAGCAGGGTGTGGTGGGGGATGGGGTGCGGTGGGGGAATGAGGTGTGGTTGGGGATGGGGTGCGGTGGGGGAATGGGGTGAGGTGGGAGATGGGGGAGTGGGGGGTGGGGTGTGGTGGGAGATGGGGTATGGTGGGGGATGGGGGGTGGGGGGGTGGGGTAGCAGGGTGTGGTGGGGGATGGGGTGCGGTGGGGGAATGAGGTGTGGTTGGGGATGGGGTGCGGTGGGGGAATGGGGTGCGGTGGGGGAATGGGGTGCGGTGGGGGAATGGGGTGCGGTGGGGGAATGGGGTGCGGTGGGGGATGGGGGAGTGGGGTGTGAGGTGTGGTGGGGGATGGGGTGTTGTGGGGGATGGGGGGTGGGGGGTGGGGTAGCGGGGTGTGGTGGGGGGTGGGGTGCGGTGGGGGATGGGGGAGTGGGGTGTGGGGTGTGGTGGGGGAATGAGTGTGGTGGGGGATGGGGTGCGGTGGGGGATGGGGGAGTGGGGTGTGGGGTGCGGTGGGGGAATGGGGTGCGGTGGGGGAATGGGGTGCGGTGGGGGAATGGGGTGCGGTGGGGGAATGGGGTGCGGTGGGGGAATGGGGTGCGGTGGGGGAATGGGGTGCGGTGGGGGAATGGGGTGCGGTGGGGGAATGGGGTGGGGGTGGGGGAATGGGGTGGGGGTGGGGGAATGGGGTGGGGGTGGGGGAATGGGGTGGGGGTGGGGGAATGGGGTGGGGGTGGGGGAATGGGGTGGGGGTGGGGGAATGGGGTGGGGGTGGGGGAATGGGGTGGGGGTGGGGGAATGGGGTGCGGTGGGTGAATGGGGTGCGGTGGGTGAATGGGGTGCGGTGGGTGAATGGGGTGCGGTGGGGGAATGGGGTGCGGTGGGGGAATGGGGTGCGGTGGGGGAATGGGGTGCGGTGGGGGAATGGGGTGCGGTGGGGGAATGGGGTGCGGTGGGGGAATGGGGTGCGGTGGGGGAATGGGGTGCGGTGGGGGAATGGGGTGCGGTGGGGGAATGGGGTGCGGTGGGGGAATGGGGTGCGGTGGGGGAATGGGGTGCGGTGGGGGAATGGGGTGCGGTGGGGGAATGGGGTGGGGGAATGGGGTGGGGGGTGGGGGAATGAGGTGCGGTGGGGGAATGGGGTGCGGTGGGGGAATGGGGTGCGGTGGGGGAATGGGGTGCGGTGGGGGAATGGGGTGCGGTGGGGGAATGGGGTGCGGTGGGGGAATGGGGTGCGGTGGGGGAATGGGGTGCGGTGGGGGAATGGGGTGCGGTGGGGGAATGGGGTGCGGTGGGGGAATGGGGTGCGGTGGGGGAATGGGGTGCGGTGGGGGAATGGGGTGGGGGAATGGGGTGGGGGTGGGGGAATGAGGTGCGGTGGGGGAATGGGGTGGGGGTGGGGGAATGGGGTGCGGTGGGGGAACGGGGTGCGGTGGGGGAATGGGGTGCGGTGGGGGAATGGGGTGCGGTGGGGGATGGGGTGCGGTGGGGGATGGGGTGCGGTGGGGGAATGGGGTGCGGTGGGGGATGGGGTGCGGTGGGGGAATGGGGTGCGGTGGGGGAATGGGGTGGGGGTGGGGGAATGGGGTGGGGGTGGGGGAATGGGGTGGGGGTGGGGGAATGGGGTGCGGTGGGGGAATGGGGTGCGGTGGGTGAATGGGGTGCGGTGGGGGATGGGGTGTGGTGGGGGAATGAGTGTGGTGGGGGAATGAGTGTGGTGGGTGAATGGGGTGCGGTGGGGGATGGGGTGCGGTGGGTGAATGGGGTGCGGTGGGGGATGGGGTGCGGTGGGGGATGGGGTGCGGTGGGGGATGGGGTGCGGTGGGGGATGGGGGAGTGGGGTGTGGGGTGCGGTGGGGGAATGGGGTGCGGTGGGGGAATGGGGTGCGGTGGGGGAATGGGGTGCGGTGGGGGAATGGGGTGCGGTGGGGGAATGGGGTGCGGTGGGGGAATGGGGTGGGGGTGGGGGAATGGGGTGCGGTGGGGGAATGGGGTGGGGGTGGGGGAATGGGGTGCGGTGGGGGAATGGGGTGCGGTGGGGGAATGGGGTGCGGTGGGGGAATGGGGTGCGGTGGGGGAATGGGGTGGGGGTGGGGGAATGGGGTGCGGTGGGGGAATGGGGTGCGGTGGGGGAATGGGGTGGGGGTGGGGGAATGGGGTGCGGTGGGGGAATGGGGTGCGGTGGGGGAATGGGGTGCGGTGGGGGAATGGGGTGCGGTGGGGGAATGGGGTGCGGTGGGGGAATGGGGTGCGGTGGGGGAATGGGGTGCGGTGGGGGAATGGGGTGCGGTGGGGGAATGGGGTGCGGTGGGGGAATGGGGTGCGGTGGGGGAATGGGGTGGGGGAATGGGGTGCGGTGGGGGAATGGGGTGCGGTGGGGGAATGGGGTGGGGGTGGGGGAATGGGGTGCGGTGGGGGAATGGGGTGGGGGTGGGGGAATGGGGTGGGGGTGGGGGAATGGGGTGGGGGTGGGGGAATGGGGTGGGGGTGGGGGAATGGGGTGGGGGTGGGGGAATGGGGTGCGGTGGGGGAATGGGGTGCGGTGGAGGAATGAGGTGCGGTGGGGGAATGGGGTGCGGTGCGGGATGGGGTGCGGTGGGGGATGGGGTGCGGTGGGGGAATGGGGTGCGGTGGGGGAATGGGGTGCGGTGGGGGAATGGGGTGCGGTGGGGGAATGAGTGTGGTGGGGGAATGGGGTGCGGTGGGGGAATGAGTGTGGTGGGGGAATGGGGTGGGGGTGGGGGAATGGGGTGGGGGTGGGGGAATGAGTGTGGTGGGGGAATGGGGTGCGGTGGGGGAATGGGGTGGGGGTGGGGGAATGGGGTGCGGTGGGGGAATGGGGTGCGGTGGGGGAATGGGGTGCGGTGGGGGAATGGGGTGCGGTGGGGGAATGGGGTGCGGTGGGGGAATGGGGTGCGGTGGGGAATGGGGTGCGGTGGGGAATGGGGTGCGGTGGGGGAATGGGGGAGTGGGGGGTGGGGTGCGGTGGGGGAATGGGGGAGTGGGGTGTGGGGTGTGGTGGGGGAATGAGTGTGGTGGGGGAATGAGTGTGGTGGGGGAATGAGTGTGGTGGGGGAATGAGTGTGGTGGGGGAATGGGGTGCGGTGGGGGAATGGGGTGGGGGTGGGGGAATGGGGTGCGGTGGGGGAATGGGGTGCGGTGGGGGAATGGGGTGCGGTGGGGGAATGGGGTGCGGTGGGGGAATGGGGTGCGGTGGGGGAATGGGGTGCGGTGGGGGAATGGGGGAGTGGGGGGTGGGGTGCGGTGGGGGAATGGGGGAGTGGGGTGTGGGGTGTGGTGGGGGAATGAGTGTGGTGGGGGAATGAGTGTGGTGGGGGAATGAGTGTGGTGGGGGAATGGGGTGCGGTGGGGGAATGGGGTGCGGTGGGGGAATGGGGTGCGGTGGGGGAATGGGCTGCGGTGGGGGAATGGGCTGCGGTGGGGGAATGGGCTGCGGTGGGGGAATGGGCTGCGGTGGGGGAATGAGTGTGGTGGGGGAATGAGTGTGGTGGGGGAATGGGGTGCGGTGGGGGAATGGGGTGGGGGTGGGGGAATGGGGTGCGGTGGGGGAATGGGGTGCGGTGGGGGAATAGGGTGGGGGTGGGGGAATGGGGTGGGGGTGGGGGAATGGGGTGCGGTGGGGGAATGGGGTGCGGTGGGGGAATGGGGTGCGGTGGGGGAATGGGGTGGGGGAATGGGGTGCGGTGGGGGAATGGGGTGCGGTGGGGGAATGGGGTGCGGTGGGGGAATGGGGTGCGGTGGGGGAATGGGGTGGGGGTGGGGGAATGGGGTGCGGTGGGGGAATGGGGTGCGGTGGGGGAATGGGGTGCGGTGGGGGAATGGGGTGCGGTGGGGGAATGGGGTGCGGTGGGGGAATGGGGTGCGGTGGGGGAATGGGGTGCGGTGGGGGAATGGGGTGCGGGTGGGGGAATGGGGTGCGGTGGGGGAATGGGGTGCGGTGGGGGAATGGGGTGCGGTGGGGGAATGGGGTGCGGTGGGGGAATGGGGTGCGGTGGGGGAATGGGGTGGGGGTGGGGGAATGGGGTGGGGGTGGGGGAATGGGGTGGGGGTGGGGGAATGGGGTGGGGGTGGGGGAATGGGGTGGGGGTGGGATGTTGCAGGGTGGAATATTCCCAGCCTGAGTTGAGCAGCTTCCCTGCCAATATTGAAATCAATGCAATGAAGATCTGACATGTTCCGCAACAGGAGGTCAATCCACAAGATGCTCCATGAAGTCCCGAAGCAGAACCTTTCTGAGGTATGGCATGTCAGATATGCACCAGACTTTTCATAAGAGAGATACCCCATAGGTGGATTAAGGTTAAGTCAGGTATGACGGGAAGGGACATAGGAACAAAGGTAAGCCATTCAGCTGCTTGGGCCTGCTCTGTTATTCAAGCTCTAACTGCACCATAGTCCCATTCACTCATACTTGCTCCAAATGCCTTTATACGCCAACCTGAAAAAAATCTATCCAGCTCAGCCTTGAAAGCTGCAATGATGCAAGCAATCGCAGGAATGAGAGAGTCTACGTCGCAGGCTGCTCACTGGTCACAGGAAGCCTCCAATAGAACCAGGTGACACAGTACATTATTGTTTGCAAGGCTTACAAGAGACGTCAACAACTTACATTGATATAGTTCCTCTACCATCATGGGCAGCATCTTTAGGTCGGCGAGCGGTGGGGGGGGGGGCCGGGGTCTGCTCGCCGACGTGTAAAACAACGCAGGATGGCGTCAGGCGGAACTCCCGACCTCACCCCGCGTCAATTCAAATTTCAGGGGTGAAGTCGAATCAGCTGCGCGCCCACCAACCTGTCACCTATTGAGGCCATTGACAAAGTCATTAACCTCATTAACCTTAAGGTTGGCGGGCGGGCCGGGAGCCTTGGCGGGCTTCAGAGAAAGCATCAAACCTCATCCACGGGCAGGATGAGGTTTCATGAGGGTTTTTAAAAATGTAATAAATGTTTGATTTAAAGTGATGGACGTGTCCCAACTCATGTGATAGTGTCACATGAGGGGACATGTCAGGGAAATTTTGTTTTTGCACCTTTACCATGTTTAAATTTGGCGCCAATCTCCCTGAGCCAGCACTTGGCCTGCATAGCGCTTCCTGGCCTTAATTTTCCGGCCAAAGTAAAATGGCAGTGCGCCCCCAATCGGGGATGCCAATCGGAGGCGCACCTGCCCATGCCCACTCCAGCACTCCCTCCCCCCCCCACCCCCCCCCCCCCCCCCCCCCCCCCCCCCCCCCCCCCCCCCACAACGGGGGGAAAATTCTTCCCCATAAAACATTCCAAGGTGCTTCACAGGGGTATCAAACAAAATCTGACACCAAAACACAGAAGGAGGTATTAGCAGTGATGACTAAAGGTTGGTCAAAGAGGTATCAAGGAGGCTAGAGAGCTGGAGAGATGGAAGGGCAGAGAGAGATTTAGGGAGGAACTTCTGGAACTTTGGGCCTCGCCTGTAATAATGGTGGAGCAATTGTTACAGCACAGCGGATGGTAAATGCTGAGCTGCTCAAATCCCAGAAGGAAACTTGTAACAATTATCACAGCTAATTTTCAATTTGAATGTTTCAAGATGAGGGCTTTGAATTCAGTAATAATAAGACCATTGAGTTTTAAGAGGTTTTTGATAAAACTAAATTAAACATTTATTAATAAAAGATTGTAAACACAGACATGCGCCTACAAATTACTGCTACAATAACTTCTAAAACCCCATGTTAATCTGATTCCCAGTTACACCTTCGTTAAGGCCACAGTAAAACACATTGATTTTAAAAAGACCCAAACAAAGTAAACAATACCCTTAACAGTCGAATTCAAAGGGAGTTCTCTTAACTTCAGTCTGTAGAGGCAGCAGTTTGGTACATACAGGTTGAAGGCGTTTCACACTTGTTGAATCTTAGGCTGCCTCCCCTTACACACAGCATTCATTCCTTTATACATATTTTCCCCTTTGAATGCAAATACCCATTGTTTCACTATGTCTTTGGACTTTACCTTCCCAATAATAAAAATCTCTCATAGCATTAAATTTTACCAGTAATCTTTGGCAAAAAATAAACACACTGTTTCTAAACTTCACCTTTCTAGGTGACACATTTCACCCCTCCTTTGAAAACAATCTGGTCTGGTTTATTTACAAATGCAAATGTACCTTTACACCTTACATTCTAACACTCCACTCATGCTTACCTATTTAGTATTTCAAACCTAACTACATCAAAGCCTTCAGACCAGCTGCCTTTAATCCAATTAAGTCACACACACACACACACTCAACTATTTTACAATAAATTCCAATAACATTATGAGAATTATTATATTTTCTTGACACAGTTAAAATCAGGGACACACAATAGGCCGGAATTAGAGGAACGCAGAGATCTCAGAAGATTGTAGGACTGGAGGAGGCTTGAGAGATGGGGATGGATTAAAAAACAAGGATCAGATAATCGAGCACTGATTTCACGAGTGCCAAATGAGTAAGTAGCTGCATTATGGAGAGAATAACTATTTCTGCAGCATTCAAAGTGCTCCATTTCTCACCAGTCTTTACTCTGAAGTGTGGCATAACCAAACAGTCATCTGTCACAATGTTCGATATGTGTTCCTATCTGACTGCTGAAGGCACTCTGAGACGGACAGTGTAGATGCAGAAGCGTTACACAAAAACACATTTCTGTAATCATTACCTGGACTGTAACCTGCATTCTCGTGGCCTAGTTGTCCCCAGATGTTTGAGCCACATGTGTAGACACTTCCATCTTGTAGAACAAAAGCCGTATGGTATCTCCCGCAGGACACTTCTCGCACAGTTTTACTACTAAAGAATGAAGAAGTCCTTGGTTGGGTGACTATATTCTCATGTACATCACCCAGCCCGAGTTGGCCCAAATTTGTATGGCCCCAACACAGCAGCTGTACTTTCGAAGTCATGGTTTTTATGATTCTCCTGGGAACAGAGAGGGGGAGAAAGAGGAACGTTCGGTTATATATAATGCAGAGTAGCACAATTTTAGAATAAAAGTCAAAACTCAGGGAAGGATGAGGATCAGACTGTGAACAGACAATTCCATGCGCAGACTCTAGTCCCCTCCCCATCTACTGTCTTAGGCCGAACCAGGCTGTCCGGAACTTTGGTGTTGTATTCAGAACAGAGATAAACTTCTGACCACATATCTGCCACGTCACCGAGACCAACTGCTTCCAACGCCATAACATCACGCAGCTCCGCCCTTGTTTCAGATCATCTACTGCTGTTAACTTCATCCACACTTTTGTTCGTTCGCAATCCCTAGCTTCCCTGGCCAGCCTCCCATCCTCCACACTATATAGACAAGCTTATACAAAACTCTGCTCCCAGTATCCTAACTTGTTCCAAATTTTGTATACCCATCACCCTGATGTACATTTTCTCCCAGACTGGCAATGCTTAAATTTTAAAATACTCATCCTTGTTTTCAAATCCCTCCAAGGCCTCATCCCTCCCTATCGCTGTGGCCTTCTCTAGCCCTACAAGCTCCAAGATACCGGCACTCCTCCAATCCTGGCCTCTTTGCATCCCCAATTTTAATTGCTCCACCATTGACAGGTGAGACTCGAAGCTCCAGAATTCCCTAAGCCACTCTCTGCCTCTCCATCTTTCTAGCCTCCGTGAAGACACTCTGTAAAACTTCTCAGCTGCCTGGGCCCCAAGTTCTGGAACTTTCCCCCCTTTTTAATTCTTTTTAATCCTTCTTATAGACACTCTTTAAAACTTGCCTCTTTCACCATGCTTTTTTGCTCAACTGCCCTTTAGGTGACTTGGTGGTCAACTTTTTTGATAATCCTCTTATAAAGCGTCTTACGACAGTTTACCATATTAAAAAGGTGCTATATATAGATGCTATGTTGATGTTATTGTAATGTAATCCTTGTGAGTTTCACCCTTCTAGCAGGTTACATTCTGAAATTATGCTGTATAAATGCACAGATATTGTGGAAGTGCACAACAGGTCAGTCAGCACCAGTAAAGAGAAAAGGCAGATTGTAGTCTATTGGGTGTGCAAAGCTTCAGCAGATTGATAAAGGACATATACCCAAACAAACAAGCTGATGGAGGGTTGCACAGCTGAACCATCATAACCTGGATTTACCCTTCCCAGGTGCTGATTGGGATACTGTCTATTCCTAGCAACTCCTGTTTTCCTTTCAGATTTCCAGCATTTCCAGATCCTCATACGGGGGTGCGGGGGGGGGGGGGGGGGGGGTGCAGTTTGCAGAAACTTAAACTTAGTGATAAATTTCCACATGAGACACACACCAAAATGGATTTGGTGGGGGAAAAGCAATGGAGGGAAGGTCTTGTGGCAAAGGTTTAACTTTCAAATCCTTAAAAGAATGTCCTCATCGGATCCACAGCATTGATTGTGAAAAATGTACTAGAATTCATTAAGTCAGCAATGGGGTCAATCTCACCCAAGCTGCAGCAAGATTTGGCCTGGCCTAATAAGTGGCAACATTCAGGCTTGGGCTAATAAGTGGCAAAGTAAGATTCAAACAGCACAAGTACCAGGCAATGGCCATCTCCAACAATATAGCCATCTCCACTCGACATTCAATGGCAACACCATTGCTGAATCTCCACTATCAACATCCTGGGGCTACCATTGACCTGAAACTGAACTGGACCAGCCACACAAATACTCTGGCTACAAGAGCAGGTTAGAGGCTGGGAATTCTGCAGTAACTCACCTCCTGACTCCCCAAAGCATGTCCACCATCTACAAGACACAAGTCAGGAGTGTGATGGAATATTCCCCACTTGCCTGGGTGAGTGTGTCTCCAACAGCACTCAAGAAGCCTGACTGCATCCAGGACAAAACAGCCTGCTTGATCAGCATCCCATTCACCACATTAAACATTCACTCCCTCCACCATTGACACACAGTGACAGCAGTGCGTACCATCTACAAGATGCACTGCAGAAACTCGCCATGGCTCCTTCAACAGCACCTTCCAAACCCACGACCTCTACCACCTAGAATGACAAGGGCAACAGCTGCATGAAGAAAACCACCATCTGGAAGTTCCCCTCCAAGCCACACACAATCCTGACTTGGAACTATATCGCCGTTCCTTCACTGTCACTAGGTCAAAATCCTGCAACACCCTCCCTAACAGCACTGTGGGTGGACCTACACCACAAGGAGGCAGCTCACCACCACCTAGAGCAATTAGGGATGGGCAATAAATGATGGTCTTGCCAGTGACACTCACATCCCATGAAATAATTTTTATGAAGTTATTGAGCTATGAATGAACATTTGATAACGTGTCAACTAACACACTACCATAATGAGAAGCAACTATAAAGGAGTGGGACACATCCCAGGGAAGTGAATAATTTAAGCCCCATAACGCAGGCGACTCTTGTGACCAATGCAGACTATTTTATATTTTCATAAAAGGAACCTTTTGATTGTTTCAAATCAATAGACATTTCTGGGTGAGGTGAGGTTGTGGTCACAGTTCTGGGAACCAAAAAAATTGCTGACACAATATTGTAGTCTAAATTAACCACAGCAAAATATCAAAACAAAGCATGGTGATTCAGTAAGAATGGAAGGCATGAATTTACATGGCCCCCTTTCACAAACTCAGGACGTCCCAACACTTTACAGACAATTCGGTACCTTTCTTTGAAGTTTAGCCCTTGTTGCAACGTGAGATTTACACGCAGCAATACCTCGCACACAGCAATGAAATAAATGATCAGATCCTCAAGTTTGAGACGCCGGCTGAGTGTTAAATATCGACCCAGAGGAAACCTGCCACCTCATGTCTTCGAGATAATCTTTTTAACATCCCCGCAGAGAGGGCCGAGGCGGCGCGTCCTGATCAGGAAGGTGGCCCCTCCGGCGGTGCCACACCGGGGGTGTCAGCCTTGATATTGAGGCTGGAGTGTGGGGTCTCGAACCCATAACCTTCCATCTAACTCAGAGGTTCGGGTGCTACGCACTGAGCCAAGGCCCTTTAAATCAGGAACATCGATCCAGAATGAGACCTTGGAACAAAATACGCCCCTGCACCATAAAAAAAAAACTTTGCTACTCCATCATGCAATTCATTGTGACAGTCACAGAGAGGAAGTCGGGGGTGGGGGGGGGGGGGTGGTGAGGAGGGAAATCCCTTGACAGCAAAGAGCCCCTCCAAGGCTGAGCGTCTCAGCTACGTGGGGGTTACAAAGTTACCTGAATGTTGCTCTTTTGGATGGGTATCTAGTAGCAGTGGAGATGCGGAGAGGAAATGCTGGCACTGACTCGGGCTGACTGCCCAGCCCCAGCTGGGACCTGGATCGGCAGCTTCCAGCGAGGGGGTGTTTTTTTGGGGGGGGGGGGGGGGGGAAGGGGGGGGGGGGGGCTCGCCGCCTTTGTTACCGCACCGAGCCCCGCTTCCCGGCTGACTGACAGCTCGGACCTGTCAATCACCCTCCTCCCCGGACCCGACCGCTTTTCGCTTCCAGGTTGGTCGCCAAGCTCTCCACCACCACCACCCACCCCCACCCCCCAAAATCAAAAAAAAAACAACCAACCACCGTGATGTGATGGACAGGCGGATCCACCAATCGCAAAGGCCGCTCCCCGCACCCCAGGCAAAGGCGGATGGAAGTGTCGACGTGCCGGGCAAAAGCAGATTGGCTTAAAGGGGCAGGCACCCATCCTCAGGCAGCAGGAACGGTGCTATATCTTAAAGGGGCAGGCACCCGAGGAGCAGGAGCTGTGCAATGTATTAAAGGGACACGCACCCACCTTCACGGAGCAGTACAATGTATTAAAGGGACACGCACCCACCTTCACGGAGCAGTACAATGTATTAAAGGGACACGCACCCACCTTCACGGAGCAGTACAATGTATTAAAGGGACACGCACCCACCTTCACGGAGCAGTACAATGTATTAAAGGGACACGCACCCACCTTCACGGAGCAGGAGCAACGCAATATCTTAAAGGGGCAGGCACCCTCCTTCAGGGAGCAGAAGTAATACAGTGTCTTAAAGGGGCACACACACCTCCTCTTCATGGAACAGGAGCAAATCAGTGTGTTATAAAGGGGTACAAACCGACTTTCAGGGAGCAGGAACAATGCATTGTCTTAAAGGCACATGCACACATTTTCATGAAGCACTGGGGTGACAAACCTGTGCATTTTTTCAGGATCTGCTAGTAAGAACTAGGAGTCTGGGAGCAAAGAAATAGAGGAAAACAGAGAAAGGTGAGAAGAACAGAGAAATTGAGAGAGAGGCAAGGAGAAGAGGATGTGTACAATTTTGGTTTCCTTATTTAAAAAAGATATAAATGCACTTGAAGCAGTTCAGAGAAGGTTCACTTGACTGATACCTGGGATTGGGGGGTTATCTTAAGAGGAAAGGTTGGACAGTCTTGGAGTTGAAGACTGAGAGGTGATTTTTATGAAACATATAAAATAGAAGGGACTTGACAGGATAGGTGCTGAAAAGATGTTTCCCCTTGTGGGAGAGACTAGAACAGGGGAGACAGTTTAAAAATAAGGAGTCTCCCATTTAAGACAGGTGAGAATAATTTTTTTCTCTCAGAGGGTTGTGAGACTTTGAAACTGCCTTCCCCAGAGAGCAGTGGAGGCAGGGTCAATGAATATCTTTCAGGCAGAGGATGATAGATTCTTGGCTAACAAGGGAGTCAAAGGTTATCGGGGTAGGCGGAATGTGGAATTTCCACAATCAGATCAGCTATGATCTTATTGAGTGGTGGAGCAAGCTCGAGGATCTGAATGGCTTACTTCAGCTCCTGATTAGCATGTTCGCACGTTTCACTTTGTGAGTTCTTCAGCCCAATTGGTGGGCATAGTTTTCCACTTCTGGCCATGTGTATATTTTTGGTGCATGTGAGTACCTTGGCCAGTTGACAACAGCTTGAAAATCGTATACCTAAGACATATCCACTATTGGCATCTCTGCCAGTCAACCATGAGGGTGATGCACCTTATTTTGACTCCAGATAAACCTAAGGCAATCATAAAGATATCCCAACCCCAAGAATCCATGTCTCCAAAGATATATTTACTTATAAGGGGGTCAAGAGGCTCAGTTTCTGCTTGCTAATATGTTGACCCTTGGTAATTATTAGTCAGGCTGGATTGCCCCACTAAACCTCAGAAAAATCAGATGGCAAAGGGATGGTGAGAGGAAACTACAATGTTATTGTGTGTCCAAAGATTCTTTACCACAATAAGCAACTCCAAAAAATGTCCTAATGATCAAAATTTGCAAATTCAAACATATTCCCATTAACTGATAGAAGATTAAATTGGTGCAATAGAATTAGTCATTCATGTTACGTACGCAATTCTACTCATCTCAACTCTGGAATGACTGAAGCTGCCTTCTTTGGTCCCTAGTACAAACTTCAGTGTACAACTGACTCGATCTCCCTTTGTAACCATTGTCTCAAATTACACCAGTTTGTTCACAATCATGGCAGCCTGTTTGACCCTAAGCTAAGTTTCAGAACCCTATATGTTCACCAATACAATGGCAGCTTATTTCCAACTCTACAATAATTGCTCACCTCTGCTCCTAACTAACCTTTTTATCACTAAAACTCTAATGTATGACTCCATGAGCTTGAGCATACCAGTATACTCTCGTTGCTGGCCTCTTATTCTCTATCCATCAGAAACTCCAAGACATTGCTGTATATATCTAGTCATTCTTAAAATCCCGCTCACTGTCAGCCACATCCACACTAACCCTGTCCCCCAACACATTAAATTGAAAATCTCATCCTTAGAACAAATACAAATGTAAAGCACTAGGGTAGGAGGTGATGAAAAGATCTAGGAGGTCACTAAATTACCAAGCTGCCCAGAGATGAGGGTACGCTGATTGGCAAATTGTACAAGATCAAGACTAGCAAAGAGCTCGGCGCTAGGGTTGCCTTGATCTTGAAGAAGTGGAGCCATGAAGTTCCTGAAAACAGCGATTTCAGGAGAAGTTGAATTGGAATTTATAAATTTAGTTTTATTTGACAAAGTATTGAAAAGTTGTATAGTGATCAGGGTAAGAAAATTGAGAACAGCAGATGATTTTAGTGAGATGAAAAATCAGATAACATCAGCAACAGATCATTAAAGTCAATGGAATCAATAGGGCTAAGGAGAGATGTCAAAATGAGTACATACAATTACATAGCATATGTGACACAGAAACAGGTCTTTCGGCCCAACCAGTCCATACTGGTGTTTATGCTCCACTCAAGCCTCCTCCCATCTTTTCTCATCCAAATCTACCATCGTAACCATCTATTCCCTTCCCCATCATGTGCTTGTCTAGTTTCCCCTTAGTGCATCTATACTATTCACTTCAACCACTCCCAGCGATAGAGGCTTCCTCATTTTCATTATTCTTTGGCAAAGAACTTTCTTCTGAATTCCCTATTGGATTTCTTGGTGACTATGTTATATTGATGGCCTCTAGTAATGTTCTTCTCCACATTCTCTCTGTAACATTCTCTCTGTATTTACTCTATCAAAGCCTTTCATAATTTTAAAGACCTCTATTAGGTCATTCTTAGGACAAACATGTTCTAAGAATCAGAATTTGGAGTGCAAGGTGGAAGGAATGGAAGGGTTTCCCTTTTCCCTCAGAGACCCTCTCCACACTCAAGTTCGTGACACCAGATGCACAAGTGTATATGGCTTAAGTAGAATGACCAGTGAGACAAGTTCTTCTGATAATTCACAATTGAATCACCCACAAACTCACAGCACAAAGCCCAAAATTTAAAAAAACCTATTCCCAATACTTGACACAAAGTCATCATGACTCAGTTAAAACTTACAAAAACACAGGCAAAACGCCACATCCTGTCCTGAAACCTTAATTTAAAAAAAACCCTCAGATCAATATCACCAAGATATGGCTAAAACAAGTTACAAGTTACCGGCAAAACACACCAAGTTTTCGCCTCAAATCTTCACAAAACCCTCAGATCAATATCACTACGATTTAGCTGAAACTTACAATTCCCAACACAGCTGGTCTTTCCGGTGTTGACTGTAGGCCTGAGTCAAGGTGACCAAACTGGACCCTTCTTCCAACTACAGCCCAAAACCTTCAGGCCAGTATTACCACAATATAGCTGAAAACACTTACAAACTCCAACACGGCCGGTCCATCTGGTGTTGACTGTAGGCCTGAGCCAAGGTGACCAAACTCAACCATCTCCCGGCTGCAGCCCAAACCCGCCAGGCCAATATAACAAGATATGGCTGAAAACACTTACAATCCCCAACAAGGTTGGTTCATCTGGTATTGACTGTAGGTCTGAGTCAAGGTGACCAAACTCAACCCTTCTTCCAACTGCAGCCCAGATGCTCAGATCTGCTCTGCTTTTATAATAATTTAACTCAGACTTGTCAAAACATATTTCCTGTTGTTCCAAAGCCCATTTAGTTGATTCCACGCAAAGTCCAGGCAAATGTCATCAGCTTCTGCTGGTTGAAACAAGACAGGGTTTTCCATGGAAGATGTATCCAGGCGAATATTATCAGTTCTCATTGCATGAGCAATTCCCCTGCTGTTTGAGGTGGCACAGTAACAGCACAGAAACAGCACCTGGCTCCAAAGTTAATGAGGATTTGAATGACCTTATTCCAGTACTATCGTCTGTGATGGTTGAATAATTCCTTGAGTGTATTGTATTGATGATATGTACTTGGTGCCATTGTATGAGGTAATCTGACTTCTTGATTGCGTTAGTCAGTGTCCAAACCCTTTTGATGAGTCACTGTGTTTTCACTAAATGTCCGAATTAACCACTTTCTGCCCAGCCCTGTACTGATGACTGCAACTTATATTTTTGAAATTTACAATTCCAATCATGAGGTCAAAACATGTCCAAGGGTTTGAAATTATGTTCCGTAAATTTCACAGTTGGAAGGGATGTCAATCCTACAGGAAGAATCAGAAAGAGATTAAACTTGGGCTTTAATGAGAAATAAAATGTATGAGGTTAGATAACTGAAGGTGGAAAAAGACAAAATTCATACTTGAGATGCCACAGACATCGGAGGGCTGCAGAGCAAAGCTGATGTGTTGGTCAGTTCCAGAGAAGAGCTGTATTGGACTTGAAACATTAACTCTGTTTCTGTCTCCACAGATGTTGCCAGACCTGCTGAGTTTTTCTGGCATTTTCTGTTTTTAGTTCAGATGCAGTGACGACAATTTTGGGTGTCTTGGAGGCCACAGTGGGCTGTGAATCTGCATGTAGTAATAGCAAATTGCTCCTATTGTAACTGAGTGAATCAAGGGCAGAAGGCCCTTTTCTCAAGAAAGCAGTAGATACTTAAAAGAAAAAGAAAAACTTGCCTTGACATAGACCTTTCATGGCCTCAGGACATCCCAGAGTACTTTACAGCCAATGAGGTATTTTTGAAGCGCAGTCACTATTGAGAGGGAGCAAATATGGCAGCCATATAGTGTCATAGAGTTTTACAGCACAGAAAGAAGCCCTTCAGCCAATCGTGTCCATGCTGATCATCAAGCCCCTATCTACTCTAATCCCATTTTCCAGCACTTGGCCCGTAGCCTTGTATGCTATGGTATTTCAAGTTTTATCTAAATACTTCTTACATGTTGTGAGGGTTCCCGCCTCTATCACCCTTTCAGGCAGTGATTCCAGATACCCCCCACACTCTGGGTGAAAAACTTATCTCAAATTCCCTCTAAACCTCTTGCCCCTTACCTTAAATCTATGCCGAGATCAAAACAAAAAACTGTGGATCCTGGAAATCCAAAACAAAAACGGAAACAGAAATACCTGGAAAAACTCAGCAGGTCTGGCAGCATCGGTGGAGAAGAGTACAGATGACGTTTCGAGTCCTCATGACCCTTCAACAGTTCCCCCTGGTTATTGACTCCTCCACTAAGGGGAAAAGTTTCTTTCTATCTACCCGATCCATGTCCCTCAGAATCTTTAACATCCAGCTGGGATAGCAGACAGAGCCTCAATTTAATATCACAGCCAAAAGTTGGCTACTCCAAAAATGCAGCACTCCCTCGTTAGCACTCCAATGTTTCTTGTCATGTTGACTTTTTGATTGCAATGCTTTTGCGCTCAGATTTCACTTAAGAACATCCCCTCCAAATCATCAAACCTCATTCAAGGTTAAATACATTATGGCGTTCAGCTCTTTGTCACAGTGCTGGAGGAAGAAGGTGCTATACTGTGAAGAAGTACATCTTTCAAAACAGACATTAAACCGAGGCCACTTCTTCCCTCTCAGGTGGCTGTAAAAGATGCCAAGGGGGTGTCCATAAGACCATAAGACATAGGAGCAGAAATTAGGCCATTCGGCCCATCGAGTCTGCTCCACCATTCAATCATGGCTGATAAGTTTCTCAACCCCATTCTCCCACCTTCTCCCCATAACCTTTGATCCCCTTACCAATCAAGAACCTATCTATCTCGCTCTTAAATACACTCAATGACCTGGCCTCCACAGCCTTCTGTGGCAATGAATTCCATAGATTAGCCACTCTCTGGCTAAAGAAGTTTCTCCTCATCTCTGTTCTAAAAGGTGTTCCCTAACTCTGAGGCTGTGCCCTCGGGTCCTAGTCTCTCCTACTAATGGAAACATCTTCCCCACGTCCACTCTATCCAGGCCTTTCAGTATTCTGTAAGTTTCAATCAGATCTCCCTTCATCCTTCTAAACTCCATCGAGTATAGACCCAGAGTCCTCAAACGTTCTTCATATGTTAAGCCTTTCATTCCTGGGATCGTTCTCAAAGAAGAGTAGGGAAGTTTTCCTGGTGTCCTGTCAATATTTATCCCTCAATCCACATACTTAAAAACCGATGCTGTGGCCAGAACTTGAGCACAAAAATCAAGGCTGCCACTCCAGTGCAGTACAGAGGGAGTGCTGCACGGTAAGAGTCTTTTAGATGAGGGGTTAAACCACGATGCTGCCTGCTCCCTCGAGTGGATGTAAAAGATCCCATGGCACTACTTCAAAGAGTTATCCCCGGTGTCCTGGTCAATAGATATCCCTTAATCAACATCACAAAAAACAGATTATCAGATCATTATCATGTTGCTGTGTGTGGGAGCTTGCTGTGTGCAAATTGGCTACCCCTTCCCTGCATCACAACGGTTACTACATTTCAAATAATCTTCACTGGCTGTGAAGTGCTTTGAGATGTCTGGCGGCTTTGACAAAGAGTTATGTAAAGGCAAGTCTTCCTGGTTTTATATATATATATATATATATGTCACCGTGAAATGCGTAATGATTTCTGTGAGATAAAAACCGAAAGTGCTGGAAATACTCAAAAGGTCTGGCAGCATCTGTGGAGAGAGCAAAAGAGAGTTAACGTTTCAGGTCCAGAAGCTTTCATCAGAGCCTTCCAAAACTAATTGCTGATACCATAGGGGGACTGAGGAATATTTCTTTCCTCCCCCAGCCAATAGGAAAGGTGCATCATGGATGGCGAGTGGCTGATTGGTCTGAGGTGCAGTCTGCGTTGTACATTTGCCAAGTGAGTGTGGTTCCTGTATTGAAATCGTGTCCTCCAGGGGCACAGACAGAGTGAGCAAGTCAGAGGAGACTCGCTGAGCGCTCCGGACTGTTGAGATGTTTTGCTGGGGTGACGGAGTGTCCACCCAGGTGGAATTAAAGGGCCCAGACACCTCCCAACCTCAAGAAATCGAACGCTTGCGGAACCGGACGGTGAAAGAAGTATGTTGTGGAGAAAGGCACTCGGTGTTTCTCCTGGCCGATGGCACCGTGTTTACCTGCGGCGAGAACGACAAAGGACAACTTGGGAGGAAAAAGAGCGAATCTCCTTTCGGTAAGGAATCAAGCTGAGCTGGGTGTAAAAGGACACGAGTGAACCACTGCACCATCAGCGAACTCCTATTTAAAAGATTTAAAAGATTATCAGCGAACTCCTGAGATTGTAATAGACTTTCAACCCCAAATGGACACTTTAACCCGTAAATTAGCAACATACCTGCGTTTCTTTTTCCTAATTCCAACTGTCTTTATCCCCTCCTGATCCTGTAACCCCCATGAGGCGTATTCCCCACTCTAGTGCGCAAAGTTAACGATTAAATTCTCATTATGGACCAAATGGCAATTTAATGCGCCCATTTGACAGACAAGGGGCCCTTTCTCGAACCTGTTACATTGTCATCCTGAGCAGTCACCAGGAGTGGTTTCTATTCCCATTTGAACAGTTTCGTTTTCCATCTCCGGTGCTCTGTTCATGACTTATCAGCAGTTTCGATTTACAACATCAATGCTAAAATGTCACAGGCCAAAGAAACAATATCAGCTGTTACAGCGGGAAGTGGTAGCGATATCACCACAGTTATTGTCACTTTACCTGCGACCCTCTCTTCTCCGGGATGAAAACTCTTGTCTTTCCGTTGTTTTTTTTATAACTATTACATTTCAAATTCTATATCGCGCTCTTCGGGTTTTGAAAGTTGATGAATTTAGACTTCAGTCAGAGCGGGTGCATCTCCTCCTGGAATAACTGGAGCGCACGTCAGAAGCATCGAACCTCGTCACCTGGAAACATTGGATCAGGGGCCATTCAGCCCGTCGAGCCTGTTCCACCATTCAGTGAGCTCCTGGCTGATCTGCGACCTAACTTCATATATTGCCCCATATCCCTTAATACCTTTGGGCTAACAGATCTATCAATCTCGGATTTAAAATTAACAATTGATCGAGCATCAATTGTCATTTGCAGAAGAATGTTCCTAACTTCTACAGCCTTTATGGTGGAAGTGTTTCATGAAAGGCCTGGCTCTGCTTATTAGATTATGTCCCCCAGTATGTCCCTACTAGACTCCCTGTCCAGTAGAAATAGTTTTTCTCTTTCATTCCTATCTGTAACCCCTAACATTTTGAAAACTTTGATCAAATTACCTCTTAACATTTTAAATTCCAGGGAACACAGCCCTCATTGTGTAATCTCTCATAATTTACCCTTTGGAGTCCAGGTATTATTCTAGTAAACGGGATGCTGCATTCCCTCTAAGGTTAACGTATCCTAAGGTGAAATGTACACTTGCAGGAACAATTTTGCCATGTAAAGATTGAACATCGCTAATAGGGTTTGCTATAAAAATCAATTTGTCAAAAAGCCTTCAACTTTATTTAATTACTTCTTTATGTAGAATTAACTATTGCACACGGAGAGTAATGACATTGCCCAGAGAGGCAATGAAAGCAGATAAGATGGGAATATTTAAGAGGGAATTGGACAGGTATCTGAGAGCGTACATGATTGAGGGGGCATTCGTTTTTGGGACCGACCTCTAATTTATGAGTTAATTTCCAGTCCTGCACTTTCAGTATACCTAATTGTTGGGAACTGTAAGTTGTATGTGTAGGTGTGTTATAGTGACAGGCGATTGAGGGCTATGATGTGTGGTAGATGTAGCATGCTTGACCAGGACATTGGAACATATAAGCAGGAGGAGGCTATTCTGCCCCTTGAGCCTGTTCCATTATTAAACTAGATCATGGCTGATCTTCCACCTCAATACCATCTTCCCACACTATCCCCATAGCCCTAATGTCATTGCGATCTAGAAATCTATCAACCCAGCTTTGAACAAGGCCCTCTGGGATAGAGAATTCCAAAGATTTACCACCCTCTGACTGAAGGAATTCCTCCTTATCTCAGTCCTAAACGGCCTACCTCTTATTCTGAGATTGTGTCCCCTGGTTCTAGACCCTCAACCAGGGGAAACATCCTTCCTGTGTCTACCCTGTCGAGCCCTGTAGGAATTTTTGTACCCTTCAATGAGGTCGCCTCTCATTCTTCTAAACTCTATAGAATACAGGCCCAGTCTCCTTGAACTTTCCTCAAAGGATAATTCTGCCATTTCTAGAAAAAGTCCAATGAACCTTCATTGCACTCCCTCTATGACCAGTATATCCTTTCTTAGGTAAGAAGACCAAAATTGCACACAATACTCCAGTTGAAGGTCTCATCAAGACTCTATACAATTGCAGCAAGACTTCTTTATTCCTGTACTCAAATCCCCTTGCAATAAAGGCTAACATACCATTTGCCTTCCTAATTGCTTGTTGCACCTACATATTAGCTTTCTGTGAGTTATGAACAAGAACACCCAGGTCTCTTTGAACATCAACACTTCCCAGTCTCTCCCCTGAAGAAATACTCTGCATTTCTGTTTTTCCTACCAAAGTGGATAACATTTTTCTGCATTATATTCTGCCTGCCATGTTCTGCCCACTCACTTAGTCTGTCTAAATCTCCTTGGAGCCTTTTTGCATCCTCCTCACAACTCACATTCCCACCCAGTTTTGTGACATCAGCAAACTTGGAAATATTACATTTGGTCCCCACACCCAAATCATGAATATGGATTGTGACTAGCTGAGCCCAAGCCTAAGCCTTGCAGTACCTCACTAGTCACAGCCTGTGAGCCTGAGAATGACCATTTACACTTACTCTGTTTTCTGTCCATTAATCAATCCTCAATCAATGCAAGGATACTTCCCCCAATCCAATAAACTCTAATTTGCTTATTAACCTCCTGAGTGGGGCCTTATCGAAAGCCTTCTGAAAATCCAAATACAACACCTCCACTGGTTCTCCCTTATCAGTTTTGTTAGTAACATCCTCAAAAAACACCAACAGGTTTATCAAACGTGATTTCCTTTCCACAATTTCAAGTTGACTCTGCCCAATCTCGCCATTATTTTCTAAATACCCAGTTATCACATTCTTTAGAATGGATTCTAACGTTTTCCCTTCCTTTGATGTCAGGCTAACAAGCCTGTAGTTCCTTGTTTTATCCCTCCCTCCCTTCTTAAATAGTGTGGTCATATTTGCTACCTTCCAATCTGCAGGTGCCATTCCAGAATCTATAGAAGTTTGAAAGATAATCATCAATGTATACAGTATCTCTACAGCCACCTCTTTCAACACTCTGGAATATAGATCATCAGGTCCAGGGGATTTATCAACTTTCAGTCCTATTAATTTCTCTTACACTACTTTTTTTTACTAATATTAATTTCTTTCAGATTCTCAATCCCACATGTCCCTCAGCTCTCTGATATTTCAGGAAGGTTTTTCGTATTTTCCTCCATTAAGTCAGACACAAAGTATTTGTTAAGTTTCTCTGCCATTTCCTTATTCCCCATCATAAATCCCCCTGTCCCTGCCTGGAATGGGCTCACATGTGTGTTTACTGACCTTTTCCTTTTTACGTACCTTTTTACATACAGGACAGGTGACTTTGGACCTATGGTGCCCACAGCTATCTATCACTGAGTATTTACTTCACATCATTTCAGGATCTGATGTAGACTATCTGATAGAGATTCATCAACATCTTCATTGTCATCATTATATCTTTCAACTATGGGATGGCAGGAGGTGAACTAAATGGGATTTGGTTGTTTCTTGTCTTGCCAGAAAAGCCCATATTCCAAGGATGATTTTTATTTTAATGGGTTGAAAGATAATCTTCTCCTGGATCTTTCTTGTGATGTTTGAAACTGTGCTGCTGCTGGGGCAAGGAAATGTTGAGGACTGATTGCTTTGAGGCTTATTGGCTCTAAGATAAGGTTTTTAGAATGTAGATTGCATGATATGATTCTTTTCTCCGATTTTCCCCTTTGCATTATGGAGAAGCAACTAGCTCCAGATTGGATGTTCTCCGCAGTGGTACATCTAAGGGTGAGAATTCGTTCAGTCAGCAAATTGAGAATAATGGATAAGCAGCCAAACTGCCTTGTTGGACACCACTTTGGGGCTACATTAGTGGCTGGGCCGCCCTCATCAAAACAGCAACAAAAAACTAGGGTGTCCGGGAGATACACTAACTACTTGGAGACATTCCCACATCTCCCTTCACATTAATACAATATAAGAAACCACCATTGCAATATCGCATCCTAAACTGGAAAAGGTTTACGATATACTGCTCTGTACACCAAGGCAAAGTGAGATATTTTCAGAATTAGTGTGTTTCACTTTTTATCCAGAAGCTATTGGATGCCATGTTAGAACTGTTAAATCTCTAATCTTCCCCACTTAAACTCAACTGCAGAGATGGCCTAATGATTATATGAAAGTACGCAGGGGAATGTTTCATCTCAACTTCTGGATATAAATATGCCTATAACGCTGAGAGGATTGTAGGCACGTTTGGAATTTTTAACTATACCATAACCAGCAATTTTGGAATCAAATGAAATGGTATCAGAAAGGATCTAGTAATAAACTTTTTTCATTTGTTTACATTGTTTATTGGCCATCCCTTGATCAATGTAATTTTTATGATGAATAATATATGCACATCACAAACATAAGCTCTTTTATTTTACAGAACAGGTAATGGCTCTAAATACAGAGAATGTTGTCCATGTAGCCTGTGGCAAGCAACATACCTTGGCCCTTTGTGAAAATGGATCTATCTTTAGCTGGGGAGCTGGAACTTATGGACAGCTAGGCAATGGGAAATGCTGTAGCATTGTTTCTTGTCCAAGGTACGAAGAAATGTATCCACTATCTGATAATTATGGTGCTTGTATGTTGTTAACTGAACACCAGATGGCCTCCTGAATTGAGTAAACATGTAGCAATTGCATTCCAAACGTTACTTTGGCTACTCTTTGACAGAATGATGGAATATTCTGGAGCGTCAGAATGACGGAATATTCTCTAAATAAAAGTGGCTAGTTATTATCACACCAATTCGAGCGTTAATGTGGATATAACATATCAACTGCACACGCTTTTGCAATTAATAGTAATACTCATATTACCAGTATGTGGTATAATTTCCATATGTCCAGGCAGACAGTTATTCTTCCTCTTAGAAAAGCTTGGTAACATTGGAGTGGGACTGGATGAATCCTCATCTCTGATTTAAACTCAGTAAATGGCCTCCCCACCTCCCCATGCACCAGTAACACACACCCCCATCCCCCCTCCCCCTCAACCTCCCCCATTCCCCCCCCCCCCGGCCCATCCCCACATCTCTATAACCTCCTCCTGTTCTGGGATATCTCTGCCCCATCAATTTTGGCCGTTTGCATATTCCCAATTTAAAGCGGCCCAGCATTGATGACTGCCCTTAGCTGCTGAGGCCCTTAGCACCTCCCTTAAACCTCTCAAACTCACTACCTTGCTTTGCTCTTATTGCTCCTCAAACAATTAATCCTAATCTCTGAAGTTTAACAAAGCAAAGATATTTTTGATTTATGTCCATTTTGGTTGTAATGGCTGAATGCTGCAATAAACTATTCCCTGAACCTTAGAGAAATGTGCAAGTTGATTGGATCCCTGCTGACTTTGGGTCCTGACATGCTATTCATGCCAAACCTGATGGCACAGTTGGTTACTTAAAATATCCATAGACCAAACAGAGGGTCCCTCCTGACAGCGTGGAAACTATTCATGGCATTGAAATTGTGAGGCGTAATTAACTTGGCTGCTACAGGAAGGGTGGCCCTGTCTAAAGACTGTCCGTGCAGATTATCTCTCAGGAACAGGCGTAGGCTGGGCTAAGTCCTTCCCTCCATCACAGACACCGAGTTGCTTTTTAATTCAAACATACAGTCCAAAGTGGGCCTGGTGCAAGTGGCTGTGGTGTGCTATGAAGTTTTCATTCCAGCTCTGTCTCCTGTGGGGAAGCTGTGAAGCTCACCAGGATCTGTCTCAGAGACACAAACATTTTCAGATCAGGTTAGAAGGCTTCAATTGTCCAAAGCAACAGAACCAGAAGGCATGGCCTGCATTTGTACGCGACCATGAGGTCATAAGGTCATAAAAAATAGGAGCAGGAGTAGGCCATTCGACCATAAGCCTGCTCCGCCATTCAATAAGATCATGCCTTAATTCCACTTCCTTGCCTGCCCCCGACAAACCTTTGTCGATCAAAAACTTATCCACCTCAACCTTGAATATATTCAATGACCCTGCCTCTACTACTCTCTGGGGGAGAGAATTCCAAAGACTAACAGCCCTTTGGGAGAAGAAATTCCTCCTCATTCTCTGTCTTAAATGGGAGACCCCTTATTTTTAAACGGTGCCTCCTAGTTCTAAACTCCCCCACAAGGGGAAACATCCTCTCAGCATCTACCCCGCTGAGCTCCTCTGAATCTTATATTTTTCAAGATCACCTCTTTTTCTTCTAAACTCCAATGAGTATTGGCCCAACTGCCCAGCCTTCCCTCATAAGGCAATGCCTTCACTCCAGGAATTAGCCTAGCGAACCTACTCTGGACTACTTCCAATACAACTATATCCTCCTTTAAATTAGGAAGCTAAAATGTACACAGTAGTTATAGGTGTGGTCTCACCAATGCCCAGTACAGTTGCATCAAGATGTCCCTACTTTTATAATCCAACCTCCTTGCAAAAAAGGTCAACATTCCATTTGCAGCCTTAATTACTTGCTGTAAATTCAGAATTAATCCGGGCCCAATTTCAGCTCACCCAAAACCCACATACACAGAGTTAAAATCAAGTCCATTTCAGTGAGTGAGTGGTCAGTTGATGGAACAGACTGCCTAGGCAGATGGCAAATTTGAATTAATTCATTCAAATGCAAATTAGATAGATTTCTGTCAGAAGGCAACACATATTTACAACATATGAACAATTAGAGGCATGATAGGTGACAAGTATAATCTGCTTTGGAGGAACAGGTGACTTTGTGCCTATGGTTTCCAAAGCTTTCCAACGTTGGGGTTTTCCTCACCTCATGTCTGAGTCTGTTGTAGACTAATTGATAGAGAGTAATTGGCATGATTAGTCAACAACTTATCATTGTATCATATGACTACCAGGATGGTAGATGGCAAACTTAATGGATCCTTGTTCTTTTCCTTTCTCACAATTCCTACATTCCTATGGAAGCCTGGGGTGCCGATGGAAATGGATGTTAACCATTAACAAGCCTCAATTTAGTGTTATTAAGTAGTCAGAATTGGAATAACAATATATTACTGTGGGTTTCTCACAGGGTGAGAAGCTTGTAAAGTGTTGAAACTACCGGCAGAGATTGTTGGTGGCGTGCTCCTTGGCATCCCACTCCTTTGTGCACTAACCTTCATGAATGGCAACAGTGGGAAGTGTGCTCGATAGAAAGGAAACTGATTATGGCACCAAGACTGGCCCCATAACAATGTCATCTATCGTACATCCTTCATATACTTTGATGGGAGAGTTGAAAAAATACTTTTATTTCACTTGCAGGAGGGTTAAGCTATCCAAAGTTCCGATAGTGCAGGTTACATGCGGCCATTACCACTCACTGGCTCTCTCTAAAGGTAACACGTTATTACTTATTAAATGAAGCTTTCAATGTCATGCCTATTGTTAAACTGTCTAATTAAAATATTCTATCACTGCTTGTTTGTCCCTACAACCACACCCCCACTCCACCTCTCTCTCTCTCTCTCTCCGCCCCCCACACACACACCTTAAACCAGCTTATATTTCAACTCTTTCTTGGACTCGAACTCAAGTTCTGTCGAAGGGTCATGAGGACTCGAAATGTCAACTTTTTTCTTCTCCGCCGATGCTGCCAGACCTGCTGAGTTTTTCCAGATAATTCTGTTTTTGTTTTAATTAAAATATTTGTTCATTCTCTTTAGATGGTGCAATCTATTCCTGGGGACAGAATAGTTGTGGGCAACTAGGACTTGGTGAAGGTGATGACAGCCAGCTACAACCCAATCGTGTGATATCCATGACTGGGATTCCAGTGGTTCAGATCGCTGCAGGGGGGAGGCACAGCTTTGCCCTGTCTTTCTCAGGGGCAGTATTCAGTTGGGGAAGAAACAATCATGGACAGCTGGGGCTCAAGAACACAGAGGGTAAGGACATGTTGGCATGTATTTTCCTCTCGAGGTTATTCAGATGCCTAAATAAGATATGAGCAGGATGAATGGGATTGGGCATCTTGTCCCCTGGTGGCAGGCACTATGAACCTTGGTCATGCAGAGGAAATAAAGTTCATAGAAATCCAGAAGGTTTTTCCTATATATCCTTTCATGGATATATAGCATTTGTTGCCCATCCCTAATTGCCCTTTGAGGGCAGTTAAGAGTCAACCACATTGATGTGTAGGCCAGACCAGGCAAGATTTCCTTTCCTAAAGGGCCAGATAGGTTTTTACAACAATCAATAATGGTTTTATGGTCACTATTACTTTTATTCCAGTTTTTTCTTAATAATTGATTGAATTTAAATTCCAACAGCTGCCATGGTGGGAGATGCCCCTGTGTCCCCAGAGAATTAGCCTGGGCACTTAGACTACTAGTTTCACCCAATCCTGGGCCTGGATAACTGCAATGTGTTGCTCCTATGTAGTTCCTGGACAGAGCGGGATGCCTGATAAATTAATTTTTATTTATTTTTGTTCTAGCTCCATCTATTATCACCTTCACAAATTTGATGAAAAGCCATCTCCTCCCACTATAGTTCACTACTGCACACTTCATGACATGACAAATGAATTATTCGCTATAGATACCGGTTGAGGCAGTTCAGCTGTTTCAGAATTGTGAAAGGAACCCTGCTGATAATGAGTAATAATTAACTGGTTTCCTGCCCTCCCCACTATCCAGGGAAATTGTGATCATCGCATTGAAAAAAATGTGAAAAAAATTTATCACGAAAGTATGGTCCTTAAACTCCTTACTTCCCTTCTGTTTGGTGGAGGGTGTGGCACAAGTGTTGTGATTGTAGAATACTAAGGTTTTACCACCTACTGATGGTAAAAATGCTACATGCCAAGCAGAAATTTCCACTATTAAAGCAGGTTGTTCTCTCAATAGGTAAAGTCAGTCCATGCCATGTGAAGCAAATGAAGAAGCTCAATGTCACATACATCTCTTGTGGAAGTCGACACACTGCTGTACTAACAAAGGTATTCTTTCGGCCAATTGACTTCTCAATAGTGGCTGACAAGTTCAATATTACGAAGTGAAGTGAATACCAACTTATTTTAGGAGATAAATTAAAGTGGGGCAGTTGTTGCAAACTGATATGTCAGGAAAGTACTTCAATTAAACTCAAGTGTTTTCATTTTATCCTTTCATGAGTGTGGGTATCACTGGCAAAGCCAACACTTGTTACCCATTGAGCTGAGCAGCTTGCAAGACCACTTAAAAGTCCACCACATTGCTGTGGGTCTGGAATCACATGTAGGTCAGACCAGGTAAGGACAGAGGATTTCCTTTTGAATCAGATGAGTTCTTAACAACAGCTGCTATTGCCACTATTACTGAGACATGCTTTAAAAGCTCAGGTTTATTAAGCAAACTCAAATTCTACCAGCTACCAAGGATGTCCCCAGAGCATCAACCTAGGCTACTGGATTATAACACCAGTGATCATACCACTACACTACCATTCCCCTCCATCTATAGTAGTCCAGTGTTGGTATCAGTTGTGTGGAAGAAGAAAGTGTTATGTGGTGGCAGGAAAGGTTAAATGGCCACAGTAGAACTTTTTATCTGAAGGGAGACATATTCCAACATTGTCGTTTCCATGTCCCTTTGAGCATGGAGTCAGCCAGATGGCAATAGTTGGAGAGGCTGGTTGCTTCTTGGAGTCATGCAGCAGGAACCGTTTCCTCTGCTGCGCTCCCAATCATGACCACAGGGGGACTCATAAGTACACGTGCAAACACTCACATGGGGCAACCATTGATCAGGAAAACTTGCTGAGGTTGGTGTCTGGATCAGTTGCGCTGTTGAAAGTCTCACTCTGCCACACTTAAACACGCCATTGTCACTGAAGAGGAAAACTCCTGTCTTGCTTCTCTTGCCATTTGTCTATAATATCTAACCTGTTAATCCTCACTGTGCTTCATATTGCATATTGAATGGATAATAAAATGTTTAGACTCCTGTGCGTTGATGAAGGTCTAAGGAGTATATTTACTCTCTGTGTTTAAAGTTAAAGAACAACTCTATCCCTGAGCTGTCACCGGTTTCCATCAAGGATGTTTTTCTATTTTAAATGCATACCATAAAAGCAAATATTGTTCAGAATCGCAGAATTGTTACAGCGCAGTGTCTCCACCGGCTCTCCGAATGAGCAATGGACTTAGTGCCATTCTCCTGCCATCTGCTCATCACCCTGCACATCTTTCCTCTTTAAATAACTAGAAAGGCACTCCCTTTTAAATGGCTTGATTGAACCTTCCTCCACTACAGTCTCAAGCAGTGCACTCTCAGCCTTAACTACGCGTTGTGTGAAAGCCTTTTCCCATATCGCTTTTGCTCCATTTGCCAATTACTTTAAATCTGTGCCCTCTCGTTCTTGATCCTTTCACAAGTGGGAATAGTTTCTCCCTATCTACTGTGTGCAGACCCTTCATGATTTAGAATACCTCCACCAAATCACATCTCAGCCTTTTTTTCTCCATGGAAACAGCCCCAATTTCTCCAATCTATCTTCATAACTGAAATTCCTCAGCCCTGAATCCATTTTCACGAATCTTTTCTGCTGTTTCTCCAATGCCTTTACAGGCATTGCTGTTGACTATTTATTTGTGCAGTGGAAAAGTCCAGTTGTTATAGCAACAGATGCGGGATGCCTTTAAGCCCAGTGTTGTGCGGTGCTGCGGCACTGGCCATATAATTTTGTGAGCGATAGAACATTGAGTCCAGTCCCTGTGAAAGGAGCAGTATCCTAATGTGGAGTGCGATGCACTTCCTGGACACACACTGCTATGTTTGCAGATGCAGAGCATGGTATACATTTTTTTTAAGGCCAAAACGATGTAGGGGATAAAGAACTCGCATTTAGAACCCGTGCTCATCATGTCCCAAAGGGTGGGCGTCTGGTGTTGAAAGGAGATTCCAGATTTCCACTTCCCTTTGTGTGAAGAAGAGCTTCCTCATTTTAGCCTGAATGGACTAGCTGTAATTCCAATGCTTTGTCCCTTTGCTGCAGGATGGAAGAGTGTTCACGTGTGGAGATGGAAGGGCCGGGCAACTGGGACTGAGCACGACAGCCAGTGTGAGCACCTTCCAAAAGGTGGAGCAGATTGAGGGCGAGGTTTCACAGATAGCCTGTGGCAGGTGAGTGGCACAGCAGCTTGAAGCACAGCCAGTCTGCTCCGCTCCTCAAAGCTGGCTTTACTTCCAGCCCACTCTCATGAGGTGAACAGCACATTCAAAATGCTGTGCAATACAGTGTTTTAAAAATAACTCTTTAAAAATTCCTTGGCTGACTTGGATTTACTGTATTGTGCCTCCAGCACTGGGATCTAGGCAACATTCTCCTGAATATTGTCCACTATAAGACCGTAAGACCAAAAGACGTAGGAGCAGAAGTAGGCCATTCGGCCCATCGAGTTTGCTCCACCATTCAATGAGCTCATGGCTGACCTGATAATCCTCAACTCCACTGAGTTAGCTTTGGGCAGTTTATCCCATATTTATGTATAGTAAGTAACTGTCATGAAGCTATTAATGTATATAATATTATTGGAAAATATTTTTCTTTTAAAATAGAGATTTAGTCTGTGGGTGTGTCTTAATTGGATTAAAGCCAGCTGGTCTGGGTGCTTTGATGTGTACTAGTTTTGAGATGTAAGAGAGGTAGAGTGCATTTGCATTTTTTTGAATAGAGCATTCAAGAAGGCGAGTGAAATCTGGCACCTAGCTAGCAGAGACCAAGCAATATGTCTATGGTGCTAATAAAATTGGTACTATGAAAGGGATTTTATTGTTAGAAGAGGTTGGTGATACAATGAGAATTTACATTCAATGAGCTGTGCTAGGTATAACTTGAACAGTTTTGTGCATGTGGGGCAGAGGCAATGTAAGATCAAAGTAGCTGTCAACCTACAACTGCCTCCACAGGAACCAAAGTGAAAGGAACCTCATTTTGAATTCATAATGTGAAAATGCTTTGCCTGGTGTCTGGTTATGTCTATGGATTGCTGTTGCCTTAATGGAGATTAGTTTAGGAATTTGTTAAAAGTTATGGTAGTAGTAATTGGTAGCCATGAACATGTATTTAACATGTATAAATTAATAAAATGTTTCATTAAGTTTAATATAAAATCTCTGGAGAACTGGCAGTCTGATTCTTGAATTTAGAGTTACATCTCAAACATACCACTTAAAAATATAGATTATGACAGTTGTTTAAAGTTTTGCTCTGAGATTTTTAAATAACTCAGCTTTACCAAAAGGTTGTCTCACAACAGTAACAAAACTTAGGAGGAAATTCTTTATGCAGAGAGCATGAGAATGTGAACACCCACTGCAACACAGAGTGGTTGAAGCAAAAAGCATAGAACATTTAATGGGAGGGTTGGTACCTGCATTTCTTTTTTATTCTTTCATGGGACTTGAGCATTGCTGTAGATCTGGAGTCACACATAGGCCAGGCCAAGTGCGGATGGTAGATTTCCTTCTCGAACAGGACATTAAGATTCTAATGACAATTGTCCTGGTCATCATTACTGAAGCTAGCTTGATATTTCACATTTATTAATTGAATTTAAATTCCACCAGCTGCTGTGGGGGGATTTGAACCCGTGCCCCCAGAGCATTAGAACCATATAAAATTCTGACAGGGAGGGACAGACTGGATGCAGGGATGATATTTCCTCTGGCTAGAACAAGGTGGGGTCACAGTCTCAGGATATGGGGTAGACCATTTAGGACTGAGATCAGGAGTAACTTCTTCACTCAGAGGCTGTGGAAGCCAAGTCACTGATTATATTTAAGAAGGAAATAGATAGATTTCTGGACACTAAAGGCATTAAGGGATACGGGGAGAGAGTGGGAGTATGGCGTTGAGATAGAGGATCAGCCATAATAATGTTGAATAGTGGAGCACGCTCAAAGGGCTGAATGGCCAACTCCTGCTCCTATTTTCTATTAGCCTCTGGATTGCTAGCCCATTGATACTACCACCATTCCATCATAGCCCCCCATTGAATAAGTGTGAAAGGAATAGAGAGAAGAGTTAACAGAATAGGAGGAGGCTTTTGTGGAGTATAAACAGTGACCAAAGCATGAGAGGTTGAATTACCTCTTTCTTTCATGTGGAATCTGTGTAATCTCAGGCAATTTCTATTGGCCTGTTGAACAAATCGTCTTTAATTGGCTCTCTCAATTGAAGAGGTCTCAAGGGTGACTATCGTGGGAATTGGAAATGATACATTTGAGCAGTGGGCATGGTTTTTTGATGCTGTGGTTGAAGGTTATTATTATGTCCCACAGAGGGAGCCTTAACGAATGGGTCACATTCTCATTACAAGTGTACTTTATCTCCAAGTGTTTAATGCTATTACTCTGCACTTGTGATAATGGGATAGATTGGACCCTGTTACTTAAGGCTAATCCTCCCTACCGTGATGCCTGCAAGGTCATTGTCCTTTTTTAAAGATAGAATAGTCTTCTTACTGCTTTCATCTTAAACACGATCGTTTGTGGATACTGAAAAGATAGGCCTTTGCTTTCTCACCTCCAGACTCTACTATTCCAATGCTTTTCTGGCTGGTCTCCCACTTTCCACCTTTTATAAACTTCAGTTTATCCAAACTCATCCTAACCTCAATCCCATTCACCCATCACCCCCTTTGCTCAATGACCTACATTAGTTCCCAGTCTACTAATGTCTGCACTTATAAGTTCTCACCCTTATGTTCAGATTCCTCCATGCCCTTGCTCTTCCCTATCTCTGCTACTTCTTTCAGCCCTTACATCCCTCCGAGAACACTACTTTCCTCCAGCTCTGGTCTTGTGCATCCCACTCTCCATTTGCCTCATCATTGGCAGTTGTGCCTTCAGCCAATTGAGGCCCTAAGCTCTGGAACTCCTTCCCCTAAATCTCCTTTAGGATGCCTTTTAAAATCTACCTCTGCGAGCAGGCTCCTTCTCCAGCTCACTGTCAATTTTTGGCTACATGGCTTGGGGCATTTTGCTACATTAAAATTACTGAAGAAATTCTGCCTACTGACTTTCTCACCAGCGGTCACAGATGCAATAAAAGAGATCGCAATGGATTGGTTGCCACGAGTAACCTTTCCTAGTCCATTGATCTCATGTAGCCTACTGATACCAATTCAACAGAGACTATGTTGTTTCAGTTTTTCAACTGTAAACAGTTAAGATTCTTTGGAGTACCATTACCAAACAATACTTCATGATTTAAATATATCCTTTAAATACAGGCCAATGACATGTAAATCATTGTGGCGTATAGTTATTCTCAACATTCAGTCATCAGTTAGTTGGCTTTTTGACACTAACATCCAAGTCTGCCAAAAAACACAAGCTAGGGAGCAACAGTGCTGACTGTGCGACACAAACAAGCTGATTTTGTTTACCGATTTCTATTGTTTAGCTATCACACCCTCGCCTACATCCCATCCTCTGATCTCGTGGTTTCATTTGGTTTTGCTGTCCGTGGGAAGTTGGAGGAAGATTCAACAAGCAACCACATTCATGCAGGTAATTGAACTGCAGCAGTTCATTCAAGGCTACACTTTCAGCTTGATTACAAATGCTGCTTTAACCAAATCGACAACATATACTCATTCTTAACAAAAACAGAATTACCTGGAAAAACTCAGCAGGTCTGGCAGCATCGGCGGAGAAGAAAAGAGTTGACGTTTCGAGCCCTCATGACCCTTCGACAGAACTAGGTGAATAAGGAAGGGGTGAAATATAAGCTGGTTTAAGGTGGGTGGGGGAGGGGTGGGGGGGGTGGTGGGTTGGGTGGGGGATTCTTTCCCCCCACCCAACCCAACACCCCCCCACACTCTCCCCTCTCCTCCTCCCCCCCCCCCCCCCCCCACCTTAAACCAGCTTATATTTCACCCCTTCCTTATTCACCTAGTTCTGTCGAAGGGTCACGAGGACTCGAAACGTCAATTCTTTTCTTCTCCGCCGATGCTGCCAGACCTGCTGAGTTTTTCCAGGTAATTCTGTTTTTGTTTTGGATTTCCAGCATCCGCAGTTTTTTGTTTTTATATACTCATTCTTGCTGAATGTAATCACTATTTCGTTTGGCTCTTTCGGTATGCTATTTAACTGTGCTTCAGTTGGTAGCACACTTATCTCTGAATCATAAGGATCTTGGTATAAGTCCCACTCCAGGGCTTATGTGCAAAAATCAAGGCTGATACTCCAGTACAGCACTGAGGGAGCTTGGACATTTGGTTGGGATGTTAAACTGAGGCCCCATCTGCCTGATCAGGTGGAAGTAAAAGATCCCACAGCACTATTTTGAAGAAGAGAAAGCGAGGTATCCCTGGTCTCCTTGCTAATATCCATCCCTTGATCAACATCACAAAAAACAGGTTGGTGGTCATTATCACATTACTGTTTGTGGGAGCTTGCTGAGCGCAAATTAGCTGTCACGTTTCCTACTTTACAAACAATAACTACACCTCAAAAAAGCACTTCATTAGTGCTTTGAGACATCCGTTATGTAAATGCAGTTCCATCTTTCCTTCTTTACACTGTAGAAGGTGAAAATGATTTTAAATCAGCAGGAGTTTTCTAGCCAGAAACCAGTGAAGGCACTTCATACTGTGCCACACAACAGACTTGTGAGAAAAGTTATTGCTCATGGAATAAAAGGAACAGTAGCAACGTGGATACAAAATTGACTGAAAAATAAGAAGCAGGGAGTAATGGTCAATGGATAATTTTCGAGCTGGAGGAAAGTTTGTAGTGGAGTTCCCCATGGGTCAGTATTGGGACCCTTGCTGTTCCTGATACATATTAATGATCTAGATCTTGGTGTGCAGGGGACAATTTCAAAGTTTGCAGATGATACGAAGATTGGGAGTGTTGTAAACAGTGGAGGACAGTGTAGAACTTCAAAGGGACATAGACAAGTTGGTGGAGTGGACAGATAGGTGGCTGGTGAGGTTCAATGCGGAGAAGTGTGAGATGATGCATCTTGGTAGGAAGAATATGGACAGACAATATAAAATAAGGGGTGAAATTTTGAAGGGGGTGCAGGAGCAGAAAGACCTGGATGCATATGTGCATAAATCATTGAAGGTGGCAGGACAGGTGGAGAGGGCAGTTAATAAAGCATATAGTATCCTGGGCTTTATTAATAGGGGCATAGAATACAAGAGCAAGGAGGCACTTGTTAGACTGCAGCTGAAGTATTGTGTACAGTTCTGGGCACCACATTATAGGAAGGATGTGAACACATTGGAGAGAGTGCAGAAGAGGGTTACAAGAATTGGGCCAGGAGCAAGAAGGTGGGATTAGAAAGGGCACCTGGGTGTCCTTGGGCTGGCATGGACAAGATGGGCTGAATGGCCTCCTTCTATGCTGTACCTTTTCTATGGTTCTATGGTTCTAAGAATGGTTCCAGGGATGAGAAACTTCAGCTATGAGGATAGATTGGAGAGGTTGGGAGTGTTCTCCTTGGAGAGAAAAAGCTAAGAGGAGATTTGATAGAGATGTTCAAAATCATGGGGAGCTGGACAGAGTAGATATGGAGAAGCTATTCCCGCTTGTAAAAGGATCAAGAATGAGAGGGCACAGATTTAAAGTGATTTAAAAGAAGCAAATGTGAGAAAAAACTTGTTCACACAGCGAGTGGTTTGAGTCTGGAATGAGCTGATGGGAAGTGTGGTGGAGGCAGGTTCAATCAAGGCATCCAAGAGATCATTAGATGATTATTTGAGTGGAAAATATATGCAAGGGTACAGGGAAAAGGCAGGGCAATGGCGCTAGGTCATAATGCTCATTTGGAAAGCCGGTGCAGACATGATGGGCTGAATGCCTCCTACTGTGCCACTAAAATTCTATGATTCTGTGAAGATGCTGGTCTAGTATTGCTACTATCCGATTTTCAACCATCTGTTAAGGATTTTCCCCTTCCTTCCAGCATCATGTCTGCATTCCTCCAATTATTCATCATTGGCTGATCATCCTGTGACATTATTTTTGCAAATTCAGGACAAGGCCCAATGTCCTAACTGCATTTGTGCTGTTATCGATGTAGCTAGGGGGATCTGCAGCTCCTGGAGCTGATTAGCTCCATCTAGCAATAGAAGCCTGCAGCGGTGGGCACACCAATGTCACTGGTAGATTTATGATAGAAAAATCACATCAAGCTGCCGCCTCAAGGAAGAATAGTGATGCCCAAATGCAGGGTGGAATATTGAGGGGGGAGGGGGACCAGACGGCGCGCAGCCGCCCCACGCCCCACCCACAAAACCATGTCAGCATGAAGCCAACCGGCTCCACTCAGATCAGCCCTGAAGCAATAAAGCGCTGCGGGGTTCATTAACGAGGGTTGAGTGGGACTTCCGCCGCCTCATCGGAACTAATATACTCTAGGAAGTCATTATTTTCTCTTAAATGTTTATGGAGACACAACTATCTGCTTCCATCAGGATTACTGGTGTGATCAAGCTTTCTGGAATATTTGCCGATTTGGTTTTGCTATAGTCAGGGAGTGTCCGATCAGATCTTGTTTTACCAAAGCGTCTCTTTGTTGCAGAGTCACAAAATGCCAAAATTCACAAGATTTTTGCAGGAGCAAATGCCAACTTCATTCAGACTCAGGTAAGCTCACTAGCTGTCCATGTGGTTAGATATTAATACAAAATGACCTTGTACTTTAGTGTTCAAACTATAAGACATGAAGCATGTCTGGGTTAACTTATATAACTTGACAATACCTTAGGGATCCTCCTTTAACATGAAGCAATGGCCATAAATTTAAGTCAAGCATTTGTTTCTTTCATTTTTGCTGACGTCTCTGATTTTCTTTCGAGTGAGACAGTAAACCTCATCTGGCCTCTTAGATGGATGTAAAAGATTCCTTGGCACTATTTTGATGAAGAGCATGGGAGTTATCCCCGGTGTCCTAATCAATATTTATCCATCAATCAACATCACAAAAAACAGATTATCTGGTCATTATCACTTTGCTGGTTGTGGGCTGCCATTACAAGAGTGACCACACTTCATTTTCATTAGCTGTATGGGATAACCCGAGGGTGTGAAAGGTGCTATATAAATGTAAGCCTTTAGTTTCTTTCCTCCTTCTCCCTGTAGGCATTTACTTATGTCAGCAATGTGGCTCCACAGGCTGTACAGGCAAGAGGCATCCTCACGTTACCTTTCTCGAATGTCAGGTTCCTGATGTGTGTTCTGAGAGGGTAATTGGGAGCATGTTATTCAATTACTTCCCGATCCTGTTGTCGGCCAAAGTCTGCACATGGCTACTTTGCAGCTGGGCCCAATGGATAGTGATCACGAGTGGAAATCCCAGACAGTTTTCCCCCTGCCTAGTCCACAAGGCCAATGGACATCTGCCCAGTCCGCATCTCCTGCTGCCTTGGCTGAGTTTAACTAATCATAAACGCGGCATTGTTCCTGGGATCTTCCTGAATTGTCTGTGTCAACAATTGGCTCAGCTGATACATTTACCCACTTAGCCATCAGGGGGACTAGCAGTGAGGAAATCCCTGAGAAAGGGAGATAGGGTAGGGGAAGAGCACTATGCTACTTCCCACACTGCATCTATGTAAGTTCACGGACGTCAATGGACATTGCCAAGGCCCAGTTTCACAAAGCTGGAATTATGTATGAAATATTAGTCTTGGGCCACAGGCCAGTAGTGGACTTGTCAACCAATGGTGTATGCACCAGATATGGTACAGGATGTCTTTTTTATTAATTCACAGGATGTGGGCTTCGCTGGCTGAGCCAGCATTTATTACCCATCCCTAGTTGCCCTTGAGAAGATGGTGATAACCTGCCTCCTTGAACTGCTGCAGTCTATGTGGTGTACGTACACCCACAGTGCTGTTAGGAAGGGAGTTCCAGGATTTTGACCCAGTGACAGTGAAGGAATGGCGATATATTTCCAAGTTCAGGATGGTGAGTGGCTTGGAGGGTGGTGGTGCTCCCATGTATCTGCTGCCCTTGTCCTTCTAGACAGTAGTGGTCATGGGTTTGGAAGGTGCTGTCTAAGGAGCCTTGGTGAAATCCTATAGTGTATCTTGTAGATGGTACACACTGCTGCTGCTGTGTGCCGGTGGTGGAGGGAGTGAATGTTTGTGGATGTGGGGCCAATCGAGTGGGCTGCTTTGTCCTGGACAGTGTCCAGCTTCTTGAGTGTTGTGGAAGCTACACTCATCCAGGCAAGTGGAGAATATTCCATCACTCTCCTGACTTGTGCCTTGTAGATGGTGGACAGGCTTTGGGAAGTCAGAAGGTGAGTTACTTGTCGCATGATTCCTAGCCTCTGACCAGCTCTTATAGCCATGGTATTTATATGGTTAGTCCAGTTCAGTTTCTGGTCAATGGTTACCTCCAGGATGTTGATAGTGTGGGATTCAGTAATGGTAATGCCATTGAACATCAAGAGGCGATGGTTGGATTCTCTCTTGTTGGAGATGGTCATTGCCTTACACTTGTGTGGCATGAGTGTTACTTGCCACTTGTCAGCCCAAGTCTGAATATTGTCCAAGTCTTGCTGCATTTGGACATCGACTGCTTCAGTATCTGAGGAGTCGCGAATTTTGCTGAACATTGTGCAATCATCAGCGAACATCCCCACTTCTGACCTTATGATGGAAATAAAGTCATTGATGAAGCAGCTGAAGATGGTTGGGCCGAGGACACTACCCTGAGGAACTCCTGCAGTGATGTCCTGGAGCTGAGATGATTGACCTCCAACAACCACAGTCATCTTCCTTTGTATCTTGCTGTGTATAATTGATCTTACTGAATCAGCAGGAAAACACAATGCCAACAGACTATAGTTCAGCCTGAACTACAAATTGTATTCATTTTAAGTAAGGTTATAGCTTCTTTCCTGATGAAAAAGCTGCGTGAGACAAGTGATCAGTGTGCTGTACTGCTGAATTACTTCCACGCCAGGGATAATCGCTGATGATTATGTGGGTTTACAGGATACAATATCATTCCTCCACTTCCATGACCTCCTCTTCCATTACCTCCACTTTTCTGTATGAGTGTGGGTCCAACAACATTCAAGAAGCTTGGCACCATCCAGGACAAAGCAGCCAGCTTGATTGGCACCCCCCTTAAATATTCACTCCCTCCACCACTGATGCGCAGTGGCCACAGTGTGTACCATCTACAAGATGCACTGCAGCAACTCACCAAGGCTCCTTCAACAGCACCTTCCAAACCTGCGACCTCTACCATCTAACAGGAGCATGGTAACACCCCCACTTGCTAGTTCCCCTCCAAGAGACACGCCATCCTGATTTGGAACTATATCACCATTCCTTCACTGTTGTTGGGTCAAATTGCTGGAACTCCCTTTCCAACAGCATTGCGAGTGTTTCTATAACACATGGAATGCACCGGTTCCAGAAGGCAGCATACCATCACTTTCTGAAGGGGTTGGGCAATAAGAATGCCCCGTTTCTAGGGTGCAGACAAAATGCCTCAATTTCAAGGCTGCACTCAGCTTATTTGGAGGTGAAGGCGGAAAGGAAGGAATTCTCTTAAGACCAAAGCTATCTTTTCCAGCCACAAACAGAAGCAGAGCACTAATCCAAAGCCTAGGCAGCCACCAGGATTATTACAGAACACCCGATTGGCATTTTGAAATAATGCTTCAAATGTCCTGACAGATCAAGTTATCTCATGAGAAAGTCCTGACAAGTGTCTCCAAGATCATTATGGTCCGATGCATAACTTTTGTTTACATAGAAACCTAATTATGGAAGAACAAAAAGAAGTCACCACACAACTAAGAGCAAAGCAGGTTGCACACGCTTAGCCACTTGCCATATAAATTGCTGCAGCTCTTCACTTCGCTATAGCAGTGCTGAAAATCCTACCCCAACTCATGATCCTTCAGGAAGGCACAAATTCAGGCTGCAACTCACAGCTACAATCCCTGGCAAGCTTATATCTTAATAGAACTTCACACGTAAGATTATTCCCATCCAACCTAGCAGCATGGTAAATGTCCATTTACTCACATGCTTGCAGGAATGCAGGTGAACTGTTGGATGTCACTGTATAGGCTTCAGATGGTGGTCAGATTCTGTGCTGGTGTAGCCATCTCTAGACATTTTGGTAAAAACAACCATGGTCAAGGGGTATAGCCCAATCTAAACTGTTCCCAAATTCCAACATGGAAAACCCGCTCATGTGGATTCTAGAAATCACCATTATCTATTATTATGTAAATGTTCAATATGCTGGCACGAAATCCTCATCCCCAATATAATTTGAGTGTATTAAGAATATATATAATGACGTGATCAAGCACAGTTCCTATCCTTGGATGTACAAAAGTGCCCTCTGCATCTTTGAGAGGGCGTAAAATACCAGTTGATAGTGTATTAAAATTAAAGTTCATTCATGTGCCCATGCGCTATCACACTCGTGATTTAAACAGAATATTCAATGTTATGCCACTGGATGCTGAACTCATCACGTCTCTTATCAGTATCTCTAGCACTGCAGGCCTCATTCCTGGGATGCATTCTACAATGGCTCACTGTTACATATATATTGTATATTTTTAACTAAGGTCACACAGGTTACCTTGGATGAAATTGCTATTGTTATATAAATCTCTCGGTTCACTGTTTAATTCCCTGACTTGCTTTTGCAGCTTCCAGTTCCTGCAGCTGACTTCCGCCACAGAGACAACACACAGCAGATTCTCACTATGGATAAAACCATTGTCGACAGATGGATCAACACTACCAATTTCAGCAGAGAAAGACGAGATGCAGAAAAGTCAGCACTGTTCATATCGGTTCTATGGTGTCTCCTCTAAATATTTTTTAAAGATACATTTTCACTCAGATTGGGGCTAGAAACACCGGTATTTGTGATGCTGCGTGAACTCACAGCAGTTGAGTTTTAATGTTCTTCCTTACTGGCAAAGTAACACCTTTGGTGATATCACCAAAACAGTGAACTCACCACATGGGGAATCACAAGCAGAAAGGTGCGTACCCAGTTGAACTCAGAGCAGTGGACCACTTTACTTGCATGGCCTGTTAGATAACAAGCCACCTATGCCACGGAATACTATAAAGCGCACAAGAAGGCCATTCAGCCCATTGAGCCTGTGCCAGCTCTTTTGAAAGAGCTATCCAGTTAGTTCCATTGCCGTCACTCTTGCCCTGTGCCTCTGCAGTTTTCTTTTCTTTTCAAGTCTATATTCAATTTGACAATTACTGTTGAATCTGCTTGCACTGCCCTTTCAGGTAATGCATTCTGGATCACAACAACTGGGTACGCACCTTTCTGCTTGTGATTCCCCATGTGGTGAGTTCACTGTTTTGGTGATACCCCCAAAGGTGTTACTTTGCCAATAAGGAAGAACATTAAAACTCAATCCAAGACTCTCTCTTGTGCCATCAATAGTCAGCTACCAAGCAGCGGTGGCATCTGGATGTGTCAGTTGGATAATAAAGGGACATGATGCCATTGAAAGGTAGTAACCGAATAAATACACTAGAGAAGGAAAGGACTTAATGAGAAAATAATTGATTAAATGTCCCCTTCACTGAATTGTTTTATTCAGAAGACATTGAACAATCTACAAAGTCTCAATTATTTTTTCATGTTAGAATTATTTTGTGATTTTTTTTGTTAATAGATATCAAAGTCTTAAAGGAACAATACCCTTACTGACTGTTAACACCTTTTGTTTTTCATGTCAAAGTGAAATCGCTTTAGTCTTTTCCTCCTCATCCTGCCTCACCGGAAGTTTTCTGAGGAATAGGTGAGTGAGAGAAGAAGCTAAACAATTATGTCAATCTGAAGTGCAAGCGATTTATTATAGTCTGAATTTGAAGTGTGAAAAACAATTGTATTCACACACTGCTGCCTTTCACAAACCCAGGACATTCCAAAATTCTTTACAGCCAGTGAGGCTGTGGTATGAAGTGTTGTCTTCTTAGGGTGTCCCTCGTGGTCGAGGATGACTTGCTTCCATACTAAGAACGAGTTCTTCAGTGACCGAAGAGTCCAATGCGTGACCTACAGTCTCTGTCACAGGTGGGGGCAGACGGTGGTAGGGGGAACAGGTGGGTGGGGTGCCCGAACTGCCATGTGCTCCTTTTGCTGTCGGTGCTCTAGCTCTGGGCAATGAGACGCGAGGTGTTCAACTCCTTCCCAGATGCTTTCCCTCCACTTCGGGTTGTCTTGGGCCAGGGATTCCCAGATGTCGGTGGGGATGTTGCATTTTTTCAAGGAGGCTTTGAGAGTGTCCTTGAAGTGTTTCCTCTGCCCTCCTGGGGCTCGCTTGTCATGACAAAGCTCCGAGTAGAGCTCTTGTTTCGAGAGTCTCGTGTCAGGCATGCAGTTGATGTGGCCCGCCCAGCGGAGCTGATCGAGCGTGGTCAATGCTCAGATGCTGGGGATGTCGGCCTGAGTGAGAACACTGACGCTGGTGCGCCTATCCTGCCAATGGATTTGCAGGATCTGGTGGAGGTAGCGCTGGTGGTACTTCTCCAGAGTTTTGAGGTGCCTGGTGTAAGTAATCCACGTCTCTTAGCCATAATCTCGTGTGGCTGTACGCCACTTGTCCCTCTAAGAAGTTGTGTCGTTTGCTGCATGGCTGATGGAGTTTGGGGGTTCAGCACGCTCATTGGGGCAGGGGATAGCTGGTTGGCGGATGGCGAACACTGCTGGAGATGGAACGCCTGCTGGTTTGGCCAACTGCCTTCTCCTTGCTGCTCTGTAGACTTTGAGCTTGGTGTCGGGTTTGAGGTTCTGGTCTTCGAACACTCTCTTTATCAGGCGGCTGAAGGCTGCTCTGGCTCACTGAAGGCAGTGTTGAACCTCATCGTCGATGTCTGCCCTTGTTGACAGTAGGCTTCTAAGGTATGGAAAGTGGTCCACATTGTCCAAGGCCTCGTTGTGGATTTTGCTAACCGGGGTGGGGGGGGCAGTGTGGTGTGGAGGGGGTATGTTGGTAGAGAGTCTTTGTCTTACATATGTTTAGTGTACAGTTGTATTAAAAGTTTTGATGTTTGCCCTACAGTGATAGAGACCAGCAAAAAGCAGGGAGCACCTTTTTCAGTGTTGATGTGGAAGCAGCAAGGGATTTATTTGGGAAGCTTACCACAAAGGACTGGATTGTAAGAATGGTAAATATTTGCATTGTTTCATTAGGATGTCCAAGTGTGTCCTGCTTTCACCTTGTGAATACTGGAGATCCGTTAGTGTGTAAAATGCATATCCATTTTATACTGTTTAGTTTTGTTAATTTTCGCACTAATTGAAATGATTAAAATTGGAGTTATAAAGCCAGATGGAACATTCTGGTACTCTAAATATTAAGGTGGAGAGCCAATACCCGATGTCCCTTTTAATGGAAAGAGAGGACGTAAGCTTGAACAAATCGTATTCACTCCAAGCTTATCTTGTCCGTGAGATGCACTTTCTGCCCTCTCAACGCTATTCCCAATAGACTACTGGCCACCAACCTCCCTCCTGACCACCATGTTAGCAGTTGTAAATGACTCTCCTTCCTCAGTTACTGTCCCCCTTCCTCTTCAGCTTGTCTCCACCGCCCTTCAGAAAGTTCCACACTTGCCCGCAACGTCCTCGCAAATTACCACTCCCATCTCCAATCTATGTTTCTTCTCCAAAGCCCTTAAAAGTACTGTCACCTCTCAAGTCCATGCCCATTTTTGCCTGGAACTCTGTGGGCAGGATTTTTACCTCGTTGGGTGGGTCCGGGAGTGGTAATGAAACCGACAGCCGCCCGCGATCAGTTTCATGCTGTTTCACGCTGGCTAGACAATGAACAGCCAGCCAGCGAGAGTCGCAACGCAGAATGCTGCCGGGGTGGGGAGTGGCAGGGACGGGGGATGGGAGGAGGGCGAGCATGGACGTTTGCACAGGTCTGTGGGTGCGCCGCACTGAAAGTTCCCCGAAGGCACGGAGCTGCGGATTTTTTAAAAACACGAAGAAGGAAGTCGAAAAGGTTAAAAACATGTCCCCGCTCGTGTGACCCTGTCACGTGAGCAGGGACATGTTATAAATGAGATTTCAGCCTTCTTATTTTGTTTTTAATTCCCGCTGGAAACCTCATCCCGCCCGTGGATGAGGTTTCTTAAAAAATGCAAAGGCCGCTTGGCCTTTTTGCCTGCCTGGCGAGAGGAAAATACTGCCCTATAACAAAAACAGAATTACCTGGAAAAACTCAGCAGGTCTGGCAGCATCGGCGGAGAAGAAAAGAGTTGATGTTTCGAGTCCTCATGACCCTTCGATAGAACTTGAGTTCTGCCCTATGTTTGAATCCCTGGGGGGAGAAGTACACCCCCCCCAACACCCCCACCTCCTCCTCCTCACCATCGAGGAGGTTGTGTGGTTTGGGTGTGGGCGTGGACAGGCGCGGACCCGATCAGCACCCCCGAGCAGGTCCGCGCAGCCATTTTTCATGGGCGAGCCAATTAAGGCCCCAGAGAGATAAATGTTAAGTTTTAAAAATTTTAATAAAGAAACAAAAATTTAAGACATGTCCTCTCCTGTGACACATGAGCTGGGACATGTCACTGAACTTCAGTGAAAAAAATTTATAAACCCTTCATGAAACCTCATCCCACCCGTGGATGAGGTTCCATGAACAATGTGAAGGCCGCCTGGCCCCCAACCTTAAGGTTGGACGGGCAGCTTTCTCAATAGGCTTAGTTAGTTAATTAACGGACTTAACAGGTGCGGTGATATCGTGATGCACGTCTGATGTCACCCCGCTTTATTTTACGCCTCAGCCAATGGGGGCAATTCAGCCTCTGCAGTCAGGTTTCCACCACTACCACAGTACTGAATCAGCTCTTATCAGAGTCACAAATAACATCCTATGTGACAGTGACAATCGTGAACTATCCTTTTTCATTCTTCATGATCTGTCTGCAGCTTTTTACCCTGGTGACCACATCACCCTCCTCCAACATCTCTCCTCCATCATCCAGCAGGATGGAACTTCATTTGCTTGGTTCCATTTTTAATCTATCCAGTCGTAGCCAGGGAATCACCTGCTATGGCTTCTTTTCCCACTCCTGCACTGTTACCTTTAGTGTTCCCCAAGGGCCTATCCTTGGCACCCCCCTCCTATTTCTCATCCATATGCTGCTCCTCAGCAACATCACCCTATAACACAACAGCAGGCTCCATGTGTACAGTGATGACACACAGATATACTTCACAACCAGCTCCCTCCAGTGCCTAAAATTGTCTGACTGCTTGTCCAGCATGCAGTACTAGATCAGCAGAAATTTCTTCCAATTAAATATTAGCCAGACCGAAGCCATCGTCTTCAGTCGCCACCACAAACTTTGTTCCCTAAGCAACTCCTGGCAACTAATTAAAGCTGAGCCAGGCTGTTCATAAATTTGGTTTCATATTTGACCCTGAGAGGAGCTTCCGACCACATATCGTCACCATCACTAAGACCTCCTATTTCCATCTTCATAAAGTTTTGCTGCTGAAACCCTCATCCCAGCATTTGTTGCTTCTAGACTTTACTACTATACACTCCTGTATTGGAGATGCCTCCCATCTTCCATACTCCATAAAGTTAAGCTCATCCAAAACTCTGCTGCCACACTCACACCATGTCTCATTAATCCCTGTGCTCATTGACTGACATTGGCTCCCGGTTAAGCAAAGCCTCAATTTTAAAATCCCATCCTTGTTTTTAAGTCCTTGCCTTCCCTTTCTCTGTTACTTCCTCCAGCCCTACAACCCTCTGAGATATTTGCGCTCCTCCAATTCTGGTGTCTTGTGAACCCCACAATCTTAATAGCTATACTATTGGAGGCCGTGCCTTCAGATATTAAGGTCCTAAACCCCTCTGCCTCTACATCTCTTTCCTCCTTTAAGACACTCCTTAAAACTTGCCTCACTGACCAAGCTTTGAGTCATCTGCCCTAAAATTGCCTTATGAGACTCAGTGTTAAATGTTGTTTCTTAATGCTCCTGTGAAGTGCCTTGGAACATTTTACTACATTAAAGCAATATTAAATGCAAGTTTTAATTGCTATTTATTTGGCACCATTCACATGCTCAGGATGCCTTAAAGCTCTTTATAATTGCATTTTTTGAACTCTGGGATGCCTGTTTATCAAATGAAAGGAATGAACTTGTTATATATTGGCCCACAATTTCAATAAATGTATTTGTTTTACAGATAACTTCAAGCCTGGTGTCAAATTTAATCCCAAATCTTAAGTTTTTGCGTCATGAAAAAGAAGCATTGATGATTTACCTGATTCTGCCGGAGTGCTCTGTAATGCATCAAGAAGAGAACATGAAACAAACAGTTATTCTCTGTGCAGGAGCCATTGAGAGGCTAGATAATGCTTCAAAAAGCACTCTGGGTAAGAGGGAGCAATCTGCAATGTAGCTCTTGTGTCTGTATTCAGTAGCAAAAATTGAAGCAAGGTTGGAGAAAATGCAAAGGAAGGGTAACAATTAAATACTGCAGAGGACAGCAATTGGGAGAGAACCACAGGCAACTTGAGGAAAAACTTTTTAACTCAGCGCATGGTTGGGATCTGGCATGCACAGCCTGAGAGTGTGGTTCAAACGTGGCTTTAGAAAGCAACTGGATACGCACCTGAAGAGACTGAATTTTTTCAGAGTTACGGGGAAAAGGCACAAGAGTAGAGTTAGCTGACAAGCTGTTACAGAGAACTGGCACAGACAGAACAGGCCAAATGGCCTCCTTCTGTTCAGTAGTCATTCTATGATTCTAATGAATTGACCCTTAAAGTGAAGTAGGGATCTGCAATTGTCTGAAACAGTGGGGACCATGTTTGTCTCTGATTATGTCAGTTTTAATTTGATTTGTATTGATACAACACCCCTGCCGGCCCACATATCTCAAAAGCAATTGCACCAAACCTTTAGTCTAAGTTAATTATGGTGATTACACAAAACTCCAGGTGCAAACTCAGCCAGGCATGATATACAAAGGTGTCCGTATCCTTTAATATCACTAACAGTATTTTCTATGCACGTTTTACATTTCTGTTTTATTGCTCGTGGTGCAGTGAATTGCAAAGTTGATAACACGGTGTGTTCTTGATAACTAGTAAAGTGCTGGTCAACATTGAAGTCATCGTATTTGAACAATCTTGTCCAGATGTTTAGGACTGGAGCGATATTAGTGTTTAAACGCCTCTATGCCAAGCATAATGAACTCCCATTCCATCCTATAATTAATACACTGGAAAAGGATTTGAGGGTGATCCTGCAAGTTCTAGAACTGGTGTACCATGTAAGTATCAGAAAAGCCAACTTTAAACAAAGCACTTGTACCATTTTCTACTGTTTTCCATATTTTTGATTTTGAGCAATTAAGGTTGGTTCTTCATGTATTTTATCTCAGGCAAATATCAAAGCACCTCACAATATTCCACAAAACAAATTCTACATCAATGAAGTTCTCCTGTTTGATGTTGGTTACGACCTCATTACATTTAGAGCATCTCAGCAGGTAATGGTAAGTCTCCAACAACATCCTTGCAGCAGGGGTAGGGGATAAGTTAATGGAGGTGATGGGAAGGGCAGAAACAACAGGGAGTTTTGAAGATGGATATGGGGAGAGGCATGGAAGACCAGTGGCACTGAGTGCAAGGAAACAGATTAGAGGGCACAATGTAGGGGAGGGGCAGAGGCGATGGGGAGGCAGATGGTGGGGGGGGGAGGGGTTGAGGATGAGGGGGTGAGGTGGCATGGGTTGAGATGGCAGAGGGGTGAATTGGCATGGGGTGAGATGGCAGAGGGGTGAACTGGCATGGGGTTGAAATGGCAGAGGGGTGGATTGGCATGGGGTTGAGATGGCAGAGGGGTGAATTGGCATGGTGTTGAGGTGGCAGAGGGGTGAATTGGCATAGGGTGAGATGGTGGATGGGGTGGGATTTCATCAGTGTTCCTCATAAAAAACAGAACAACTATTGAATATTTCTAAAATTAAGTTAAAAAGAGATCTAATAGAGATTTAAATTAGGAATAGAAACAGAAAATGCTGGAAATTTCAGCAGGTCTGGCAGCTTCTGTGGAGAAAGAACCAGAGTTTTACCATTTCAAGTCCAATATGACTCTTCTTCAGACCTTTTTGCTTTTATTTTAATTAGGAAAAGTTGGTAAAACTATTTCCACTGCTCAGTGACTTTAAAGCCAGACAACATAAGCTTAAGATCATATAACAGCAAAGGGAGTTTGAGAGAGTTTTGTAACATTAAGCATTGCTAGGGCACATCCAGAATAGCTTATAAAAGACAAATAGATATATATTTGGAAAAGGTAAATTCAAACAGGTATGAGCAAAGGGCAGGGCATTGTGAAACAGAGAATCCGGACAGGCACAATTGGCGGAATGTACTGTAAAATTCTATGAATCACTTTTGAGTCAAATTCCTTAACTTTTATCTGGAAAGCATGGAATACTGAGACTCTGGGGCTGGAAATTTGTCTCAGACATGGGCAGTATCAGATCAGCTGCCCACTACACAGCATTGCAGTCAGTAGAATTAAACATTAGGTTGCATGGAACAGGTTGGTACCACCCACTTTGCGCCACCACCTGAGATGAATTTCTAGCCCATTGTCTTTATTCTTCGCAAATTGCACACCTTTATTACTGGATCCAAACTGCAGACAATGCTTCACAAGCTTTCTCCTACTGACTTTCACTAAGCAGAGATGCTTGTGGAACTGAAACGACGTCACAAAATTACTTTTAGATAGCAAGCACTAATCAGGAATGTAATATCTTGGCCCTAGATAAACTAAAGCCATGATATGGTAGATACCTTTTAGTGATGTTACTCATGTAGTCGCACCAAACAACTAAGCCATTGACCAGTTGTCAACTCTCAGAACCAACAATCACACACTCATGGGTATCCTCAGGTTAGAAATAGTTAGGGCGCTTCCAGCATATGCCAGAATCTCAAGGCGTGTGGGTCATTCAAAATTGAGCCACTGGATATTATAGAAAGGTCCACAAATGTACACCCTACTGTAACATATTCAAGGCACCTACCTTCACTTTTAGGTGATGGCCAGGGACAAGTGAATATCATCCAACCAATTTTTGGGGATCAGGCATATTTCAGACACTCTTGGAACACTGGACATGGTGTCCTGAAGCTTGTCCTTTCTTGTCCTCCTTTTTAGCCGGGAAATTGGGACCAATGAGAACCAGTTTCTCCTCTATGTTGTCCACCAAAACATACCTGGCTTCTGCATAATCTTTGTTTGTGAATGAAACCATCATACATTTTATGTTTTTCTTGTCCTACAGCCTGAGGAGTTGGGAAAGAAGAAGGTTCAATCGATGTTTTGCTGTTTTCCATTTATCCTTAACTTACATGCCAAGATTCAGATACTTCACGTGGACTCAGTTTTGAAGAAAAATGTAAAGAATTTTATGAATACAGGACAAAATCAATAATTATAATGTGACTGTGAACCTCACTGCTTCTCTGTGCCCCTTTAAAATTCTCCTTAGAACCTGCCTCTTTGACGTTTTTGGTCATCTGGCCTAATATCTCATGTGACTGTTTCAAATTTTGTCTGTGAAGTGCTTTATGGCATTTTATCAGCTTAAAAATGCTACTTAAATGCAATTTGTTGTTGTATCAAAGTCCATTTCCATGCTCTCTCGGTTTCACTAACCTCTGTAAGTTATGCATCACTGCCCAGCCGAGAGAGTTAACACGCTGCACCCAGATCGCCATGAGTGACCTTCAGCCTAGCCACTGAAATGTGCAGCAACGATTAACAATTAATCTCCTTGGCACTGCTGTGAGCAGTCCGAGAGGAAAATCAGATGCAAATTTCTCTTCTCCCGCTTTGCTGTGGCTGGACAAACACAGGGCTGCAACATGCTCAGGATGCAACACTGTCCTGGCGCATGTGGACCCTGATGAAACCATGCAATGGACTGAGCAGCTTCTGGAGCACAGAGGGTTGTGGATATTACATAGAATTTGCAGCCTGGAAACAGCCCGACAAGTTCGTGCTGGTTTTTATGCTCCACACGAGCCTCCTCCCTCACACGAACAAGCGGGCCATTCCGCTCCTTGAACCCGCTCCATCACTTGGTAAGATCATGGCTGATCTGATTGTGGCTTCAACTCCACTTTCCTGCTTATCCCCTAGACCCTTTGACTCCCCTGTTGGTCAAGAATTTATTTACCTTTGCCTTAAAAAATATTCATTGACCCAGCCTCCACCAAGCTCTAGCGAAGAGAGTTCCAGACACATGACCCTCTGAGAGAAAAAAATTCTCCAGATCGCTATCTTAAATGGGAAGCCCTTTATTTTTAAACTGTGTCCCCTTGTTCTAGTCTCATAAGGGGAAGCAACCTTTCAGCATCCACCTTGTCAAGTCCCGTCAGGATCTTATGTGTTTCAATAAGATCACCTCTCAATCTTCTAAACTCCAATGGATAGAGGCCCAACCTGTCCAACCTTTCCTCATGAGACTAACTCCCCAATATCTTTCCACCCCTTTTTCCCTCACATATTTATCCAGCTTTCCCAAAAATGCATCATTGCTATTTGCAACGACCACTGCATGTGAAGCCGATTCACATTGTCACCACTCTGCGATAATGAAGTTTCTCCTGAATTCCACATTCAATTTATTGGCGAGGCTTTTATGATTATGGCCCTTAGTTTTGGACTCCCCACAAGTGGGACTCGGCTACGTTTCACAAATAGCCTAGGTTTATCGTTTAAATGTTTCCTTCAACATGACATTGGTGTGTAATGTTTTGTTCTTTTTCCAATTTTTATTGGTTAGAAAGCCTTCTTTGAAGCAATGAATTTCACCAGCATCCTCATGGGAAACCCTGAACCTCCCAAGTGTCCGATGTTCAGCTTGAACGTTAAACGGCAAGACTTGGTTTCCGATACTTTTAAAAAGTTGAAAAATGTGGATGAGGTCGACCTGAGGAAGGAACTGATGGTAAAAAGAAATTCTCTTCAGCACTCTATTGTTATGAATGGATTCAGCTCTTTGAGGTACGATAGTTTAGTGGTGACATTATTGGAATCATAATCCCAAGAATCCTACCATGGTGGTTTGAGAATTTCAATTGTTCAAAATATTTAGAAACTGGTAGCAGTAAAAAGTAAAAACCCAATTGATTCAACAATGTCCTTCAAGGAAAGCTGCTGTCCTTAGCCAGTCTAGCCGAATTGTGACTTCAGTCCAACAGCAACATGACTCACTATTAACTGATCACTCAATTGTCTGAAAAAACATTGCCAATGGTTGCAGATGGAAAGTCCACCACCAATTTTCGAGGGCAACGGCACGGGGAAATTAAACTATGGCAAGCAATTGCATACAGTGATTATGTCAGGAGGATTTTTAGGTAATGAATGCTGACCTTGACACAATCATATCCTGAGAGTTAATTTAAATTAAAATCTTTAATTTACCCTTAATGCTTATTGAGTCAATAAGCTGTACTCATAATGGGGAGCTTCTCTCTTGCCGGTACTGAAGTTAAGAGATAGGGTCACAACCAAACCACACTTCCACCAAGCAAGGATTCCCACTGTGAGTGCAGGATTACTGAACAGTACACGTAAAAAATCATTAGTGTAACCATATTTACAATACTGTGTCCAGTTCTATTGAGAGGGTATCAAATATTGCAACCAGAATAATTGAGTGGGGTTGTTGGGGGGGATGCGGTTGTGGGTGAGCAGCAAGGGAACAAGTTATTTTGTCTTGCCCAAAACAGTGGAGCCTAAAAAGGGAGGGATGGGGTCAGGGGAAGGATAGATAAATACAAAACTAACCTATGGAAACTGCATTTCAGTGAGTGAATGGTCAATCTATGCAACAGGCTGCCTAAAGAAGTGGTGGAAGAGTTTATTTTAATAGATTTCTTTCGGGAATTAACATCTTGGGATATGGTGCACAAATAATTTGAGACATGACATGTGGGAAGTGTAGAGTGCATAGAAGGGACAGATGATTTGCACCAATGCTTCCCAAAGCTCTTCAAACATGGGGTTTTCCTCAATTCATGTCTGGGTCTGTTGTAAACCAATAGATAGAGATTGACTGCCATGGTTAATCAACAGCTCTACTATCATTGTATCCTGCAACTACCAGAATGGGAAAAGGCAAACTTGATAGTCCTGGGTCTTTTTTCATCATGCGATTCCTACGTTATGTATATCTCTTGTATTGACAGTTAAAAACAAATATCAGAAAACAAAAGTGCAACTGTGTTCTGCACAAATATTTGCAATTGTTTTCATTTCTTTAGGTGAAATTTGTTGGAGAACCAGGCATGGATCTAGGAGCTGTAAGACAGGAATTCTTTCATTCTGTCTTCAAAGAGTTGATCCAACCAGATTCCAAAATGTTTATGTATTGTCAAGATTTCAGAACCATTTGGTTTCCCCCCAAGGTGAGCCAAAATGACTTAACTTGTTTAAGAGAAGCAGTATGCCGGTGTATACGGATGGTACTATCATACTCCAGATATTGCAAAGTAATCTGAAAATATGACATTGCTTCTAGGCACCATCCCCAAACTGCCAAGCACCTCCTAATCTACAAAGTTTTCTCAACAGAAGTGTTCAGCTTGGAATATTTAGGGCTTTATTTACTTATTAAAGTCCAACCTTAAAGAGACTCAGCTCTACTTTAACAGAAGAGTAATGCATTATGCATTGCATGGGCTTTATAAAATAGAACATATTCACAAGAATTAGGAACAGGAGTAAGCTATTCGGCCCCTTGAGCCTGCTCTGTCATTCAGTAAGATCATGGCTGATCTGATTGTGGCCTCAACTTCACTTTCCTGTCTGCATCCCCTCACCTAACCATTGGCCCCCATATCAATCCATATCAATCAAAAATCTATCCAACTGAGTCTTGAATATATTCAATGACCAAGCTTCCACTGCTGCCTGGGGGAGAGAATTCCACAGATTAACAACCCTCTGAGAGAAAAAAAAATTCTCCTCATCTCAGTCTTAAATAGAAGGCCCCTAATTTTTAAACTGTGTTCCCTGGTTCTAGAATTTCCCACAAGGGGAAAACATCCTTTCAAGATTCCCTCTCAAGACCACTCAGAATCTTATATGTTTCAATAAGATCACCATCCTTCTCCTACGGGGGAATTTTCTCCCCATCGGGCGGGCTGGGGGGAGCGGGCGCGGGTGGGCACACAGCCAATCACTGCCCACAATCAGCTGCGCGCCGCCGTTTTACCTGGGCGGCCCAATTAAGGCCTAGTTCAAGCTAATTTCTCTGTGAGAGCACTTCCTATATTCTTCCTGTGTAAGAGGTTTGCTTCTGTGTGATCACAGCGTACAGGCTGTGCTTTGATTCTGGCAGGTGACCGGACTCTTCGAGTGAGGCTGTCCCTCTGGCTGGCCTTTGGTTGGGAGAAGGTGGTGGGGCAAAGAGAGAAGAGAGGTCGAATGACGTGTGCTAGAGATCAAAAACCCATCTCTTCACATGCTGTTAATTTTAATGTAGCCCCATTAATCTCATGATTACAGACTTATGCCAAATCAGCTGATATCCTGCAACCTATTTTACTGTGTCTTTCACTGCTTGAGGGGGATTATCACAGCAGAATAAATTGTGGCCATTAGAAATAATCACTGCAGCCCAGCTCACCTCCACACCTCTCTCTGCTCAGGGCCCCAGCTGATTCAGCCTGCACCTGGCCATACATAAATCATTCCCTTATTCCATTGGCTACAAAGTACATGGCAAGTCTTGGTTTTTCTCTCTCCTTATTTCCAGGGAACCTGTGGTGTTTGTTTTTGAAAGATTCGGGAAACATGATTTCCTTCACACTCAGAAGCGCTCAGCGCTACTTGTGTGGGAGGAGGGAGACTTGGGGCCTGCGCTCTTTTGCGAAAGAGCGCAGAGATTTCCCTGAAGCACGGAGCTGCCTAAGGGAGATGAAGAAATGTCATAAAATTGTGAAAAGTAAAATAATAAAATTATTCAGACATGTCCCCTCACGTGACATTGTCACATGTGAACTATGTATATATGAACTACACATTGATTATGTCAGGAGGATTTTTTTAGGTAATGAATGCTGACCCTGACACAATCACATCCTGAGAGTTAATTTAAATTAAAACCCTTAATTTACCCTTCATGCTTATTGGGTCGATAATCTGTACTCATACTGGGGAGCTTCTCTCTTGTCGGTACTAAAGTTAAGAGAGAGAGTCAAAGCTGATTCTCCAAACCGTGTGACATTGTCACATGAGCTGGGACATGTTTATGAATTTACATGAAACATTTTATTAAATTAATAAACCCTTCACTTAACCTCATCCCGCCCGTGGATGAGGTTCCATGAAAAATGCGAAGGCCGCCTGGGCTCTTCCCGCCAACACCCCCCCAACCTTAAGGTTGGACGGGCAGCTCTGACAAGTACTTTAATTAGTTGATTAATGACCTTAATAGGTCTTTGAAAGTATGGCAGGCGCGCAGTGATGTCGGGATGCACGCCCGACATCACCGCGCATAATTTTACACATCAGCGTGCAAGGCCTGCCCTTGCATGCCGACCAGCAGATTCTGCCCCTAAATTCCAAAGAGTATAGGTCCAACCTGTTCAACTTTTCTTCATAAGACAACCCCCCCCCCCCTCATCCCAGGAATCAGTCGTGTAAGTCTTCTCTGAGCTGCTTCTAATGCAATTATATCACTTAATAAGTAAGGAGGCCAAAACTGAACACAATACTCCAGATGTGGTCTCACAAGTCTCTGTGCAGCTGTAACAACACTTCTCAATTTTATACTTGCGAAAAACATCAAAATTTCATTTGCCTACCTAATCACTTGCTGTATCTGAATACTAACCTTTTGTAATTCATGTACCAGGACACCTAGATCCCTCTGTATTGTAGATTTCCGCAGTCTTTCGCTAGTTAAGTAACAAGCTGCTTTTCTATTCTTCCTGCCAAAGTGGTCAAGTTCACATTTTCCCACATTATATTCAATCTGCCAAAATTTTGCCCATTCACGCGTCATCAGCAAGTTGAACCACCATACATACAGTCCCTTCATCCAAGTCATTGAGATAGATTGCAAATAGCTGGGGTCCCAGCATAGATTCCAGTGGGGCTCCACCAGTTACTTGCCGCCCCAAATAAAAAAACACTTAATCCTACTCTGTGCTCACTGTTACCTAATCAATCTGCTATTCATGCTAATATGTTACCCATGAACTCTTATTTTGTGCAGTACCTTTGATGTGGCACCTTACCAAATGCCTTTTGGAAGTCCAAGGACACCACATCCACTGGTTCCCCTTTATCCACCTATTACTTCCTCAAAGAACTCTAAGAACTTTAGTCAAACGCAATTTCCCTTTCTCAAAACCACGTTCACTCTGCCTGATTGTATTATGATTTTCTAAATGTCCTGCTATAATCTCCTTAATAATGAATTCTAGCATTTTCCCTATGACAGATGTTAGACTAATTGGCCAAAAGTTTCCTGCTTTCTATCTCTCCTTTCTTGAATAGTGGTGTTACATTAGCGATTTTCCAATCTGCTGGATCCTTTCTGGAACCTAGGGCATATTGGAAGATCACAACCAATGCACCTTCTATCTCTGCAGCCAATTCTTTTAAAGCTGTAGGATGCAGTCCATCAGGTGAGGGGACAAATGCAAGAAATGACAAGATTCCCATTGGGGAGTGTATCAACCACAACCCATAAAAAGCAACGCCCATCAATTTCCATTGAGGATCTACAAAGACATGTGTAAGCAATTAATCAAAAATTATTGTTGTACTGTTCAAGCAATACCAGAGACGGAGACAGTGGAGGTCCACACAAGACAATGGCTTTATAGTAATGTGCACACAGGGGACACAGCTCATGGAGGGACTGCCTCCCTGATCGTAGTTCATTTTACACATTTATTCACTTACAACCATATTAGTTACTTCGGTGTTCTGATTATCATATGACTACAAGCTACGCAGAACTATTACAGTACTTTGCATTTCTTTGGGAAACTCGACGAGTCTCCGCTTGAGACATTTTACAGTGGTTATGTCTCTTTGTGTTTTAAAACAGGTTTTCACTCTATCTGTTTGCAGCAATCATTTCATTTTAAAGTTAAACAAGCTTCTGCTTTACATATATTACAGTGGTCATGTCCTCTTTGTGATTTTAAACAGGTCTCGGTTTTGAGTTAAATATGTCTTGGCCCCTTTTGATGCTTACAGCCATGTGCCAACCCTTTCTTCATAGTTGGCTAATAATTTCTGTATCTATTATCTTCCTTTAATGATCTACCACCAAAACGGAGATAAACCAATAAAGTAACTTTATTTTTGTTGTTGAAGCTCCATTCCATTGCTATCTTGGATTTGCATTAAACTAAGTAACTGAATATAGGGTTTATAGTCAAACAACAGTGTAAGATTATTAAATATACAAGAAAATGATCAAACGTATCAATAAAGTAGCATTTGGTATGTTTGAAATGTGTCAACCAACATTTTCATTGGCAGGTCAGTATCTCTCTCAGGCATCTAGGTTTTGAGAATTCCAATGATTTATATCTTTAGCAATCAGCAGAATAATTGTTATTTCCTGTTGTCTTCATCATTATAGATCTCAGTGCCCATTGAAAACTATTTCCTGCTTGGAATATTGTGGGGCCTTGTTTCATATAACTTCAGTGTAGTCTACATCCCTTTCCCTCTTGCATTCTTCAAGAAGCTACTGGATGTGAAGCCCACTTTGGAGGATCTGAAGGAGCTGGAACCTCCTTTGGAGAAGTAAGTTCCTAAGTCTGTGGACAAGTTGCTCACAGATTTTATGCATTTCACATATTTGCTTCATGAAATATCTGTCTGGTACAGCATTAGACATTTGGGAAGAGGAGAGAATAGATAACAAAAACAGGAGGAAGTCCAGGTCCCAAGATAATAAGATAGTGCCATCGATTCACTTTTTAAAAATTCTTATTCATTTACCGGATGTGGGCTTCGCTGGCTGGGTCAGCATTTATTCCCCATCCCTAGTTTCCCTTGAGAAGGCGGTGGTGAGCTGCCTTCTTGAACCGCTGCAGTCCATGTGGTGGAGGTACACCCACAGTGCTGTTAGGAAGGGAGTTCCAGGATTTTGACCCAGCGACAGTGAAGGAATAGCGATATATTTCCAAGCCAGGGATGGTGAGTGACTTGGAGGGGAACTTACAGGTGGTGGAGTTCCCATGTATCTGCTGCCCTTGTCCTTCTAGATGGGAGTGGTCATGGGTTTGGAAGGTGCTGTCTAAGGAACCCTGGCAAATTCCTGCAGTGCATCTTGTAAATGGTGCACACAGCTGCTGCTGTGCATTGGTGGTGGAAGGAGTGAATGTTTGTGGTTGTGGTGCCAATCAAGCGGGCTGCTTTGTTCTGGATGGTGTCAAGCTTCTTGAGTGTTGTTGGAGCTGCACTCGTCCAGGCAAGTGGAGAGTATTCCATCACACTCCTGACTTGTGCCTTGTAGACGGAAGATAGGCTTTGCGGAGTCAGGAGGTGAGTTACTCGTCGATTCCTACCCTCTGACCTGCTCTTGTAGCCACAGTATTTATATAGCTAGTCCAGTTCAGTTTCTGGTCAATGGTAACCCCCCAGGATATTGATAGTGGGGGATTCAGTGATGGTATTGCCAATGGACATCAAGGTGCGATGGTTAGATTCTCTCTTGTTGAAGATGGTGATTGCTTGGCATTTGTGTGGTACAAATGTTTCTTGCCATTTGTCAGCCCAAGCCTGGATATTGTCCTGGTCTTGCTGCATTTGGACATGGATTGCTTCAGCATCAGAGGAGTCATGAATGGTGCTGAAAATTGTGCAATCATCAGCAAAATCCCCCCTTCTGACCTTATGATGGAAGAAGGTCATTGATGAAGTGTCTAGAGATTGTTGGGCCGAAGACACTACCCTGAGGTACGCCTGCAGTGATATCCTGGAGCTGAGATGACTGACCTCCAACAACCACAACTACCTTCTTTTGTGCTAGGTATGAATCCAACCAGTGGAGAGTTTTCCCCCCAATTTCCCTATTGACTCCAGTTTTGCGAGGGCTCTTTGATGCCACACTTGGTCAAATGCAACCTCGATGTCAAGGGCAGTCACTCTCACCTTACCTTGGGAGTTCAGCTCTTTTGTCCGTGTTTGAACCTAGGCTGTAATGAGGTCAGGAGCTGAATGGCCCTGGTGGAACCCAAACTGGGCATCAGTGAGCAGGTTATTGCTAAGCAAGTGCCGCCTGATAGTACTGTTGATGACCCCTTCCATTACTTTACTGATCGAGAGTAGACTGATGGGGCATTAATTGACTGGGTTTGTTTTGCCCAGCATTTTGTGTACAGGACATACCTGGGCAATTTTCCACATAGCCGGGTAGATGCCACTGTTGTGTCTGTACTGCAACAGCTTGGCTAGGGGCGTGGTAAGTTCTGGAGCATAAGTTTTCAGTACTATTGCCGGAATTGTCAGGGCCCATAGCCTTTGCAGTATCCTGTGTCTTCAGCCATTTCTTGATATCATGTGGAGTGAATCGAATTGGCTGAAGACAATGTGATGCTGGGGACCTCTGGAGGACGCTGAGATGGATCATCCACTCAGCACTTCTGCATCAGTTTACTAAGGCTACAAATCCCAGATGAGCTGTAAACCATATGATTTTTGGACAATGCCCAGAGAGTTTTGAAGGAGAGTAAAGCTTTTTTTCTAATGTTGGACTCCCTACTTTCACCTGTATAAATATTGCAGTTATTCAAATTTGTTTTTGCTGTAAGGTTATCTTTGTTTATTCTCTCATCGGATGTGGGGCATCACTGAGGCCAACATTTGTTGCCCATCCCTAATTGCCCTTGAGAAGCTGCAGGCCATCTGGTGCAGGTACTCCCACAGTGCTGTTAGGAAGGAAGTTCTAAGAATGGTGATATAGTTCCAAGGCAGGATGGTGTGTGGCTTGGAGGGGGCGCTTGCATGTGTTGGTGTTCCCATGTGTCTGCTGCCCCTGTCCTCTAGATCGTAAATGTTGTAAGTTTGGAAGGTGCGCCAAAGAAGCCATGGTGAATTTCTGCAGTTCATTTCGCATATAGTGAACACTGCTGGCACTGTGCATCTGTGGTGAAGGGAGTGAATGTTTTAGTTGGTGGCTCGGGTGCCAATCAATCGGGCTGCTTTGTCCTGGATATTGTCAATCTTCTTGAGTGTTGTTGGAGCTACATTCAGCCAGGCAAGTGGAGAGTATTCCATCACATTCCTGACTTGTGACTTGTAGATGGTGGACAGGCTTTGAGAAGTCAGGATTTAGTTGTTCACCTCAGAATTCCCGGCCTCTGACCTGCTCTTGTAACCACAGTATTTATATGGCTAGTCCAGTTCAGTTTCTGGTCAATGGTAACGCCCCAGGATGTTGATAGTGGGGGAATTCAGTGATTGTAATGCCATTGGGTGTCAGTTGATGCTTATTTTCTCTCTTGTTGGAGATGGTCATTGCCTGGCACTTGCCTGGCACAAATGTTACTTGGCATTTATCAGTACAAACCTGAATATTGTCCAAATTTTGCTGAATATGGACAGAGACTGCTTCAGTATCTGAGGAGATATGAATGGTACTAAATATTGTGCATTCATCAGTGAACATCCCCACTCTTGACCTTATGATGGAAGGAAAGTCATTGATGAAGCAGCTGAAGATGGTCAGGCCTAGGATACTACCCTGAGGAACTCCCGCAGAGATATCCTGGCACTGAGATAGTTGACCTCTAACAATCACAACCATTTTTTTTGTGCTAGATTTAACTCCAGCTAGTGGAAAGATTCCCCCGATTCCCATTGTCTGCAGTTTTGTGTGGGATCCTTGATGCGACATTCATCAAACGCTGCCCTGATGCCAAGGGCAGTCAGTCTTACTTCACCTCAAGTCTACTGAAGATTCAAACAACTAAATCAGACATGAAAAATCATCAACAAAAGTTTGATCCCTGGAACTCTATTACCCCGCAGTTGTCCAGGAGAAATTCTCAAACCTTTGCTCAAGGCATAAGCCCTCGATCATCTGCCTCATGTCATGTGGCTCTATGACAATGCCAGTTTCCCTGGTGCCTCTTTCAGTGACTTAATCGCCTACAATAAAACGACAGTGAGCTCAATGGACTACTGGACCATAACAGCTGAGCCTAGTTGCCTTCGTCTAACATCTGCACTCATGCATATCAAGCAAGTGTTACTGACTAGCGATCAGGTGCATGAGAGCTGGTCAGTTTTTAGTTAATATTTAACTTTCTTTTACCTGAACTGCTGTTTCTATGCCCTGTCGTGGGATACTCAAATGGTTTCTGTCCTAGACTCTCACACTCCCATTTTCTGGGCCACAGACCTTGAGAGGAGGATAATTAGTTACTCATATTGGGCTGGGGCAACTTGTAGTGTGTGCCATTATTTAGGCATTTTTACACCTTTCTTTCATATTCATTCATGGGATGTGGGCATCACTGGCCAGGCCAGCCTTTATTGCCCATCCCTAATTTGTCCTCGTTCTGAGGGCATTTAAGAGTCAACCACATTGCTGCGGAGCTGGAGTCACATGTAGGCCAGACCAGGTAAGGATGGCAGATTTCTTTCCCACTCTTTAGCTTGAAAAATATTTGCACTGTAAACTTGCAGCAAGCGCAAACTGGCAATGAAATAGCCAAGGCAGCCTGGGACTTTGGTGAGCAATGGGACCAACTGTCTAGCTCCATTAACCATTAGATATAAGGATTGAGAAAGGTACAGAGCAATGACAGAGAGGTGGGGAATGAATCAGAATCCAATCAGGTAGAGAAAGAGAAGAAAAGAGAGATAAGAGAGAGGGAAAAAAAAGACAGAAGGGGAAAGTCAGAAAAAACATTAAAAAATTTACAACTTGACATTTTTAAAATCTTTAACAACAATTGCAAAAATGAAACTGAACAGTTTAAGTTGTTCTCCTTCTGGGCCAGGAAGGCTGATTTGCATTACATTAACAATCAGCATGTCATTAAAAAGGTACACAGTTAAGTTCCATCTCTAGATTTCAGTGGAGAGTGTAATGGGCAGCTAATATGCAAATCAAGCAAGTTCTTAAAATAACAGGATGGCAAAGAGTGAGATGACATTTGTGTGAAGCAAATAGCAGAGAGGCATAAATTGACCAGCAATCCTGAAGATTTGCAACTTGTGGCGTATCTCATAATCCTCTGAATCTACTGGCTGCTTTTTGCATTACTAACAGCGTACATCATTAACACACTGTTAGTTTTCCAACAAAACCTAGCATATTAAACCTTCCCGGCCCAATCTCTGCCTTGTTCTGAGCTATGTATATCAGTCATCAGGAAAATCATATAACGGGGAGCTTCCAAAAATGCCTGGCAGTGACCGACTTTAGCCTGGTGCCACTATTGTCAGCGAGAAAGGGTTCAATAAATAACTCATTGTTTTATTTCTGTCAGAAGATCCCATATCTATTTTAAACTCCAACTGTAGTTTATGGGGTTTGCAATTTTGCTGTAGTTTACAGTATTTTAGTGAGTTTATTCAGATATCTTCCTGCTTGTTTCCAGGTACCTGCAGAATTTTCTGGACACTGATGAGATCCAAGATCTGGTCACATGCCCTGTGAGTAGAAAGTAATTTCTTTAAGCCAGTCCATATTGGAAGAGCTCCGTACAGCTTACACACAAATGGGAAAAAATATTTTTGAATTATGTACTTTGTATCAATAAAAGGAGCATTTATAAAAAAAAATCCAATTTGCAGTCTCACCAACTTAGATAAATGCTTGCACATGTACAATGCTGTCCATGTCAAAAGGACTCACATCTCTACAGTGAATTCCTTTTCAAAGTTGTGCCAGGTTCACAGAATCATAGATTTATACAGCACCGAAGGAGGCCATTTGGTCCATCATGAAAAAGCTATCCAGTAAGTTCCACTCTGCCCTTTCCCCGTAGTATTGTAATTTTTTTCTTTTTCAGTTATTTATCTAATTCCCTTTTGAAAGTTGGTAATGAATCTGCTTGCACCATCATTTCAGACAGTGCATTCCAGATCACAACTACTCTCAGCATTATCTTCTTTCCTCATGTCACCTCTGGTTCCTTTTCTAATTAGCTTAATTAGCTCATGTCTCCTCTGCTTACCGACCCTTCTGCCACTGGAAACAGTTTCTCCTTATTTATTTTTTCAGAACCCTTCAGGATTTAGAACACTTCTATAAAATCTGTCCTTAACCCTCACTACTCTAAGGAGAATAAGCCCAGTTTTTTCAGTCTCTCCAAGTAATTGAAGACTTTTATCCTTGGTGCCATTCTAGTCAATCGCCTCTGCATCATCTCTAAGGCCTTGATTTCCTTCCTAAAGTGTGGTGCCCAAAATGGCCCACAATATTCCAGCTGAGCCCTACAGAGTGTTTTGTTAAGGGCTTTAATGTAACTTTTCCACTTTTGTATTCTTGGGTCCTCTTGACAAAGCCAAAGATCCACATATCGATTTAATAGCCTTCTCAACTTGTCCCGCCATTTTCAAACTCTTGTGTACTTACACTCTCAAGCCTTTCTGATCCTGCACCCACTTTGAAATTATAAGAAAAAACTTGCATTTATACAGTGATTTGCACAACCGCCAGATGTCTCAAAGCACTTTACAGCCAATGAATTACCTTTGCCGTGTAGTCACAGTTGTAATGTACAGAATTACCATTTAGCTTATCTTGCCTTTCCTGATTCTTTCTATCCCAATGAATCTTTGCATTGTCACGGTTGCTCAACGTTAGCTGAAGGATAAGTCCGAAAGGCATTGTAACTCACTGTTTTTAATGTAGGTTGTCTGGGACAAAGAGGTGATTCCAAATGGTAGTGATCAGCCAATAACTAAAGAGAACAAGTAAGTTATAAGTAAACATTGGAGCTACAATGAAGTCACTGTTCAGAGTTTTAGATCCCTTCCTTTGTCTTTCTGTCTCAGTCATCTCTCTTCCCCACTCCCAAGCAAGAGACTTGCCCACTCAACTTTTCACTCTCAGGCTTGATAATTATTAGCCTCAGTTTCTAAGAAGAAGAAACTTGGCACATGTTTTACCTTCTACAACTGTGATCTCCTTGAATTAGTGTGAGTGCCGGAGGTGTTGTAGTGTAGTGGTAATGTCTCTGCCTGCAGATCAGATACTGCAGGTTCAAGTCCTGCTTCAGGCTTGTTGGGCATGGAAGGGGGCATTCATGATGCTGTTTGATAGGCTGTTAAACTGCTACTGATTCCTAAAAAGAGGAAGGTGTGTTTTAGAAGGAAAAAATTGGGTCTGAGGCCCACTTGTTAGCTTTGGGGTTTTTTTTTGTCCTGTGTTTCATTCCGTCTGTCAAAAGATTGAGTGGCTGCCAGGAATTAGGTAGTGTCTAGTTATGATGGTGCGGACATCATGAGGATGGGCCTGGTTTGATGGAGCAGCTGGTCTTTACTGCCTAATACTTTAGTATGTATTTTTATAATGCTGCACATAGCCCTGCCTGTCTCTACCAGGCATTGAGTGGCTTCTACCCAGCCAAGTTAAAACTCTAGCCTTCATTCTGCTTGAAGCTTGCTCCATCTTTCCCTGAATGCCTTCCCTCCAACCTTGGCCTACTCAACCCATGAGCTATCACACGAGCTACAGTGGTATTGTACTTAAATAAGGCCCGATCCCATCATTGGGTCAGGCCTCCAGGCACTAGTTTTGCATTGTCAGCAGAGCTGCACCACCGATGTGTCACCCATTACTGGCAGAGATCAAAAGTCAGCCCAGCCCCACAGCAACATTAGTATCATCCAACTGCTTTAATGTCTGACTGTTCTCGTGGTGCGCATTGAATTTTTGGGTTATATTTAATATTGCTTTCTCGTTACAATCAAAGGGAGGAATATGTGAATGCCTGTGTGAATTATATATTCACAACATCAGTCAAGAAACCCTTTGCTGAGTTTCAAAGAGGATTCTACAAAGTTTGCGACAAGGAGCTACTGAAGTTCTTCCAACCTCAAGAGCTGATGGACATATTGATTGGAAATGATGACTATGACTGGAATATTCTGGAACAGGTTTGAAAGCCATTTACAATGTGTACAGAAATGGCTCCCCCTAGTACCTGACTCTTCATGGGGTCCCTGTTCTAATGTAGGGAAACTCAGCAGGTAATTTGCATGTAGCAAGGTTCCACCAACAATAATGAGTTAACCACACTTGTGTAGCACCTTTATCTTAAAAAAAGTGCCAGAGAAACACAGTCAGTTTATGTTTAGAGGGTGTGGACTGGTCTTATCCCTTGTGTGAGCCTTTGAACACCACAGGAGATTCATGAATAAACTTTCTAAGCATTAATGTAACGATGTAGGGATTTGAAATTCAGGCATATCTTGAAGGGCTTCCCTATGATATATTGCATTATGTTGTTTGTAAACTGATAATGATGTTTTATGCAACAGAATACCACATATAAAGGCAACTACAGCAGATCACACCCGACCATTAAGATGTTCTGGGAAGTGTTCCATGAGCTGCCCTTGGATGAGAAGAAAAAATTCCTCTGTAAGTATCTCGCTGAGCGATGGTTACATCACAGAGTTAATAAGGAATTCTACTATATCTCATTTGCACTTCCACAATGAACTTCCCACCCAAAATGTCTCATAGACTCAAAAGATGGTATTTAATGGGGCTCTCACTCACTTAAGGGCCTCAATTAGCAACAGGGTAAGGAGGCCATCCATGGGTCTTCTTGCCATGTACTTAATCGGAATGGAGACAGGAAGGTGGTGGGCTCGCCACCCTCCCCCCTAATTAAATGCCTCCCCGCCACCAAAGTCCCACAAGGGAGGGCATTAAATTTCACCCATAGGCTCATTATAGCACAGAAGGAGGCCATTTTGCCCATCAAGTCCATGCCAGCTCTCTGCAGAGTGATCCAGCCATTCCCATTTTTGTTTTGGATTCCCATTCTCCTGCTCCATTCCCATAGCCCTGTGAGCTTACTTCCTTTATGCGTCCATCCAGTTTCCTTTTGAAATCATTGATTGTCTCCACTTCACCACCTTCAAAATTAGCGAGTTCCAGACCCATCCCTGAATTCATACACTCCTCCATTAGCAGCCATGCTTTCAGCTATGCAGGCCATGAGCTCTGGAATTCTCTCCATAAACCTTTCCTCCTTTAACACTCTCCTTAAAACTGACCAACTTCCACCAGACCTAGTATTGTCTGGTCCCTTCTCACATTTCTGCTTGTGAGAGTCCAATGCATGCATCCCTCTGCCATTCAGAAAGTAACACCCTTGTCCAGCAGTTCTCTCCAGATTCACTTAGGGTTACCTAAGAAAAGCACAGCAAAGGACTTTCAACCCTGCCTGTGACCTGAACGTGTTTCTATATAATGTGGTTCGATAGGGTAGATACAGAGATCTATTTCCTCTGGTGGGGGAATCGGGAACAACGGGGCAGAATTCAGGAATGAAATCATAAAACACTTTTACTCCACACAAAGGCCTGGAATTCACTCCTGTAAAAGTTGTGAATGCTGGAGCTCAGTTTGTTGGAGGAGATAGTGGTGTAGTGATAGTGTTGCTGAGCTGGTAATCTAGAGACCCAGGCTAATCTTTTGAGGGCATGGGTTCAAATCCCACCATAGCAGCTGGTGGAATTTAAATTTAATTCATAAAATCTGAAATTGGAAGCTAGTCTCAATAGTGGCAATTGCTGTAAAAACCCATCTGGTTCACTAATAGGGAAGGAAAGCTACCATCCTTAGCTGGTTTGGCCTACTTGAGAATCAAGACCCGCAGCAATATGATTGTCTCTTAACTGTCCTCTGAAATGGCCTAGCAAGCCACTCAGTTCAAGGGCGATTAGGGATGGGCAACAAATGCTGGCCTTGCCAGCGATGCCTATGTCCCATGAAAGAGTAAAGAAAAGAAAATGGAATTATCCAGACTGGGATCAGTTGATCTTTATTAGGTAAGTGTATCATGGGATATAAAGCAAAGGTGAGTAAAGAGAATGGTGCAAGTCAGTCATATTCAAATCTGAGGGTCTGCAACCTGTGGCTTTTTAGCGTCTCATTAGCGGCTCCCAATCTTTTCCATTTGGATTGTGTTAACATGAAAAATCTAAAAGAAAATAAATCAAGTAAGGTTTTTATTGTGGAGATAAAAGGCTCATCATTATGCTGTGCTTTATGGTTCAAATAATTATTTTAACAAAAAGATCATCATGCTCTAAATAAACCTGTTTGAGTGTTATAGCTATGCCATGGCTATAGATGCCTTTAGTTTGAGGAACAAGTTTTTTGATTACGACCATTAGTGTTTCTAATGTAGCTGAGATGACACATTATTCCAACAGTGTGCTGTTGGAAACTTTTTTTTAACATAAGAATCAATAACCAACAAAATTGTCTTAATTCTAGACATCTTAAGTTAAAGGTTGTTTTGAAGAGAAAATTACTGAGGAAAATTAAAGTATAAAATGTCCGGTCCACCTCTGATTACCCTGGAAGGACAAGGTATCTCAAAAGTTTGGGCAGCAGGTGAGGTAAAGACCATACCCAACCAGCCCGTGCTTGCAAAACTCAAAACACAGTGTCCAACATTAGGTGTGATTCCGCGATTGGACAACATTTGCTAAATAATCCCCCAGTGTGCTAAAAATTATACTGATAACCAATTTAAAATTGTCAGTCGAGCTTGCAGTGTTGCACATTTGTGAGTACTGGAAGCTACATATATTAATACACGGGGCCCAGTTCTTTGCAGATAGAAAGAACATGCATACACATTGCGCCTGTTTCAGCCATTCGCTGGTTCATTTCTCAGGGCAGTGCCTTGTCCCATCAGAGTCAAGCTGCCTGATTTAAATTTCAAACAATGCTTTGCAGTTAACTGTCAGTCACCATTAACTGGTGCATTCTCCACGGCAGCGCCTCTACCAATCATGGTCCACTTGTCAACGAATCAGCACTCTCTTCTCATACAGCATAAGGTTGGTATTCTTGCAATTGTCCTGATGAGTGCAAGACGAATAGCTTCAACAACATGTCTTTTTCCAACAATAGTCAAGTTCTGTACCACCAGACGACTATTGGTTAAAAAAAGTTTAAAAAGCATGATAATTCAGAGTTAGGTCTATTTTAATTTTTATTTATTGATACATCAATTCTGTAAATGTTGTTTATATATTAAAGATACAAATTGTGCATTCTAGCAAAGACATTTGGCCAAGTATTTGCTTTAAAAATGCCGAATTTTTGTTTTTCCCTTCAAAACCTTTTTATTTTGGGCAACTATGTTTAAAAAGTCTCTCCAGGTCAAAAAGGTTACTGACCCCTGATCTATTGAAAAGTGGGATAACCGCGAGTAGCTGAGAACAATTTGAAAAGTTGGATAATTTATTGCTGCCACAATGCAGATTATGAGAAGACTTGATAATTATGAAGGGTCAGAGGTTGGGAATTCTGTGGCAAGTAACTTGCTTCCTGACTCCGCAAAGCCTGTCTACAAGGCAGGAGTGTGATGGAATACTCTCTACTTGCCTGGATGAGTGCAGTTCCAATAATACTCAAGACGCTTGGCACTATCCAGGATAAAGTAGCATGCTTGATCAACACCCCTTCCACCACCTTATACATTCACTCCCTCCACTACTGATGCACAGTAGCAGCAGTGTGTACCATCTACAAAAATGCACTGCAGCACGTTCCAAAACAATAACCTCCACCACCTAGAAAGACAAGGGCAGCAGATGCATTACAACACCACCATGTGCAATTCCCCTCCAGGCCACACACCATTCTGATTTGGAATTATATCGCTGTTCTTTTACTGTCACTGGGTCAAATCCTAGAACTCCCTTCCCAACAGCACTGTGAGTGTACCTACACCATGCAAACTGCAGCAGTTCGCCACCATCTTCTCAAAAGCAATTAGGGGTAGGCAACAAATCCCGGCATGCCAGTGACACTCACATGAAAGTATATAAAACAAAATAATGAAAGGATGTGACCGGGTAGTTAGCAGCAAATTGGGTTTACGAGATCACAAATGCCTTAACATCTGTGAGCTAATTTCAATATCTGAGGCTCAAAATCGTGTCAGGCATGAACTTCTTCTGGATGTTAATGAAACAGTTCAGAATACTGTCTTTAGGAATTATTCAACTTGGCGTGTTGTATAGAGAGTGGGGGCAATGGGTAGGAAAATATTTAGTCATAATGTTCCAGCCATTCTGGTGCAGGGCAGTTTTGATGGACAAGTTAGTCTTTTCCTCTCTGTCATTGTTGTTTGCTGACATGCCAGAACAACTACATACATGGAGTATATAATGTCACAAATACGGTTCTACAGATAACGCAGTGTAAACATTCAATGCCCTTTTCTCAGCATTTCTCACAGGAACTGATCGCCTTCCAGTGAGGGGAATGGTGAGCGTTGAGATACACATTTCCCCGAGTCTGCTGGCAAAAGACAATTACCCGGAAGCAAATGTATGCTTCAGTATCCTGAGTCTTCCAGAGTACACCAACACTGAAATCCTCAAAACGAAGCTGGTGACAGCGATTAACACTAAGAAAAGATTTGACAAACTGTGAAGCACACTAACAATCAGAGGAAAAATTGTTGCATCTCATTTGGACCCATATACAACTCACATTTTTACTCAAGGATTGAAATTCTAACTTTTAACAGTATCATCTCCACCAATTGTACCATCCCTGTTTATCACAGATAGCCACCCATACCAGTCAAATGGCACTAACCATTTGCCATTATCACAGATGTCAATTATAAAGGCGGTGCACAAACAGTACTATCCATGCCAAGTATTTTGCACTGTTCCAGCAGCTGTTGACACTATGTTAAAGTGCATTACCTGTCATTGAGTCCCACTGAATTCAGGTGAAACTGAGCAGAGTGCTAAATATTTCAGGCCCCAGTCATCTCTCCCATACTACAGATGAAACTGGCCTGGCTGTTAGCTCTCTCTCTTGTTTTGGATATTACTGAGCCATGTAGACCAAGCAGGAAGTGGGGAAATGGATAATAAAGATTACGCTTTGTGCTTTTTTAACAAATTGTTGACACAATGCATTAGCAAACTTATGTATCAACTGGATTGACCATGAAATCATTTGAAATTCCACCCGTATTTTTAAAAAATATATTCTTGTAATACTGGTTGCCGTGTACACTGGACAAATTGTGTTAACACCAATGCTCCTAGTGGACATTCTATTCAGTATAATGGAGCTACTGCCTTGTTTTGGAACCTTAGCCTGGATTTTCCTTTTCAGCTGTTATGTTTCTGACCCCTACCAATTCATAGACGCATTAAAGAGAAAGTTAGACTGAGGAGGGAAATCGATTGTCCCGCAATTGTATCAACTCCTTTCAATGCATTTATCTTTTAATTCCTCCTGCCCACCTTCTGATTGCCCATGATAATGCTGGATGGCACACATGCTGGCCATTTCTTCCACTGCTTCTTTACAGCCAGCAGATGTTTCCCTAAATCTTGCTTTCTATGTGGACAGGTCCATTAGCCTGATTCACAACCCACTGCTAGGAGAGCTGGCTAGATACCATCATGGCAACAATGGTGCTTGGATGTAGTGTGGTGGAGCAAAAGGGGAGGGGTGTGGGGATTGCTGCTCCTCTGGATCTCAGCCTGGTATTCAGAAACTTCTGCTCCCCTGTGATTGATTCAAAGGTGGGAATGCCACCACTGAACCAAGGCTCATTCCCCAAGGATGTGTTGCTGAGGCTTCAGGAATTAGAGATAATTTTGCAGAGTATAGCTGCTAGCAACTGGAATTGAGCTGGGGGAATAGGGCCATGGGGTGAAATCACAGGCATTTAAAAATAAGTTGTTTTTTTATTCTGTTTTCTTTGGATACTCCTGGTTATCAGTAAGAAAAATATTGGAGATGGGAGAAGAGGCTTTTTGACTGGATTGGGCAGTTGGAGATGAGAGGTCATGGGGTGAAATGTGCAGGAAGATGTCCAACTAAAGCTGGAAGCCTGATAGATTACAGATTCCACCTATAACCAAATAAAAATGTAGCAAATATATTTGTGTTTGATAGTTTGTTTTAGTGATCTTTGCAATCTGATATAATAGATTTGAAGCAAAGAACTGTTAAGAATTCATGTATCACAAATAAAGTATAGTTTAAAATTCTCTGTTCTGTTTCCTTCAACTTTATACACAGTAAAAGGCATCCGCTCTCTCGTCAAAAGGATATTCACATTCTGTTAACAGTCTTTCAGACATCTTTTATCTAATTATTTAAGCAATTTCAGACAATCTGGTTTTAATGTACTCATAACCACAGTATGCACAGAAATCTCACGGGTCCACAAACAACTCACATTTTTACTCAAGGATTGAAATTCTAAGAGGCGATGACAATGCATGTGACAAATTTGTTAGTCTTCTGTATTTGCAGAGGCAGTAAATCACTGACAAATGAAGGAATTTCCTACACGTGCATTAAGGATTTGGAAATATTTCAGCCCTTATTGTTCTAAACATAATGGTTTGTTATCTTTCTACCCTTGCAGCAAGACGTTGATCGACATTTGTGTTTCTGTAAAAAGTTGAGATCCCTGCTTCTTGCAACATTTTCCTCTTTCCATTCTCAGGTCTCTTCTTATCAGGCACAACAAGACTCATTGTGTGAGCACCTAGCTCTCTAGTTAGAACTAATTTGCACAAATCTCATTGTCCTAGTAAAATATACATATGTGCATGAGTATGCCTTGATAATATGTATTAGCTGTGGATGTGTGTGGCACTTTCATCCCTGTATTAGCAGGCTGTGTGTTCCAAGTTCACTCCAGTACAGTATTAAGGGAGTGCTACACTTTTGAAGGTGCTGTCTTTCAGATGAGACATTAATGATGATTAATATTGAATAATATATTGAATGATATGATATATATTGAATTATCATATTGAATGGCGGAGCAGGCTCAAAGAGCTGCATGACCTTCTCATGGTCCTATTTTCTATGTTTCTAAACCACCTTTGTCATTGTCTGCTCTCTCTGGTGGATGTAAAAGATCCCATGGTGCAGTTTGAAGAAGAAGCGAAGAATTCTCCACATTATCCTGACCAATATCCCTCAACCAACATCACTAAGAGAGATTATCTGGTCATTATCACTTTGCTGTTTGTGGGACCGAAGTTGGCTGTCACATTTCTGACATAACACTGACGACATTTCTGTAATAATTCATTAGATGTAAAGAGCTTTAGGGAATCTTGAAATTGTGATAGGTGCTAAATAAGTACAAGTCTTTCTTTTAGAACACTAGCACCTAATCTTCAAGTTCATCACTATCAAGGTTATCTACTGGTAGATTTTTCTATATATTTATTCATGGCATATGGGCATCACTGGCAAGGCCAGCATTTAATGTTCATCCTTCGAGGTGCTCAGCTTTCTTGAACCATATGGTGTAGATACACCCACAGTGTTTGTAAGGGATGGAGTTCCAGGATTTTGACCCAGCAATGATGAAGGAACAGTGATATATTTCCATGTCAGAATGGTGCCTTCTGACATTGCTTGACATAATTCTGCCAAAGATGCAGTCAACTTAGTCAATTCAAGATATTGTGTCCTCAGGGTCTGAATAAAAGGTCAGCAAATAAAATCGGCAACTCTACCTTGATCATAAGATAAGGCACAAATGTTTATCTCAAATCCTTAGACTGATGGCTCTCCTAGTGGAAAAAAGAGGGTGGGACTTGATGGTATAATTATAGGCGAATCAGGCACAAAGAGAAATGAAGAGGGAAAGAAAGATTGAGATTCTCTGGCACTCATTAACAATTAGCAGGTTGGTAAAAGGTTACTTACACAATGAATTATTAAACTTTAATGTACAATTACTGTGCAAACCCAGCAAGTTCTTAATAATAACAGGGAGGCTAAGGGTGAATTGATGTTTATACGAAGCAAAAGGTGGACCAATATGAATTGACCAGTGAGTTCCAAAGATTTGTTGTCTCTAAATCACCTAAATTTGTGGGCTGATATGCACATTAATAACAGCATGTGTCATTTGTGCATAGATATTTATTCAGCAAGTTCCAGCCCATTGCGTAGGAATTCTGTCCTAGGCTGATTGTAAAGCTCTTAAAAGTACTCGAACACACTCAGAAAGTAAAAAGAAGGGCCAACACTTATACTGTGAACAAAAACAGAAATACCTGGAAAAACTCAGCAGATCTGGCAGCATCGGCGGAGAAGAGCAAAGTTGACGTTTCGAGTCCTCATGACCCTTCAACAGAACTAAGTAGAAATAGGAAAGGGGTGAAATATAAGCTGGTTTTGGGCGGGGGGGGGGGTGGTGTGGGATGGGAGTGGGGGGGGGGTGCACGGTTGTTGGGACAAGCAAGCAGTGATAGGAGCAGATAACCAAAAGATGTCACAGACAAAAGAACAAAGAGGTGTTGAAGGTGGTGATATTATCTAAAAGAATGTGCTAATTAAGAATGAAGAGCAGAACAAGCAAGGTAGCTCTAGTGGGGGTGGGGTGAAATAAACCATGGGTGGAATACATTTAAAAATAATGGAAATAGGTGGGAAAAGAAAAATCTATATAAATTATTGGAAAAAACAAAAGGGAGGGGGGAGAAACAGAAAGGGGGTGGGGATGGAGGAGGGAGTTCAAGATCTAAAGTTGTTGAATTCAATATTCAGTCCGGAAGGCTGTAAAGTGCCTAAAAACAAAAAAACTGCGGATGCTGGAAATCCAAAACAAAAACAGAATTACCTGGAAAAACTCAGCAGGTCTGGCAGCATCGGCGGAGAAGAAAAGAGTTGACGTTTCGAGTCCTCATGACCCTTCGACAGAACTTGCGTTCGAGTCCAAGAAAGAGTTGAAATATAAGCTGGTTTAAGGTGTGTGTGTGGGGGGCGGAGAGATAGAGAGACAAAGAGGTGGAGGGGGGGTGGTGTGGTTGTAAGGACAAACAAGCAGTGATAGAAGCAGATCATCAAAAGATGTCAATGACAATAGTACAATAGAACACATAGGTGTTAAAATTAAAGTTGGTGATATTATCTAAACGAATGTGCTAATTAAGAATGGATGGTAGGGCACTCAAGGTATAGCTCTAGTGGGGTTTTTTTTTATATAATGGAAATAGGTGGGAAAAGGAAAATCTTTATAATTTATTGGAAAAAAAAGGGAAGGGGGAAACAGAAAGGGGGTGGGGATGGGGGAGGGAGCTTACGACCTAAAGTTGTTGAATTCAATATTCAGTCCGGAAGGCTGTAAAGTGCCTAGTCGGAAGATGAGGTGTTGTTCCTCCAGTTTGCGTTGGGCTTCACTGGAACAATGCAGCAAGCCAAGGACAGACATGTGGGCAAGAGAGCAGGGTGGAGTGTTGAAATGGCAAGCGACAGGGAGGTTTGGGTCATTCTTGCGAACAGACCGCAGGTGTTCTGCAAAGCGGTCGCCCAGTTTACGTTTGGTCTCTCCAATGTAGAGGAGACCACATTGGGAGCAACGAATGCAGTAGACTAAGTTGGGGGAAATGCAAGTGAAATGCTGCTTCACTTGAAAGGAGTGTTTGGGTCCTTGGACGGTGAGGAGAGAGGAAGTGAAGGGGCAGGTGTTGCATCTTTTGCGTGGGCATGGGGTGGTGCCATAGGAGGGGGTTGAGGAGTAGGGGGTGATGGAGGAGTGGACCAGGGTGTCCCGGAGGGAGCGATCCCTACGGAATGCCGATAAGGGGGGTGAAGGGAAGATGTGTTTGGTGGTGGCATCATGCTGGAGTTGGCGGAAATGGCGGAGGATGATCCTTTGAATGCGGAGGCTGGTGGGGTGATAAGTGAGGACAAGGGGGACCCTATCATGTTTCTGGGAGGGAGGAGAAAGCATGAGGGCGGATGCGCGGGAGATGGGCCGGACACGGTTGAGGGCCCTGTCAACGACCGTGGGTGGAAAACCTCGGTTAAGGAAGAAGGAGGACATGTCAGAGGAATTGTTTTTGAATGTAGCATCATCGGAACAGATGCGACGGAGGCGAAGGAACTGAGAGAATGGGATGGAGTCCTTACAGGAAGCGGGGTGTGAGGAGCTGTAGTCGAGATAGCTGTGGGAGTCGGTGGGTTTGTAATGGATATTGGTGGACAGTCTATCACCAGAGATTGAGACAGAGAGGTCAAGGAAGGGAAGGGAAATGTCAGAGATGGACCACGTGAAAATGATGGAGGGGTGGAGATTGGAAGCAAAATTAACAAATTTTTCCAAGTCCTGACGAGAGCATGAAGCGGCACCGAAGTAATCATCGATGTACCGGAGAAAGAGTTGTGGAAGGGGGCCGGAGTAGGACTGGAACAAGGAATGTTCCACATACACCATAAAGAGACAGGCATAGCTGGGGCCCATGCAGGTACCCATAGCCACACCTTTTATTTGGAGGAAGTGAGAGGAGTTAAAGGAGAAATTGTTCAGTGTGAGAACAAGTTCAGCCAGACAGAGGAGAGTAGTGGTGGATGGGGATTGTTCGGGCCTCTGTTTGAGGAAGAAGCTGAGAGCCCTCAGACCATCCCGGTGGGGGATGGACGTGTAGAGGGATTGGACGTCCATGGTGAAGAGGAGACGGTTGGGGCCAGGGAACTGGAAATTGTTGATGTGATGTAAGGTGTCAGAGGAATCACAGATGTAGGTGGGAAGGGACTAGACAAGGGGAGAGAGAAGGGAGTCAAGATAGCGAGAAATGAGTTCCATGGGGCAGGAACAGGCTGACACGATCGGTCTGCCGGGACAGTCCTGTTTGTTGATTTTGGGTAGGAGGTAGAAGCGGGCCGTCCGAGGTTGGGAGACTATCAGGTTGGAAGCTGTGGAAGGAACATCTCCAGAGAAGATGAGGTCAGTGGCAGTCCTGTAAACAATGGCTTGATATTCAGTGGTGGGGTCATGGTCCAGGGAGAGGTAGGAGGAAGTGTCTGCAAGTTGACGCTCAGCCTCCGTGAGGTAGAGGTCAGTGTGCCAGACAACAACAGCACCACCCTTGTCAGCGGGTTTGATGACAATGTTAGGGTTGGACCTGAGAGAACAGAGTGCAGCAAGTTCAGAGAGAGACAGGTTAGAATGGGTGAGAGGAGCAGAGAAATTGAGATGACTAATGTCACGACGACAGTTCTCAATGAAAAGATCAAGAGAAGGTAAGAATCCAGAGGGAGGGGTCCAGGTGGAGGAAGAATATTTCTGTTTTTTTGGATTTCCAGCATCCAAAGTTTTTTGTTTTTATTTATATAGTGACTTGCATGACCTCTGGATACCCCAAAGTGCTGAAAAGCCAACGAAATGGCAACATGGGAAATGCAGCAACTCCATCAAACTGCAATGTGATAATGGCCGGAGAATCTTTTTGTTAGTGATGTTGGCTGAGGGATAACTAATGTCCAAGACATTGGCGTGAACTCCGCTTGCGCTTCCTTGGAGCAGGACGGGATCATTTACATCCGCCTGGGGGAGAGGAGGTAGATGAGCCTCAGTTAAACACCTAATCCAAAATTCAGGAGCTCCAGCCATGCAGCACCTCCTCAGCGCTGCACTCGGGGTGGCTGTCTGGACTTTGTGATCAGTGCTGTAGAGGGTGACTTGAACACATGGCCATCCGAAGCAGAGGCATGAGAACTGGTAACATTCCAGTTCCATGAGGCATTCCCTCTTGGTGATGGAAACTCAGGGTGGGCTCTTCCCAGATGTGGGGGGGGGGTGGCGGTGGGCGGGAGGTTGGGGGGGTGGGTGGGGGTGGATGTGCCGCCACTGGTGACATTTTCAGGGCTGCCACTCTAGGATGATGCCAGGATGAGACAATGGGGAGCTGGCAGGTGTGTGTGGGGTGGGGGGGGGGGGGTGGGGGGCGGCCAACTAAGGATGGCAAGGTGGGCTTCCCACACCTGCTGGTCGAAACAGGGGACCGACGGGTCTGCAACCTTGGCAGCACCACTGGGAGAGGCGGCATGGGATATGCAATGACGCGACCATTTTGAGGTACCCTCGCAGGGGTGCCAGAGAGCTGCTTGTTTTTTTTTTGCCAGGGCCAAGCAGGTCGCCGGGCAGCCTCCTGTTGGGGGCAGTCGAGCCAATGCCGACCTCGCCACTGGAAAAACTCCCCAGCAGTGGGGCTGTGTTGGGAAGTCATGTCAGCGGGGCTAAAACAAAAACAGGATTACCTGGAAAAACTCAGCGGGTCTGGCAGCGTCGGCGGAGAAGAAAAGAGTTGACGGTTCTGTCGAAGGGTCATGAGGACTCGAAACGTCAACTCTTTTCTTCTCCGCCGATGCTGCCAGACCTGCTGAGTTTTTCCAGGTAATTCTGTTTTTGTTTTTGTTTTGGATTTCCAGCATCCGCAGTTTTTTTGTTTTTATGTCAGCGGGGCTCCCTGGCATCTTACCACCTCCACTTCCCAACTGCCTACTCACCAAAACTTTGCCCATTGTTCAGACACCCACTTTCAAAAGGGAATTCAATGAATACTTGAAAAACAACATTTTGCAGGGCTATAGGGGAAGAACAGGGATGGGGACTAATCGGACAGCATGATGGGTTGAATAGCTCCCTGCTATGCTTGTATGATTATGGTTTCATGATCAGAAGACAAGTAAGTCAGGGCTTGTACAAGTCACAGCTGCTTCATAACTCAAGCCCCTCCCCAATACTAACAGATTAGCTTCCTCCTTAATTCAGTGCTTCCTGTTTATATCTGAACTATTTGCATGTTCTTTCACCGAGCCCATTCCTCGATCATTCATGACGTGGCTTCAGAGTCAGTTTCATTTGACAGCCCTCCCAAGGATAAAGCGTGTCAGGGAAAAGAAACTGATCGGTGAATGCAACTGAAAAGTTACTGCATCCAAACAATCCAATTGTTGTTGTGATTGGTTCGTTCTATTGGTTCAGAGGCGGGGCCAGGCAAAGGAATTCCCCATGTACTGTAAATAAATATCTTGTGTGTGTGTGTGTGTGTGTGTGTGTGAGAGAGAGAGAGAGAGAGAGAGAGAAGTGGATAGATAGGCAGAGGCAGTCGGATTAATAGCAGCTCCGGAAAAGGAAGCCTTGTAATCTGTCTGACAGCTATATTTCTGCAGTGAATTGATTAACCTCTCTCCGGGTTCCCAGTTGTTTGAAAGAGGAACCCAGTGCCGACAGAGGGAAGGGTGGGGAACATGTTGTGTTGGGGGGACTGGGACTCGGAGACCGGGCAGAAAGACGCCTCACAGACACGGCAAGTTCTCAAAGGGCAGACAGTTCAGCATGTTTGCAGCCGGGACGGATTCACTGTGTTTGTGTTGGAAAACGGAACCGTTTATACCAGGGTCTGTGGAAGGAAGAAGCAAACAAAGCCTGGTAAGGAAATCCTGTCTGCAATAGGAAAGAGAATGTTTTAAAATTAAATTATTATATTTAAAATTGGCTGACACGACACCTGATTTAATTTAACTATTGTAAAGTAAATAAAGTGTTCAGAGTTTGTAGCAAACTATATATTTGATAGATTCTGTATTATTATCAATATTAAGTTCTTGTGTGATTCTTTTGGTAATTCATTCAGATTTGCACCATTGATCGGTGAATGCAATTGAAAAGTTACTTCATCCAAACAATCCATCGGCTCGGTCTATTGATTCAGAGGCGGGGCCAGGCAAAGGAATTCCCCATGTACTGTAAATAAATATATTGTGTGTGTGTGATAAGAGAGAGAGAGAAGTAGATAGATAGGCATTTAATACAAAAACAGAATTACCTAGAAAAACTCAGCAGGTCTGGCAGCATCGGCGGAGAAGAAAAGAGTTGACGTTTCGAGTCCTCATGACCCTTCGACAGAACTAGGTAATCCAAGGAAGGGGTGAAATATAAACTGGTTTAAGGTGTGGGGGGTGGGTGGATTGGGTGGGGGGAGAGAAGTGGAGGGGGATGGTATGGTTGTAGGGACAAACAAGCAGTGATAGAAGCAGATCATCAAAATATGTCACAGACAACAACAAAAGAACACATAGGTGTTGAAGTTGGTGATATTATCTAAACAAATGTGCTAATTAAGAATGGATGATAGGGCACTCAAGGTATAGCTCAAGTGGGGGTGGGGGGAGCATAAAAGATTTAAAAATATTTAAAAATAATGGAAATAGGTGGGAAAAAGAAAAATCTATATAATTTATTAGAAAAAAACAAAAGGAAGGGGGAAGAAACAGAAAGGGGGTGGGGATGGAGGAGGAAGGTCAAGAGCTAAAGTTGTTGAATTCAATATTCAGTCCGGAAGGCTGTAAAGTGCCTAGTCGGAAGATGAGGTGTTGTTCCTCCAGTTTGCGTTGGGCTTCACTGGAACAATGCAGCAAGCCAAGGACAGACATGTGGGCAAGAGAGCAGGGTGGAGTGTTGAAATGGCAAGCGACAGGGAGGTTTGGGTCATTCTTGCGGACAGACCACAGGTGTTCTGCAAAGCGGTTGCCCAGTTTACGTTTGGTCTCTCCAATGAGACCTAGTTCTGTTGAAGGGTCATGAGGACTCGAAACGTCAACTCTTCTTCTCCGCCGATGCTGCCAGACCTGCTGAGTTTTTCCAGGTAATTCTGTTTTTGTTTTGGATTTCCAGCATCCGCAGTTTTTTGTTTTTATCTAGGCATTTAATGTTTAATTTAATGTTCTGTTTTCCATTTCCCGCATTGCATTCATTTTAAAAGTGGTAATGGTTTGGGTATCGGTTATAATTTGGGTGATGATTATAATGCGGGAGTACAGTATGTGGGTGTCAAGTGCCGGAACTATCCAGACTGATGCGGTTTCGTTTTCTTCCTTATCTCCCCTTCCCCGCCCGGACCAATTCTCCTCATATGATTCTGGTCAGTTTCACTTTCGTTTCTCTGAGTCACAGTGACAACTGCAGCAGCAACACTGAGCTCGGCTCTCAATAGAGACCTTTAGTGCTTTAATCCAGCGCTTGTAAAAGCTAATATTGCACCATTAGCGGGAACTTGGTGAAATGACTGGATCCCGCTGAGAGTTTCATAACCTGTCAATTCCCTAAATGGACCATTTTATCACTGGAGAGGTTATTTTAATGCTGACATTTTTTTACTTGATTTTTTAAAATGTAATTTTTACTTGATTAAAATTGCCCCTTTTTAAAAATGTTGCTTTCTCGCTCACTAAGACATCCTGCAGCCATCCCCTGCCCAATCAAAAGTGAATTTCTTGCTTGAAACTGTTATTGTCATTGATTTTTGGAGAAGCCTTAAAGTGACAGAAAATACATTTAGGCATTGACCATTAATTGAGTTCGGGTTGACAGTGCCAACTGGGAACAAACAAAATGTTGTTCAAACTTGTTATTTTGCAGGGAAGGATTAGATTAACAAGATCTGTGTATTGTTTGTGTCACAATTATATCATGGACAGTTTACTGATTTTAACCCTACAGGCTAGTGGGCAGTTATCATCGCCAGGTTACCCCCCAGGAGACAACTAGTTGGCATTTTGACCTGCACCAGAGAGCAGGTGTCAAGGAGATATATCTAAATCCTGTGGGTCCTTGTTTAAGATTGGCATGTCAGGTCTGGATGGTATCAATAAAATTCTCCAGGGCTCATTCCTGGAGCAGCTGACAATTTTCTAGCTTTAAGTATACAGGTCCCCATGTTCCTGAGGGATTTGGGGGAACAATTTTGATTACTGAGCAAGGCAGGGAGGTTGAACCTCAAATGGGAACTGTTCCTTTTCTTAACATTCTTGCCTCGATGAATACAAAAGTGAACAAAATTATTTTGGTGAGAAACCTACCGGGAGAGGAGGGAGTTGAAATTTCCAAACTATGGTTTACAAATGTGTAAACTGCTGTTAGTGGCCATTCACATTTTCAAGTGGTTTCACTGAGTGTATTCATAGGAACAGGAGAAGACCATCCAGCTCCCGAAACCTGTTCCACCATTCAGTTAGATCCCAGCTGGTCAGTACCTTAATTTTATTTACTCGACTATTCATCAGTACCCTGACAAATAAAATGAATCAATCTCAGTCTTGGGAATTTTAATTGACACAACATCCACAGCCTGTTGGGTATTTAGTTCCAGATCTCACTACTCTTTGTTTAAGAAGTGTTTCCTCATTTCACTCCCAAATGGCCTGGCTCTCCTCTTAAATTTGTGCTGCTTTGTTCCAGATTGCCCTACCAGAGGAAATAGAATAGATGCAGAGAAACTATTGAATCGCTTTATCACTTTAAATATCTCAACTAAATTACTCCTCCACTGTTTAAACTCAAGAGATCACGAGCCAAGTTTATGCCACCTGTCCTCATAACCTAAACCTTTACACCTTGTATAATTCCAGTGAAGTGACCAATGTTGTTACAGCTCCATTTGCTAGTAACGTGACAGCGGCTAGACACAACTACCCCTTTGAATTTAATTTGTCTGTATACTCTTTGCGTTTTTTTTTATATTCACCACTAGGATGTGGGCAGCACTGGCAAGGCTGACATTTATTGCCCATCCTTATTTGCCCTTTGAACACATTGGTGGGTCTTTCTGTCATGTTTTGATGTGATTAAGTGGCTTCCTGGGTCATTTTAGAGGGCAGTTCAGAGTGAAATGCATTGGCGTGGGACTGCAATCTCATATAGTGGCTGGAAATGGACAGCAGGTTTCCCTCCCTAACAGACATTAGCGAATCAGGTGGGTTACGACAATCAGACAGCTTCATGGTAACTGATTTTTTAAAATGAATCCAAGTTCTCAAACAGTAATGGTGGGATTTCAGCTCACATTCTCTCAGTTATTAGTCCAGTCACAAACCACTGTATCCTTATATATTAATATTCTGTTTTCATTCTTTCCATGTAGGACCTTTCACTCAATTCAGGAAGCAGAAAATCCACTTTGTGGATAGTGGAACATCCCACATCCTGTTCCTTTCTAAAGCAGGAACTGTTTTTCACAGTGAAGTTAACTCAAAGAAAACTGCAGCTAAAACAAAAGAATTCTCCATAAGGAAACCACAGTAAGAGCTATTTTATTCCTGGTGGCTTTAAGTATAAAAAATGATGTTTTTATTTAATTCTGCACCATTGTGTTGTAAATTGAGTTGTTGTCTAAATGTTAGAGGATGTTAAAATAATGATAGAGTTTAGCACTTAGATGCAACAGGTACAAGCCAAAATTTTAGTGTCTCATTGGAAAGACAGCGCTGGACTCTGTCAGTACTGCAGTGGCGGCAACAGCTGTCCCTATAAAACGATGTCTAATCTGGGTTGTCAGTTTCTGCCATGGGTCTTCAAATGACTGAACAAGGTGGTTCTCACCTATGTATCTCTGGGCACATGAGGTAGTGGGCACCGGAGTGCAGGATTTGATTTCTTTCCTTTCCTTCTCTAAAACAGCTCTGTCCCATCATTAAGACTTTGTGACTCAAAGCGTGATGCAAATTGATAGACAAGTTGTGGCCATTTGGTACAATTGGTAGAAAGCTCTTCCTGGTCATTAATATCAATGCTGCTGTGCTTTAAGGAGACCTTCAGAGTCTTTGAAGCGTTTTCTTTATCCTCCCCTGGAATGATGGTCCTTTGAGAGTTGAGAGAACAGGACCTGGTGGGGGAGACTACTTTCGGCTATCTGGACACTGTGTCCAGTCCATTGAAGTTGATTTTGCGGTTTTCCCAAAATCCTTGTTGAGCTGGCTTCAACACTAGCTTTTGTTTTGCAATCCTCCCATTGAATCCAAAGGATGCGGCAGATGCATTGCTGATGGAATTTGTGTAGCATTCCTATGTGTCTCTGATACACAATCCAGGTCTCACTGCAGTACAGGAGTGTGGTGACAACAACTGCTCAGTACATTAGGGCTTTTGTTGACTTGTGGAGGTCTTTGTTATCAAACACTCTTTGCCTCCTATGTGTCAGTACTGCCCTGAAGTGTCTGCACTGATTATGTGCTCAAGTCTCCGGAGTGGGACTTGAACTTACAATTTTATAATTTAGTTGACAAGACTAGTACCAGCTGAACCCAGGTTGACTCACTAACACACTTGGGTGGACTCGGCAACTGTTTATTGAGTGATATCTCTCTGATAAACTATACTGTTCTGACGCTTTGTGTTTGCTCCCTGCTCACACAGAGACACAAGGATAACAGAAAATCTACCAGCATGCAGTTACATTTTAAAGCCCAATGATGACACGCTCTAACTTTCATTAAAAAACATTAATGAAATAGATGAGATATGTTCCTGAAAAAGATTTAGAAATGATGTGTTATTATGTTTATGTTTTACTTATGTTAGGTTACTTAAGAGTTTGAGTCTGAGAAACATAATTCAAGTGGCCTGTGGAAACCATCACTCACTGGCACTGTCCAAAGGTAAAAATTAAACTAAAATATACTTGTTGTAACTTAATTATAAGCAGATTAAAATTAAGGAGCTGTGCACCTAGTCCATTGGTGAGCCAGGTCTGAATTTAGCATCATTTGTAATGTGATTGTCAAATTCATGATTAATATTGGAGTGTTTTTATTTAGGAAAAGGTCAGATTTACACCAGGTGCAGCAAAGGTCAAACCAATCACGGTACCTCACATAAAAATAATTACTGTTCTTCTGTTTAACCTTAACCTAATTTATCTCATTGAGAAACTAAGAAGGAACAGGAGCCAATTAAAAAAAGAAGTAAAATACTGCAGATGCTGGAGATCTGAAATAAAAACAGAAAGCACCGGAGAAACCTCAGCAGCTCTGGCAGCATCTGTGGAGAGAGAGACAGAGTTAATATTTCGAGTCCAGTATCACCCTTCTTCGAAACCCTGTCATCAGTTCAGAGCTGAAGAGAGCAGGAACCTATTGTCAGTTTTTGGTAATGCCCCATCCCCCTGCCCCACTCTTTACTCTTTCACCTAGATACCTAGGTGAACTGGTGCTGAGTTGGTCACATCCTTGTTCCTGGCATTGAAGATTGTGGATTTATGTCCCAAACCTGGACTTGAACACAAAAAAATGAAGGCTGTTAATAAAAGATGCTGTGCCGTTTGTAGGTGTTGTCTTTTGGATGAAATGTTAAATCAAGGCCCTGTCCGCCCTTTCAGGTGGATATAATAAATCCCATGACATATGAAATGATTGATATTACTCTAATGTTAAAACTATTTAAAAGAATAAAGTCAGGAAAAATGTCTGTGAGTCAGTCCCTTCTGTTCTGCCCTCAGACAGGTGCTAACTCAGGTCCCACACATATGATCCTTCAGCCACACACATGGGAAGAGCAGCTGAGGTGGTTTCCCATTGCTTTCCTCATTGTTTATGAACTTCAGAGCACCTTCCCCCAGGTGGGCAGAAACAAAGGGTACAAAGCCCCATCTACTCTTTATTAAGGGATTGAGCAACACAAAAACCAACAGACACTAGTACCCCCGCTGGGCCACTATTCAGAGCTAGTGCTCTGCGCTCCGCTTGCCAGGGCTGTCTGGTGTGGGGTCCAAACTCAATTTTTTCACTTCATCCGGCTATGAGTAGCTTGCCTAGTTATTCACACCATATTTAGAGACCATTCTCTAATCTCCACTCACCAGGACTCTCCTGAATGGAGCTCAAACCTTCTGATTCAAACCTGGGTACAACACCACTGAGTGGAACAGTGTATACTGAGCTATATGGACTGCAGGAGAAGTGGTTTGCTGGTCATTTATAACTAACTGTTTATTATCCTGAATATTATTCATATTCAGTACTTTATAGAAACTGGCCTAGATTAGAAAGAAATTTTCATATTTTTTTAATTTCCTTGTAGAAGTTAAACATAATCATGAGTTAAATATAATCATTTCAAAATTAGAATACATTTATTAGAACCCAAAGGTAATTTTTTATTTTCTCATTTGTCTTCTGTTGAAAGATGGCAAACTCTTTGCCTGGGGACAGAACACTTATGGCCAGCTTGGCCTTGGTACAAAAGGTGACTCCGAGCACAGCCCTCAGTGTGTGACATCTCTCACTGGGATGCCAGTGGCTCAGATCACTGCAGGAGGAGAACACAGCTTCGCCCTGTCTCTCTCGGGGGCCGTGTTCGGTTGGGGAAGAAACAATCACGGGCAGCTGGGGCTCAAGGACACAGAAGGTAAGAGTGTTTCCAAAAACTATTGTCCCTCCTTTTCCTTTCTGTTGCTTCCATTTCCTGAGCTTTGCATCTGCCCCACACCAGGGAATCCTTTAACAAAGGCCCAGATTTTGCAGCCAGTGGCGAAATGATGGTGCTCATCATGGATCTCAAAGAAATCTGCCACAATGACTTAGTGATCTCTGTTGCGTGGGTTTCACTTTTCCTGATGTGAATTTCATTCTGGCACCAGCAATCAGTGATGTCAGCAAGCAGGCTAAGCAGCCAATCCCTCTGAAGAATTTCCATTGACAAAAAAACAGGAAGTTACAAGTAAAATAATGATTATGACATAGACATTGGATTAAGGACGAAGCCTAACTATCATTAAAAAAAACCTATTTCTTATGGTGTTCATTCCTCCAACCATTTTCATTCTGAGTTCTCATCTTAGGCTTTCCACATTCCTCTAGCCAAGTCCACACAAACTTCAGAAAACATTGATCTTCCTGGTTCCTGGTGGGCTCTTCTGAGCCTGAATGTTCATTTCAAAATATTGGACCTCAGTCGTTCTGACTCATTTGATAGCTTTTATTTGGAACCTCTGTGGTTAATCCATTCTGATAACTTCTGTCTAAAATACCTTAGAACAGGTTATTATTTTGGAAATAGAAGGAGGAATGTGAGTTAATCGCTCTTTCAATCCTTCTCACAGATATAGATAAGCCCAACTATGTGAAGCTGTTAGAGTGTAAGAAGACCATCCATATCTCTTGTGGAGAAGAGCACACGGCTGTTCTGACAAAGGTTTGTTCAGGAGGAATTTGAAATTAAAATCTCAGTTGTTTTTCCTTGTTCAGGTGTGGGATATCTCCATGTTGTAAATGTCAATTGAGGACCTTTTAGCCTTGGTTGCAGCCTATCTAGGATAAAATAGTCCAGTGATAAAAATTGTGGGTTGACAATGGGGAACCACCTCAGCTCCTCGTCCCTTGTAAGTGACTCATGAATCCCCAGGTGTGAGTCTTGAGTTAAGTCCAGCTCTAGAGAAGATGGATGGACTAACCTTTAGTTATTACACATGGATTAACACAAAGTTAGAACTTCAATCTGTTACCATAGGGCAAATATATACAGTATTTCATTTATGATTACAGACATTGAGGTATATTTTCTGATTGCACTGCTTCTCTTACAAATATTTAGTGAACTCACTCCTGATCTCTCAGAGAGACAAGAATGACTGCAAGATAGAATCAGTTAAAGTTACAATTTTCCATCACTAGATTCTGTTAACGTGTACTAGTTAATGAGAATAAAAGGGCGCTATACCACTGATATTTCAGTGCCAAAGGCTTTCCTTGCAATGAGATGTCACATGCTCTGAAGTCATTGTCTTCTCCTCTAGGATGGACTTGTTTTCACCTTTGGAGCTGGGAGACATGGGCAACTTGGACACAACTCTACAGAGGATGAGATCAAACCTCGTCTAGTCGGCTACCTGTTTGGAAATAAAGTCTCTCAGATAGCATGTGGGAGGTGAGTTTGTAAGACATCAACAAAATAAAACACAGCTATATCTTTCACTCTTTCTTATGTGTGAACCTAAAAAGATTTAAATTTCAGCTATTCTTGAGTTACTGAACATGAATGGCCATTAGCAGTGTGAGTCCATCTGGTTAACTCTTATTATCTCTAGAGTTCAATTTTTAGACTGTTGAGATCTAGGAGGTTCTTATTCCTCACTTGGAAATAAATGTTTCATTGCATGGTATTAGCATGAGAGCCAGGAATGGTGAGTGGACATTCAGGCTGGCACAATGAAATGGCTGTCGGGAACAAGGTTTCTGTGGAGGTGGGGAGTGTGGGTTGGAATGATGGTTGGATGCATGGGACAGCGGAGGCCTGGACTTTCCTTGTGGGTCCTGGAGGTGTAATACTACTCTGACTGACCCCATGAGGGAAAGTCTTCTAAATGCACCTCAGACGGTCTCCCTGGCTTCCTGACAGCTTTACCAGGTTGACATACCACTTGAGAATGGGTTAACATTCCAAAAGAATCCAATGGAACTCTATGTTCCATTTATCTTTGAGGCTTTTGACAGGATCTGGAGAGAGCCTGACCTGCCACTAGAACCAATGGCATTAAAATGAGGAATGAGTGAGAACAGAGTGGGAAATGGAGCTGCTCCATTTGAATTACACCTTTCCTACTGATCAGCGAGAGTAAATATTCACACTTACTTATCCTGAAGCACTGATCGGAGACTAATACCGATGTTTTAAGAGTTACAGAGACTTTGCACTGTTTGAAGCTCACTGGGAAAAGACATGTAAAGTTACAGATATACATATATATAATTTAAACAGCTATCACACACTTGTCTTCGTTCCATCGTCTGGTAAGATTTATTCCTTTGGTTGTGGCGAAAATGGGCAGTTGGGAAACAGAGAGACCAGCGATCAGTTAGTGCCTCTTCCTGTCAACATGATGGACACATCTGACAAAAATGGAATGGAAAATGGTAAGCAATGTAAACTTCTATACTTTTATAACTCCACTGTATAGATTGTATGGAAAAGATTTGAACAAGACTGGCATGTAATGTTGATCTGTGGTTGCTATATACTGCAATTTCAGCACTGATTTAATTTGATATAAAATACAAATAAAGCAAGTTAACCTCCTGTGGCATTGCACACAGGGAATTCAAAATAAATGTAGTTTCAGGTGGAGGAGACTTAGCTGCTGGGGATAACTGAAGCAGTACGCATAGGCATAATTTAGTCCTCAGTTTAAACTCACATTCGATCCTACTTTTTATTTATATTGACATTATAAATACAGACGTAGGAATTTATAATGGAAATGTCTTATGTAAACATGTCACAATGCAATTAGACTCTTATTCCAGTGATGGCGCTGCAACATATGAGGGCTGTGAGTGTGTAATTACATAGACACTTTCCATTACAAATATTGAAAAAGGAGTTTGTAACAGATGAATTTGATATGAAAGAGACAAAGATGTAAAATTAACTTATGACATAGAGAGGAACAAGCTGACACATTTTAAGTAACACTGCTGTCTACTTAATCAGTGTTTATGCAACTTGATAGGGCATTCAACCAAACCAGCTGTGAGAAGAATTTTTGCAGGAGGAAACCAAAGTTTTGCAGAGTGCCGTGATGAAGTGGTAAGAAGAGAAGTACACTTTAAGACCACATGGTGGGGTATTTGTTGCAATAAGGAGATATTGCTGGTGCAAGGCCACACAATGGAAATGGATGTACATTTGGCCAAAAAGCATTTCAGATAATTATCATTCACATTTGAAAAATAACTTTTCCATCTTTAATTCAATTATTATTCATTTAGTTAACTAATTACTTGATTAACCTGAAAGTATGATGGAACCATATTCAGTAGTACTTACCAAGATGATTGAATATAAACTTGAAGGGATGAGAATTGCAGGAGAAAGAGCATTGTCTCCACTGGAGAGATTTGGTGTTTCTTATCAGAGTTCCATGTAGACAGGTGGACATTTATTGCTCTTGGATTTTTTCTGTCTAGGATTTGGTTCCCTCTGTTGAACAATCTTCTTTCAATATTTTGAAGAGAATCATGACAGTGGACAGTTTACTGGAGAAGGAATTGTGCAAAAAGACAAGAAGGTAATTTGTCTTCCTGAAGATTTCAGTTTACCTTCCCCAATTTCCCTATACCTTCCTTCAGAAATTTTCGTTAACTCTACTCGGCAAACACATGATAGATTTTACCTGTTGGTGTTAAGTCTGGCATTAACACATTTATTTCAGACGGGTTAATCCTCATGTTAAAGTATCTCAAATCGGAAAATTTAAGTTCCAGTCTCTTGTGGTACACATCTATTAAGAAAATAAGAAATAGGAGCAGGAGTAAGCCAGATACTCCCTTGAGCCTGTTCCGCCATCCAATTGGATCATGGCTGATCTTCAACCTCAACTTTACTTTCCTGCCTAATTCTGATCCCTTGATTCCCTTAGATTCCAAGAATCAGTTGATCTCAGCCTTGAATATACTGAACAACTGATCATCCACAGCCCTTTGGGGGAGAGCATTCCAAATGTTGTGCCACTAGATGGGTTCCCAAGATGTCTCAGGCAGCCATTGAAGATGTGGATGCTCTGGTGGGGTCAGGAGCTGAGGTCAATGGTACTTGTGCCAGACTTCGATCAGCAGAGTGAACTGGAGCCTCTGTTGATTTTATAATCCACATTGTGTTGGATGCCATGTCAAGGACATTGGTGTACTGTACAACACCTGAGGACTCAATTCCCCAACAATTTTCAATCATCCACCAGCAAGATCCGCTGTAGTTACATTTTACAGCATATCTCATCTCAGTTTTACATGCTCGATTGATTCAGTTTCTGAATAAAATCCAGGTTGAAGATGCCTATATATGATCTTAGTGCAGATTTCAATTCCACTCTTGCTATATAGAAGGCTGTGCAAAACATATCTTTCACAGGATCTAGCTGTACAGTTACTAGAATTTGAATTGCCTATAAATTAGTACAAGTATTTAACATTTAAAAAAATATGTAATTAATCATAGTCCAAAAAGGACCATAGGCATCTCTTTCCATTCAAAGTACAATAACTTGAATTAAATATGTCTGAATTTCATTTACAGGGCAATCGTTCAGGTATTTTCTTCTTCGCAAACTCTGTGTGGAAGTTTCCTGGATGTCAGGTAAACCAATGTTTTATTGCCTAACAATTAGCATCAGAAGACTTGTTACAGATTCTATCTGAGTTTGTTGCTTTGTTCCCCAAGCCCAAACCAAAACTAAATCCTTTTTGGCAAAGGTCAAAAGGATACCTTTTATTTTCTGGCATTTATTTTATTTCATTTTCTTGAGCAAGTTCGGATGGAGAAGCTAAAGGATTGGGTAGAAATGTCACTTGACTTGCTGAACAGATTCGGTTTTTGTACCTGCCCTCTCCATACTATGTCAAGATTTTTTTTATTCAGTCATGGAATGTGGGCTTCGCTGGCTGGGTGAGCATTTATTGCCCGTCCTTAATTGCCCTTGAGAAGGTGGTGGTGAGCTTCCTTCTTGAACCGCTGCAGTCCATGTGGTGTAGGTACACCCACAGTGCTGTTAGAAAGGGAGTTCCAGGATTTTGACCCAGCGACAGTGAAGGAATGGCGATATATTTCCAAGTCAGGATGGTGAGTGACTTGGAGGGCAACCTCCAGGTGGTGGTGTTCCCATCTACATACTGCCCTTGTCCTTCTTGATGGTAGTAGTCGCGGGTTTGGAAGTTGCTGTTGAAGGAGTCTTGGTGAATTCCTGCATCTTGTAGATGGTACACACTGCTGTTACTGTGCGTCGGTGGTAGAGGGGGTGAATGTTTGTGGGTGTGGTGCCAATCAAGCGAACTGCTTTGTCCTGGATGGTGTCAAGCTTTTTGAGTGTTGGAGATCTGCACTCATCCAGGCAAGTGGGGAGCATTACATTACACTCCTGACTTGTGCCTTGTAGATGGTGGAAAGGTTTTGGGGAGTCAGAAGGTGGGTTACTCATCACACAATTCCTAGCCTCTGACCTGATCTTGTAGCCGCAGCATTTATATGGCTAGTCCAGTTCAGTTTCTGGTCAATGGTAACCCCCAGGATGTTGATAGTGGTGGATTCAGTGATGGTAATACCATTGAAATCAAGGGGTGATGGTTGGATTCTCTCTTGTTCGAGATGGTCATTGCCTGACACTTGTGTGGTGCGAAAGTTACTTGCAACTTGTCAGCCCAAGCCTGGATATTGTCCAGGTCTTGCTGCATTTGGACATGGACTGCTTCAGTTTCTGAGGAGTTAGGAATGGTGCTGAACATTGTGCAATCATCAGTGAATATCTCCACTTCTGACCTTATGATGGAAGGAAGGTCAGTGATGAAGCAGCTGAAGAAGGTTGGGCCGAGGATATTAACCTGAGGAACTCCTGCAGTGATGCCCTGGAGCTGAAATGACTGAACTCCAACAACCACAACCATCTTCCTTTGTGCTAGGATATCAGGCTTTGTTAAATGATGAGTCTGTCTCTCCCCCCCACTCTTTATCCCCCAGAGTCAAGTTTGGGAATTCATTGCCCAGAATTTCCTCTGATCAAACACTTCTCATCCATTAGTTTGTACACATAACTGGGGACCTGCCTCAGTTCTGAGGGGAACCTCACTGTGCTGTTTTACTGCAAGGTAGTTTAACCAGCTGAACACGTACTCCACAAAAAGTAAAGATGACTGATAATGGATGGACCCAAGTCTTACAATTTCAACATTTTGAAAGAAAATATGATGTTGGCCTCTTGTGCATCTCCAACTTCCTTCACGCCACCATTGATGGCTGTGCTTACAGCCATCTAGGCCCTAAGTTCTGGAATTCCATCACTAAACCTCCGTGCCTCACCACCTTTCCTCCTTTTAAAGGCACACCTTAAAACCTACCTCTTTGACTAAGCCTTTGATCAACTGGCCAAATATCTTCTTTTTTGACCTGTTGTCAAATTTCTGTCTGAAGAGGCTCCTATGGAGCCTTTTCTTATAGGTGCCATGTGAATGCAACTTGTTGTTGTTGAGATGGAAGTAGTTTCCCCAAAATCAATTTTATTGGTTGAGGACTTGTACTCCACAAAAAGTAATGAAGTTGACTGATAATGAGTGGACTCAAATCTTACCATTCCATAGGGTACATTTTAATTGCAGTGAATACCAGGTGGTGGTAGGGGTGGGAGGGCTGTATGAGTTTTGCAGTTTTGCATATTCACTTTACTAGATCACTGTCCACGTGGTGAAGGTGAAAATTTACCCCAATGAGACTTGGGTGTTTGAGCTCCAGCATGTTGTGTTTGAGACCACTGTATAGATTTGGGTCAGCACAAAGAACCAGTACCTCAAACCAATCTGCAGTCACATTATAAAAGCAAGAACAATGCCAGATGCTTTTCCACAATGCATTAATCATTCTTGATATCTTTCAAAACAGCAAGGATGGCCATTTCAAAACAAATGGAGAGGTGTCTGGTCTAGATATGTCCGCTATATATCTGGGTTTCGAGAAGTTGGCAAAAAACTCCTCAATGCTGGAACAGGTAATGTTACTGACTAATCACTCCTGAGTACCTAGAATTTCTTACACGTTAAGATGCTGGAATGCACTTTAATCCCTCCCTAAACATCTCTGACTCTCTACCTCCCTTTCTTCCTTGAACATGCTCCTTAAAACCCAGTTCTTTGACCAAGCTGTTGATCATCCAGCCTCATATTCCCTTACGTGGCCCAGTGTTTAATTTTGTTTCATAACACAGTAAAACGCTTGGGAGGTTTTATTATGTCAAAGGCACTACATAAATATAAGCTGTTGTAATTATCTTTATGACAGCCACAAGTCTGGTTAGGTCCATATAGCAAGAGGATTTTATGGGCTCTCACAATGTATCCAGCGAGGGAAAGGAATCACCCACTGGACCTGAGTATCCTGCTGGATGGCAACCCAGGGTTCAGAACCACTCACTGGGAATGTCTAGAGAGGGGTTTGAACCCTGAACCTTTTCATTCAGAGGCAGGAATGCTACCATGAAGTCAAATACTCAGCCCCTTCTGGCTCAGTAAGACTGGATTTCACTGTGGAGGTATCTTAGTAAAGATGCTGAGACATTTAGGTTGATGTCTGACAGCAGTGTATAAATCTGCTTGATGTGACGTTACTCCAAGTCCCAGTGCCCTATCATTTTTACCAAAACATTCCCTGACCATAGTTAATCTGACCTCATAAGATTGTGATTAAAGATGCTGAGGGATTTACATCAATAATTACAAATATTTGAATTTATTAATTTACAGACACAAAACTGTAGTTAAAATATTTTAAAGTGTACAGGAGATGAATTTGGGTCTCTAGCAGTCAAGGCAAACAGGCCCATGGTGAATCAGCAGATCATTTGACACCATACCTGCTTTCCTTTTCCTTCTCAGTGAATTCCGTGATGTAAATCGAGTCTGTTTTTCGCAGCTAGCTTCGAACATTTTGACACCACCGATTGCATTAGTGCTATCCTAAAAGCACCACACTCGCTGTTAGATAACAGAGCTAGTTAGCTGAAATAGAAACAGAAGATGCAGGAAGCACACAAGCAGGTCAACAAAAGAGGAAGAAAGTTTCATGTGTTCGGGTGAGACCCTTCATCAGAACTGATGAAATGTCACATCCCAGGACACCAGAGCTGGATTTTGGAACAGGATTTCCCAATGGGATACATTTTATTTCACAATAATAATTTTTGATGATGTACAGTTTGAGCCCAGAAAATGCCAAGTTGTTGGGGGCACTTATATAATGCAGTGGTGTATTTAGAAGTGCTAATTATTATTGCTGCTTGCTGCTGAGAACCTGGGTTGATTTAGGGTTTGAAATCCAGCACAAAATGCTTGTTGGATAGACTCCAGGCAGTTTTACAATACTCCTCAACCCTTCAAACAGGACACACTGATAAACTTTCAAAATGAAATAAAAAGCTGTTTCTGCAAAACATTTAAAACATGCTTTTTTTCTGTCTAACTCTGATGTTGAAATTACAAAACAACCTACAATTATAAACCAAAGCTCCTCTCCATTTACAGTCTTCTACAAATAATCTCAAAAATCCTCAAAAGATTTCTGCAGGAATCATTGCATTGGAAACCTCCTAAATTAAATTGTTTTTACGCGTAACATGGAATACAGGAAATCTGTTAGCATAACCCCTGTCAGCTATAATACTATGCCATCAATACATGAACATCTGCATTTCAGTCAGCTATTGACAAGGATGATTATATATTTTGCTATAGGAATTCACCTGTGAAAATTAATGATCTTACATTGTCATTAAGGAATAGGAGAAAATCACATTTTGGAGTTTAATTATTGCACGATGTGTATAAAATAAACTTTAGTTAGTATAAAGCTGTTACCGTCCTGCCACTATTTTCACGATTTTACAGGTGAAAGCAGCAGTACAAGATGAACTGATTCCATCATTACCTCGTTCTCCAGCTTGTGTGGAAACAATGCGAGTTTACATTATTCTAACACAACTCGTTGCTGTGCTGGAAGAGTCAATGCTGACAGACTCTTTAAACAAAGCCATTCTCTCACTCGAAGGAAGTTATTTTAAAATTCTCGGTAAGATTTTTGTTCATGTTTAAACGTCATTGAAAACACTGCTGGTCACAATTAAAGGAAAATACTTCAGAAATCAAATTGGTTTTCACATTTTCTCTATTACAACAGTGATAATGCTTCAAAAAAATACCTAAACTGTAAATTTAAAAGTGTCCTGAGGTAATGAAAGCTGCAATAGAAATAGCCTGTCCATTCTACACCACCTTAAAGGTCCAAATATCTTGAGTTATCATAATTGGACATAGTTTTCAAACATTGGTGCATCTCCTGATCAGAGTTTTAGCGGAAACACCACTATTAACATCTTGGGGTTACCATTGACCAGAAACTGAACTGGACCAGAATACTCTCCGCTTCCCCACTTGCCTGGATGAGTGCAGCTCTCATAACACTCAAGAAGTTCAACACCATCCAGGACAAAGCAGCCTGCTCGATTGGCAACTCATCCACAAACATTCACTCCCTCCACCACCAACACACAGTGGCAGCAGTGTGTACCATCTATAAGATGCACTTCAGGAGTTCACCAAGGCTCCTTAGACAGCACCTTCCAAACACACGACCACTACCATCTAGAAGCACAAGGGCAGCAGACACTTGGGAACACCACCACCTGGAGGTTCCCCTCCAAGCCACTCACCATCCTGACTTGGAAATATATCGTTGTTCCTTCACTGTAGCTTGGTTAAAACCCTGGAACTCCCTCCTCAACAGCACTGTGGGTGTACCTACGGTACATGGACTGCAGCGGTTCAGGAAAGTGGCTCACCACCACCACCTTCTCAAGGGCAATTAGGAATGGGAAATAAATGCTGGCCTAGCCAGCGACACCCACATCGCTTAAATGAATTTTTTTTTAAATGGCCTTAACATGGGCCAGGGTGAGACTTGTTGTAGGTGGGATCAGAAAATTTAGAAAGCCAGCCAAAAGTGACTTTTGGCAGCACCACAAAATCCTGCCCTAGTCTCTGCCAAGGCAGCTGAATAAAGGAGCACTCCCGAGGAAGTTATTGGCAAAGGAGTGACACGATTGTTTTAATTGTAGCACACACTGTTCTATCTTTACATTTCATCATTATGTTTGCTTTTTTGAACAGTGACCAGTTGGTTGGCTGTGTTTTATTTTGTGTGAACATTTCTGTGCTCTTTCTTGACTAGAGTGCTGGTGGAGTACGATGCCTGATTATTTCTTCACGTGCCTTGTGAGGATGTATCAAAAAGAATCAAATCGACTTCTTCAACTTGCTATGATGGACATCTCAGGCTACAACTCCCCGCTACACAGTTCATTAAAAATTTTACAAGCACTTTACAAGGTAGGTTCAAGTTTAAGTGAGTCCCCCTTCACTTTGTTCCACCTTTAGCTGTCTTGTCCCCACAGTCTGGAACTCAGCTTGCTACCTCCCTCCCCAATCTTCAGATGAATCCTGAAACCCTATTTCTTTGACCAGTCACCTCCCTTCACTCTCCTTGCTCTATTATTTCTGTTTGTTTTTCACTCTGTAAACAGCTTGTGATGGTTTGCAAGATGTGAAGGACTTTTATAAATCCATGAGACTAACATACTGGAGAGTTTACAAGATTGGCCCTTGCGGTTTTCTCTTGGATGTTGTACCTGTTGTTTAATTTGGTATATAACAGAGCAAATTGTGTGTGGCCTGTTGAAAGGAATTGGACTTGATGGACCAATTGACCTTTCTTATGCCGCATCATATTGTCATAGTCAATGTTCCCAATCAACTGAATGAGTACCAAGCCTGTAAGGTACCAGGTGGGGGTTGTTCTATAATAAATACCTCATCTGCGTGACCATAAAACCTAATTTAAAGGAACCACGCACTAAGAAAACTGGCCACACTAACAAATGTTAAAGGAAGCATTAATAGTAACATAGGAATTGATTAGGACATGGAAGACCAAAGATTGACTTAGTCACCTTCTAGTGTTCTTCTAATCACATGGTAAAATGATAATGGACTTGACAACTAATCATGGCTGATGCAGTCTTTATTGATTAATCTGCAGCAGAGCCAGACATGACAGGAGGAAAACCCTAGCGTTTGAAAACTATGAACTATAGGTCCAAAGTCATCTGTTCTTCCCAAGCACGCTATGCTTACCACATGTCATGTCTCAAATTACTTCTGCACTATATCCCAAAATGTTAATTTACATTTAATTCCATCCTGGCAGGTAAACTCGAGCAGATGTACGAAGATCACAGAGAGAAATTTTTGCATTCCTGTAATGGAAAAAATAGTGGTAGGTGGATAAGTATTTCTATAAAAGGTTGAGCTGAAAATGATTCCAAGGCTTCATGTTTTTCTGGGCATTTATGTTAAGGGGCTGATAACCCAAGGCACCTTCTGGCACACTCCTGCTGCAATCCCCACAGAAGCATGTCAGAAGGGCTGGAAAATAGTCTTAGAGTTTCTCTGCTGCTAGCTCAGATCTTGCACGGAGTTTTGGCAGAGAAAAAGTAAGCAAAATTGATGGCAGTTTAAGAAGCGGAGTTGGTAAAAGCAGGGAGGTTTCTCTACAGTACAGGCGACAAAACTGCAATGCCACCACTGACAGAAAAGTATATTTATGGTGTGACATGTTAAATAGGTGATTTCATTACAAATGTGGACTTTTTGGATTTCATAGTGAGAAAATTGAGTGCAAAATTGCAGATTATACTGCAGCTTTACACACTTTGATTTTTCTTTGAGAAATAGTGAGAAAGTACCAGAAGGATTAACATGCTGAATATCAATCTGTTGAACTGAGTTATGTACACTTTTTCTATGGCTAACATCCAGAAATGGGACTTGAACCCACAGTTTCTGGGTCAAAGACAGGGTCATTACAGACCAAGCCACAGAATCTCAGTATAAAAATCTGTCAATAAGAAGTGAGGTTTTGTATATAGTGTACATGCAGATGGCTGATATTCAGTATAATGTGGCACAGGTTATTCATCAATGTTTGCTTACAGTTCCAATGGAGGTTTGAATGCTGCTTCACATTTTATCAAGTTAAACATGCAAAACATTGCTTAAAACAACATTTATTCAGGAAAATTAGGATTATAGAATCATACAGCACAGAAGGAAGACATTTGACCTATTGCGCCTGTGCTGACTATTTGAAAGAACTACAGGAGTTAATCCCATTCTCCCTGCTCTTTCCCTGCAGCCCTGTAAATTTCACCTTTTCAGGTATTAATCAACTTTCTTTTGGAAGTTACTATTGAATCTGCTTCAGCATCTGCTCAGACAGAGCATTCCAGATCATCACAGCTTGCTGCATAAAAATGACTGTCACCCCCTGCATGATTCCATGATTTGTCAGTTACCTTAAAAAAGATATACCATTAAACTTCAGTGCTGATTTGGTATTGTGCTAGACATACTAAGTGGTCTTATAACGTGGAGACAACACGAGCTGAAACTAAAGCTCCATGTTATATTATGACACGACACACTTTATTCCCAGTGTGTGTGCCGTTTCTAACATGTTGTACAATGAAGAGCAGCTTCATTGTGGAATGGGATTTTGTTACATTGGAGGGCTGAACATTACAGTTTATTTCAATGGACAGGAAACAATGTAAAAAGGCTCAACATCTGAAATGTTCACATTTTTCCTGCCCTGATTTGATTTGTTATTTATTGATTGAGCACAAAGCAAAGTATTTATAAACTAATTCTCACTTTTACTTATTTTCATGTCATTGTTTTCAGGCAAGTGCTGCACAATGGATATCTGCCAATCCCCAAGCTTTGACTATTGAGGTACTTTTTAAATTACTACAGTGATGTGTGAAGATGGCCAGAAATTGAATAGAGATAGAAATTCATAAACATTTTGTACAAAATCATTAATTAATTCCTGATAACTGAGAACACGATGAATGAATGTTTCCCTCATTTTCCTCTGTTATCATGATTGCAATTCACATTGTGTGCAGTCACCTACCATGGAAAAAATATTTAATAATTTTTTTTAAAAATATTTGCTTGGAGTTAGAGAGTCAGATAAGTCACCTGTTAGTTTGTATTGCTGACGCCGTGAGCCATTGAGGTGACCTGTTCCAGCCTGATTGTTTTAAAATTTATTCTTGGGATGTGGGCGTCACTGCAAAGCTGCATTTATCACCCATCTCTGGTTACCCAGATAGAACTAAGAGGCTGGCATAGGACCATCAGAGGGTAACAACTTCAAATCTGGTTTAATGTAATAAACTCTCTTAAAGTGCTTCACAGGGCTGCAAGAGTCAACCACATCTCTCGAGTCACATATCAGTAAGGATCATTCTCTAAAAGGTCTTCAGTGAGCCATTCGGGTTTGACAGCTTTGTGGTCACTTTTTACTTCTACCAGCTTTATTTCCTGATTTTTTTTTTAAAAAAAGGAACGCAAATTTTCAAACTGCTATGGTTGGATTTGAATTCTGCAAATTATTAGTCCAGTAAGATAATCACTACACTTCCCAATATGAACTGACACTATTTGATATTAAAAGAAGTATATTGTGCAGACCTGTATACATTCTGTTCCAGTTGGGCAGATCTAATGCATTGAGTAAACAGTATGAAATTCCAGGTATTATTTTCCTTGACATTCAGTCTGCAGTAAAATCAAAAACACATTGGTATGACTCAGAAACTAAAAAATGGGGTTAGAAATTAATATTGGGAACTGGTAACACAAGAGCAGAAGTCCCGAGTTCCAACCAGACCACCATTCTTTCATACCCAGTCTCTACTCATACTTGAGTTGTGCTCTCATGATTGTCCAGTTCTAAGACAGGTTCTTAATGGAATACTTCACAAGGCAATGTGTGTCATTCAGGGAAGCCATTACATTTGTAGGAATGTAAATAAGACACACACAGCCATTTCCTCATCATGCTGTAGCAAATTGGATCTGTGACGTTTTTGTGTTTTCTTCACAGCTAATGAATGGCAATATCGGACCAATACTTGCTCTTCAGCAAAGCTTATTAGTGCATGGCATGGTAAGTTATCAGCATTGAATCAAAAACAGCAAATTATGGAAAAACTCAGCAGGCCTAGCATCTGTGGAGAGAGAAACAAAGTTAACGTTTCAAGTCCGTACGACCCTTCTTCAGGTGCTGCTAGACCGGCTGAGTTTTTCCAACATTTTCTGTTTTTGTTTCAGATTTCCAGCATCCGCAGTACTTTGCTTTTAAATCAGTATTGAATGATTGTCATTAGTCACAAAAACAATTTTGTTTTCTGATTTTCTCCCCATTCCATGACACATGCCCAGCTGCAAAGAGAAGTCAGGAAACCTGCTCTCAGGCCACACTAAAACTAGTTATGAGAAGATGTAGGCTTCTTCCACTCTCTTTGATCTGTGGGGATGGACTTGGCCCTGGCTTATTGTTCTCTCAGGGTGAGCCAGCTGAGAATTCTAACTTCAAATGGTAACTGAGCCACAGAATCACAGAATTGTTACAGCGCAAGAAGGAGGCCATTCAGCCCATCATGTCTGCACTGGCTCTCAGTGAGCATTTCATCAAGTGCCATTCTCCCACCTTCTCCCCGTAACCCTGCATGTTGTTTCTTTTCAAATAATCATCTAATTCGCTTTTTAATGCCTCATTTGAACCTGCCTCCAACACACTCTCAGGCAGTGCATTCCAAACCACTTGCTGTGTGAAAAAGTTGTTTTCTAGCTTTTGCTTCTTCTATCAATTTTCTTAAAACTGTGCCCTCTGGTTCTCGATCCTTCTGCCAATGGGAACAGTTCCTCCCTATCTCCCCTGTCCATGCCACTTGTGATTTTGAATCCTTCTATCAAATCTCTTCTCAGCCTCTTTTCTCCAAGGAAAAAAAGAGTCCCAAGTTCTCCATCCTATCTTCATAACTGAAGTTTCATATCCATAGGATTATTCTCATCCACACTTACTCCAACACCTTCACATCTTTCCTAAAATGCAGTGCCCATAATGGCACATAGTGCTCCAGCTGAGGTCTAACTAGTGTTTTATACAAGCTCAACATAACTTCCTTGCTCTTGTGCTCAATGGTTGAGTTAATAAAGCCCAGGATACTGTATGCTTTATTAACCACTCTCTCAGCCTGTCCTGCCACCTTTAATGACTTAGGCACATATACACCCCGGTCCCTCTGCACCCCTGTACCCTTCATTTTATACTGTCTCTCCATGTTCTTCCTATTAAAATGTATCACCTGACGTTTCTCCGCACTGAACTTCATCTGCCACCTATCCAACCATCTTGCATATGTCCTTTTGAAGTTCTACACTGTCCTTCTCACAGTTTAAACAGCTTCCAAGTTTTGTATTGTCCACAAGTTTTGAAATTGTTCCCTGTACACTGCAAATTCTAGGTACTATTTGAACTTAAATTCCAATTTTGTTCATTTGAGACCTTAACCATACAGGCAACAGGAGACAGTTTGGTGAAGTAAACTTTATAGGAAACTTTAATAAATTATAAATTAATACTTATCACAGCAGGGCAGCAACTTTACAGGCGTACTACAGTTCTTGCTTCCCAGTTCAGCTTTAGGTACAGGTCGACACTCAGTCTCTTTTGCCTCTCCATCACTTCTGTGGCCTTCTGCTTCCCTGTGGACAGCAGGCTCTATAAACTTCAGGAGGGGTTGGGGGAGAAGGGGGGGAGGGAGGGGGAAGAAGGGGGGAGGGAGAGGGGGGAGGGAGGGAGGGAGTGGGGGGAGGCCACTCGCCGTTGCGTAAAATGATGTGTGGTGACGTCGGGGTGTGCATCCCAATGTCACTGCACGTCATTCTGATCCTCAGTTCGGCGGGTGTGTAGCGGAGTCAGCTGCGCACCCGCTGAACTGTCAAAGGCCTATTAAGCCTGTTAAAAACTAATTAAAGTTATTAACTGAGCTGCCCGCCCAACTTTAAGAACTGTTCTGTTGAAGGGTCATGAGGACTCGAAATGTCAATTTTGCTCTTCTCCACCGATGCTGCCAGACCTGCTGAGTTTTCCCAGGTAATTCTGTTTTTGTTTTGGATTCCCAGCATCCGCAGTTTTTTGTTTTTATTATTGAAGGCGGCAATTTCTCGCAATGTGGCTCTATGCTATAGAAATAAGCACAACAAGGGCCTCTTCAGCAGTTGTTCTGTAATTAACTCACTAGTATGTTACCTCTATTGTTTCTAAGATCCAGTGGTGCCTTTCTCTGTCAAATGAAGCTAAGCAGAGTCACATGATATTAAATGCTGAAGCCCTCTATTCGTTAAAGTTTAAAAATAATAATATACTATTAGGTTAATCGATTAATATACTTTGATCGTATGATCTAAACTAAATCATTCAACAATATAATTTCCCCATAATACCAAGGTTTAGATCATTAATATACAGCAGGAAAAGAAAGGGTCCCAATACCCGATCCCTGGGGAACTCAACTACAAAACCTCCTCCAGCCTGAAAAACATCCATTAATCATTATTCTATGTTTCCTGTGGGAAGGATGTAGAGGAACAAATCTGCAAGGAAATTACAGAGAGGTGTAAACATTATAGAGTAGTTACAATGGGGGATTTTAATTATCCAAATATAGATTGGGATGGTAGTAGTGTAAAGGGCAGAAAGCAGTGTACACGTATAACATATGGAGGTCTGAGATTCACATTGTCCCACATTCATAGGTAAGCGGTGAACTGGAGCAGTAAGACAACGTCACTAGGAAGTCTAAAACATGAGTAAATATTTTAGATGGGAATCAATTGTTTTTTTGTAGAAGTGAATATTAAACACATGTAACTGGTTTTGATCAGCAGTCATAATGTGTTCCTTGCTTCCATAGATCCAACGACAATTTATTACTTATCCTTGCATCTTTGACATGAAAACAAAGCTTCGACTATTGGCTATGGAATCCAAGGCAACGCAAAGAGTATGTATTAAATTGTCTTCTAGAAGCGTATCTGAATATTTGAATACCTATACACACCATACAGACTGGTGCACATTTCAGCATAGTGGCACTTCACTGGCTTTAGGTTATGTCACAGATTGTAAGAGAGAAGCTTACGCTGTCCGCTAACTTTAGCCCTGAGTTTTCATTGCCTGCAGTCCTGGCAGTTGTGTCAAGATTGATCAGTGTCCTCCAAGACTGATCCCATCAGAGTATGCATGGATGGCATTGGGAGTTGCTCATGCTAAAATGTACGTATCTTCAGTGTCCACCAATCTCCCCTCTCATGCAGGCATGAAAGATCTCATGGCATTATTTGGTAGTATTTGGCAGTTCAGCTGGTGTCCTGTCTAAAATAGACTACCCAGCAGCATCACCAAAACACATTATGTGGTCATTTATGTGCAAATTGGCTTTGCTTTTCCTGCATTGCATCAGTGATGACACTTCAAAAATCCAACATTTTATGTAAAGCGCTTTGAGAACCTGGTTGCCCTGAGAAATGCTATATGAATGCAAGTCTTTCTTTCTTTCAGCTAGCACTGGAACTCAAGGTTTCAAGGAAAACAATTCTTCAGGATGCTCTGGAAGGCTTAAGACCCAGCAGATCAGTGGCTTGTCATCTTGCACTTCAGGTACAAAACTGGTTCATATTGATGAATGATCAGAGTTTTTTTCACATGTGACATATATCTTGTATCTAATCATCAACTAGCCATGACTGCTTAGTTTTTACATGTTAATAGTTTTGCATATTAATCAATATCCATTGGTATTGCACACTAAAGCAAAAGGTGTAATTCAGATCCCATTTTAAAATCTTTAATCTTAGTCAATAATTAGGCAAGACTTATGGCAATTTGGGATACACAGAAGTTGAGTTAGTTGTGCCGAAATGATTTTCCTTAGTACAGGCTTAGGAGATCGGAGGCTATTGCAAGCATTAGGGGGAATGGTGGGGTGGCGGGTACAATTTTTAAAATATATTTGTTCACAGGATGCGGGTGTTGCTGGCTAGGCCAGCATTTATTCACCATTCCTAACGGCCCTCAAGAAGTGGTGAAGAACTGCCTTCTTGAACTGCTGCAGTCCATGTGGCACAGGTACACCCACGGTGCTGTTAAAAAGGAGTTCCAAGATATGGCCGAAAAACAGTGAAGAAATGGCAATGTATTTCCAAGTCAGGGTGGTGTGTGACTTGGAGGGGAACTTGCAGATTCTGGTGTCCCCATGTACCTGCTGCCCTTGTTCTCGGTGGTAGAGATTGCAGGTTTGGAAGGTGCTGTCAAAGGAGCCTTGGTGATTTTCTGCAGTGCATGTTTTAGATGGTACACACTGCTGCCACTGTACATTGGTATGGAAGGAGTGAATGTTGAAGGCAGTGGATATGGGGTGCCTATCAAGCAGGCTTTGTCCTGGATGGTATCGAGCTTCTTGAGTGTTGTTACAGCTGCACTCATCCGGGCGAGTGGAGACTGTTTCATCACACTCCTGGCATACTATTGCCGGAATATTGTCAGGGCCAATAGCCTTTGTAGTATCCAGTGCCTTCAGCATTGGTATCACATGAAATGAATTGAATTGGCTGAAGATTGGCATTTGTGATGCTGGGGACCTTAGGAGGAGGCTGAAATGGATCAACCACTCAGCACTTCTGGCCAAAGATGGCTGCAAATGCTTCAGCCTTGTCTTTTGCACAGATGTGCTGGGCTCCTCCATCATTGAGGATGGGGATATTTGTAGAGCCTCCTCCTCCAGTTAGCTATCGAATTGTCCCCACTATTCGTGACTGGATATGGCTGGACTGTGGAGCTTAGTTCTCATCTATTGGTTGTGGGATCGCTTAGTTCTGTCTTATCGCATGCTGCTTCCGCTTTTTGGCATGCAAGTTGTACTGTGTTGCAACTTCACCAGGGTGACGCCTCATTTTAGGTATCCCTGGTGCTGCTTCTGGCATGTCAGCCTGCACACTTCACTGAACCAGGGTTGATCCCCTGGCCTGATGGTGATGGTAGAGTGGGGGGTATGCCGGGCCACGAGATTACAGATTGTGGTTGTTTACAACTCCGTTGCTGCTGATGGCCCACAGTGCCTCATGGATGTCCAGTTTTGAATTGATAGATGTGTTCGAAATCTATCTCATTTAGCAGGTAAGGACAGCAGATTGTTGAGGAATCTCAGGGAAGTTCCTTCTCAACTGTATACCACTGTGCTGCCACTCTGGTGGGTCTGACCTGACAGGTGGGACAGGACATACCCAAGGATGGTGATGGTGATGTCTGGGACATTTTCTATGGCAAGTTTATATAAATTCCCATTCTGAATGTGAACGGAAAAGTTCATGCAAAATTGTGTCAAAGAAGTGTCAACAAGAAGTAAAATTTTGTAGACAGGAGGAAGATTTTTAATGCATTACCATGGTAAGGGTAGTAGATCTCCCATGGTATTGTATCTAAACTAATGTACGGTCCTATGGTGAAGTGGGGTTAGAGGGCAGGCGGATAATTGTACCCTGGAGTGCATAAATGTAATTTTGTCCCCACTTCAAAATCATATATTTGTCCCGTATTTTTATATTGTCATTAGATTTGACCTTTTTGTTAATTTATTGACGGGATGCGGGCATTGCTGGCTAGGCCAGCATTTATTGCCCACTCCTAATTTCCCTATAAACACCAAACGCTTGTCGGTCTTGATTTTGTTTTGCTTTCCATTAGTTGGCATAGTTAAGAACTGATAAGTCACCATATACACCCAAGGCTGGTTGATCTCCATCGCAGAGAAAATAGGGAATCATAGTTAGGGTATCATTGTTAGCTAGTAATTTGGGAAACAAGGAAGTAGAGTTCAACGGAGCACGTGACCATCTCTGCGGGAGAGGCTGAGGAGGTGGGATATGTGAAGCTGATGCTACAGTGCCACCACTGTCGAGTGGGTGTGATTACAGTGTGACATGTGTACACAGGCAGTTTCCATTATAAGTGTGAACTTAGAAGGTTATAGTGGAGAAGGTTGACAAGTGCACATAGACATAAAGGACCTGAAAATCCAGAGCCATTGATCTATCACTCTGGATACGTCAGGGGTGGGGGGAAAGTATTAGGCAAGAGAAGAAGCTCCAGCCAGTCACTGAATTTAACATGAGCAACTTGGTCCAACGAGTTTTTGTCATGTTCAGCAGCCGCATTGAGGTGATCAATTCTAGAGCCTCACTCAGAATTGGTCAGGAGTGCACTTCAAGCTTCAGTCTTAGACTCCTAGGTTCCACTTCTGTCAGCAGGAGCCTGGTTGGGCTCATTTCACCCGCTATGTCACATTTATAATGGAAACTGCCTATGTAAACTTGTCATGCTGTAATCGGTTAAGGTGGGAGGCGGTGGCATAGTGGTATTGTCACTGGACTAGTATTTTGGAGACCCAGGGTATTGCTTTGGAGTTCTGGGTTCATAACCCACCATGGCAGGTGGTGAAATTTGAATTCACTAAAAAATCTGGAATTAAAAATCTCATGGTGACAATAAAACCATTTCTGATTGTTGTAAAAGCCCATCTGGTTCACTAATGCCCTTTAGGGATGGAAACCTGTCATCCTTGCCTGGCCTGGCCTACATGTGACTCCAGACCCACAGCAATGAGGTTGACCTCTGAACAAGGGCAATTAGGGATGGGTAATAAATGCTGGCCTAACCAGCGATGCCTACATCCCATGAATGAATATATTTTTACAAAATCAGTGGTGGCACTGTAGTATCTGTTTTGCATTTCCTACACCCTCAGCCTCTCCCAATGAGGTAATCCTGTGTTCCTTTCGCTTAATATATATGACACTTTTGTGAATTCCAATTTGGGGTTGAGGAAACTTCTTCTCTGAGAGTTCCCTCCACCAGCCATGCCCCGTCTGATGCAGGCGACGCTGTTTGGGGCAGATGAAAGTTCTGTTGCAAATAAGGCCTGATGCAAATTAGAAGCAGTGGCCTAGACCGACCTGTCAGAGTTCCAGCCTAATTCACAGAATTGCTATTGTCCTCCTGTCCAATTTATGTAGTTAGAATGTGCTGGAAAACCCCATTGATCTTCAGGTCCAAGGCTGTTAATGTTATATAAGCTTACAGTTAACTGATTCCCTATTTACAATGCTATGGAGATCAATCAGCCCTCTGCATATATGGTGACTTATCAGTTCTTAACAGCCAACTAATGGAGAGGTTATTACTCAGTGAAAAAACAAGACCAACAAGCGTTTGGTTGTTTACAGGCTAGCAATACATCAGGAATGTGGAATTGTGTATGTAAATGTATAAACAATACTATATAAAAAGGGAGAGAGAACACCAAAGGACATTAGAAGCCAAAGCTCTGAAATATTTTAGAGTGTTTTAGTATTTTATGCCTGATGCTGTCATTTCAGGTCAGATTTAAAGATGAAGCATGTTATGGCTCTGGGGTAACGCAGGAATTCTTCACCCTCTTTGCTCGGGAACTGCATAGCAACAGACGGTTATTTCAGCGCTCTGAGGATTCAGAGCTGCTTTGGTTCCCCGACTGGGTAAGGCTTATTGTACAGTGTGACACATGAAGGTGGGCATCAGAAATTTCAAAAAGCACGCCAGCAATACTTTCTGCTGCCTTCTTTTCTACTTCTGATTCTGAAGATAAGTGGGTTTTAATAGACAAACGGCCAAGTCACAAAGTGGGGACCGGAGCCCTGGTGCCACGGAGTTATTAACATTGAAAAAAAATACATAAAGTGATGTTGTGCCAACAATCCCTCCCGTTGGTAACCCGGTCATCTTGTTTCCTATTGGTACCTGAGCAACTTGCCACATCTGATGATTTAAGATGTCCCTATGCCGGAAGAACCCACTCTCTGATGTTGCAACCACTGCCAGTGTTAATCCGAGAGGGAAACTTGGCTTATGGGCCATAGCTCTTCTTTGTGTTCTGAAACTGAGAAGACGACATGCCTACCTCAGCAGTAAGAGGTCCAGTAACACTTTCGGGATTTTAAAAATGAAAAGTGTAAGTTTTATTCACAAAAAAAAATAAAAGAAATCTTAAACACACAAGATTGCAGTTACACAATTAAGGTTAGCCTTACAAAACATTCCCCCAAAACTCTCTACTTGGTAAACCCCAGAAGTAAACACCTTCCAGTCAACATTCCCTTATAGATGTTTAAATGTGAAATCCAGTAATGTTACTCAAAGCAAACTGCTGTAGTTTCAATAAAGCTGTACCACATGACCTTTATCCTCTTCCACTCTGCTGTGGAATCCACTTCAGAATAAAACTGCTTGCTGTAGTCTAAGACTTCTCTGGCTTTGATGGGTGATTCAAAGTGCATCCACTCTCAGCCTAGCGTTCCACCTATCTCAACAGCTCAAACAACTCCAGCTATCTCCAGCCATCTCCAGCTCAACAGCTTTCCATAGTAACTCTACTATACCTTTTTCCCCTTTCATCTCAGTCCCATTGTTCTCACACCCCTTTGGAACTCAAACCCTTCCAAATATAAGATCTTTCATGTGTGCATCTTGTCTTTGTACTTGATCAATAAAATATCATACCCCCACTACTTGTTTACCTATGAACTCCTGCAAGATGCAAACATTTTTCTTGTCACCTTTTTGATTTTAAAACTACCGCTTTGATATTAAAATAACCTTTTAACTTATCTAAAAATGCAAATGTTAGATCTAACCTATTTACTGGTACCTCAAATTAACACCTCTATCCTTTTCATGTTTCCAAACTCCTTGACAACCTGCCTCCTATCAAATTCTGCCCAGCTTAATTAAATTACGCACGCACGTACACACACACACACAAACAAACACAGACACCCAGCGTTCTTTAGAAAATTACACTTTATTCCCCAAAATATATTTTATAAATCCACTCTCACACTAGGGATGGGCAATGAATACTGGCCTTATCAGTCTTACCAGCTGCACCCACGTCCCATGAACAATAATAAGGTTTTAAAACTGCCGCTCCATAGCAGTCCAGTGGGACTGTACCATTCCTATTTCCTGTGTGCAGCTTAAATACCAGCACTACTGCACTTCCAAGTGCAACAAAACTTGAGCATTGTACAGGTGGACTTTATGAGTACATGCTCGCAAAATTCCCAATATGCAGCCAAGGTTGGGGCTCCAGTAATGTACAAGCAGTGGAATGTTATTTTTCTTTATAAATTTTAATATTTTGGGGTTAATCATTAGATTGCTGGGGTTGATAACAGATTTTATACTTCAGAAATGGATTGCCGAGAAATAAATGTCTTAGCAACTTCGCTATATAAAAAAAAGTAACTGAAGAATTCTTAGTCTTGGGATTTTTCTTCATTATGGCCTGACTTAGCTGCAAAAGAGATGACTTAATGAATTCCTGAAAGACATGATCCTGTTTCCTGAACCACAATCAGTAAACCATTGGAAAATCTACAGAGCTCATGTCCAGATTCCCAATATAAGCTCTTCTGGCAGGTGGGGCTTCCCTCTGGGAACACTTAATCTGAAAATGTCCCTTGTGGCGTCAACTAAACCTAGGGCTGAATAATTGGGGGGGTGGGGGAGGGGGTGAGGCTGGTTGGCACCCCCTTCCCTCCCACCCCCAGTAGCAAAATCTACATGGCACCGACCCAGCTGCACACCGACCTGCCCTGCAGCCATAACATGCTGTGGGTGGGCTAAACAAGGGCTGAGTGGGACTTCCACCCCTCACTGGGGGGGTGTGGGGATGGGGGTGGGGGTGGGGGTGGGGTGGAGGGGGGGGGGGGGGGCGCGGGGGGGTGGGGGGGGTGCGCTGTGGAGATTGGCCAGTACTTCCATCAGCCCCAGCAGCACTAAGAGTGCATTAGTGAGCTCTGCCAGGTCTGCAAGAGGAGGGGGGATGAAGACCCGCAGAAACAGGTAAGTGCGGGTTCTTGGACAGGGAGGGTTTCGACAATTCGGGGAGGAAGCCAGGGGATGTGGCTGGGGTGGGTTTAAGGCTGTGGGTGGGCTGAAGGTGGGAGCAATGCCCCCAAACCCACAAAGCGTGGCCCCGAAGATAGAGTCTTCCCCTTCCTTCCCGGCCTTTGAAGAAATTATTTTAAAACTCGGGCTTCCCATTCCTGCCTGACTCCCCGCGTTAAACACCTTATAGTGTGGGCAGCATATTATCAGGGTCAATTGGCTTGGTAAAAATCCTAATTGACCCTTGATTGTCTATTTAAATATGGTGAGCGGGCTGAAGGTTTTGGCGCCCACCCACCCTTTGTGTTATAGGTGGGGGGAAAGGTGGTAGGTTGGGCACCTGAACTATTTTACATGCCCAGCCCTGCCAAAAGCATGACCAGTGGGGGCACATGAGGTGCAGACCCTAGATTCTGTTGTTACAAAATATTATGCAGACTTTGCAAGAAGGATTTCACAGGTTTTTTTGTAATATACACAGGAACCAGAAATGAGTGATGTATTTCATCTGATGGGAATTCTCTGTGGACTCGCTGTATCCAATTGTTTTATTTGCAATTTTCACTTCCCGTTGGCTTTGTACAAGAAGCTGCTCCATGTGCAGCCAACACTGGAAGATCTGAAGGAACTCTCACCAACAGAAGGAAAGTGAGTGAACTTCAAACAATGACATGACTCTTTAATCCACCAAATTACCTAGTCTATAATATCAGTCACTTCTGTTAAATGGATCTCTCATCCTTGGTTCAATGACCTGGGGAAAATATGACCGATCCTATTTTTCAAATTACCGCAATCAGTTATGACAAATTAGTCATAAAAACTGTGACTTAAAATGTAAAGTTTGCAAAACTGTTTCGATGAATACTTTCTAATCAATCAAAATTAACCAATTTGCAATTAGCTGCAGTCTTATACAAATGCTGCTCTGAAACTGGTAATACAATGACGAATCTTACTAGCTAACTTTCGACTTCTCTATCTTTTCTCGGTAATACAGTTCACTCCAGGAGGTCCTTGACTACGAGTACGATGACATTGAAGACATGTTTTGTCTGGATTTTACTGTAAGTTTACTCTTGTACCACATCATTAATCAGCTTCCTTTCAAATTATTAACGAATTGAACTAACAATGGAAGGACTGCCATGTAGGCTGGAGGGGACAAAGGAACGATTCAGAATCAGCAATGTGCGCACTCCAACCTGGAGGACCAAGATGATCCTCATAAGTTTGGAGAGGCAGAGGCACCTGCCATTACTCCACAAGCAGCTCGCCCATCCTGGAGACAAATTATTCAAAACCTTTGCTGATTGTGACCCTGCGGCAGGTGCTGGGGCTGGGGAGGGTAAGAGATTGCAACCAGTTTGTCAATAATCTGAAAAGAACAATGACTTATTTTGACCAATTTGCTTTATGTGGTAATAAAAGATTAAGGGGAATTAATTTACTCCTGCACCAGCGATGAAATCCTACTTACTTGTAAATGGGAATCCTGCTGAACTCCTGTAGTTAAGAAAGGGGACATCTGCAATGACTTGGTCATAATCATTGGATGGATAGTGGGTGTATACCCAAAGACCTTCTGAATGGTGAACTGGCCACTGGGTCATGACCTGCTGGACTTCCACACCTCCGCTATAAGGACTCCTGGAAGTGAGATATGAAGATGAGTGGATGAGTGCAGCTCCAATACCACTCAAGAAGCTCGACACCATCTAGGACAATGCAACCCGCTTGATTGGCACCCTATCCTACCACCTTAAACATTCACTTCCACCACCACCAACACACAGTGACAGCTGTGTGTACCATCTAAAAGTTGCACTGAAGAAATTCACCAAGTCTTCTTTGACAGCACCTTCCAAGCCTGTGGTCCCTCCCATCTAGAAGGACAAGTGCAGCAGATGCATAGGAATACCACCACCTGAAAGTTCCACTCCAAGTCACAGGCCATCCTGACTTGGAAATATATCACCATTCCTTCACTGTCGCTGGGACAAAATCCTGGAACTCCCTTCCTAACAGCACTGTGGATATACCTACACCACATGGACTGCAGCGGTTCAAGAAGGCTGCTCACCACCACCTTTTCAAGGGCAATAAATGCTGTCCTAGTCAATGAGACCCACATCCCATGAAAGAATAAAAAGAAATGATGGCGGTCATTGACGCTGACAACTGGGAGACAGCTGCTGATGGCCAGGACCTCTGGAGGCTGAAAGCCTGGAGGGGCATTGGAAGAGATGAGGAGTAATGGCTAGCTCAGTTGGCTGAAGAGAGGGCCCAGAGAAAAAGAGGCCTGAGACTCCCTGCACCTTCTCAGTCTTTATCTGCAGCATTCCCCCACCGCTTCCCCACCCTCAGGGGAGAACTCATCTCAGGTGGTGGGGGCGGGATTTCCTGGCCCCGCCCACCACCAGGATCGTCCAGTCCTGCCGAAGGTCAATTGACTTTAGGCTGGGCTGCTGAATGACCCGTGGCGGGTCCCATCACGAAGGGACTGGAAAATCCTGGCCTCGGAGAAAAGTCCAGTGCATAAAGAGCCTAAATGAATTGATTGGATTAAAATGAATTGTGCAGTTAAATGAAAAGTTAAATGCGATAAAGTTTGAACTTATTGTAGAATACGTTTGTGAGCTGTAGACAAACCTGGAGAAAAGGTGCATCCCATAACTTTGTAAGTTTTATTTCTGCAGATCTCCAAAAAATCAGCTGATGGGAGCAGAGTTATACTGGAACTCCTTCCTGGTGGTAGCAAAATCCCTGTTCAAAAGCATAATAGGTAAATGTTATCCATTAATATAAACTGTTCAATTATTATTGAATTAATTTGCTCTTTGAGCTGCATTTATAATAATATTAATTCAAATGTCGATACCTAGACCATAGCATCATGTGTTTGTGCACCCAGCATTGTGTATTAATTAAGGATGTTTACATAGGCCAGGATGAGCGGGGTGCAGGGCCCACTCGCTGACACGTAAAATGACGCTGGATAACGTAGGGCAGAACTCCTGATCTCACCCTGCATCATTTCAATTTTCAGGTCGGTGGGGGCGCAGCCGAATCAGCTGTGTGCTTGCTGACCTGTCAATAGTCAATTGAGGCCATTTAAAAACGAATTCAACTAGTTAGTAGACCTGCCCGTCCAACCTTAAGGTTGACGGGCAGGCCGGGAGCCCTGGCTGGCTTCAGAAAAAGCATGAAACTACATCCACGGGCGAGATGAGGTTTCATATAGGTTTTTAAAAATGTAATAAAAGTTTGATTAGAAGTGATGGACACGTCCCAACTCATGTGACAGTGTCACATGAGGGGACATGTCAGGGAAATTTTATTTCGCTACATTTACCATTTTAAAATTTGGCGCCAATCTCCCTGAGGCAGCACTTAGCCTCAGGGAGATGAGTGCGCTCTTTCGCCCACGTAAAATGGGGCCATGCCCCTGATTGGGGGCGCCGATCAGAAGCACGCCTGCATGTGCCCGCTCCTGAACTTGCCCCCCAACGGGGTGGGGGATTTCTGCCCATAATTCAGTAATGCACATTGCAGTTATATCCCTTGTCTCTTGAAGGATATGCCTTGTTTGGTGGTATGGTTTCATATATATACTGTAGCATGTCTTTTAAGGAGATTCACTGAAGGTGCAAAGAGACCATTGCTCTAATATCAGTATTACAATAGATATATACTTTAAAAGGAACAATTTGCAACGCTATGGGCAAAGAACATCAGTAATGAGACAAATGAGATAGCTCTTTCAAACAGCCAACAATGACATGATGAGCTTCTGTGTTGTGTGATTCTGTGATTAATGAGAAATGTCATTCACCACACTTGGTGTGTGGTTAACATGTTAGACACTAACTTATTCTTTGCAGCAGTTTGATAAAACTGAGTGGCTCGCTTGGTCATTTCAGAGTTAAAAGCCACAGCAACAGAAGTAGACCAGTCAACCACTTAAGCCTATCCCTTGAAACCCTTGTCTAATAAAACTTTGTGAATCTCAGTCTTGGTGTCAGACTGGAGCCACATATAGGCTAAACTGAGTAAGGGACTGTTCCTGCTTCTATTTCATATGTTCATATGTTTCCCTCCTAAGGCGTATTAGTGAACCTGTTCAATTGGCACAATAATCAAACATCATCACAGTCACTCTTACTGGTAGAAATGTTTTATTCCCAGATGTTTGTTTAAACTAAATACAAATTCTCAAACCATTAAGTTGAACACACATTCTTAGGATTACTGAGCTAATAAACTACAATAGCTGATTTACTGGAAAAAGACGCACTATTTTAGGGGAGATGGTGATATAGTGGTAATGTCACTGGACTAGTAATCTAGAGGCCTGGGCTAATGCTCTGCGGACATGGGTTCAAATCCTACCATGGCACCTGGTGGAACTTGAATTCAGTTAATAAATCTGGAATATAAAGGTAGTCTCAATAACGGTGACCATGACAGCTGTTGTCAAATGTTGTAAGAACCCATATAGTTCACTTAATGTCCTTTAGGGAGAAATCTACTGTCATTACCTGGGCTGGCCAACATACAAAACAGGAGCAGAATTAAGCCATTTGGCCCCTTGAGTGTGCTCTGCCATTCAATAAGATCATGACTGATCTTTTTGACATGTGACCACAGCGATGTGGTTGACTTTTAGCTGCCCTCTGAAATGGCCTAGCAAGCCACTCAGTTCAAGGGCAATTCAGGATAGGCAACAAATGCTGGCCTTGCTAGTGACACCACATTTCAATAGCAGTAGATGAGCCAACGTGTGATTGTACTACCAAGAATCTGATAAGGAACAATGTGCCATTGATATTCAATTCAAGAGGAGCAGTGCCTTCACTAAACTGGTTTTAGCTATTGAAAGTCTGAATGTGTTGCCCATCTCCAGTCCAACTCTACCTCACAGGAAACCATGGCAGTGTGATGGATAAAGTGGAATGTGAACTTCTACAGAATTTTAGAGCTCTTTGCATTCTGCCGATATAAAACATCAATTAATGGACATTGGCTTGTATTCCCTTAAGTCTAGATTGTTCGAGGGGTCTTCGAATTGAGGTGTCATGTGTAAATTATGCATCTTCTAATTCTAATTTCTTTTTAAATAGGAAGCAGTATGTTGATGCTTATGTGGATTATAAACTTAACACGTCTGTGAAGAAACAATTTGAAGCCTTTTCGCAAGATTTCGAGAATGTGTCACTGCCGATTGTGAACGTATTCCAGCCTGAAGAGCTGAGGGACATTATCCATGGAAACACCAATTATGAGTGGGAGCTGCTGGAACAGGTACTGTGCTGTGTTGCACATCTGCTTTGCTATGACCATGACAATTTCTGCCTTGTCTGTACAGGGAATGGATGCAGCACCACAGCCCATTGAACAATGGTCTATAAGACCTAACCACATCAGATCTTCTTTAAAATCCCTGGGGACAATTTTAATTTGATCAGCCACACAATTTCAGTGGAAAGTACAAAGGGGCACGAGTATAAAAGGAAGAGGCCACTCAGCTCCTCAAGCCTGTTCTACCATTTAATTAGAGCATGGCTTATCTATACCTCTGCTCCAATTTAACCAACTTTGGTTCACATTCATGGATAACCTTACCTGGCAAAAATCTGTTGACTTCAATACCAAATTTCACTTGAGCCAGCACCATAGCCATCCCTGGTGTATGTTCCAGATTACCATGATAGATCCTTCCTGATGTCACTCATTAATGGCCTTACTCTAATTTAAGATTGTGCCCCCTTAGTTCAGGATCCTCTTCATCAGTTTAAATCATTTAGATCATCACTCAATCACCCAAACTCAAGAGAATACAAGCCAATCTATATTAATCTGTGTTTTATATCTATAGAATGCAAAATACCATGGATATACACAAACTGACAAAACAATCAGGAATTTTTGGGAAGTCTTTGAAAACCTAGCAGAGGAGAAGAAAAAGCAGTTTCTTGGTGAGTAAGCTTAGTGTATTTTGATGGATATAACATTGGTGCATCTTAGCATGGCTCATTACCTAGCCAAGGATGTTTTTGTTAGGTACAACTGAGATTATTCAATTAACTGACCAAGGTGGATAGTTCTCAAGATTAAACAAAAATCATGGAAGATTACAGGATAAAAGGAAGCCATTTGGTCCTTAGTGCCAGCTCTTTGAAAGTGCTGTCCAATTATCCCCAGTCTCTTGCTCTTTCCTCATTGCTCTGCATTTTTTTTCCTTTTTCTAGCATTTATACTTCCTCTTTTTAAAATCGCCATTGAATGTGCTTCCCACATCCTTTCAGCCAGCGCATTCAGATTGTAACAACTCATTGCATTAAATAATTCTCCTCATTCCCCTCTGGATCTTTTGCTAATTATCTTAAATCTGTGTCCTCTGATTTCAGAACCTCCTGCCATTGGAAGCAGTTTCTTCTTATCTTTTGTATCAAACCCTTCAAACTTTGGAACACCTCTTAAATCTCCTCTTAACTCAAGGTTCCCTGAGGAGAACGATTCCAACTTCTACAATCTCCAATTAACTGAAGACCCTCATCCTGAGATGATATTGACTATACCCAGCATTGATAATTATCAGTATCTACAAGATCTCTCATGTCATTAGTTATAGGTTAATGCATAATGACACATTATGCTACAACACTGGCATCTACCTGGCAATGTGGAAAATTGTCCAGGTATGTCCTGTACACAAAAAGCAGGACAAAACCAACCCCATCCAATTACCGCCCCATCAGTTTACTCTTGATCATCAGTAAAATGATGGAAAGAGTCATCAACAGCGCCATCAAGTGGCACTTGCTTAGCAAAAACCTGCTCACTGATGTTCAGTTTGGGTTCCGCCAGGGCCAGTCAGCGCCTGACCTCATTACAGCCTTGGTTCAAACATGGACAAAAGAGCTGAACTCTAGAGGTGAGGTGAGAGTGACTGCCCTTGACATCAAGGCAGCATTTGACCAAGTGTGGCATCAAGGAAATCTAGTAAAACTGGAGTCAATGGGAATCAGAGGGAATATTCTCCCCTGGTTGGAGTCATACCTAGCACAAAGGAAGGTGGTTGTGGTTATTGGAGGTCAGTTATCTCAGTTCCAGGACATTGCTGCACGAGCTTCTCAGGTTAGTGCACTATGCTCAACTACCTCCAGCTGCTTCATCAATGAACTTCCATCATCAGGTCAGATTTGGGGATGTTCGTTGATGATTGCCCAATGTTCAGCTCATTCAGACTCCTCAGATACTGAAGCAGTCCATGTCCAAATGCAGCAAGACCTGGACAATATCCAGGCTTGGGCTGACAAATGGCAAGTAAAATTCATGCCACACAAGTGCCAGGCATTGACCATCTCCAACAAGAGAGAACCTAACCATCGCCCCTTGACATTCAATGGCATTACCATCACTGAATCTCTCACTATCAACATCCTGGGGATTACCATTGACCAGAAACTGAATTAGACCAGCCATATAAATATAAATATAAATACTGTGGCTACAAGAGCAGGTCAGAGGCTAGGAATCCTGCAGTGAGTAACTCACCTCCTGACTCCCCAAAGTCTGTCCACAATCTACATGGCAAACGTTAGGAGTCTGATGGAATACTCTCCACTTGCCTGGATGAGTGTAGCTCCAACAACACTCAAGAAGCTTGACACTGTCAAGGACACAGCAACCCCGCCTGATTAGCACCACATCCACAAACATTCACTCCCTCCAACAGTGACACACAGTGGCTGCAGTGTGTACCATCTACAAGATGCACTGCAGAAACTCACCAAGGCTCCTTAGACAGCACCTTCCAAACCCACGACCGCTACCATCAAGGGCAGCAGACACATGGGAACACCATCGCCTGCATGTTCCCCTCCAAGTCACTCACCACCCTGACTTGGAAATATATCGTCATTCCTTCATTGTTGCTGGGTCAAAATCCTGGAATTCCCTCCCTAACAGCACTGTGGGTGTACCTACACCACATGGACTGCAGCGGTTCAAGAAGGCAGCTCACCACCACCTTCTCAAGGGCAATTCGGGGTGGGCAATAAACATTGGCCTAACCAGCGACCCCCACATCCCATAAATGAATTTTTAAAATATGGAGGTTTGTGCCTTTGAGGGAATAACATCAGGCTACTGATTTAGTGACTGAATATATGAAATTCCATCTGTTTTAAATGGCATTGTGGCATACTGGCATTTTTGCTGTCGCTTTGGGGATCAAATTGAGTTTTAAAAATATGAATATACAATCAAATGGACCAATTAAGGTAGACTTTGGGACACTGAATTTACTTGGCTTTGTGAAATAACTTCTAGTTCACCCACAGCAAACAGGTTTAAAGGTGAAAAGGTGAGTGTGTTGAGGCCACCTTGCTGATCCAATAACTGATCTCCATATTTCTGAATGTGACTTTTATTTTGATGTCTATTCTTTCCTCATTCTCAGTCTTTCTGTCGGGAAGGGACAGAATCCCAGTGGGCGGGATTCAGAGTCTCAGTATCGCCATTGTTAACACCAGGAGCAGTGAACCAGATTCCTCATATCCTCGTGCCTACACCTGTACCAGGACCCTGGACCTCCCCAACTACAGCAGCATCGAAATATTGAGAGAGAAGTTACTTCATGCAATGGAATCCAGTGAAGAATTCAATGCACAAGAGCTATAATGTTTTCAGCTAGCGAATGTGTTTAATTAATCTGAGAAATTTTGGCGATTGACTAAGAAAAACTGGTTGATAAAAATAAATGTTATTCTCGCACTTGTTTCATTACAGCACAATAAACACCCTGTGATTGTGCAATGTTGCAGTGCTTCAAGTCCCTCGACTCATTCACAGGATGTGGACATTGATGGCAAGGCCAGCATTTATTGGCCATCCCTAATTTTCAACTAGAGGGCGGTGTTGAGCCACTTTCTGGAATGCATCTAAGTGGTCTGCTGGGCCATTTCAAAGGGCAGTTAAGAGTCAGTCACATTGCTGTGAGTCTGGAGTCACATGTAGACCAGAGACAGGCAGGACAGCAGATGTTACTGAACCAGATTGTCTTTTACAATAATCCACTAGTTTCACTGTTCATTCCAGATTTATTTAACTGAATTTAAATTATTAAGCTGCAGTAGTGGGATTTGAAGCCACATCCCTGGAGTCATCCAGACCTGCTGGATTACTTGTCCAATTGCATAACCGCTATGCTACTGTATTCCATGTTCAGTCATGAACATGGGAAGGCGATGGTGTAGTGGTATTGTCACTGGACTAGTAATCCAGGTACCCAGGGTCTGGGGACCTGGGTTTGAATCCTGCCACAGCAGATGGGGGAATTTGAATTCCGAAATTAAAAGTCTAATGATGACAATGAAACCATTGTTGTAAAAACCCATCTGGTTCACTAATCCCCTTTAGGGAAGGAAATCTGTTGTCCTTACCTGGCCTGGCCTACACACGTGGCTCCAGAACCACAGCAATGTGGTTGGCTCTTAAATTAGGGATGGGCAATAAATGCTGGCCTAGCCAGTGATGCCTAAATCCCATAAATGGATTTAAAAAAATGCCATTCAACTCGCTGTAGGGAAATATGCTTGCTCAGTGGAACCAGTAGATGGAGGATATGTTACATGCATTTGGGAGGAAAAGAAAAGGTTTCGTGACTATTACTGGCATGACAAATTTTTAACTTTGGCCTCATTCTGTGATAATAATATAAATAACTGAAGCAAATTCATAATTTCTTCAGAGAAATTGCTGCTATTTCAAAGTATACCAAGAGAGGAGCAATGTAATGTCAGTCCACATAGAATTACATTGAATATGCAGCACAGAAATAGGCCATTCAGCCTAACCAGTCCATGCCAACATTTCTAATTTACTTCAGTCTCCTTCCATTCTTCGTCGTCTAGCTTTATCAGCATAACTCTTTATTCCTCGCTTCCTCGTATGCTTATCTAGCACCCCTTTAATTACGTTTACTATTCACCTCAACTACACAGTGTGGCACAGAGTTTAAGATTCTCATCACTACTTGGTTGAAGAAGCTTCTTCTAAATTCCCGATTTGACTTCCTGGCAATTACATGATTTCTCAAGCTTTTCTCTTTGCACAAGTGGAAACACGCACTCTGTGATTACTCTGTCAAAATCTCTAACAGACCTCTGTTTGAACATCCTTCTCTTTTCAAGGAAAAAAGAACACCCAGCCTGTTTGTCCTTTCCTGTAAAGTACACGTTCACATTTCTGGCTGTAAATCTGTTTTACATTCCCTCGAGTGCCTCAATGTCATTTTTATAATAATGTGACCAGAACTGTAGACACTATTCCAAGTGTGGTCTAATCCAGATTCAGTACAAGTTTAGAACAACTGATCTACTTTTCAATTCCATCCTACTGCTTGGTTCACTTCCTCTTTGGCCGTATTAACCTGTGTTGCTGTTTTTACTGATTCGTCTATTTATACTCTCAGACCCCTCTGCTCCCCTAACTCATTTTGATTCTTAATTTTCAAGTAATATGCGACCACCTTTATTTTACCAAAATGTAATATCTCTCAGTTATCTGAATCTCATTGTCATTGATATTCCCATTCTGCAACTTTATTCTGCATATTAGTATATATTCATTTGGATCAGGGACCTAATTTTTATCAATATTACATGAATCTAAAACAGCGCATTGTTGCTGTTAACGCACTTTGTGAAATGTAAATTATTTTCATACATAAACTTATCATAACTTTATTGGGATATTTGTAATTAAAATAAATGATTTATTGATTTTTATTCCTCACTGTGTCAGAGCTGAGTTATTGCTAGGAATATTCATTGGAGTGGAATGGTCAAGAACGTCTCTCACTCGTTGTTTCCCTTCTTCTTAACTGCTCCTTCAGTTTGTTGCTGATCTTACAGATTCAATGTAAAAACCTTCGGGGCACAAGCAGACCAAGTGACCACCTGGCTGCTTACAATTTCTCAATGTTGGGAACCTCCAAAGTATTGCTCCATGCTTCCCAAGCTAGAAGATGGACACAGTCAGTGACAAGCCCTCATCACACAACAGCGTTTAAATAGTTGTTTTTAAACATCTGCTCTAACCTCAACTTTCGAGGGACATTTTGTTTTGCTTCACAGTTCTGCTGGTGTCAGAGATCGGGTGGGACAGAGGCACAATTTAACTGCCCAGTTTCGGTGGGGACGGGGCTGTAAAATGTGGTGATTCCATTGATTTCAGCGGGAACGTGAACTCCCGCTGCCGTAAAATTCTTTGGAGTTGTGAGAACAAGAGGAGGTCTTTTGCTAGTCGAGCCTGTTCTACCATTCAGTCAGATCATGGTTGATCTGTACCTTAACTCCACTTACCCACATTTGATCTAAATCATTCATACAAAGCTGTGGATCCCACGTTTTGAACTTCACAATTGATTCAGAAATTCATGGAGCAGACATTCATGTTTCAATTACACTTTGGGTAAAAAAGCATTTCCTTATTTTGCTTAGCAGATGTGAATGCCATTTTTCTACTATTTTAATTGTGGCATTGGCCCATCATTTCTTGGCTCTTTTAACATGGATGGAGTCATGTTAGTCATTGCCTTCACTAGAATATGGTGAATTATTTTTCCCCATGACAGGAAACAGATCATTATATCGTCTACCATCTAAAATGGTACAGAGGGATTCAGTTCAGCACCCCATCCAAAAGATAACACCTCCAACATTGCTGTACTCAGTGCAGCAGTTGGGTCCACTTAGAATATATGCCCAAGTCCTGGAGAGCAATTCAAACCTATAACCTGACTCAAAAAGATGTTCAGTTAACCAACCTAGGCCACTCTTGGAGTTTTAGGAGCCTGTACTACAGGCCAGCTTTGCCCAGAGCAGGAAGGTGAAAGCGACACTGTAGCCAGTAGAATCGACAAGTTGTCAGTCAAGGTACATGAACAAGGAATTGATTCTAGAATGGTGGTACGTTGGAGAGCACAATCCACTCTGCTAAACCAGGCAAGGAGGAAAAACATAGCTGTCACTTGCATTTTAGAAACACACTAGCAAACAGAACCATAGGACTGGCAATTTCAGTCATACCTTCAGCACTTGCCTCTATCAACATATCTGCATGAACATCTAAACATCCATTCGCTCCCTCCACCATCCGCACATTATGGTTGCAGTGTGTTCTATCTACTGGATACACCGCAGCCAATCACTGAGGCATCTTCAGCAACACCTCCCAAACCCAAACCTGTGACCTCCACCACCGTGAAGGGCAAGGGCAGCAGGTGCTTGGAAACATCACCTCCAAATCACACACCGCCCCAACTTCACAGAATCTTGGAATGATACGGCACAGAAAGAGGCCATTCAGCCCATCATGCCAATGTCAGCTCCTTGTCAGAGCTACCCAATTAGTCCCATTCCCCTGCTGTTCCCCACCAACCCCCCCCCACCCCCCCATAGCCCTGTAAATGTTTCCCCTCCAAATATTTATCCAATTCCCTTCCGAAAGTGACTGTTGAATCTGTTTCCACAATCCTTTCAGGCTATGTATTCCAGATGAAAGCAGTTGGCTGCTTCAACATTTTTTCTGAATTACCTGGAAAAACTCAGCAGGTCTGGCAGCATCGGCGGAGAAGAAAAGAGTTGACGTTTCGAGTCCTCATGACCCTTCCAGGCCTGCTGAGTTTTTCCAGGTAATTCTGTTTTTGTTTTGGATTTCCAGCATCAGCAGTTTTTTGTTTTTATCAACATTTTTTCTGCTCATTTCCTCTCAGTTTTGTTGCCAATTATCATAATTCAACACTCTCAAGTTGCTGGCCCTCCCATCACTGGAAAGCTTCTCCTTATTTACTCTTTTCAAACTCTTCATTCTAACCTTTCAGGGTTGTGATAGAATTTCTGCAGAAAGTTTAAGATAAACATGGAAGATTATTTTGTTCTTTGATGAATTATAGTATAAGTGAAGAACATTGTTTTATTCCTCACACCTGGAGTGGTGGCTCATGGGTCAGAACTCTTCCCACCATTAAACAGGAAAGATAATTCTTAAGGATGCATTATAAAATAGTATATCACATAGAGAATTCCCATCACTATATTGCTGCCTAACCATGAATATTAAAGGTCAGCCAATCAGGCACTTTTCAGTTTAACATCTCATCTGAAAGGCAGTACCTGCAACATTACTGTACCAAAATGCAAACCCAGAATCATAGACTGGTTACACCACAGAAGAAGGCCATTCAACCCGTCGCATCTGTGCCAAGTCTCTGTGAAAGCGACTCGCTTAGTTCCATTCTCTCGCCTTTTCTTTGTAGTCCTGCAAAATATTTCTCTTCAAATAATTATCCAATTTCCTTTTGTCAACCTCAATTTAATCTGCCTCCAGCACATTCTCAGGTAGTGCATTCCACATCCTAATAACTCACTGTGCAAAAATGATTTTCCTCATGCCACCATTGCTTCTTTTGCCAATCACCTTAAATCGGTGTCCTCTGCTTCCGGATCTTTCCGTCAATGGGAACAATTGCTCCCTATACACTCTATCCAGAGGCATTATGATTTTGAACACAAATCTCCTCTTAACCTTCCATTCTTCAAGGAGAAGAGCCCTAGTTTTTCCAATCTATCCATGTAACTGAAGATCCTCAAAACTGGAACCATTCTCATAAATCTTTTCCAAACCATTTCTAATGCCTTCACATCCTTCCTAAAGTGTGGAGCCCAGACCTGGACACAATATTCTAGTTGAAACAGAACAAGTGTTTTATACAGGTTTATCATGGCATCCTCATTTTTGTACACTATGCCCCTATTTATAAAACCCAGGATCCCCTATGTTTTATGAACCGCTTTCTTAACCTTCCACCTTCAATGATTTGTGCCTGGATGAACAGCTGGGTCAGCACGCTACATCTCGCCATTAATCATGATCCCATGGAATGAGAAATATAGAATATAGCTTCAGGAGACATTGACATTTAGGCTTTTATTCTCAAGGTGGTTTTGGCCAGGCTTCCATTGTCAAGTGGAAGCAGGTGTCTTGCTGATGGAACAGAAAGAAGATTGTCTTTCCATGACGTGAAGGAGTTGTTTTCCAAAGGTAAGAGTGGTTCGCTAAAGAATGAGTAAATCAGGTTTTTTTTTGTGGATAATGTGAGGAGATAAGTGTCATGGAGAGTGCGGATGCCAAACATAAAGCAGTCCCCCATCTACACTGACACTCTGCACCACATAGACACATGTCGTCCTGACAGACATGTTTTCCTAGTCTGGAAGCAGCTCTACAACATTATGACATCCTGTGGGTGAAAGGATCAACATGGTACAGGACCATAACTGCTGACTCCGACTATGAATGAGTGCGTGAATACAATTGAAATGTTTCTTCCCCCAAACAATTCAATTCCTGTTGCCATAGGCTCGCCCTGTCAGAGGCGGGGCCAGGGAGAAAAATTCTCTAAATAAATATATTATGTGAGATTCTCAGAGGCAGTTGCATTGAACCTGTGTTGTCGTAGCACCGGAACGAGCTTTTAAATCTGTCTGACAGCCGGATCTCTGCGGTGAATTTATTTTTCTCCATCTCCCTGGGTTCCCGATTGTTTGAGGGCGAAATAATAAAGAGGAACCCAGTGCCGACAGAGAGAGGGAAGGGTGGGGGAACATGTTGTGTTGGGGGGACTGGGACTCGGAGACCGGGCAGAAAGACGCCTCACAGACACGGCAAGTTCTCAAAGGGCAGAGAGTTCAGCATGTTTGCAGCCGGGACGGATTCACTGTGTTTGTGTTGGAAAACGGAACCGTTTATACCAGGGTCCTTGGAAGGAAGAAGCAAACAAAGCCTGGTAAGGAAATCCTGTGCAATAGGAAAGAGAATGTTTTAAAATTAAGTTATAATATTTAAAATTGGCTGACACGACACCTGATTTAATTTAACTATTGTAAAGTAAATAAAGTGTTCACAGTTTGTAGCAAACTATATATTTGATAGATTCTGTACTATTAAAATTAAGTTCTTGTGTGACTCTTTTGGTAATTCATTCAGATTTACACCAGGAATTATATTTAATGTTTAATTTAATGTTCTGTTTTCCATCCCCCGCATCGCATTCATTTTAAAATGGTTTGGGTATCGGTTATAATTTGGGTGATGATTATAATGCAGGAGTTCAGTATCTGGGTGTCAAGTGCCGGAACTATCCAGACCGATGCGGTTTCGATTTCCTCCTTATCTCCCCTTCCCCGCCCGGACCGATTCTCCCCATATGATTCTGGTCAGTTTCAGTTTCGTTTCTCTGAGTCTTAGTGACAACTGCAGCAGCAACACTGAGCTCGGCTCTGAGTAGAGACCTTAAGTGCTTTAACCCAGCGCTTGTAAAAGCTAATATTGCATCATTAGCAGGAACTTGGTGAAATGACTGGATCCCGCTGCGAGTTTCATAACCTGTCAATTCCCTAAATGGGCCATTTTATCACTGGAGTTGACCAGAGGAGAGATTGTTTTAATGCTGACCTTATTTCTTCCATCTGGAATTATTTTTTTCTCCAACGTGACCCCATTTTAATGCTTCAGACTTCAGTACCCCCCAGGGGTGGGATGGGGGTAGATTTCACTGGTGGGCAGGAGAGCGGCTGGGACAGTTTAGCCCCTGAGCGGGGCTGGTGTGGGGAGAAGTTCAACGCAATGGAAATTGTTGAAACTGTTTTTACTACCTTTTCATAGCTTTTTTTTTGAGGCAGCAATCAGGTCTCAAAGATCAAAGGCCACATTCACCAATAAGGGGGGGGGGGGGGGGAGCAAGGATTTAAAGGGGCCTCACAGCTGTTTGCATTCACGCAGCCATTGATGCCTCAGAGCTCCAGACCCCAAAGTGCACTCATGACAAACAGCTTGGAAAGCCCTGCTGTAAAGTGAGGAGATCGATTTGGCCTTGGACAACCAACTGAGTTTGAGCTGACAGTGTCAACTATGAACAAACAGAACATGACCTCACATCTTCATGTTAAAGTGTTGGTCAAGCTTATTATTTTGCACTGAATGATTAAATTAACAAGATCTATGTATTGTTTGTGTCACAACTATATTGTGGACAACTTACACAACAGGGCCTAATTTTAACCCTCCAGGCGAGTGGGCAGTTGTCATCGCCCAGGTTAATTACCCTCTCAGGAGGCGACTAGTTGGCATTTTGACCTGCACCAGTGAGTAGGTGGTGAGGAAACTCACCTAAATCCCGTGGGTCCTTTTTTAAGATTGGCATGTCAGGTCTGGATGGCATCAATAAATTCCCCAGAGCTCATTCCTGGAGCAGCTGACAACTTTCTAGTTCCAGGCATACAGATCCCCATGTTCCTGAGGGATTTGGGGGAACAATTTTGGTTACTAAGGAAGGCAGGGAGGATGAACCTCAAATGGGAAGTGTTCCTTTTCCTAACATTGTTCCCTCAATTAATGCAAAGTCAACAAAATTACTTTGGTGAGAAACCTGCCGGGAGAGGAGGGAGTTGGAAAGTTCAAACTCGGGTTTACAAGGAGGAAGCGTTGGATAAACTGACGGTAGTTAAAGTTAACAAGGCACCGGGACCAGATCAGATGCATCCAAGGACATTGAAGGAAATAAGAATGGAAATTGCAGGGACACTGGCCATAATCTTTCAGTCTTCGCTAGACTCAGGGGAGGTGCCAGAAGACAAGAGGATTGCAAACATTACGCCCTTGTTCAAAAAAGGTTGTAAGGATAAGCCCAGCAATTACAGACCAGTCAGTTTAACTTCAGTGGTGGGGAAGCTACTAGAGACAATTATTCAGGATAGAAGTAGCCATCACATGGAAAAATGTGGGTTCATTAAGAAGAAAAAACATGGAGTTTCAATGGGGAAATCGTGTTTAATTAACTTGCTAGAATTTTTTGAAGAGGTAACAGAGAAGGTTGATGAGGGTAACGCTGTTGATGTGGTGTACATAGACTTTCAACAGGCATTCGATACAGTGCCACACAACAGACTTGTGAGAAAAGTAATATCTCATGGTGTTAAAGGGACAGTAGCAACATGGATACAAAATTGGCTCATAATAGGAAACAGCGAATAATGGTTAATGGATATTTTTCAGGCTGAAGGAAGGAGTTCCCCAGGGGTCAATATTGGGACCTTTGCTTTTCATGATATATTAATGATCTAGATCTTGGTGTGCAGGGGACAATTTAAAAGTCTGTGGATGATACAAAACTTGGAAGCATTGTAAACTGTGAGGAAGACAGCGTAGAATTTCAAAAGAACATAGATAAGTTGGGGGAGTGGGCAGAAAGGTGGCAGATGAAGTTTAATGCAGAGAAGTGTGAGGTGATTTATTTTTAAAAATTCATTTATGGGATGTGGGCATCACTGGCTGGGCCAGCATTTATTGCTCATCCTGAATTGCCCTTGAGAAGGTGGAGGTGAGTGGCCTTCTTGAATCACTGCAGTCCATCTGGTGTAGGTACACCCACAGTGCTGTTAGGGAGAGAACTCCAGGATTTTGACCCAGCGACAGTGAAGGAACGGCGATATATTTCCAAGTCAGGATAGTGAGTGTCTTGAAGGGGAACTTCTAGGTGGTGGTGTTCCCATGTGTCTGCTGTCCTTGTCCTTCTAGATGGTAGTGGTCGAGGGTTTTGAAGGTGTTGCCAAAGGAGCCTTGGCGAGTTGTTGCAGTGCATCTTGTAGATAGTACACACTGCTGCTACTGTGCGTCGGTGGTGGAGGGAATGAATGTTTGTGAATGTGCAAATCAAGTGTGTTGCTTTGTCCTGGACAGTGCCAAAGCTTTTGAGTATAATTGGAGCTGCACTCATCCAGGAAAGTGGAGAGTATTCCATCACACTCCTGACTTGTGCCTTGTAAATTGTTGACAGGCTTTGGGGAGTCAGGAGGTGAGTTACTTGTTGCATGATTTCTAGCCTCTGACCTGCACTTGTAGCCACAATATTTATATGGTTAGTCCAGTTCAGTTTCTGGTCAATGGTAGCCCCAGGGATGTTGATAGTGGGGGATTCAGCGATAGTAATGCCCTTGAATGTTGAGGGGCGATGGTTAGATTCTCTCTTGTTGGAGATGGTCATTGTCTGACACTTGTGTGGTGTGAATTTTACTTACCATTTGTCAGCCCAAGCCTGGATATTGTCCAGGTCTTGCTGCATTTGGACATGGACTACTTCAGTATCTGAGGAGTCACGAATGGTGCTGAACATTGTGCAATCATCAGCAAACACCCCCAATCCTGACCTTATGATGGAAGGAAGTTCATTGATGAAGCAACTGAAAATGTTTGGGTCTAGGATACTACCCTGAGGAACTCCTGCAGTGATGCCCTGGAACTGAGATGACTGACCTCCAACAACCACAAACATCTTCCTTTGTGCTAGGTATGACTCCAACCAGCAGAGAGTTTTCCCCCTGATTCCCATTGACTCCAGTTTTGCTGGGGCTCCTTGGTACCACACTCGGTCAAATGCTGCCTTGATGTCAAGGGCAGTCACTCTCAGCTCACAGCATTTTGGTAGGAAGAACGTGCATAGACAATATAAAATAGGGGATACATTCTGAAGAGTGTGCAGGAGCAGTGGGACCTGGGTGTATACGCACATATGTCATAAAAGGTGGCAGGACTGATGGAGAGAGCAGTTAGTGAAGCGTACAGTATTATAGGCTTTATTAATAGGGGCACAGAGTACAAGAGCAAGGAGGTTATGCTGAACTTGTATAGGACACTAGTTAGACCTCAGCTGCAATATTGTGTGCAATTTTAGGCATGCCACTTTAAGAAGGATATGAATGCATTGGAGTGAGTCCAGATGAAGTTCACAACAATGGTTCCAGGGATGAGAAACTTCAGTTATGAAGATAGATTTGAGAAGTTGGGACTGTTCTCCTTGGAGAGGAGAAGGCTAAGATGAGATTTGATATAGGTGTTCAAAATCATGAGGGGCTGGACAGAGTAGATGAGGGGAAACTGTTCCTGCTCTTCAAAAATTGAGAATGAGAGGGCACAGGTTTAAAGTGATTTGCAAAAGAAGCAAATGTGATGTGAAAAAAAAACTTTTCCATGCAGCGAGTGGTTCGGGTCTGAAATGCATTGCCTGGCAGTGTAGTGGAGGCAGGTTCAGTCGAGGCATTCAAAAGGGCATTAGCTGATTATTTAAATAGAAACAATGCACAGGGTTATGGGGAAAAGGCAGGAGATTGGCGCTAAGGCATAATGCTCACTTGGAGAGCCACGATGGGCCGAATGGCCTCCTTCTGCACCATAACAATTTTTGATTCTGTGAAGTGTGTAACCAGTTGTTAGTGACCAACAGCATTTTCAGTGGCTTCACTGAGTGTATTCTTCGGAACAGGAGAAGACCATCCAGCTCCTGACACCTGTTCCACCGTTCAGTTAGATCTCAGCTGGCCTGTACCTCAATTCCATTTTCTCAGCTATTCCTCAATATCCTTACTGAATAAAATTCATCAATCTCAGCCTTGGAAATTTTAATTGACTCAACATCCACGGCCTATCGGGTATTTAGTTCCAGATCTCACTACTCTTTGTTTAAGAAGTGTTTCCTCATTTCACTCCCAAATGGCCTGGCTCTCCTCTTAAATTTGTGCTGCTTTGTTCCAGATTGCCCCACCAGAGGAAATATAATAGATACAGAGAAACTATCGAATCCCATTATCGTTTTAAATATCTCAACTGAATCACTCCTCACAACTCAAGTTTATGCAACCTAATGGAACCTGCCCTCATAACATGATCCTTTAAACCTTGTATAATTCCAGTGAAGTGACCAATGTTGTTACAGCTCCATTTGCTATTAACTTGACAGCGGCTAGACATAACTACCCCTTTGAATTTAATTTGTCTGTATACTCTTTGCTAGATTTTTAAAAATTCATTACTGGGATTTGGGCAGTACTGGCAAGGCTGACATTTATTGCCCATCCTTAGGTGAACACATTGGTAGGTCTTCATGTCATGTTTTGATGTGATTAAGTGGCTTCCTGGGTCATTTTAGAGGGCAGTTCAGAGTCATTGGTGTGGGACTGCAATCTCATATAGTGGCTGGAAATGGTCGGCAGGTTTCCCTCCCTAACAGACATTAGCGAATCAGGTGGGTTACGACAATCAGATAGCTTCATGGTAACTGATTTTTAAAAATGAATCCAAGTTCTCAAACAGTAATGGTGGGATTTCAGCTCACATTCTCTCAATTATTGGTCCAGTCACAAACCACTGTATCCTTGTATATTAATATTCTGTTTTCATTCTTTCCCTGTAGGACCTTTCACTCAATTCAGGAAGCAGAAAATCCACTTTGTGGATAGTGGAACATCCCACATCCTGTTCCTTTCTAAAGCAGGAACTGTTTTTCACAGTGAAGTTAACTCAAAGGAAACTGCAGCTAAAACAAAAGAGTTCTCCATCATGAAACCACAGTAAGAGCTACTTTATTCCTGGTGGCTTTAAGTATAAAAAATGATGTTTTTATTTAATTCTGCACCATTGTGTTGTAAATTGAGTTGTTGTCTAAATGTTAGAAGATGGCAAAATAATGATAGAATTTAGCACTTAGATGCAACAGGTACAAGGAAAACATTGTCAAAATGTTAGTGTCTTATTGGAAAGACAGTGCCATACTCTGTGTCAGTACTGTAGCGGCTGTCCCTATAGCATGATGTCTACCCTGGGTTGTGAGTTTCTGCCATGGATCTTAGTGTGACTGAAAAGGGTGGTTCTCAACCCACAGATCTTTGGGCGCATGGGGCAGACCATCACACGAGGTAGTGGAATCCAGAGTGCAGGATTTGCTTCCTCTCCTTTTCTTCTCTACCACTGCTCTGTCCCATCATTGAGACTTTGTGACTCAAAGCATGATGCAAATTGATAGACAAGTTGTGTCCATTTGGAACGATTGGTAGAAAGCTCCTCCTAGTCATTAATCTCAACGCTGCTGTGCTTTAAGGAGAGCTTCAGAGTGTCTTTGAAGCATTTTCTTTATCCTCCCCTGGAATGATGGTCCTTTGAGAGTTGAGAGAACAAGACCTGGTGGGGGAGGCTGCTTTCAGCTATCTGGACACATTGTCCAGTCCATTGAAATTGATTTTGCAGTTTTCCCCAAATCCTTGTGGAGCTGGCTTCAACACTAGCTTTTCTTCCATAGTCCTCCTATTGAATCCAAAGGATGTGGCAGATGCATTGCTGATGGAATTTCTCTAGCATTCCAATGTGTCGCTGATACACAATCCAGGTCTCACTGCATTACAGATGTGTGGTGACAACAACTGCCCTGTACGCTAAGACATTTGTTGACTTGCAAAAGTCTTTCTTATCAAACACTCTCTGCCTCCTATGTGTCAGTACTGCCCTGAAGTGTCAGCACTGATTACATGCTCAAGTCTCTGGAATGTGACTTGAACTTGTAACTTTATAATTTAGTCAACAAGAGTACTACCAGCTGAACCCAGGCTGACTCACTAACACACTTGGGTGGACTCGGCAACTGTTTATTGAGCAATATAACTCTGATAAACTGATAAACTGTAGGCTTTGTGTTTGCTCCATGTGCTAATACAGAGACACAATGATAACAGAAAATCTACCAGTGTGCAGTTACATATTAAAGCCTAATGATGACATCATGTAACTTTCATTAAAAAATTAATGAAAGTGGTGAGATATGTTCCTGAGAAAGCTTTAGAAATGATGTGTTATTATGTTTATGTTTTACTTATGTTTAGGTTACTTAAGAGTTTGAGTATGAGAAACATAATTCAAGTGGCCTGTGGAAACCATCACTCACTGGCACTGTCCAAAGGTAAAAATTAAACTAAAATATACTTGTTGTAACTTAATTATAAGCAGATTAAAATTAAGGAGCTGTGCACCTAGTCCACTGGTGAACCAGGTCTGAATTTAGCATCATTTGTAACGTGATTGTTAAATTCATGATTAATATTGGAGTGTTTGTATTTAGGAAAAGGTCATATTTACACCAGGTGCAGCAAAGGTCAAACCAATCATGGTACCTCACATAAAAATAATTACTGTTCTTCTGTTTAATCTTAATCTAATTTATCTCATTGAGAAACTAAGAAGGAACAGGAGCCAATTAAAAAAAGAAGTAAAGTACTGTAGATGCTGGAGATCTGAAATAAAAACAGAAAGCACTGGAGAAACCTCAGCAGCTCTGGCAGCATCTGTGGAGAGAGAGACAGAGTTAACATTTCGAGTCCAATGTGACTCTTCTTTTGAACTGAAGAAGGGTGTTCCAAAGAAGAGTCAAATTGGACTCAAAACATTAAGTCCGTTTCTCTCTCTCTCTGCAGTGCTGCCAGACCTGCTGAATTTTCCCAATGCTTTTGGTTTATATTAGAGCAGGTACCTATTGTCAGTTTTTGGTAATGCACCTTTCCTGCCGCCCCCAATGGCCCTCACAAGTACCTGGCCATCTATATAAGCTGTTGCTCAGTTTGTTGCATCCTTGCTTCTGGCACAGAAGATTGTGGGTTTAAGTCCCAATCCTGGGGCAGAATTTTATGGCCCCGTTTCGGCTGTTATAAACCCCATTGACTTTGGTGGGAAAGTACAATCCCGCTGCTGTAAAATTCCGCCCCTGGACTTGTACACGCAAAAAACGAAGGCTGTTACTCCAGTGTTGTATTAAAGGTTGCTGCACTGTTGGAGGTGTTGTCATTTGGATGAAATGTTATACCAAGTCCCTGTCTGCCCTTTCGGGTGGATATATTAGACCCCATGGCACTATTTTGAAGAAGAGCAGGGGAGTTATCCTTGGTACCCTGAGCAATATTTATCCGTCAATCAACATTACAAAAATTGATTATTTAGTCATTATCACATTGCTGTTTTCCTGCCAAGTTATAATGCTGCGATCGTACTGGCTGTTGCTGGCCTGCTCCTGGTTTTATTAGGACCGTTTGTTGCAACAGTAATGTGAAAAAACAGAAACCCTACAAAGAAAACAGATCAGACGTATGCAGATTGGCTGTCACTTTTCCTATATTACAATAGGGAACCCTCTGTTCAGGTACGATACTCAGAGGCCATTAGCAACCATGGATGTCCATGGTATTGGTTGGAAAGGTACTGTAGTCGCTTGCAATTGTCTTCTGCAAGGTCTGGCTGACCAGAAGACTCTCCCAATCTTACCACCTACCTCAGACGTATCGAAAGGATTTTCACGTTCATAATCAATCCTTTGGCCATGTTATGAACACACCTTTCATGGCCATCAAGCCCTGGCTTGGGACTCAAACCTGGAGCTTCTGGCTCAGAGCTAGGGACGCTACCACAGCACCACAAACTGCTATGCTATTGCAGGCACGCTTCCAAAGTACTTCATTGACTCTATGCACCTTGGGCTACAAAAATTCACCTTTGTGGTTGCTATATGAATGCAAGCCTTTTTATAAATATTTCATGCAAAACAATGCCCCCAAACAGTTTCCTTTCGTACCTTCAACTTGATAAGGTTCAGCTAAGCCATATAAATACTGCGGCTACAAGAGCAGGTCAGAGGCTAGGAATCCTGTGGCGAGTAACTTACCTCCTGACTCTCCAAAGCCTGTCCACCATCTACAAGGCACAAGTCAGGAGTGTGTTGGAATACTCTCCACTTGCCTGAATGAGCACAATTCCAACAACACTCAAGAAGCTTGACATTATCCAGGACAAAGCAGCCCGCTTGACTGACACTGCATCCACAAACATTCACTCCCTTCACCCCTGATGGCAACAGTGTCATTGGCAGTGGTGAGGGTCCCTTGGAATTGAGGGTGATTTCCATCAGGCTTCTTGAAGGACAAGGGCACCACCACCTGGAAGTTCTCCTCCAAGCCACTCACCATCCTGACTTGGAAATATATCGCTGATCCTTCATTGTCGCTGGGTCAAAATTCTGGAACTCCCTCCCTAACAGCACTGTGGGTGTACCTACACCACACGGACTGCAGCGGCTCAAGAAGACAGCTCACCACCACCTTCTCAAAGTGGGGATGGACAATAAATGCTGGCCCAGCCAGCGACACCCACATCCCATGAATGAATAAAGAAAACTATCTTTTTTTCCCATTCTCTGGATGCCGACATCGCTGGCCAGTCTTATGCTTAATTACCACAATTTAACGGTTTGCCACAACTAAGTGGATTGCTAGGCCAGCCTCAGAAGGCAAAGAAAAGACAGATTTATATTTCCAGTTTTTTTTTTAACTGAATTCAAATTCTGAAACTGCCATGTTGGTATTTGAGCTCACAATTAGAGAAAGGACTGATATTATTCTCCTGCCAAAACTGTTTAACAGGTGAAAGTTAGGGACAGTGTCCACCAGTCAGTCCCTTGTGTTCTGCCCCCCAGACAGGTGCTACCTCAAGCCCCCACACATGTGATTCGCGAGCCACATACATAGGAAGAGTTGCTGAGATGGCTTCCCATTGCGTTCCACCATGGGCAGAATTTTTCCCACTTTGAGCAGGAGCGGGAGGGGGTGATTGGAGAGGCGACTGCCGCCCGGGATCGGCTCTGCCATTTTACACGGGTGGGCCAATTAAGGCCCTCTCAGCGTAATACGTGAGCAGTAGCGCTGAGTGCTACCTGTGCAGCCCGGGGGGGGGGGGGGGAGAGTCGGGTCCAGCACATGCGTGAAAGAGCGCTCCGATCTCTCTGGGGCACGGAGCTGCCTCAGGGAGACTGAAGCGCTTTTGAAACAAATAATTCAATGCAATGAAACTTTAATGAGACATGTCCCCTTCTGTGACTGTGTCACGTGAGATGGGACATGTTTTTATTTTTCAATAAAAAGTTTTCATTCTATTTGTAAAAGCTGTAGGAAACTTCGCCCCGCTCGTGGGTGAGGTTTCCTAAAAAAAATGTAGAGGCTGCGTGGCCTTTTCACATGCCCGCCAAGCATTAGTTTGGACGGGCAGCGTAAACTTGAAATTAATTAGCTCCTTAATGGTCTTAACAGGCCCTTTAATCATTGGCAGGCACGAATCCGGCGTGCACCCGCCAAACGGAACATCGCGAGACAGCACAATGACATCGGGACGCACGCCCAACATCATTGCACGTCATTTTACGTGCCGCATGTTGGACCCACCCCCGTATGCCGACTGTAAAATCCTGGCCGTTGTTTTTGATCGTTAGGGCATCATCTCCCAGGTGGACAGCAACAAAGGATAAAGAGCCCCATCTACTCTTTACTAAGGGATGGAGCAACACACAACTTTCAGACCCCCACTGGGCCACCATTCAGAGCTAGTGCTCTGGTCTCTGCTTGCCAAGGCTGCCTGGAGTGAGGGCCAAACTCAATCTTTTCTGACTCAGAGAATAGTATCACTGAGCGAGTGGTTACTGCAGCTAGATTTGAGTAGCCTGTCTGGAGTCCAAGGACATAATTAGAGACCATATTCTAGTTTCCACTTACCAGGGCAGTCAGGTGTGGGGCTCAAGCCCTTCATCTTCTGATTCAAAGCTGGGTACAACACCATTGAATGGAACAGTAAATACTGAGGTATATGGACTGCAAGAGAATTGGTTTGTTGGTCATTTATAATTAAATATTTAATATCCTGAACATTATTAATATTCAGTACTTTATAGGAATGAAGTTAAAGTAGAAACCATTTTTCCTATTTTTCAGTTTTCTTGTAGAAGTTAAACATAATCATGAGTTAAACATTTTCATTTCAAAATTAGAATACATTTATTAGAACCCAAAGGTAATTTTTTATTTTCTCATTTGTCTTCTGTTGAAAGATGGCAAACTCTTTGCCTGGGGACAGAACACTTATGGCCAGCTTGGCCTTGGTACAAAAGGTGACTCCGAGCACAGCCCTCAGTGTGTGACATCTCTCACTGGGATGCCAGTGGCTCAGATCACTGCAGGAGGAGAACACAGCTTCGCCCTGTCTCTCTCGGGGGCCGTGTTCGGTTGGGGAAGAAACAATCACGGGCAGCTGGGGCTCAAGGACACAGAAGGTAAGAGTGTTTCCAAAAACTATTGTCCCTCCTTTTCCTTTCTGTTGCTTCCATTTCCTGAGCTTTGCATCTGCTCCAAACCAGGGAATCCTTTAACAAAGACCCAGATTTTGCAGCCAGTGGCGAAATGATGGTGCTCATCATGGATCTCAAAGAAATCTGCCCACAATGACTTAGGGATCTCTGTTGCAAGGGTTTCACTTTTCCTGATGTGAATTTCATTCTGGAACCAGCAATCAGTGATGTCAGCAAGCAGGCTAAGCAGCCAATCACTTTGAAGAATTCTCACTGACAGAAAATCAGGAAGTAACAAGGTAAAATAATGATTGGACATAGGCATTGGATTAAGGAAAGAACTGAACTATCTTAGATAAATTATTTCTTAAAGCTATTTAAAAAACCAATGGACTATAGCATGGAAAGGAGAAATTTGGCATTCCATAAATATAAAATTAGATTTTCAGAGACAGAGAAGTTGTTCGTAAGTAGTTTTGGCTTACTACGCTGTTTTAAGAAAAAAGGTAAGCCTCATTCAGCAAGACTTAATTACAATGAAACTAATAGCATAAAAAATAGAAGATTCCATAAAATCAGTGAATTCCAAAGATAATTGTTTCTTGCTGACAGATTCACAGTGATTGTAACCGTCAACCACAGTGAATGTAACAGCTCAAGAAGACAGCTCACCACCACCTTCTCAAGGGCAATTAGGGATGGGCAATAACTGCTGGCCTTGCTATTGGCATCCACATCCCATAAATTAATTTTAAAAAAGGTATTTCTTGCTGACAGTTTCTCGGTCATTACAACCATAAAATCTGCTCCAATATGCTCTTGAACGTCACCAGTTAAATGTGTATTGAGGCAGAAATGCCCTCCTATGTGATTCATTAATCGATGTTTCACTGAAACAGAAACACAACAGGTGCTTTCGAACATAATAGGAGAACACAAGCTCTTAGTTCAGTTCGTTTGGGTGTTGTTGGAAAATCAAAGCATCTTGACAATTTTCATTATTTGATTGGGAGTTTCGAGTATTTTTGGATTCCTGACAACCTATTGCTTAAACAGGATTAAGAAATGGATTGTGAAAAAGTGGGAAGTTTTCACAGATTTATGTATTACTTGGAAGGTATGGAAACAAAACTAAACTAGTGCACAATAGGAACAAAAGTTCTCTCTCAGGTGTGACTTGGCTGAATGCTAGTGACAAGAAAGTGATGAGAGTGTTTGAAATGTGTTACTGAAGCTTTTAGTTCAATGATGGCAGTGATTATTTGATTCCTCAAGTTAATGGGAAGGATCATGAAAGCAGTTTGTCCTCTTTCAGTCATTTGGCATAAAAGTGGAAAGTTCCATTCATCTGGTTGCTGGACAACTCAATAGAACAAACAGAAGTGTTGTCTCCTGAAGCTGTAGCTTGACAACATTAAGAAAGAGATTTTGATTTACAGAATCAAGGCCCAGAACAGACCTGTCTGCTTCAGCTTCATTCAGACAGCTTTCAACCATCCTCAAAAGAGATTGGGTTTTCATATGCTGTTGGATGAGCAATTGAGCTCAGATCTCCATTGGGTGACAATTAACATTTCAGACATGTCCATCGCAACAGCTGTATTTATTTGTGCCATAACACTAGGAGGAGACACTTCCTGCACATGTGCAGATGTCACGTCAGACCCTGTGATGTCACCGGCAGCAATGACCCAGGCAGCTGCCTGCATTAAAAATGGCGAAGATTGAACAAAGACGGAAAAGACAACATGACACTGTTCTGGTTCCCCTTTTCACTTCTTTCATTTCCCCACAGCATCCTCTCATTTCCTTGCAGCCGCTGCTCCCTCCCACTTCTCCTGTGGCCCCTCGCTGCTCCCCTCGCATGCCACTGTGGCCCTCCAGCACTTCCCTTGCTGGTTCCTCACACCCCTACCTCCATCCCGATACCCCTGCTCCTGGTTGCTACTCTCCTCGTCACGGGCTCACATCTGTGGAACAGTTGGTCAGGAGTGGAAAGGAAAAGCATGGAGAGCAGAAGCAAAGGGATGGATGATGGGCCACAGGACAGGCACAGGTTTGGGGAGGGAGGGAGAAGCGGTGAACAGAGCGGGAGAGAGATGAGCCAGCGGCGAGGGGATGTGAGGAAGCAGGGGAAGCGGCAAAGGGACTGGGGATTTGGTGGGAGCTGAGGTTTCAGGATGCTCAATGATGACGAAAGTGGTTGAAGAAACCACACGTGAGCTGGCGGCTAGGATTCCCTGATTCCAATTTCCTGTTCAGTGGCAAGAGTAGTTACAGTTCATTCCTCTGACCATTTTCATTCTGAATGCTCATCTTAAGCTTCCCACATTCCTCCAACCAAGTCCACAGACACTTCAAAAAACTTTGATCTACCTGATGGGCCCTTCTGAGTCTTTGCTGTGAATGTTCACTTCAAGAAATTAGGGCTCAGTAATTTTGACTCCTTTAATAGTTTTCATTTGGAAACTTTATAGTGAATCCATTCTGATTACTTTTTCCCAAATACCTTAGAACAGATTATCACTTTGGAAATAGGAGGAGGAATGTGAGTTAATCGCTCTTTCAATCCTTCTTACAGATAGACATAAGCCCAACTATGTGAAGCTGTTAGAGTGTAAGAAGACCGTCCATATCTCTTGTGGAGAAGAGCACACGGCTGTTCTGACAAAGGTTTGTTCAGGAGGAATTTGAAATTAAATCTCAGTTGTTTTCCTTGTTCAGGTGTGGGATATCTCCACGTTGTAAATGTCAGTTGAGGACCCTTTAGGTTGCAGCCTATCTAGGATAAGATAGTCCAGTGATAAAAATTGTGGGTTGACAATGGGGAAACACCTCAGCTCCTCATCCCTTGTAAATGGCTCATGAATCCCAGGTGTGAGTCTTGAGTTAAGTCCAGCTCTAGAGAAGATGGATGGACTAACCTTTAGTTATTACACATGGATTAGCACAAAGTTAGAACTTCAATCTGTTACCATAGGGCAAATATATACAGTATTTCATTTACGATTACAGACATTGAGGTATATTTTCTGATTGCGCTGCTTCTCTTACAAATATTTGATGAACTCACTCTAGATCTCTGAGAGAAAGAATGCACATAAGATGGAATCAGTTAAAGGAACAGTTTTCCACCGCTAGATTTTGTTTAAAGTGCACTAGTTAATAAAAGGGCACTAGGCCACTGATATTTCAGTACCAAAGGCTTTCCTAGTGATGAGATGTCACATGCCCTGAAGTCATTGTCTTCTCTTCTAGGATGGGCTTGTTTTCACTTTTGGGGCCGGGAGTTTTGGGCAACTTGGACACAACTCTACAGAGGATGAGATCAAACCTCGTCTAGTTGGCTACCTGTTTGGAAATAAAGTCTCTCAGATAGCATGTGGGAGGTGAGTTTGTAAGACGTCAATAAAATGCAGCTAAATCTTGTTCACTCTTTCTTATGTGTGAACCTGAAAGATTTAAATTTAAGTAGGTCTTTAGTTACTGAATGTTAATGGCCATTTGCTGTGCGAGTCCATCTGCTTAACTATTTAATTGCCGATAGAGTTCAGTGACATTTTAAGAATATTGAAATCTAAAAGACTCATTTCTCACTTGGAAATAAATAATGTCTCAGTGTATGGTATAAGCATGAGAAGCAGGAATGGTGAGTGGACATTTGGGCTGGCACAATGTAATGGCTGCTGGAAGCAAGATTTCTGTGAGGTGGGGAGTGTGGTTTGGATTGATGCTTGGAACTCTGGGACAGCAGAGGCCTGGACTTTCCTTGCGGGACCTGGAGGAGCAATACTACTTTGATTGACCCTATGAAGGAAAGTTTTCTTAATGCACCTCAGAAGTTCTCACTGGCTTCCTGACAGCTTTACCAGCTTGTTACCACTTGAGAGTGGGTTAGTATTCCACCAGGATCCTATGGAACCCTAATTTCCATTTTCTGACAGCGTCTGGAGAGAGCCTGATCTGCCACCAGAGTCAGCAGCATTAAAATGAGGGATGAGTGGGGAATGGAGCTTCTCCATTTGAATTACACTTTTCCTACTGATCAGCGAGAGTAAATATTCACACTTACTTATCCTGAAGCACTGATCCGAGACTAATACCGATGTTTTAAGAGTAACAGAGACTTTGCACTGTTTGAAGCTCACTGGGAAAAGACATGTAAAGTTACAGATATACATATATATAATTTAAACAGCTATCACACACTTGTCTTCGTTCCATCGTCTGGTAAGATTTATTCCTTTGGTTGTGGCGAAAATGGGCAGTTGGGAAACAGAGAGACCAGCGATCGGTTAGTGCCTCTTCCTGTCAACATGATGGACACATCTGACAATAATGGAATGGAAAATGGTAAGCAATGTAAACTTCTATACTTTTATAACTCCACTGTATAGATTGTATGGAAAAGATTTGAACAAGACTGGCATGTAATGTTGATCTGTGGTTGCTATATACTGCAATTTCAGCACTTATTTAATTTGATATAAAATACAAATAAAGCAAGTCAACCTCCTGTGGCATTGCACACAGGGAATTTAAAATGAATGTAGTTGCGGGTGGAGGAGACTTAGCTGCTGGGAATTACTGAAGCAGTACGTGTAGGCATAATTTAGTCCTCATTTTAAACTCATACATTCGATCCTACTTTTTATTTATATTGACATTATAAATTCCTATGTCTTACATTTATAATGGAAATGTCCTATGTAAACACGTTACACTGTCATTACATCCTTACTCAAATGATGCACTGCAGAATCTTAGAGATTTGAGTGTGTAATTACATAGGCACTTTCCACTACAAATATTGAGAAACGAGTTTGTAACAGAAGAATATGACAGGGAAGAGACACAGATGTAAAATTAACATATGACGTAGAGAGGAACAGGCTGACACGTATTTTAAGTGACATGGCTGCCTGCATAACCCACGTTTGTGCAATTTGACAGGTCATACAACCAAACCAGCTGTGAGAAGAATTTTTGCAGGAGGAGACCAAAGTTTTGCAGAGTGCCGGGATGAAGTGGTAAGAAGATACATACATTTTAAGACCACATGGTGGTGTTTTATGCAATAAGGAAATATTAGTAGTGCAAGGCCACACAATGGAAATAGATGTTCATTTGGCCAAAAAAACATTTCAGATAATTGTGCTTAACATTTAAAACATAACTTTACATTTCTTATTCAAACAGTATTTAATTAAATAACTATTTAATTCAATTTAATTAATTGATTAACCTGAAAATGTGATGGAAACAGGTTCAGTAGTAACTTTCCAAGATGATTGAATCTAAACTTGAAGGGAAGAGAATTGCAGGAGAAAGAGCATTGTCTCTACTGGAGAGATCTGGTGTTTCTTATCAGAGTTCCATGTGGACAGATAGATATCTATTGCTCTTGTTTTTTTCTGTCTAGGATTTGGTGCCCTCTGTTGACCAATCTTCATTCAATACTTTGAAGAGAATCATGACAGCGGACAGTTCACTGGAGAAGAAAATGGACAAAAACACAAGAAAGTAATGTATCTTCCTGTAAAGTTCAATTTACCTTCCCCAATTTCCCTATAACTTCCTTCAGAATTTTTCATTAAACTCCACTGGGCAAAGACATGGTAAATATTACCTGTTGGTGTTAAGTCTGGCATTAACACTTCTATTTTAAATGGGTTAATGCTAATGCTAAAATAACACCAATCAGAAAAATTAAGTTCCAGTTTCTTGTGGTACACATATATTAAGAACATAAGAAATAGGAGCAGGAGTAAGCCAGATGTGCCCTCGAGCCTATTCCACCATCCAATTGGATCATGGCTGATCATCAGCCTCATCTCTACTTCCCTGCCCAATCCTGATTCCTTGGTTCCCTTAGATTCCAAGAATTGATTGATCTCAGCCTTGAATATACTGAACAACTGAGCAGCCAGAGCCCTTATGGATAGAGAGTTCCAAACATTGTGCCACCAGATAGGTTCCCAAGATGCACCCGACATTCCTCAGCCAGCCAGTGTTATGATGTTACTACTGGACAAGTCAGATCCCTGGGTGGGACCTGGCTTGATTGTTCCTAACTTTTATTTTTTGTTTAGTAACATGAAGGGTGCCCACTGAGCAGAGTCACAGGAGACTGCTGATAAACTTTTATCGAAAGAATTAAACATTTATCAAACAAGAAAAAGATTAACTATATTACTGTACTCCTTCACCCACAACCATACCTTGACAGAAAAATGCAGATTCATATGGATAACACAGGTTACAAAAAATCGATCTTATACTCTAATGTTCACAGTAAGTATGCAGCCCATTTAAACCAATAGGTGACCTGCGGTCAGATACACTACACTGCAAGATCAAGTGACAGATGACACCCCAAACTATGGGGTAGATCTCTCATCAACTTCCCCAGATGCTTGTCACACTGTGAGCCAACTGGTCTCACGGAACCACGTCTTTCTCCCGAGAGTTTCCAATCTCTACACTTGAAGAACTCACTTTGGAATCTTCTTCCAAACAACACTTTTACTTGGTCATCATCCACAAGGATCCACCTCCAGGGTTTCACCCTCTCCTTCTGATGCTCCTTTCCCCTGGATTGCCACTCAAGCTTCGCCTTCCAGGCTCTCTGTCTCTCAGATACTCTGCTGTGCCAACAGACCACTACTTCACAGGCCGGTAGAAAGGAGGCACCAACCTTTGGCTGTCTCCTCAGATCTTCTAGCTTCTCACAAGCCCACTTTGCCTTGATTCTGCTTCCCACAGCTTTCTCAACAGAAAAGGAAAAGCCTTTTCCTCTGCTCCTTACTTTAACTTCACTGAACAGGATCTTGTTCCAGATTCCTGTCCTTGTCCTTTGACTTAACTTAAAGGTCTTCTTGAGACCTTTCTCCTTTTCCTTTAGGACCTGGTCCCTTCAGTTCCTTTTCCCAGTCGACTGCTGACAACTCTCGCTTGAGTTCCAGAACTCACTCGACATTCACTGTTACTTTAACTTTAGAGCAACTCTTCTAAGGTCCTTAAACTTATTTTCCTCAACGATCTGATAGTATGTCTGGCTAGAGAGAGACTTAAACTGCTCCATTCACCCTAGAGCATAATCACCAATTAAACTCAAACTGATTTCTGTTTCTCTGTCTCTGTGGGCCCCCTGTGACTAGGCAACAGCACAGGTTTCCATACTTTGTTTTAACTTCCCTAAACCACTTCAAGGATCATAAAGCCTCCATAAAATGCAGGTATACAAACAAACCCACAGACCTGCAGACACCATTCTAAAGTGACCAAAACCCAGGTTTCTCCTTTCTTAATAGACACATACAACATTTAAATTAAACTTAAACTTAAAGCTATAGCTTATTCCTAACACCTGCCAAAACAGATACAACTTATTTAAAACTAAAAACAAAAAACAAAAAACTGCGGATGCTGGAAATACAAAACAAAAACAGAATTACCCGGAAAAACTCAGCAGGTCTGGCAGCATCGGCGGAGAAGAAAAGAGTTGACGTTTCGAGTCCTCATGACCCTTCAACAGAACTAGTTCTGTCGAAGGGTCATGAGGACTCGAAACGTCAACTCTTTTCTTCTCCGCCGATGCTGCCAGACCTTATTTAAAACTAACTCTAGTTCCTAATACCATTGAAGATGTGAATACTCTGGTAGGATCAGGAGCTGAGGTCAGTGGTACTTCTGCCACACTTCAATCAGTGGAGTGGACTGGAGGATTTTTGGGGCACTGTAGCATTTATATGTGGTGGAGACTGGGCCTTTGAATTTATTTATGGCAGAGCTAGACAGATTTTTGTTAGGCAAGGGAGTCAAGGGCTATTCTGGGGGTCGGGGGTGGGGGGTGGGGGGGGAGGGGTGGTGTTGGCAGACAGGAAAGTGAAGCTGAGATGACAACCAGATCAGTCAGGATCATATTGAATGTGGGGCAGGTTTGAAGGCCTAAAAGGCCTACTCCTGCTCCTATGTGCCTAAAATTCATATTGTTTTGGATACCATGTTAAGGACATTGGTATACTGTACAAAACTTGAGGACTCAATTCCCCAACATTTTTCAATCACCCACCAGCAAGTTCTGCTGGAGTTACGTTTTACAACATACCTCATCTTGGTTTCTACATGTTCAATTGATGCATTTTCTAAATAAAATCCTGGTTGAAGATGGCCATAGCATGATCTTAACGTAGAATTCAATGTCACTATTTCCGTTTACTCTTGTTATATAGAAGGCTGTGAAAAACATATCTTTCACAGGAACCAGCTGTACAGTTACTGAGAATTTGAATTGCCTATAAATTAGCGCAACTATTTAACATTTTAAGAAATAATTAATTACCCATAGTACAGATAGACCGTAGGCATCTCTCTCTATTCGAAATACAATAATGTAAATTAAATTTGTCTGAATTTCATTTACAGGGAAATCATTCGGGCATTTTCTTCTTCGCAAACTCTGTCTGGAAGTTTCCTGGATGTCAGGTAAGTGAGTGTTCTATTGCCCAACAATTAGCATCAGAATATCCTAATAAGACTTGATACAGATTCTATCTGAGTTTATTGCATTATTCCTCAGGCCCACACCAAAACTAAATGATTTTTGTCAAAGGTCAAGAAGACATCTTTTATTTTCTGGTGTTTATTTGACACAATTTTCTTGAGGAAGTTTGTACAACTGACCAAGCTGAAGGTTGGAGAAGCTAAAGGATTGTGTAGAAATGTCACTTGATTTACTGAACAGATTCTGTTATTGCATCTGTCTTGTCCATTCTATGTCAAAATATCGAGCTTAGTTAAGTGATGAGTCTGTCTCTTCCTGCTGTCTTCATCCCCCACAGTCAAGTTGAGTTTGGGAATTCATTGCCCAGAATTCCCTCTGATCAAACACTTCTCCTCCATTAGTTTGTACCTTTAACTCCATCTCTCTTCCAGGAATTTGTTTAACTCCAGCTCTCTTCTAGGAATTTGGGGTATGAGCCATTTAAGTATTTCAGGCAGGCACCAGCATTATCTGCATTGAATTGGGGACCTGCCTCAGTTCTGAGGTGAACCTTGCTGCGCTGTTTTTCTGCAAAGTAGTTTAAGTGAAGCTGAACAGCTTCAAAATTTTGAAAGAAATTATGATGCCTAGCTTTTTATGCATCTCCAACTTCCTTTACTCCATCACTGATGTCCGTGCTTACAGCCATCTAGGTCCTAAGTTCTGGAATTCCCTCACTAAACCTCAATGCCTCACCACCTTTACTCCTTTAAGGTGCTTCACCTCTTTGTCCAAGCCTTGGATCGACTGGGCCAATGTCTTCTTCTTTGGCTTGATGTCAAATTGCTGTCCGATGACGCTCCTATGAAGCTCCTAGGGACGTTTTATTATGTTAGAGATGCCATATAAATGCAAATTGTGGTTGTTGAGTTGGAAGTTGTTTCCCAAAATGAATTTTATTGGTTGATGACTTGTACTCCACAAACAGCATTGAAGTTGACTGATGATGGATGGGCCCAACCTTACCATTCCATAGGGTACATTTTAATTGAAATGAATAACAGGTGGGGGTAGGGGTGGGAGGGCTGTATGAGTTTTGCAGTTTTGCATATTCACTTTAAGAGATCACTGTCCAGGTGGTGAAGGTGAAAATTTACCCCAATGAGACTCGAGTGTTTGTGCTCCAGCACACTGTGTTTGAGGCCGCTGTATAGATTTGGGTCAGCACAAAGAACCAGTACCTCAAACCAATCTGCAGTCACATTATAAAAGCAAGAACAATATCAGATTGTTTCTACAATACATTAATTATCATTCTTGATATCTTTCAAAACAGCAAGGATGGCCATTTCAAAACAAATGGAGAGGCATCTGGTCTAGATATGTCCGCAATATATCTGGGTTTCGAAAAGTTGGCAAAAAACTCCTCAATGCTGGAACAGGTAATGTTACTGACTAATCACTCCTGAGTACCTAGAATTTCTTACACATTAAGATGCTGGAACGCACTTTAATCCCTCCCTAAACATCTCCGACTCCCTACCTCCTTTTCTTCCTTGAACATGCTCCTTAAAACCCAGTTCTTTGACCAAGTTTTTGATCATCCACCCTCATATTCCCTTACGTGGCTCAGTGTTTAATTTTGTTTCATAAAAATCTGTGATACATCTTGGGGATTTTTTTGTTATGTCAAAGGATCTACATAAATATAAGCTGTTGTAATCATCTTTATTACAGCCATAAGGCTGGCTAGGCACATATAGTAAGAGGCTTCTATGGGCTCCCACAATTTATACAGTAAAGAGAAGAAACCACTGGACCTGAGTATCCTGCTGGATAGCAGCCCCAAATTCAGAACCACTCACTGTGGGATGTCTGGAGAGGGGTTTGAACCCTAAACATTCTGATTCAGAAGCAGGAATGCTATCACTAAGCTAAAGGCTCAGCCTTTTCAGACTTAGTAAGACAGGATTGTATTGTGTAGGTACTTTGGTGAAGACGCAGAAACATACAGGGCAGAATTATCCCCCCATCGGGGGGGGAAGTTCACGAGCGGGCGCGTGCAGGCACACCTCCGATCAGGGCCCCCCGATCAGGAGCGTGCCTCCATTTTACGTGGGCAGGCAAATTAAGACTTGCCCAGCATGACGTCCGCCAGGAAGCGCAATGCGCTCTCTGTGCGGGTGGGGTGGATTCCCTCAGCCAGGAGTGCGCTTTTTTGTGCATGCGCGCAAAAGAACGCACAGACCTCCCTGAGGCTAAGTGCTGCCTCAGGGAGATCGGCGCCAAATTTTAAAAATGTTAAATATAGAAAAATAAAAGGTCCTTTAACGAGTTCAATTACTTTTTAAATGGCCTCAATTAACCATTGATAGGTCGGCAGGCGCACAGCTAATTCGGCTGCGCCCCCACCGACCTGAAAATTAAAATGACGCGGGGTGAGGTCGGGAGTTCCGCCTGACATCATCCTGTATCATTTTACGTGTCGGCACAGGCCCGCCCCCCCCCCACTTGCCAACCTCAATATCCTGCCCATAGGTTAAGCTTGATGTGATGTTACTGCAAGCCATGGTGCCCTATTCTGTTTACCATAGGTACTCCGATGTCATAGTATTGTGATTAAAGATGCTGTGGGATTTACATCAATAAATACAAATATTTGATTTTCTTTGTTCATAGATGCAACATTGTAGTTAAAGTATTTGAAAATGTACAGGAGGTGAAATTGGTCTTTCGCAGTAGAGCCAAACCGGAAGGTGAAGTGTGGTGAAGCGGCAGTTTGTATTTGCACCACAATTCTTTCCTTTTCCATCTAAGCCAATGCCGTGTTGTAAAGTTACTGATTCAACATGAGCCTAATTTACCTTACTAGTTTTGACCAGTTCGACACCGCGAGTTGCTTCACCACACTCGCTGTTAGATAACAGAGCTGTCAGTTGAAATAGAAACGGAAGACGCAGGAAGCACACAGCAGGTCAACAAAAGAGAAAGAAAGTTTCACGTGTTCGAGTGGGACCCTTCATTGGAACTGATGAAGTGTCACATCCAGTACATCAGATCTGGATTTCAGCACAGGAGTTTCCAATGAAATACATGTTATCACTTCACAAACTAATTTACTCCTCCTATATTGTCCTCATGAAATTTCAGATACACCCCTTCTTTCTCCCCTTGTCCCAAATAACATGTTTAATCTTTACAGCCACAGTGCACCACAGAATTTATTATTCTCACAATAATAATTTTGTTCTTTATAGAGTAAAATTTGAGCCCGGAACATACACTTACCCTGAAAATGCTCAGTTATAGAGGGCACATTTTAATATGCTACAGGCATTATACAAGCACTAATTATTATTGTTGCTTGATGCTGGGAATCTGGGTTGATCTGTGATTTGAAATCCAGCACGAAATTGAAACAGCCGCCAAAATGCTTGTTGGGTACATTTCAGGCAGTTGTGGAATACTTCTCAATCCTTCAAACAGCTGTCAAAATGAAAAACATTGTTCTTGCAAATCATTAAGAAACATGCTATTTTTCTCTTTCTCTTGATGTTGAACATTACAAAATAAATCACTTCTTCATTTGTAACCTTCTCTAAATGATCTTGCAAATCCACAACAGATTGCTCCAAGAATCGTTACATGGAAATCTCCTAAATTAAACTTGTAAATGTTTAGCATGAATGGGGGAGCCCTGTCCGCTTTTTTAAAAATTCCTTTCAACTATAATACTATTGTACCCATGTCCGAACATCTGCATTTCAATTATCTTTCGACCCAAACAGTTATATATTTTGTTGCAAGAATTCACCTGCGAAATGTAATGAATATTCTGATGTCAACAAGGAATATGAAAAAAGCACAATTTGGGGTTCCGTTTTATTAACCTATATTGATAACCCAGTCAAAGAGACAGAGAATAATATATCTAAGTTTGCCGACGATACAAAGCTAGGTGAGAGGACACAAAGAGGCTGCAAAGACCTATAGACAGATTAGGCAGGTGGGCAACAATGGAGTATAATGTGGGGAAGTGTGAGGTTATTCACTTTGGTCATAGGAATAGAAAAGCAGAGCACTTTCTAAAAGGTGTGAAACTCGTAAGTATTGATGTTCAGGGAGACTTGCATGTACTTGTACAATGAACACAAAAAAGTTAGCATGCAGGTACATCAAGCAATTAGGAAAGCAATTGGCATGTTGGCCTTTATTGCAAGGGGTTTGGAGTATAAGAATAAGGAAGTCTTGCTACAATTTTACAGGGCTTTTGTGAGTTCACACCTGGAATACGTGTGCAATTTTGGTCTCCATATTTAAAGAATATATGTTTGCATTGGGTGTAGCACAATGAATGTTAATTAGATTGGTCCCTGGGATGAGAGGCTGTGTTAATTGCACTTATATTCTCTAGGATTTGTAAGAATGAGAAACTATCACATTGAAACATTCAAAATTATGAAGGGGCATGACAGGGTTGATACTGAGATGTTGTTTCCCTTAGCTGGGGAATCTAGAACATGGGAACAGTCTTAGGATAAGGGGCTGATCCTTTAGGGCTGAGATGAGGAAAAATTCCTTCATCTCAGAGGGTTGTGAAGCTTTGGAATTCCCTACCACAGATGGTTGTGGATGTGCGTTTAAGGCTAAGTTGGGCGGATGTTGATGTTTCAGAGAATCTAGGGAAATGGGGAACAGGTGGAAAAGTGAAATTGAAGCCCAAGGTTAGCTATGGTCATGTTAGTGGCGGAGCAGGCTCGATGGGCTGTATGGTCTACTTGTGCTCCTATTTCTTTATGTTCTTATGTTAATGCTCGAAGTGTATGAAGTGGACTTTATTATAAAGGAGTTACAGCAGCTGATATTCACAATTTTACAGGTGAAGAATGCAGTACAGAATTACCTAATCCCATCATTGCCTCAATCTCCGGCTTGTGTGGAAACAATGCGAGTTTACATTATTCTACCAGAGCTCATCGCTGTGCTGGAAGAGCTAAGGGACACAACAATGCTGACGGACTCTTTAAACAAAGCCATTCTCTCACTTAGAACAAGTTCTTTCAAAGTTCTTGGTAAGCTTTTTTTAGTGTATTTTAAACATTTAAACATAATTAAAAACACTTATAGTCACAATTAAAAGAAAATAATTCGGAAATCAAATTGACTTCCACACTTCATATATTCCAACAATGACAATGCTTCAAAAAATACCCCATTGATGGTAAAATACCTTATGGTGCTCTGAGGCTGTGAAAGGCATTGTAGAAACACTGATCTGTCTATCCATATGGCCTTCAGGGGCTGAACATCTTGGGTGATCAAAATTAGACAAGGTACTTAAGCACTGGTGCATCTCCTGCACAGAACTTTAGCAGAAACACTTGTGTAAACACGGTGTTTCTGCTGAAGTTAAGATAAGCAATTCGGAGAATTCTGGAGGAAATTATCAGCTGTAAAAGAAGATACTATTTTTTCCGGTACCACTGCGGGATACTGTGAAGCAAACTTGTGGGTTTGGGTGTGTATGTGTGTGTGTCTGTGTGAGTGTGTGTGTGTGTGTATGTGTGTGTGTGTGTGTCTGTGTGAGTGTGTGTGTGTGTGTGTGTGTGTGTGTCTGTGTGAGTGTGTGTGTGTGTGTATGTGTGTGTGTGTGTGTGTGTGTGTACGCGACTAATTTAATTATACTGAAGACAGTCAGATTGCAAGATTTAAATCATCAAAGGGTTAGGTGTAAAGCTGGCAATTTTGAAGTAGAGACAAACGAGGTAAGATGGGATACCAGTAGATACAGTATGAATACAAATTTGCATTAGGAGATAAATGAGGAGCGAATTTTTAACTATTGAATTTTAAAGAGAGAGAAAAGGAAGTTTTACAACTGGAAAAGATCATAAATAAAGCAAAATGATTAAGTTTATTTTTCCTGAAAGCAGTGGCCATAAAGACAACATGAAAGAATTTTAGATTCTGGGAAAGGTAACTTTCAAAAGAAACTTAAGAACAATGGGTTTAAAGATGAAAGGGAAAATATATTTAAGGAAAGATTGAAAGCTGTATGAGGTGTATGGCCATGTGATCTTGAAGAGTGTGCTGTGTAAGCACTGTCCTGTGAAGGAAGCAATTTCTAGGCACCCCAGAGAAGTGTCTGGTCATTCCAAAAGGCAAGATTTTGTTATAAACCCTTGGATTTGCATTGTTAAGGGAGAAAGACCTTGTGAAAAACCTCACTTAGAGCAACATGGGTGCCTTGTGGTAATATTACTGGATGTTTTATAGATTAAGAATCTATAGGGACTGTTGCCTGGAAAAGGGTGTTTATTTGTGAGTCTAGCTAAGTAGAAGTCTTTTGGGAAATGTTATAAGACTAAATTTAACTGTGTAACTATAATCTTCTGTGTTTAAATTTTATTTTCTTTTGTTAATAAATGTTTTAATTTAATATTTAAAAACTCCAAAAGTGATAGTGGAATCTTTACTTCTGACTTCAGTACACATACCTTCTCATAATAAAAATATTGATTGCAAATCGTTGTGATAGCTTGGTCAAGTTTCCCTCTTGGATTTGGTCAGCCCAGCAATTACCACCTGCCATATCATAACACAGCAAAGGGCTGATACGGTTGTTTTAAGCTTAGCACCCACTTTATAGTTCATCATGCTGTTTGCTTTTTTGAGGGTTTACCATCTGATCTGCTGTGTTTTATTCTGCATGAACATTTCTGTGCTCTTTCTTGACTAGAGTGTTGGTGGAGTACGATGCCTGATTATTTCTTCAAGCGCCTTGTGAGGATGTATAAAAAAGAATCAAATCGACTTCTTCAACTCGCCATGGAGGACACTTCAAAAGTCAGCTCCAAACTACATGATTCATTAAAAATTTTGCAAGCACTTTACAAGGTAGGTGCAAGTTTAAGTGAGTCCCCCTTCACTTTGTTCCACCTTTAGCTGTCCTGTGCCCATGATCTGGAACTGAGCTTGCTACCTCCCTTCCCAATCTTCAGATGAATCCTGAAACCCTATTTCTTTGACCAGTCACCTCCCTTCACTCTCTTTGCACTATTATTTCCGTTTGTTTTTCACTCTGTAAACACCTTACAATGTTTTACTATATGTGAAGGAATCTTATAAATCTAAAATTGCAGTTACACTTAGAATGCAACTGGGTCAGGGTTGAGTAACATCGCACTTACCATTAGATGGATACTGTAGCCTCAGTATACCTAATCCACCCAACAGGGACAGGGTGAATTCAGTTTGGATGCCCATTCTGCACCCAGTCTGAATGAACTCTGTATTGAAGTCAATGGAAAAGTAAAATCAGACATGGTATAAAATGGACGTTTGGCCATATTCCATCAGTTTCTTGTTAAAATTGAGGCATTTGTAAATTGCTCCTATCAAGAAATCACAGGCCCACTTCTCACAATTTTTCAACAAGAGTGAGACTGTCAAAGTGTCATTCACAAGGTCACCTCTCACAGTTTTCTCTTGGATGTTATACCTGTCATTGTTCAGGAGTAAATACTTTTAATTTAACCTATAACAGAGCAACTTATACGTCGTCTGTTGGGGGAAATGAGACTTGATGGACCAATTGGCCTTTCTCATGCTGTGCCTCTTATAGTAACCAATGCTCCTGCTAAACTGCATGAGTATGCTGCCATGCAGCAGCCTGGAATACCAGGAGGGGCTTGTTCTGTTATGAAGATTTCACATGCACAAATTAATGTAAAGAGACCATGCATTGGAAAAAACTGGCCACGCACAACAAGAAAATTTTAAAGGGAGCATTGATAGTAACAGAAGAATTGTTAATCATGAAAGACCAAATATTGTCTAATCCACCTTCTAGTGTTCTTCTAGTCACATGATACAATGATAATGGACTTGACAGCTAATCATGGCAATCAGTCTCTATCGATTAATCTACAGCAGAGCCAGTCATAACAGGAAGGAAACCCTAGAATGTGATCATTTTTGGAACTGGTCCAAATTCATCTGTTCCACCCAAGCATGCTACACTTACCACACGTCATGTCTCAAATTGCTCCTGTACTCTATCACAAAATATTCATTAATGTTTAATTCCACCCTGGCAGATAAACTCGAGCAGATGTACAAAGATCACAGAGAGACATTTTTGCATTCCTGTAATGGAAAATTTAAAGGTAGGTGGATAAATATTTCTATACAAGGTTGAACTGAAAATTATCCCAAGGCTTCCTGTTTTTCCGGACATTCATATTAAGGGGCAGATAACCCAAGGCACCTTCTGGCACACTCCTGCTGCAACCCCAATGGCAACATGTTGGAAAAGCTGGAAAATAGGCTTGGAGTTTCTCTGTTGCTGTCTTGAAGTCTATAATAAGCATTTTGGCAAAGAAATTGGTAAACAAAATTTATGGCAATTTGAGAAGTAGAGTTGGCTGATGCAAGGAGGTTTCCCTGCAGGACCAGCTGCAAAACTGCAGTGCCACCACTGGCAGGGAGGTGTACTACAGCTGGACATGTTTACATAGGCAGTTCCATTACAAATGTGGAGGTCAGAGCTCATAATAGCAAAGTTCAACACAACATCATAGCTTGTCCCACGTGTTTGTTTCTCCTCCCCTTGGGGAATAATGAGATAGTGGTAGAAGGGTTAGGAAGCTAATTATCAACGTGTTGAACTGAGTTATACATACCCCTTCTTTAGCCAATAGATCCAGAAGCAGGACTTGAGCCCACGGCTTCTGAGTTAGAGGCAGTGTCACTACAAACTGAGCCACCAGACCTCCATAGAAAATTGTAGAAACATGTGGCCATAAGAAGTAAGATTTTATAGACAGCATGCATGCAGCCAGGATATTTTCAAATATATAATGGTCATAAATGTTTGATAACAGTTCCAGTGGAAGTTTGAATGCTGCTTCACACTTTACCAATCTAAACATGCAAATCATTGCCTTAAACAACGCTTGTAAAAGAAAGTTGGAATTACAGAATCTTACAGAACAGAAGGGAGTCATTTGACCCTTTGTGTCTGTGCTGGCTATTTGAAAGAGCTACAGGAATTAATCCGACTCTTCCCTGCTCTTTCCCCATAGCCCTGTAAATTTCATCTTATCAGGTATTTAACCAACTTTTTTTTGGAAGTTACTATTGAATCTGCTTCACCACTCTTTAAGGCAGAGCATCCTGGATCATTACCACTTGCTGCACAAAAATAATTCTCATTCCCCACATGGTTCCCTGATTTGTCAGTTGTTTTAAAAAAGATATACCATTAAGCTTCAGTGCTGATTAGGTGTTGATGGGGACACGCTAAGTGGTCTAATAAAATGGAGAGAATATGACCTGTAACTAAAGCTCCATGTTATATTATGATAAGACACGCTTTTGTTTCCCAGTGTGTGCCATTTCTAATAGACCTGTTGTATAGTGAGGAGCATCTTCATTTTGGAAAGGCGTTTGGTTACATTGGTGGGATGAACATTAAAGTTTATTTCAATGGACAGAGAACAATGTGAAAAGCAAGGCTCAGCATCTGAAATGCTCACATTTTCCCTGCTGGATTTGATTTAATATTTAATGATATCAAGCACAAAGCAAGGTACTTGTACACCGATTCTCACTTTTATCTATTTTCATGTTATTGTTTTCAGGCATTTGCTGCGAAATGGATTCCTGTCGATCCCCAAGCTTTGATTATTGAGGTACTTTTCAAGTTACTACAGTGATATGTGAAGATGGCTAGAAAGTGAATAGAGATAGAAATTCAAAAACATTTTATACAAAATCATTAATTAATTCCTTACAATTGAGGATATGATAAATGAATGCTTCCCTCATTTCTGTTTTTTATCGTGGTTGCACATCAAATTGTGTGCAGTTACCTGCCATGGAAATGGTGCATAAAGTTTATTATTTAATAGGCCAGCCTTCATGAAAAAAATGTTTAACAACGTTTTTCTGCGGGCTTGACAAGGAAGCCAGATAAGCCATGTGTCAAACTTGCTGGTGCCATGCGCAGGCGAGATAGCTTTTGCAGCCAGATATCATGCTTGGCAAAGTAGTGCAGTAGTCTGCCATTGCCTCCTGCAGTACGGCTGACCAGGAGTCTCTCCTGCTCTTACCACCTGCTATTAGGCATGCTGGAAGGATTTACAGGCTGATAATCAACCTGTTTGGCCTCACTATGAACACATCTTCCATGGCCATCATGTCCTGAAGTGGTACTTGAACCCAGAGGTAGGGAACACTACCACTGCACCACAAGGCCTCCCTTCAACATAATTGCTACACTTCCTAATATGAACTACCTCGACTTGATTTCAAAAAAGATAAACCATGCAGACCCGTAAACATTCTGTTCCAATTGGATGGGTCTGTAATTCATAATGTGAACAGTATGAAATCCCAGGTATTAACGTCTGTTATGACCGATGCAGTTGGTAAAGCTGAGTTATTTAAAATTCCCAGAGGGAAACTTTAAACAACTGTCATAACCTATAACTTTAACTGTTATGTTTGAGATGCGACTCTAAATTCAGAAATAAGACCACCAGTTCTCGAGGTTTTACATGAAATTAAATGAAACATTTTATTAATTTACACAGGTTAAAATATATATGCACATGGCTTCAAATTACTACTATCAAAACTTTTGACAAATTCCCAAACTAATCTCTATTAAGCCAACAGCAACCCATAGGCTTAACCAAACACCAGGCAAAGCATTTTCACCTTATGAATTGAAAATGAGGTTCTTTTCACTTTGGTTCTTGTGGAGACAGTTGGAGGCTTGCAGCTGCCTTTTGATCTTACATTGCCTCTCTTCTGCACATCCAAAAACTGCTAAAGTTATACCTACCACCACTGATTGAATGCAATACCAGCCTCTTTGAACTCCACTTTCTAACAATGAAACCCCTTTCATCGTACCAATTTTATTAGTAATATAAACATATTGCTTGGTAGCTGCTAGATAGGTGTCAGTTTTCACCCCACTTCTTGAATGCTCTTTTCAAAAAAAATGCAAATGCCCTCAACCTCTCTGTTTACATCTCAAAACTAGTGCATATCAAAGCACCCAGACTAGCTGGCTTTAATCCAATTAAGACACACACACAGACTCAGCCTCTATTTTAAAAGAAAAATATTTTCCAAAGTATTATATACCTTTGTAGCTTCATGACATTGTCCCAAACATTCAGTGTGCAGTAAAATCAAAAACATGTTGATATGACAAAGAAAATGAAAAAAACAAGATTAGAAATTGTTACAACCAGTTGAGGATGAGTGCCAGGACTTCCCTTTTTTTTGTTCCTTGATTGATACTAACAGTTTTTCTTAAGGATGAATGTGTCAATTTAGTGTATGTACTTAAACGTTTACATGCTGACTGCAAAGAATTCAGTCCAGCAGGCTTTCTTGAGTTTAAACACAAAGGGGTTAGTTTCTATTGTGTCAAAAAATCACCCAAGTGAAAGGTACAAAAATACTTTAAAAGGTAAACACACATCCCAACTGTCGCAACATAACACATAACACATAAGCATTCAACATTATAAGTTATACAATAGAGGAGGTTAACTTTTGGCCAAATTAAGATCTAATGATTAAAGACAAGAAAAATAGAGAGTTTACTGATTATGAGTCCTTCGCTGCTGTTTGTTGTTGAGGCAGTTCTTTAAACAGTGGTGCTTGGATTTTCCCTTAATATGCTGGCTTGGAATTTTGAAGTCTCCTTCAGAATTTATCTGCCTGTTGTCCCCAGTATGATATAAAAAGGCAGAGTCTATTTCAATTGAATTGGCCCATTCTGCAGTCTTCTTCTGACTTGTTACAGTAACCAGCAGAAAAGTATATAATCATAGCTTTTCACACATGGGGTTTTGGTCATGTGACAGCTGTGACTGGCGTACAGTGGAGGTGATCCATGTTAACAAAAGACCTTTGACCTCCCCTTGTCAAAGCTATCAAACTGAAACAGATAAGGGCCCTTAGGACCCTCCTTGCATAAAGAGTTTCATTAGTCTTTCATTGTTCCTGGTAGGTTCTGTAGTCAGAAAATCTAGTGTCCCATTGTTCTTAACTTTTGTAGAGAGTTTAGACAATTGCAGATGTAAAGCCCATCAGGGGAACTGCCTATAGCTGTCTTCTGGCAAATCCATGTTCAGAAGTTTTCAGACTTGGCCAATTTATAGGTCAGGTGACTTCTGCAGCCATTTTAAAGTCAGTGACTTTGCCTGACGCAAGTCCTTTTAACAAAGTTCAATATATATCTGACCAGCCAATGAAATGAAAGATTAATATTCCACACATACATGACACATCACCATGACAAAATTAATATCGGGAACTGGTAACACAAGAGCAGAAGCCCTGGATTCCAACCAGACTGACCATTCATTCATATCCAGCCTCTACTGAAACTTGAATTGTGCCTTCACGATTGTCCTGTTCTAAGACGGGGTTCTTAATGGAATACATCAACAAGGTCATGTATGTCATTCAGGAAAGCCGATACATTTGTAGCAATGTAAAAAAGTCACACACATCCATTTTCTGGTCACACTATATGATCTGTGATGTTGGTTTTGTGTTTTCTTCACAGCTAATGAATAGCAATTTCAGGTCAATATGTAAGGCTTACCATTGCTTCTCAGCAGTTCACAACGTAAGTTATCTGTGCTGAATGTTTTTGTGAATGATGATCATTTTGTTTTGTGATTTTCTCTTAATTCCATGCGGTGAAATTTATGGGGCGGATGGGACCGAGAAGTCCGCTAGCATCGCCCTGAGCAGAAGTCCGGCTTCCCCAATGTAATAATATGCTGGGGGTGGCCTTAACTGGGCCAGAGGAGGACACCCCACTGCTCAGGGACAGGACGTCCCGCCCCAGAGAGCTGCTGCCCAATCTGATTGCAGCAGCGCCAGGATTGATTAGTGGCCACTGCTGGGACTACAGGCCGTCCCTGAAGATGGATTGCCATGGATCTTGGAGCTTAATGGGTTTTGGACGAGCTTGCGTGACAGACCTCAGCGAAGGAGAGTGAGGGGGTATGGGTGTTGGCTTTTAGAGACTGAGGGGTTGGGGCGAATAAAGAGGGGGGGGGGGTGCTACAGCCTTGGTGAGATACCCCTGATGGTCACAGGGAGGCACCAAGGAGATACCCCCACCTTCCTGCCTGTGAGTGAAAGCTGGTAGGCTGCTGGCCACTCCCCCACTTTCCCTCCTGCAGACTGAAAATTTGTGGCAGAGGTAGATTGACGCCCTTAAGTGGGCATTAATTGGCCACTTAAGGGCCTCAATAGGGCTAAAGGTGAACGGACTGCCTGATACCTTTCCTAATCCCATAACATGGGGGACAGGATGGGTGTCAGTGGGAAGGCAGCAGGTTAGCTACCCGCTCTATTTTGTGTGCCCTCCTTGCTTTCAAATACGCTGGCCGTGGGTCATAAATTTCACCCTCATGAAACAGTTCGGGAGACCAACTCTCAGGCCACATTAAAATTAGTTATGATAAGGTGTGAGACTCGTCCTCTTGTTGCTCTTTCACAGTGAGCCAGCTGAGAATTCTAACTTTGCATGGTAACTGAGAGTGCGAGGACAGTGAGGATGTGAGGATCCTTGAGGGGATGAGGGATTTTATCCACAAGGTTAAGTTGGAGAAGCTGGGTTTGTTCACCTTGGTGCAAAGGAGATTGAGGGGAGATTTGATAGTGGTGCACAAGATAATGACATATTTAGATAATGAACATAGGAATGTAGGACACAGGAGCAGGAGTAGGCCATTTGGCCCTTCAAGCCTGCTCTGCCATTCAATAAGATCATATCTGATCTGGCTGTGGTCTCAATTCCACTTTCCTGTCTGCCCCCCATAATTCTTGATTCCCTTGTTTGTCAAAAATCTATCTAACTCAGCCTTGAATAAATTCCATGACCCAGCCTCCATTGCATCCTGGGGAAGAGAATTCCACAGACTAACGACCCTCTGAGAGAAAAGAAAAACAGCCTTGATGCAGTTTTAACTGGGAGATCTCTTATTCTTAAACTGTGCCCCCCCTAGTTCTAGTTTCCCCCACAAGTGGAAACATCCTCCTGGTCGCTACCCTCTTAGGCGCCCTCAGGATCTTTTAGGTTTCAATAAGACCATAAAAGTCTGGCCCTAATGTAGAAACACTAAAGTTACTGACTCAAAAGTGATTCAAACGTTGAAATTGCTGGTGACCAGAGTAATGAAATCTCAATAACAATACCAAGTGTGCAAGGAATTGCCACAAACCTTTTGAGCTGAGGCTCTGTAACCTCCCAGCTCTATCCAGGAAGGACAGTCAAGTGTCAGGATGGTTCTTGGTCAATCAGGCTTACCCTTGTTTCTATGATAATCACTCCACTTGGAGTGCCAACCTCACCAGTTGACTATTATTACCATGAGGCCTATTCATCAACCAGTGTGATCCAAGAGAGGACTATTCTGGTTTCAACGAGAAGCTTCCAGTGCCTTGAGAGTTCGGTAGAAGCGCTGAAAGATGCTCCAAACAGGCCTCTCACAATATGCTTACTTACTTCACGATATACTGAGAAATGCTCAGAAAGAAAGGGAAGTTAAATTCCTGGAGGGCATGCTCCTGGATTCCGAGGATCATAGAGAACTGCGCGTTCTTGTTCTGAGACTGCCAGGAATACCTGTAGGCGGATTATTAGTATTACAAAATGTATGGTCTAAAAGTTCCTCTTGGCAAATTTCCATCCCTGCATCTCCTTAGTTTTCATTCCAACTCTAGTACTTCCAGCACAGAGAGATATTTATTGTGTTCCCGTAATCAAATATACCACTTGACTCCAAGCAGGCCTCATAGGAACCAGTGAGCTCCATGAGCAGCAGATCCACCTGAGGCCCTAGTGTCACAAGAGGTGATTGGCTGCTGGATTGGACAAGAGCCTTCTGGGACTGAGATGGCTGCCTTGTCATGGCGACGGAGCCCTGGGGAGGACACACTCTGGGTAGCAGTGTGACTGCCGGGGCAGCCTGGCCTGGTCTTCTATATGTACTTTGAGAGGGCCTTGGCAGGAGACCTGGCATGTCCATTATCCTGAGAAACATCTCCGCAATGTTGGCCAACTTCAGCTCTGCCTTTGATACTGTGCTGAAGTTACAGTGGGAGATCAGTGAAGGCTCCAAAGAATTTTAGGGCTATAGTGATCCTGACCATCTGCACTTTCCAGTTTCCGAGTTTACCTCAGATTGCCCCATTTGTTTCAGTTCACTTTCTGCATTTTATTGCTTACATAACAGAAACTTCTGTTCTCAAAACAGATCCCGTTCACCAAATTTCTTTTGGGAAGTTCAAACCTGAAACATTTGACGTAAGGTTTGCATAGTTAGTCTCTTAACTAAGTTCGCTTCCAATTACTCACAGAATCTGGTATATTTCTACACAATCTTGAGGAATTTTGAGCAACATGTGCTCGACTGGACATTTTTGCACTTTGTGTAGATTTTCCTGTGTGGGGGGGGGGGCGGAATTGCTATCTATTTATCAGCTCTTCAGAAAGCAGTTTAAATATATCACACATGAAGTACTGAGATTCGCACTGTCCCACGTTCATAGACGAGCGGTGAACTGGAGCAGTAAGACAACGTCCATTGCAAGTCCAAGTTGAGGGAAATATTTCAGATGGGACTCATTTGTTGCTTTGTAAAGTATATGCTAAACACATGTAACTGGCTTTGATCAGCAGACAAAACATGTTTCTTGCTTCCATAGATCCAACGGCAATTAATTGCATATCCTTGCATCTTTAATATGAAAACGAAGCTTGAAGTATTGGCTATGGAATCCATGACAATGAAAAGGGTATGTATTAAACTGTGTTTTTATCTGATATTTGAAAACCTGTACAATATGTGGAGTGAAGTGCTTTTCAACATAATGGCACTTCAGGAGCTTTAGGTTATGTCACAAATTGTAAGAGAGCAGCTCACATTTTTCGCTAACTGCGTCCCTGAGTTTTCATCAGCTGCGATCTTGTCAGTTATGTCGAGATTAATTTTGCTGGTGTCCTCCAACACTGACCCCATCAGAGCATGCATGGAGCACTGAGAGTTGCTCATGCTAGAATGTATGTATCTTGAGTGCGCACTAAGCTGCCCTCTCAGGTGGATGCAAAAGAAATCGCACGGCAATATTTGAAGAAGGGGTTGGTAGTTCTCCTGCTATTATGACCAGAATTTATTGCTCAACAACATCACTGAAGCACATCATGTGGTCATGTATGTGCAAATTGGCTGTCACGTTTCCTGCACAACAACAGTGACGATACTTCAAAAAGCATTGCATTAGCTGTAAAGGGCTTTGAGATTCCAGTGGCCGTGAGAAACACAATATAAATGCAAACCTTTCTTCTTTCAGTTAATACTGCAGATACAGGTTTCAAGGAAAACAATTCTTCAGGACACTCTGAAAGGCTTAAGAGTGAGCAGATCAGTCCCTCATTGCCTTGCACTTCAGGTACAAAACTAGTTCCTATCAATAAATGGTTAGGATTGTTTTCACATGAAATTTTTTTTGTATCTAATCGTCAACTAGCCATGACTAAGTGAAAATAGTTTTTCCATATTAATTGATGTCGTTAGGCATTGTAGACAAGGTCAAATGATGTGATTCAGATCCCATTTTAAAGTCTTTATTGTTGGCCAATACTTCAGCGAAATGTGTGGCAATTTGGGAAACAGAAGTTGAGTCAGTTGTGCAGAGATGATTTTCTACAGTACAGGCTCAGTAGGTTGGAGGCTATTGCAGCCGCTAGGGGGAATGGGGGAGTGGGGGCTCGGTGTAACTGCAGTTTGATACGCTCATATAAATTTCCATTCTGAATGTGCACATGGGATTATTGTACCCCAGGGTGCACAAATTTAATTCTATCCCCACTTTTAAATGATATATTCCTTCCTTATGTTTATATAGTTGTTAGATTTGACCTTATTTGGTGTTAGCTAGTAATTTGAAAAACAGGGAAATAGAGCACAGGATTATCTCCGCAGGAGAGGCTGGGGAGGTGGGAGATGCAAAGCAGGTGCTACAGTGCCACTGCTGGTGGGTGAGTATGATTACAGCGTGACAAGTTTACACAGGCAGTTTCCATTATAAATAAGGGGTTATAGTGGAGAAAGTTGACAAGTGCACACAGACAAAAAGGACCTAAAAATCTAGGCCTTTGATCTGTCACTATGGACACGTCGGGGGTGGGGAGAAGGCATTAGGCAAGGGAAGAAGCTCCGGCCAGTCATGAATTTAACATGACCAACTTATGCCAACAAGCTTTTGCTGTGTTCATCAGCTGCATTGAGGTGATCAGTACAGGAGCCTGACACAATTGGTCAGGAGTGCACTTAAAGATTCAGCCTTAGACTCCTAGGTTCCACTTCTGTCAGCAGGAGTTTGGTTGGGCTCCTTTCATCCTTGTATACCTAATGCTTGGTAGATTCCCAGCTGGGGTCCTTCTTGATAGATTCCCAGCCATGCCCTGTCTGATGCTGGCAATGCTGTCTGGGGCAGATGGAAGTTCTGCTGCAAATAAAGCCTGATGCAAAATAAATGGCCTGGACCAGCCTGTCAGAGTTCCAGCCTAATTGACGGAATTGCTATTGTCCTCCTGCCCTACTTATGTAGTTAGAATGTGCTGGGAAACCCCATTGATTTTCAGGGCCAAGGCTGTTAATGTTATATAAGCTTGCAGTTAACCGATTCCCTATTTGCAATGCTATGGAGATCGATCAGCCCTCTGCATATATGGTGACTTATCAGTTCTTAACTGCCAGCTAATGGGAAAAAAAACAAGACCAACAAGCGTATGGTTGTTTATAAGCTAGCAATACATCAGGAATGTGGAATTTGTATGTATGTGTAGGAATTCTTAGACAGCAGGGTTTCTCAAGCCCTACCCAAAGACTCAGCAGGGAACATATCCCCACTTCTACCGACTTCCCCACAGCCAGATAATGTTCGGAGGAGCATTAATTGGTTAAGGTTAAGACTTCTGACCCCATCTACAGAGGAAGACCCACCTTAGATAGATGCTGACCGATCCGATTGGCCGGCAGCTCTGTGGTCCCAGCATCACCAGATTTGAAGTTGGCTGGCAGGCCACAGTGAAAGGGGTAAGATAGGGGGTGGGTGGGAAGTTGGGTTTGCGAGGCCGGGGGGGTGGTGGGGGGGGGGGTGCGGTGGGGGGTGGGTGGGGGACATTAAAGTGTGGAGTATGACCTTGATGGGGGGGGAGCTGTTTCCAGTGGATGCAGGGGACCCCCACCCCCCAACCCCCCCCCCCAAAGGAGGCTGCCCCCTCCCCCTGCCCTTCTTTTAGTTTGATAGCAGCCCACACAGTAAAAGCTGCCGGGCTGCCCACCTGGTGTGGACTTCCCCTTGCCGTGCATTAACTAGCGGCAGGGATGGGATAAGGCACATAAGTGGCCTCAATAGGCCCAAGGGAAGCTGGGCATTCTGCCACATCCATCACCCCCCATTAAATGGGAGGTAGGTCAGGGCCGGTGAGTAGGCAATGGACAGACCAGATGCTGGATTCATGACTCCACCTTCCCACAACCCCCAAGCCCCCCCCGCCCCCCAAACCTTCAAGCCGGCCAACGGGGCACCATAAAATTCCACCCTATATATAATTGCACCACACTATATAAAAAGAGAAAGAGAACACTAAAGGACATCAAAAGACAAAATTTTAAAGTGTCAAAAGTGTTTTATTCTTGTTGGTCCCATTTCAGGTCCAATTTAAAGGCGAACCATGTTTTGGCCATGGGGTATCTCAGGAACTCTTCACCCTCTTTAGTCGGGAGCTGCATAGCAACGGACAGATATTTCAGCGCTCCGAAGATTCCGGGCTGCTTTGGTTCCCCAGCTGGGTAAGGCTTATTATACTGCATGAACCGTGAAAGAAATTTCAAAAAGCAGGCCAGCAGAGGTTTTGCTCCCTTCCTTTGTACTTCTGATACCCAGGGTAGTGGATTTTAATACACGGGGGTCGAGTCACAATGTGGGGACCGCAGCCCTGATGGCATGAAGTTATTAACGCCTGAAAAAAAAATGCAGTAAAGAGATGCTACTCCAACAGTTCTTCCTGTTGGTAATCTGCACATCTTGGCCTGAATTTCTTTGGAAAATTCCTGACTCCACAAACCCAACTCGGGCAATGAATTGTGCAGAATCTTCAGATTTCTGTTCCGAGGTAGGGGAGTGTGTGGGAGGGTCACGTGCGTTAACAGGTGTCGCACCCGCCATTCCCGGAAAGAGTGCAGAGGCAGTCACAGGGGCTGCCGGGTGCAGAGGTAGGCTGTTTAAAAGCCCCACCTCTCTGCTCCGGGGCCTTGTACCATCTGAAAATAAAATGATAAAAGCAAAAACAACTCTCAAGCACTCATCCCCTACACACTCCCAATGCCCCATTCATGCTAACTCAAGCCCTTCTACCCACCCCCATGGCCCTTCATACCTTCCATGCTAACCTATGCCCCTCTATCCACTTCCCCTTTATCACTCCTATGCCAACTCATGTCAACCCATGACCTCCTCACTCATCCTCATGGCCCTTTCTAGCCCCTGTGACAGCTTATGCCAACCCATGCCACCCTAACCTTTTGCCTTTACACCCTCCATGCCAACCCACCCAGTATCTACCATGGGAAAACCTCAAGAACCATGGTTAGATGAAATAAAATAAGGTTCTAGGTGTCTGTTGCAGACTTTATTTTTAAAAGCATTCATAAATACTCATTCAATATATTTGAACCCCTTCAACTACTTAATCCCTTATAAAAACAAGTATTTCGTTCAAATACTCACTTCCTGATGAAAGCACACATTTGCATTCATAGCCCCATATCAAAGACTTTATAACCACTAGGAGCTATCAATCAAACTGTAAACATTACTAACCCTAACTCCCCATTACAATAATGACAGGTTGTGGAATCAGCCATGCAGCACTAATCCTATAATGATAACCCCAGGCTTATGTTAACAAACTGAGTGAAATAGCAAGCATGTTTATTTTCAAACTGCAGACTCTTTCCTTTCGAAAATTTAAAGGGCAGTTATATTTAAATGCCTCGACAGCTTCACAGTTCCTTGTTTATCTACTTTTTACACACATTCTGGACTAATTTTACCAATCACAAAGGGCACCTGACCTCTCCTAAAGGGCACCTGACCTCTCCCAAAGGTATACATGAACCGCTCCAATAAAGTACCCTGCCTCTCCAAATAACTCCAGCAACTTTAGACCTTATGCTCAAATGTCTAAAGACCACAAATTGTGTTATGGACATTTTAATAACAAAAACTGCATCTGTTTGAAAGTAGCTGCACTTTTTACTGTGCAGCTACCTCTGTGCACAATGGATGTGAAAACTACAACCCTCCCCCATCGGTGCAAATTCAGGCCATGATTCCTTAGGTACCTGGGCAAGTCACTACGCTTGATGATTGAGGAAGTTCCTATGCCATAAGAATCCACCCTTTGGCCTCTCATGATAACTAGGGATGGGCAATGAATACTGGCCTTAGCAGCTACACCCACGTCCCATGAACAATAATAAGATTTTAAAACCGCTGCTCCATAGCAGTCCAGTGGGACTGTACCATTCCTATTTCCTGTGTGCAGCTTAAATACCAGCACTACTGCACCTCCAAGTGCAACAAAACCTGAGCATTATACAGGTGGGCTGTATGAGTACATGCTCGCAAAATTCCCAATATGCAGCCAAGGTTGGGACTCCAGTAATGTGTAAGCAGTGGAATGTTGTTTTTCGTGGTAAATTTTAAAATTTATGGATTTAGTATTAGATTGTTGGTGAAGCTGAACCACATGGAGGTAAATATCCCGAACAGGATAAAACTCAATCACTTACAGGTTTTGTATTTCAGACATGGGTTACTCAGAAATAAATGTCTTGGTGACTTAGCTATAAATTGTGACCACAGGATATTTCTTCATGATGGCCTGTTAATGTATTAGCTGCAAGAGGGATGACTTGATGGATTCCTGAAAGACCATGGATGCGTGATCCTGTTTCTTGAACCGTAATCAGTAAACTATTGGAAAATCATACAGATTCCCAGTAAGCTCTTCTGACAGGGAAGGCTTCCCCCTGGGAGAACATGATCTGAAAATCCCTCTTGTGGTGTCAACTGAAACCTATATTTGTTATGAAATATTGCACAGACTTTGCAAGAAGGATTTTACATTTTTATTTTCTTAAATATACACAGGAACCAGAAATGGGTGATGTATTTCATCTGATGGGAATTCTCTGTGGACTTGCTGTATCCAATCATTTTATTTGCAATTTTCACTTCCCGTTGGCTTTGTACAAGAAGCTGCTCCATGTGCAGCCAACACTGGAAGATCTGAAGGAACTCTCACCAACAGAAGGAAAGTGAGTGAACTTCATATATTGACATGACTTTTTAATTCACCAAATTACCTAGTCTATAATATCAGTCACTTCTGTAAAATGGATCTCTCATCCTTGGTTCAACGACCTGTGGAAAATAAGACTTATCCTATTTTTCGACTTACTACAAGCACTTATGACAAATTAGTCATAAAAATGATAAAATATAAAGTTTGCAAATCTGTTTTGATGAATATTTTCTACTCAATGGGCATTAACCAATTGGCAATTACCTGCATAATTTTATACAAATGCTGCTTTGAAACTGGTAATACAATGACAAATCTTACTGTCTAACTTTCAACTTCTCTATCTTTTCTCGGTAAAGTTCACTCCAGGAGGTCCTTGACTACGAGTACGATGACATTGAAGATACGTTTTTACTGGATTTTACTGTAAGTTTACTCTTTACCACATCATTAATCAGCTTCCTTTCAAATCATTAACAAATTGAACTAACAATGGAAGGACTGCCATGTAGGCTGGAGGGGACAAAGAAGCTATTCAGAATCAGCAATGCTCAAGCAGTGAGCACTCCAGCCTGGAGAACCAAAATAGACCTTTGTGAATTTTTGTGTATATTTTTATATTTCTGTGTTTATGTATGTATTCTGTGTAGGTAAGGGTAAGGTGTGTCCAGGGTTAATCAAAGGTGAGGTTGTTGGATTCAAAACAGAAAATGCTGGAAAAACTCAGCAGGTCTGGCAGCGTCATTGGAGAGAGAAACAGAGTTAACCTTTCGAGTCCATGTGAGTTAACCTTTCCAATCATATGGACTCAAAACGTTAACTCTGTTTCTCTCTCCACAGGTACTGCCAGACCTACTGAGTCTTTCCAGCATTTTCTGTTTTTGTTTCAGATTTCCAGCATCTGCAATATTTTGCTTGCACCGTAGTTCAAGTCGGATTGACTGTAGAAGCTAAGCGATGAAGGACTAAAGGTGTTATCTTATTGCATTTTGTATTGAGGCTTTATGGTGGGTCTTAAAAAGGAAACAGAGTACAACTGAAACTTGCATTTGGGGATGAGCTTTGAAATTGATTTGTAGCTGTTGCACTTCAAAGGAGTCTCAACAGTGATAAAAAAACATTTGCATTTCACAAGACATTCATGGTTAAACAGGGGCAGGCATTTTAAATTTTATTGCTCCGAAGCAGGGGTAAAATAGGAACATGAAAGGTTTTGAAATTTGGTAACCTGAGTTTTCAAAGAGATATTTGGAGAACTAAGATGAAAGGGGTGAGAAGGAATTTATGAAAACGAGTTTTCGGCTGTACTAGTTGCTGTGGGGGGCAGTCCCACTGAAGGCCAACTCTGGTGTTTTAGAGTGTGCTGGAAAGCTGTGAAAATCTTTTAGTTGGGAAAAAAACAACCCAGTTTTGGGCCAAAAGAATAGCTATCCCGAGAAACAGCTTGTTTTTAAATCTCCCTTTGGAAAACTCACATCAGCATGGATTTGTTCTGGGAAGTCGTGGATTATACGTCAGTTTAAAGTGAAAGCAATTTCTCGGTTTGGGTAACAATTCCTGGATTTTATCTTTAAGAATCTATTAGGGCTGTTGCCTTATAGATTACTGTTACCTTTGGTAAAGCATTTTGGGGGTTATTTTGTAAGATTTTTTTCTAACTGTGTATCTTTCGTGTGTTTAAGAATTTTTTTTATTAAAAGAAAAGGAAAAAAATTCTTAAACATGCAAAGCGTACACGGTTTATTCATTTTAATTCTTCGAATTTTGAAAGTTATCGTTGGCGACCTGTGCTTTTGTATTCAGTGGCTTTCCCTCCTCATTTCTCCAAACAGGTAAAAATTACGTTCAGCCGAGACAGATTTCAACCTGAGATCTAGTTTGCTCAGCATTAACATCAGCTGCAGTTGTAACACCTTGTAAGTTTGGAGAGCTGCATGTGCCTGCCGTGACTCCACAAGCAACTCCTCCATCCCAGAAACAAATTGCACTCAAAAGCTTTGCTGTTAGTGACCCAGCAGCAGGTGCTGGGAATGGAGAGGGGTTGAGATTGTAGCCAGTTTGTCAATAATCTTAAGAAAAAAACAATGACCAATTTTGACCAGTTTGTTTTGTCTGTTGATGAAAGATTAAGGGGAATAAATTTAGTCCTGCTCCAGTGATGAATTCCTGCTTACGTGGTAAATGGGAATTCTGCTGAACTTCTGCACAAGTTACATAAGGGACAAAGGCAATGACTTGGCCATGTTCATCGGATGGATGGTGGTCGTATACCCAAAGTACCTGCTGAACGGTAAACTGGCCAGTGGATCACGACTTGCTGGGCGTCCAAACCTCTGCTATAAAGGCACCTGCAAGCAGGATATGAAGAATGCAGACATTGACACTGACAACTGGGAGACAGCTGCTGATGGCTGGGACTTCTGGAGGCTGAAAGCCTGGAAGGGCATTGGAAGAGACGAGGAGAAAAGGTTAGCTCAGTCGGCTGAGAAGAGGGCCCAGAAAATCCTGCACCTTCTCAGTCTTTATACGCAGCATCTCCCCCCAACCCAACCCAACCCCACCGCCCCCCCACCCACTGCCGTCCCCACCGCCAGGAGAGAACATATCTCAGAGAAAAACTTATTGCTTAAAGAGACTAACTATGTTAATTGGATTAACATGAATTGTGTAACTAAATGAAAAGGTAAGTGTGATGAAGTTTGAACTTATTGTAGAATATGGTTGTGAACTGCAGGCAAATGAGGAGAAAAAGTACATCCTGTAACTTTGTGTTTTATTTCTGCAGATCTCCAAAAAATCAGCTGATGGGAGCAGAGTTATACTGGAACTCCTTCCTGATGGTAGCGAAATCCCTGTTCAAAAGCATAATAGGTAAATGTTATCCATTAATATAAACTGTTCAATTATTGCTGAATTAATTTTCTCTTTGTGCTGCATTTATAATAAAATTCAATCAAATATAGATATCTAGACCATAGCATTTGTTATAGCATCTAGTGTTGTGTCTTAATTAAGGATGGTTACCTAATTCAGTAATGCACATCGCATGCAGTTGTATTCCTTGTCTCCTGAAGGATACCTTGTTCGGTGGTATGGTTTCATATATATACTGTAGCATATCTTTTAAGGAAGGTACAAAGAGACCATTGCTTTAAGGGGAGTCGATGGCCTAGTGGTATTGTCGCTTCAGTAGTAGTCCAGGGACCCAGTATAATGCCCTGCGGACATGGGGTTCCACCAAAGCAAATGGTGGAATTTTAATTCAATAAAAATTTGGAATTAAAGTCTACGAAACCATAGTTGATTGTTGTAAAAACCCATCTGGTTCACTAATGTTCTTTAGGGAAGGAAATCTGCCATCCTTACCTGGTCTGGTCTGGCCTACATGAGGGCATTTAAGAGGCAACCACACAGCAATGTGGTCGACTCTTAAATGCCCTCTGAAATAGCCACTCAGTTGTATCAAAACATTACAAGAAAGGAATGAAACCGGAAACGACAACAACGATCGATCCTGCAAAGTCCTCCTTACTCACATCTGGGGGCTAGTGCCAAAATTGGGAGAGCTGTCTCACGGACTAGTCAAGCAACAGCCTGACAGAGTTATCCTCATGGAATCATATCTGACAGATAATATCCCAGACACCACCATCACCATCCCTGGGTATGTCTTGTCCTACCAGCAGGACAGACCCAGCAGAGGTGGCAGTACAGTGGTATACAGTCGGGAGGGAGCTGCCCTGGAAGTCCTCAACATCAAGTCCAGACCACATGAAGTCTCATGTCAGCAGGTCAGACATGGGCAAGGAAACCTCCTGCTGATTACCATGTACCGCCCCCCTTCGGCTGATGAATCAGTGCTTGCCCATGTTGAACACCATTTGGAGGAAGCACTGAGGTTGGCAAGGGCACAGAATGTACTCTGGATGGGGGACTTCAATGTCCATCACCAAGACCAGCTCGCTAGCACCATTACTGACCAAGCTGGCTGAGTCCTAAAGGATTGGGTCTGCGGCAAGTGGTGAGGGAACCAACAAGAGGGAAACATACTTGACCTCATCCTCACCAACCTGCCTGTCATAAATGCATCTGTCCATGACAGTATCGTCTTTGTCCTTGTGGACACAAAGTCCCGCCTTCACATTGAGGATACCCTCAGTCGTGTTGTGTGGCACTAGCACCGTGCTAAATGGGACAGATTTCAATCAGATCTAGCAACTCAAGACTGGGCATCCATGAGGCACTGTGGGCCATCAGCAGCAGCAGAATTATACTCGAACGCGATCTGTAACCTCGAGGCCCGGCATATCCCCCACTCTATCATTACCAACAAGCCAAGGGATCAACCATGGTTCAATGAAGAGTGCAGGAGGGCATGACAAGATTAGCACCAGGCATACCTAAAAATGAGGTATCAGCCTGGTGAAGCTATAACACAGGACCACTTGTGTGCCAAACAGCATAAGCAGCAAGTGATAGACAGGGTTAGGCAATCCCACAACCAACGGATCAGATCTAAGCTCTGCAGTCTTGTCACATCCAGTCGGGAATGGTGGTGGACAATTAAACAACTCACTGGAGGAGAAGGCTCCACTAATATCTCCATCCTCAATGATGGAGGAGCAAAGCACACCAGTACAAAGGATAAGGCTGAAGTATTTGCTATAGTCTTCAGCCAGATGTGTTGAATGGATGATCCATCTCGGCCTCCTCCGGAAGATCCCAGCATCATAGATAAGCCTTCAGCCAATTCAATTCACTCCACATGATATCACGGAACAGCTGAAGGCACTGGATACTGCAAAGGTTATGGGCTCTGATAATATTCCGGCATTAGTACTGAAGACTTGTGCTCCAGAACTTGCTGCATCCCTAGCCAAGTTCCAGTACAGCTACAACACTGGCATCTGCCTGGCTCTGTGGGAAATTGCCCAAATATATCCTGTACACAGAAAGCAGGACAAATCCAACCCAGCCACTTACCGCCCCATCAGTCTACTCTCGATCATCAGTAAAGTAATGGAAGAGGTCATCAACAGTGCTATCAAGTGGCACTTGCTTAGCAATAGCCTGCTCACATTCTGGGTCCCACCAGGGCCACTCAGCTCCTGACCTCATTACAACCTTGGTTCAAACATGGACAAAAGAGCTGAACTCCAGAGGAGAGGTGAGAGTGACTGCCCTTGACATCAATGCTGCATTTGACTGAGTGTGGCATCAAGGAGCCCTAGCAAAACTGGAGTCAGTGGGAATCAGGGGGAAAACTCTCTGCTGGTTGGAGCCATACCCAGCACAAAGGAAGATAGTTGTGGTTGTTGGAGGTCAGTCATCTCAGCTCCAGCGCATCACCACAGGAGTTCCTCAGGGTAGTGTCCTCAGCCCAACCATCTTCAGCTGCTTCATCAATGACCTTCCTTCCATCATAAGGTTGGAAGTGGGAATGTTCAATGCACAAGGTAAAGCACCATTCATGTCTCCTCAGATACTGAAGCAGTCCATGTCCAATTGCAGCAAGACCTGGACAATATCCAGGCTTGGGCTGACATGTGGCAAATAACATTCACACCACACAAGTGTCAGGCAATGACCATGTCCAACAAGAGAGATTCCAACCATCGCCCCTTGATGTTCAATGGCATTACCATCATTGAATTCCCCCACTGTCAACATCCTGGGGGTTACCATTAAACAGAAATGGACTAGCCATATAAATGCTGTGGCTACAGGAGCAGGTCAGAGGCTCGGAATCCTGCAACAAGTAATTCACCTCTTGGCTCCCCAAAGCATGTGCACCATCTACAAGGCACAAGTTAGGAGTGTGATGGAATACTCTCCACTTTCCTAGATGAGTGCAGCTCCCACAACACTCAAGAAGTTTGACACCATCTAGGACAAAGCAGCCCACTTGGTTGGCACCACATCCTCAAACATTGACTCTGTCCACCACCGGTGCACAGTAGCAGCAGTGTGTACCATTTACAAGATGCACTGCAGGAACTCACCAAGGTCCCTTTGATAGCACCTTCCAAACCCATGACCACTACCATCTAGAAGGACAAGGGCAGCAGATAGATGGGAACACCACCAACTGGACGTTCCCCTCCAAGTCACTCACCATCCTGACTTGAAAACATACCGTCGTTTCTTCACTGTCGCTGGGCCAAAATCCTGGAACTTCCTTCCTAACAGCACTGTGGGTGTACCTACACCACATGGACTGCAGCAGCTCAAGAAGGCAGCTCACCACCACCTTCTCAAGGGCAACTAGGGGTGGGCAATAAATGCTGGCCCAGCCAGCAAAGCCCACGTCCCATGAATGAATAAAAAAAAAAACAGTAATACAATAGATGCATATTTAAAAAAGAAAGATTTGCAAGACTGTGGGCAAAGAGCATTGGAAGTGAGACAAATGAGATAGCTCTTTCAAACAGCCAACACTGAAATGATGAGCTTCTGTGTTGCCTGATTCTATGATTAAGCAGAAATGTCATTCACCATACTTGATGAATGTTAGACACTAACTTATTCTTTGCAGCAGTTTGATAAAACTGAGTGGCTCGCTTGGTTGTTTCAGAGTTAAGAGCCACAGGAACAGAAGTAGACCAGTCAACCCCTTAAGCCTATCTTTGATGCCCTTATCTAATAAAACTTTGTGAATTTTAGTCTTGGGACAGCGTCCCGCCGTTGTTGCACAGTTGATCGATATTTCGGTCGATGCGCACATACGAGAGTCAGCAGTGCGCCTGCCGACAATTAAGAGGCCAATTAAGGCCATTGAAGTCACAACTGATGCCAATTTTTCGCTGCCTGTGCAACGTTACAGTTGGCGGGCGGGCGAATCAGCCAAGCGGCCTTTGCATTTTTGAGGAAGCCTCATCCAGGGGTGGGATAAGGTTTCCGTGATTAATTTTTTTTTCAAAATTAAAATGTTTTGAAAAAATTTTCATCATGCGTGTGTTGAGGTGAATGATTCTGAGAGGATTTTCAGGATTTTAAATTCTGTTTTTATTGATTTTTAAATTCACCGGGTTCCAGGTGGCAGCTCTCTGCCTTCGGAGAGCTTTGCTCCCGCGCTTCCCCCGCACTTGCGCTGACCTCAGCACTCACCCTCCCACCCCCCAACCCCCACCCCGGCAGCACTGAGACTTTCAGTGCACGTTTCACGCTGTCTGTCTGGCCATTGATTGGCCAGCCAGCGTGAAATCGCGGTTGGCGATCCGTTGCCCGGCCCCTCCCAGGCCCGCTGTTTGCGGCCATCCGCCAACCTGAAAATTCTGCCCTTGGCGTCAGACTGGAGTCACGTGTAGGCCAGACTGGGTAAGGACAGCGGGTTCCCTTCCTAAAGTATATTGGTGATCCTGCTCGATTGGCACAACAATCAAACATTATCACGGCCACTTGTGCAAGCTTTTCACTCCCAGATGATTTTTTAAACAAAATACATGTTCTCAAACTAGCATGTTGAACACACACTCTCAGCATTACTGAACTATTAAACCACCATAGCCGGTTTACTGGAAGAAGGTGCAATATTTTAAGTAGTGTGGGTTCTTGAATTGCCATTAGCAGTGGCTGCACCAACATGTGATTGTACTATCAAGAATCTGGTAATGAACAATGTGTCATTGATAATCAATTCAAGTGGAACCGTACCTTTGCTAGATATTGACAGGTTTAATGCATTGTCTGTCTTCAGCCCGACCCTGTTCCACAGGAAGGCTATGGCAGTGTGATAGATGGGGTAGAATATGAACTTCAATAACATTTTAAAAGTTTTTGCATTCTGTCGTTATAAAACATCAATTAATGCAGGTTGGCTTGTATCCCCTTGAGACTTGATTGTTCGAGGGGTCTTCGAATTGAGATGTCATGTGTAAATTATCCATTTTCTAAATCTAATTTATTTTTAAATAGGAAGCAGTATGTTGATGCTTATGTGGATTATAAACTTAACACGTCTGTGAAGAAACAATTTGAAGCCTTTTCGCAAGGTTTCAGGAATGTGTCACTGCCGATTGTGAACATATTCCAGCCTGAAGAGCTGAGGGACGTTATCCATGGAAACACCAATTATGAGTGGGAGCTGCTGGAACAGGTACTGTGCTGTGTTGCACGGTTAAATTTAGTTTGAAATGTGGTGGACAATTTCTGCCTTGCCTGTACAGGGAACGAACGCATCATCACAGCACATTGAACAATGGTCTATTAATTCCAAAACACCTTAAATCTTTATCAAAATTCCTGGGGGTAATTTTAACCCACCCCAGCCAATGGGAATTTGATCAGCCACCCAATTTCAGTGGAAAGTACAATGGGGCGGGGGTATAACAGGAGGAGGTCACTCAGCTCCTCAAGTATTTTCCACCATTTAATTAGATCATATATCTTACCTGTAGCTTATTTATATCTCCACTTTCTCAATAACCTTGCCTAGCAAAAATCTGTTGATTTCAATCTCAAAAATTTCACTTGAGCCAGAACCATAGCCGTCCCTGGTGTATGTTCCAGATTACCATGATAGATCCTTTCTGATGTCACTCATTAATGGCCTTGCCCTAATTTAAGATCCTTAGTTCAGGATCCTCTTCATCAGTTTAAATCATTTAGATCATCACTCAACCACCTAAACTTAAGAGAATACAAGCCAATCTATATTAATCTGTGTTTTATATCTATAGAATGCAAATTACAAAGGATATACACAAACTGACAAAACAATCAGGAATTTTTGGGAAGTCTTTGAAAACCTAGCAGAGGAGAAGAAAAAGCAGTTTCTTGGTGAGTAAGTGTGTTTTGATGGTGTCTTAGTGTGTTTTGATGGATATAACTTTGGTGCATCTTAGCATGGCTCATTACCTAGCCAAGGATGTTTTTGTTAAGTACAACTGAGATTATTCAATTAACTGACCAAGGTGGATAGTTCTCAAGATTAAACAAAAATCATGGAAGATTACAAGATAAAAAGAAGCCATTGGGTCCTTAGTGCCAGCTCTTTGAAAGTGCTGTCCAATTATCCCCAATCTCTTGCTCTCCTCATTGCTCTGCATTTTTTTTCTTTTTTCAAGCATTTATACGTCCTCTTTTTAAAGTCACCATTGAATGTGCTTCCCACATCCTTTCAGCCAGTGCATTCCAGATTGTAACAACTCATTGCATTAAATAATTCCCCTCATTCCTTTCTGGATATTTTGCCAATTATCTTAAACCTGTGTCCTCTGATTTCGGAACCTCCTGCCAGTGGAAGCAGTTTCTCCTTCTGTGTCAAACCCTTCAAACTTTGGAACACCTCTTAAATCTCCCCTTAGCCTAAGGTGCCCCGAGTAGAACAATTCCAACTTCTACAGTCTCCAATTAACTGAAACCCCTCATCCTGAGATGATATTGACTATACCAAGCGTTGATAATTATTAAAACCTTCAAGATCTCCCATGTCATTAGTCACAACAGGTTAATGCATAATGACACAGAGGTTTGTGCCTTTGAGGGAATAACATCAGGCTACTGATTTAGTGGCTGAATGTGCAGTTTTTAAATTGCATTCTAACATTTTTGCTGATGCTTTAGGGATCGAATTCACTTTTTAAGATAACAATATACAACCAGTTGGACCAGCTAAGTTAGACACCTGGGCCCCGAGCTTACTTGGCTTTGCGTAGTAACTTCTAGTCCACCCACAACAAACAGGTCAAAGGTGCAGGATTGAGTGCAGAAACTCCCCACACTGACAGCTCCTGCTTCCTCAGTCTTCAATGGGAGCTGGTATGTGTTGAGGCCAGAATGCAGAGCCAGGAAGGGGCACTAAGGCAGCCCCCACAAAGAGCACAAATGGATTCAAGTGTAGAGACTCCAGCCTAGGAGGGGACTTAAGCCACTGAAAATTTTTAATGCATTTACTCATGCAATCTGCTGATCTGGGGCTGCAGGGGCTATTATTTTTGGAGGCAAGTAACAGGGACAGAAATGGACACCAAAACATTATTTTCATCATGATAAAAAATGAATCTGTATCGCTCTGAACATGACTTTAATTTCAATTACTATTTTTTCCTCGTTCTCAGCCTTTCTGTCAGGAAGTGAAAGGATCCCAGTGGGAGGCATTCAGAGTTTCAGAATTACGATTTTAAACTCCAGGAGCAGTGAGCCAGATTCCTCATATCCTCGGGCCTACACCTGTACCAGGACCCTGGACCTCCCCAACTACAGCAGCATCGAAATATTAAGAGAGAAGTTACTTCATGCTATGGAATTCAGTGAAGAATTCAATGCACAAGTGCCATAATATTTACAGATAGAGAATGTGTTAAATCTGAGAAATGTCGATGATTGATTTTAAAAAATCTTGTCTGATGAAAATAAATTGCACTACTGCACTCGTTACATTGTTACATACAGAAAACATCCAGTGATTGTATGGTGATGCAGTGCTTCAAAGGCCCTCTACTCAAACCGGCCTCTCAACTCAAACTAACTGTGTAGACATACAGCTATTTTATTCTTTTACTGATGTGAGCAGTGATGGCATGGCCAGCATTTTACTGCCTAATTTCCTTTGAGAGGGTGGTGGTGAGCCCCTTTCTAGAATACAGCTAAGTGGCTTGCTCGGCCATTTGAAAGAGCAGCTAAGAGTCAGTCACATTGCCACATATAGGTCAGAGCCAGTGAAAACAGCAGATAGTAGTGAACCAGATTGGCTTTTACAATAATTCACTAATTTCACTTTAAAGTCCAGCTTCTTTAATTGAATTCAAATTCTCCAGCTACCATGGTGGCTACAATCCTGACTCTGGGTATTCATGCGGCCTCTGGGTTACTGCTCCACTCGCATCTTCACTAGGCCAACATACCCCTGTGTTCAGTCAGTACTGCACCTTGATGTAGGGTAATACAGTAACTTAATGGAACCAGTACAAAGGATGTGGAAAGTCTTCCATATATTTGCGAGGTACATATTGAGAAGGGTTTGTAACTGCTAGTGGCATGATAAGCTATTAACCATCACCTCATTGAAACAACAAAAGGCCATGGTGACATTTATTGCAATCTTTGGAACAAATATAGAATCTCTTTAGCACAATTTAAGGATGAACTTGCTGCTATTTCAAATTATACTGGACCAATGTAATCTCATGTTACATAGAATTACATTGAACATGCACCAAAGAAACAGGCCATTCAGCTTATTCAGTCTATACCAATATTCATGTTCAACTTGAGCCAACTTCCTCCCCCCCCCCCCCCCACCTCCCCATCCTTCCTCCGGTAACTCTATCAGGATTACTATCTATTTCTATCTTCCTCATATGCTTATTTAACATCACAGCCTCCCCACCACTACTTAAATATATTTATATTATTCGGCTCAAATTTTAAAAATTATTTCATGGGCTGTGGGCTTCACTGGCTAGGCCAGCATTTATTGCCCATCCCTAATTGCCCTTGAGAAGGATGTGGTGAGCCATTCTCTTGAACAGGTGCAGTCCATCTAGTTTACATAGACTCACAGTGCTCACTTACGGTAGAGTGTTGCATATTCTCACCGCTCTCTGGGTAAATAAGTTTCTCCTGAATTCTATCTGATTTCTTGGTGAAAGGGTTACATTGGTGGCCTCTAGTTTTTCACTTGTCTACAAATGGATACGTCCTCTCTGTAGTTATTTTATCAAAATATTTCATCATTCTAAAGCCCTCCACCTTCTCTTTAAAAGAAAAGACCTTTGCCGTGAAATTTAAGCTTGCATTTCTGGTTGTACATCTTTTTTGCACACTCTCTAGTGCCTGTATTATAACAACGTAACCAGAACTGTACAAAGCATTCCAAGTGTGGTCTAACTCAGATTCAGTTCAAAGTTTAGCACAACTGATCTACTTTTCAGTTCCATCCTAGTGTTTGGTTTGTTTCCCCTTTGGCCATATTAACCTGTGTTGCTACTTTCACTGATTTGTGTATTTATACTCTCAGATCCCTCTGCTCCTCCACCTCATTTCAATCCTTAATTTCCATGTAATATGTGACCTCCTTATTTCTTCTAACCAAAATGTAATACCTCACATGTATCAGAGTTAAAATTCAATTGCCAATGATATACCTATCCTGAAAGTTTACCGTGCACTTTATTACCAATTTGTTTGAATCAAAGACCTAATTTTTAATTGTTTTGAAGAAACTAAAACTAAAACATTGCATTGTTCCTGTTATTGCAGGATTAGTTTTGCTTGTAAGCAGTTATTCATAACTTTATTGCAGTACTTATAATTAATTAAAATAAATGATTTATTGATTTTTATTCCTGTATTGGAACTAAGTTGTGGAGGGCTCAGAGTTTTCATCATTGCAGCCAAAGTGGAATGCACAAGGGGGTCTCTCAGTCTGCATCCCCTTCCACATGACTGCTGCTTTAGTCTGTTGCTGATCTTACAGATACAGATGTAAAAACATCCCAGGCACAAGCAGGCCAAGTCATCACCTGCCTTCTTAAAATTTCTTGCACCTTTCTCTATGTTGGGAATCTCCAAAGTATCGCTCCACACTTCCTAAACTAGAAATGGACGCAGTCAGTAACAAGTACTCACCACACAACAGCTTTAGAATGTGTCCTTTTAAAAATCAGCTCCAGCGTCAATTTTGTTGAATAATTTCAAGGGACATAAACCTGATGTGCACAATGATGCGTTATTTGCCCCACAGTCCTGCTGGTGTTAGAGATCGGGTGGGAAAATCCTTGAAGTTGCCAAGGACAGGAGGAGGTAATTCGGCCCATCGGGCCTATTCTACCATTCAATCACATCATGGCTGATCTGTACCTCAACTGCATTTACCCACATTGGATCCATATCCCTAATACAAAATTGTGGATTCCAAGTTTTGAGCTTACCAATTCATTCAGCCTTTTCGGGGGAGGGGAGCATAAATTCATGTTCCAAGTTCTCTTTAGGTGAAAAAGCACTTGCTGATTTTACTTAGCAGGCATGTATGCCATTTTTCTGCTAATTCAGTGGTAGAACTAGTCCATAATTTCTCAACTCAAGTCTTTCTTAACAAGATGGTGTCATGTCAGTCATTTCCCTTAACGTGAATGTGGTAGAATTTTCCTTTCCCATGACAGGAAACAGATCATTATATCATCTACCATCTGAAATGGGTACTAAGGGACTCAGTTCAGCATCTCATGCAAAGATTGCAACTACAACATTGCTACACAGAGTGCAGCAGAATCACAGAATTTTAATGGCACAGAAGGAGGCCATTCAGCCCATTGTGTTTGCACCGGCTCTCTAAATGAGCATTATGACCTAGTGCCATTGCCCTGCCTTTTCCCTCTACCCCTGTACATTGTTTCTATTCAAATAATCATCCAATGCCTTCTTGAACGCCTCAATTGAACCTACCTCCACCACACTTCCAGGCTGTGCATTCCAGGCCCAAACCCTGGTTGTGTGAAAAAGTTTTTTCTCACATCACATTTGCTTCTTTTGCAAATCACTTTAAATCTGTGCCCTCTCATTCTTGATCCTTTTACGAGCGGGAACAGCATCTCCCTATCTACTCTATCCGCCCCCTCATGATTTTGAACATCTCTATCAAATCTTCTCTTAGCCTTCTTCTCTCCAAGGAAAACAGTCCCAACCTCTCCAATCTATCTTCGTAACTGAAGTTTCTCATCCCTGGGTCCATTCTTGTAAACCTCATCTGCACTCTCTCCAATGTGTTCACATCCTTCCTATGCTGTGGCTCCCAGAACTGTATACAATACTTCAGCTGAGGTCTAATGAGTGTCTTATATAAATTCAGCATTATTCAGTTGGGTCCACTTAAAATATATGCCCAAGTCCTGGAGTGCAATTCAAACCTATAACCTGACTCAAAAAGATGCTCAGTTAACCAAACTGGACCACTCTTGGAGTTTTAGGAGCCTGTACTACAGGCCAGCTTTGCCCAGAGCAGGAAGGTGAAAGCGACACTGTAGTCAGTAGAATCAACGAATTGTCAGTCAAGGTACATGAACAAGGAGTTGATTCTAGAATGGTGGTACATTGGAGAGCACAATCCACTCTGCTAAACGAGGCAAGGAGGAAATGTTTAGAACCGTCAGTATTGTTAACAACGCATATATGTGCTCAGGAAAAACATAGCTGTCACTTGCATTTTAGAAACATATTAGCAAACAGAACCATAGGACTGGCAATTTCAGTCATACCTTCAGCACTTGCCTCTATCAACATATCTGCATGAACATCTAAACATCCACTCGCTCCCTCCACATTATGGTTGCAGTGTGTTCTATCTATTGGATACACCGCAGCCAATCACTGAGGCATCTTCAGCAGCAGCTCCCAAACCCAAACCTGCGACCTCCACCACCGTGAAGGGCAAGGGCAGCAGGTGCTTGGAAACATCACCTCCAAATCACACACCGCCCCAACTTCACAGAATCTTGGAATGATACGGCACAGAAAGAGGCCATTCAGCCCATCATGCCAATGTCAGCTCCTTGTCAGAGCTACCCAATTAGTCCCATTCCCCTGCTGTTCCCCACCCCCATAGCCCTTTAAAGGTTTCCTCTTGAAGTGTTGTTTTCCAAAAGTAAATGCGGATCACTAAAAAATGAGTAAATCAGCTTCTTGTGGATAATGCGAGGAACAACAGTGCAGATGCCAAACAAAAGCAGCGTTCCATCTACACTGACACTCTACTTGACACGTCCATTTCCAACCGAAACGTTTTTTTTTCTAGTCTACAAATAGTTCTAGAATATTATGACATCCGGTGAGTGAAAGGAGAGCAAAATGACATAACCATAAAAACTGAACTAACTCTTGCATCTGACGATGAGTCAGCGGTTAGATACAGTCGAAAGGCTACTTACTCTCCAAAACAATTCAATTCTTCTTGTCATTGGCTCGCACTGTTGCCTCGGAGGCGGGGCCAGAGAAAGGGGAATTCCCTATATAAATAAATAGATGATGTGTTTGAGAGAGACTCTCAGAAGCTGTTGAATTCAATTTATGCTGTTGTAACTCCGGAAAAGGAAGCCTTTTAATCTGACAGCTATATCTCTGCGGTGAATTGATTAACCTCTCTCCAGGTTCCCGGTTGTTTGAAAGAGGAACCCAGTGCCGACAGAGGGTGGGGGAACATGTTGTGTTGGGGGGACTTGGTCTCGGAGACCGGGCAGAAAGACGCCTCACAGACACGGCAAGTTCTCAAAGGGCAGAGAGTTCAGCATGTTTGCAGCCGGGATGGATTCACTGTGTTTGTGTTGGAAAACGGAACCGTTTATACCAGGGTCTGTGGAAGGAAGAAGCAAACAAAGCCTGGTAAGGAAATCCTGTCTGCAACAGGAAAGAAAATGTTTTAAAATTAAATTATTATATTTAAAATTGGCTGACACGACACCTGATTTAATTCAGACCTGCTGAGTTTTTCCAGGTAATTCTGTTTTTGTTTTGGATTTCCAGCATCCGCAGTTTTTTGTTTTTACCTGATTTAATTTAGCTATTGTAAAGTAAATAAAGTGTTCAGAGTTTGTAGCAAACTATATATTTGATAGATTCTGTATTATTAATATTAAGTTCTTGTGTGACTCTTTTGGTAATTCATTCAGATTTGCACCACGAATTGTATTTAATGTTTAATTTAATGTTCTGTTTTCCATCCCCTGCATCGCATTCATTTTAAAAGTGGTAATGGTTTGGGTATCGGTTATAATTTGGGTGATGATTATAATGCGGGAGTACAGTATCTGCGTGTCAAGTGCCGGAACTATCCAGACTGATGCGGTTTCGTTTTCCTCCTCATCTCCCCTTCCCCGCCCGGACCGATTCTCCCCATATGATTCTGGTCAGTTTCAGTTTCGTTTCTCTGAGTCACAGTGACAACTGCAGCAGCAACACTGAGCTCGGCTGTCAGTAGAGACCTTTAGTGCTTTAACCCAGCGCTTCTAAAAGCTAATATTGCATCATTAGCAGGAACTTGGTGAAATGACTGGATCCCGCTGCGAGTTTCATAACCTGTCAATTCCCTAAATGGACCATTTTATCACTGGAGTTGACCAGAGGAGAAATTGTTTGAATGCTGACCTTATTTTTTTAGTCTGATTTTTTTAATGTAATTTTTACTTGATTAAAATTGCCCCTTTTTTTAAATGTTGCTTTCTCGCTCACTAAGACATCCTGCAATCCCCGCCCAATCAAAAGTGAATTGACTGTAGTACCTAATAGGTTAACTTCTTGCATGAAGCTGTTATTGTCATTGATTGTTGGCGAAGCCTTAAAGTCACAGAAAATACATTTAGGCATTGACAACTAATTGCGTTCGTGTTGACATTGACAACTATGAACAAACAGGACACGATCACACAACACCTTTGTGAAGAAGTGTTAGCCAAACTTGTATTTGCAGGAAATTTACTAGATTAACAAGATATAGGAGACGACTAGTTGGCAAATTAACCTACACCAGAGAGCAGGTGGCGAAGAGATATACCAAAATCCTGTGGGTCCTTTTTTAAGATTGGCATGTCAGGTCTGGATGGTATCAATAAAATTCCCCAGGGCTCATTCCTGGAGCAGCTGACAACGTTCTCACTCCAGGCATACAGGTCCCCATGTTCCTAAGAGATTTTGCGGAACAATTTTAATTGCCAAGGAAGGAAGGAGAAGGTGAATTTCAAATGGAAAGTGCTTCTTTTTTTCATTCATAGGGTATGGGTGTCACTGGCTGGGCCAGCATTTATTGCCCATCACTCATTGCCATTGAGAAGGTGGTGGTGAACTGCCTTCTTGAACTGCTGCAGTGCCTGTCGTGTAGGTATGTCCACAGTGCTGTTAGGAAGGGAGTTCCAGGATTTTGACCCAGCAACAGTGAAGAAACAGTGATATATTTCCAAATGAAATTTTCCTAACATTCTTGCCTCAATGAATGCAAGTCAGCAAAATGATTTTGGTGAGAAACCTGCCGGGAGGGGAGGGAGTTGAAATTTTCAAACTAGGGTTTACAAGTGTGTAAACTGCTGTTGGCGGCCAACAGCATTTTCAAGTGGTTTCACTGAGTGTATTCATAGGAACAGGAGAAGACCCTCCAGCCTCTGAAACCTGTTCCACCATTCAGTTAGATCCTAGCTGGTCTGTACCTCAATTTTATTTACTCAGCTATTCATCAATACCCTTACTGAATAAAATTCATCAATCTCAGTCTTGGGAATTTTAATGGACTCAACATCCACGGCCTATTGAGTATTTAGTTCCAGATCTCACTATTCTTTGTTTAAGAAGTGATTCCTCATTTCACTCCCAAATGGCCTGGCTCTTGAAACCGAATGAGTCTGTCCTCATAACCTAATCCTTTAAACCTTAGTATAATTCCAGTGAAGTGACCAATGTTGTGACAGCTCCATTTACAAGTAAATTGACAATGGTAAGACGTAACTATCTCTTTGAATTTAACTTGTTGGTGTATAGTTTGCATAGTTTTTATTTATATTCGCTACTGGATATGGGTGTCACTGGCAAGGCTGACATTTATTGTGCATCCTTAGTTGCCCTGCGAATCTATTGGTGGGTCTTCATGCCATGTTTTGATGTGACTGAGTGGCTTCCTGGGTCACTTCTGAGTCCACCACATTGGTGTGGGACTGGAGTCACTTATATAGCATAGCTACGTACAGCAGGTTTCCTTCTCTCTAAAGGACTTCAGTGAATCAGTTGAGCTTTTAAAACTGAATTCAAATTCTCAAGCTGTTATGGTGGGATTTCAGCACATATTCTCTGAATTATTAGTCCAGTCACATAACCACTGTACCCTTAAATATTAATATTCTGTTTTCATTCTTTCCCTGTAGGACAGTTTATTCACCTCAAGGAGCAGAAAATCCACTTTGTGGATAATGGAGCATCCGACATCCTGTTCCTTTCTGAAGCAGGAACTGTTTTTCACAGTGAAGTTAAATCAAAGGAAACTGCAGCTAAAACAAAAGAGTTCTCCATAATGAAACCACAGTAAGCGCTAACTTATTCCTGTTGGAATTTAAGTTTAAAATAATTGGTGTTTTTGTTTAGTTCTGCGTCATTGTGTTGTAAATTGAGTTGCTGTCCATGTTAGAAGATGACAAAGTAATACTAGAATTTAGCCCTTAGATTGCCAATAGGTGTAAGGAAAAAGTTGTCAAAATTGTAATGTCTCATTCAAAACGCAGTGCAGCACTCTGTCAGTACTGCATTGCCTTCATCATCATTGTCATCGGCTATCCTGAAATTCAAGGATGATGTCTCTTCAAGGTCATGAGTTTCTGCCATTGGTCTTTGTGTGACTGAACAGGCCACTCATCAACCTGGAGATCTTTAGGCATGTGGGGCAGGATGTCCCATGAGGTAGTGGGATCCTGAGTGTGTCATGAAACTATAATAATTTTCATAATATTATTGTGATTTATTGTAAAGGGAGATTAATAGTGGAGTTTGGATTAGTTTCTGTGTGTGGATGTGTGTGTGGGGGGGGGGGGGGATTTAATTGGAGGCAACTGGTCTGGAGCTTTTGAGTTATTAAATAGGAAGCTAGGTTTGAAATGCTAAATACGTAAACATGGCTGAAGTTTTAGAATATGAGGTGTGAGGAACATTGCATTTTTAGATGAAGTAGGTTAGCTTGAATTTCAAATAGATGGTAGGAGGTTACACCTGGCCATAACAAACTAAGCCAAACAGTGTGTTTATTTTTCCCAAGGATTACTGATAATATGAATACTATGAAAGATTTATATTATGAGAAAAGTAAAGTTGCAAATGGAACAATGGAATTTACATTGAAAAGAAAGAAACATGTATAACGGGGATGTGGTCATGTGTAAGGCGGAAGGCATTCTAACATCTAACACTAGTGTGGAAAGCCTCCAGCCTCGATGCATCAAGTTGCTGTCTACAGGAACTGAAGCTAAGGACATTCACTTTTAATATCATTGTGCAGGGTATTGCGTGCTTTGCCTGGGTCTGTTGAAATCTATTTTGTTTTATGATTGCCTTAACGGAGGTGTAAATGGGGGCCAGATTAATTAGGGGAGTTAGGTGTTATTATTATAGTAACTTGTAGACCTATGCATGTGCTTAAAATCCTTTCTTCTATTAATATGTGTTTAATTTAGTTTTGGTAAAAAAAGACCTCTTAAGTGTTGCCGGACTTTTTCTACTGAATTCAAGGCTACTTCTCTACTGAATTGAAATAAAATACAAATTGCAAAACAGTTATGGCAACTGTTTAAAGCTTCCCACTGGGATTTAAGCAGCTCAGCATTTACCATCCACTGCGCCATAACAAGTTCAAGATTAGCTTCCTTTTCTTTCCTTCTCTGCCACCACTCCACCTTATCATTAAGACATTGTGACTCAAAAATGTGTTGCAAATTGATAGACAAGGTTGTTGTTGCCATTCTAAACCATTGGTAGCAAGCTGCTCCCAGTCATTAATGTCAATGCTGCCATATTTCAAGGAGAGCTTCAGAGCATCTTCGAAATGGTTTCTTTGTCCTCCCCTGGAAGGTTGGCTATTTGAGAGTTGGGAGAACAGGGCCTGATGGGGGAGATGGTTTTTGGCCATCCAGTCCATTAAAGTTGATTTTCTAGGAGTTTTGCCTGATTTCTTGTAGAGCTGGCTTCAAGAAGGACACTAGTGTTTGTTAAACAGTCCTGCCATTGATTCAACAGACGCATTGCTGATGGAATTTCTTTATGTTTTTATGTGTCACTGATACACAGTCCAGGTCTCACTGCAGCACAGGAGTGTGTTGAGTGTGCTCTGTACACCAGGACTTTTGTTGACTTGCAGAGGTCTTTGTTACCAAACATTCCCTGCCTCCTATGTATCAGTACTGCACTGAAGTGCCAGTGTTGATTATGTACTGAAGTCTTTGGAGAGGGACTTGAACTTACAACTTTATGAATCAGTTGACAAGAGTACTATTAGCTGAACCCGGGCTGACTCACTAACACACTTAGGTGGACTCGGCAATTGTTTATTGAGTGATATAACTGATAAACTATACTGTTCTGTAGGCTTTGTGTTTGCTTACTGTGCTCATACAGAGACACAAGGACAACAGAAAATCTACCACGTGCAGTTACATATTAAAGTCCAATGATGACATGCTGTAACTTTCATTAAAAAAAATAGTCTCTCATGAAATGAAACAGATGAGATATATTCCTGAGGAAGATTTAGAAATGGTGCATTATTATGTCTATGTTTTACTTACTTTTAGGTTACTTAAGAGTTTGAGTGACAGAAAAATAATTCAAGTTGCCTGTGGAAGCAATCACTCACTGGCACTGTCCAAAGGTAAAAATTAAACTAAAACATACTTGTTGTAACTTATCAAAAGCAGATTAAAATGAAGAAACTGTACACTTAGTCCAGTGATGACCCAGGTCTGAGTTTAACATCATTTGTAACATGGCTGGCATATTCATGATTGATATTGGGATGGTTGTATGTCTGCCAGGTGTAACAAAGGACAAGACAATCTGACATAAAATCAAATGCTGTTCTGCTGTTTAATATTTACCTAATTTATCTCATTTAGAAACTGAGAAGGAGCAGGAATCTCTTGTTAGTTTTTGCTCATGCTTAACCCCCGTCACCCCCACATCACTAGATAATTCTTTTACCTAATCAGTTACCTCAGCTGTGGCTCAGTTCATTGTATCCTTGCATCTGATATAGGCACTTGTGGGTTCAAGTCCCACTCCTGGATTTGTGCGCAAGGAAATAAAAGCTATTACTAAAGGATGCTGGAGTTGTTGTCTTTTGAATGAAATGTTAAACCAAGGTCCTGTCTGCCCTCTCAGGTGGACATAAAAGATCCCATGACACAATTTAGAAGAAGGGCAGGGGAGTTATCCTTGGTATCCTGGCCAATGTTCATCCTATAATCATCATTACAAAAGCAGATTTGTTTTCCCAAGTTAGCATGCTGTGATCCTATCAGCTCGCCTGTTCATGGTATTATTAGTCGGACTGTTATTGCAATACTTAAGTAGTAAAACTGAAAGCCTACAAGGAAAACAGATTAAATATGTGCAAATTGACTGTCACTTTTTCTATGTTACAACGGGGACTACGTTACACCACAGGGACTGCAGCGGTTCAAGAAGGCAGCTCACCATCACCTTCTCAAGGGAAACTAGGGATGGGCAATAAATACTGGCCCAGCCACCGAAGCCCACATCCCATGAATATATATAAAAAAAACTTCATTGACTCTACGTACTTTGGGTCATTCTGTGGTCATGGAAGGTGCTATATGAATGCAAGCCTTTTTATAAATATTTCACACAAAACAATGCACCCAAACATGTTGCCTTTGTACCTTCAACTTGAAAACTTTCAGCTAACTTTTTTTTCTATTCTCTGGGTGTGGGCTTGGCTGTCAAGTCTCATCCTCAGTTACCTTGATCTAACAGTTTGACACCATTGAGTGCCTTGCTAGTCCAGCTTCAGAGGGGAAGATTTATATTTCCAATTTTTTTTTAAACTGAATTCAAATTCTGAAACTGCCAAGTTGGGATTTGAACTCACAATCGGACAAAGGACTGATATTACTCTTATGTCAAAACTATTTAACAGGAGAAAGTCCGGAGCAGTGTCCGTCAGTCAGTCCCTTGTGTTCTTCCCAAGTGCTAACTCAAGCCCCACGCACATAATTCTTGAGCCACACACATGGGAAGAGTAGCTGAGGTGGTTTCCCATTGCTTTCCTCATTGTTTTTGATCTTCTCCCAGGTGGACAGCACAAAGAATTAAAAAGTCCTATCTACTCCTTACTATGGGATGTTGTCACACACAACTATTAAACACTAGTACCCTGCCAGGCCACTATTCAGAGTTAGTGCTCTGGTCTCTGCTTGCCAGGGCTGTCTGGAGTAGGGTCCAAACTCAATACTTTCTGACTCAAAGAATAGTATCACTGAGCGCATGGCCACTACATTTGGAGTCCAAGGCCATATTTAGAGACTATATTCTAGGCTCCATTTACCAGGGCTATCAGGTGTGGGGCTCAAATCCTTCACCTTCAGTTTCAAAGCTGGGTACAACACCACTGAGTGGAACAGTTTATACTGAGGTATATGGACTGCAGGAGAATTGGTCTGTTGGTCATTTATAACTAACTGTTTAATGCCCTGAACATTATAGAAAATGGCCTAAAGTAGAAAACAGTTTTCCTATTTTCTTGTAATAGTTAAACATAATCATTTCAAGCTTAGAATATGATGCAAGATCTGGCGTTTGCTTTAATTTAATTGTAAGACTTATGTCAACTACAATTACAGACTAAATTGGGAGAGCTAATCTAAAAGGGACATTGCAGCCCAGACTAGCTACAAACACACACTGGGTATGGGGGTGTTTTTACAAGCTTTAAAGTCTTTATTAAGTTTATCACAATAAGCACAAAATTGTGATACTTAGCAGAGGACAGTAGTTAGCAGTCACGTTCACTTTGGAACACAGTCCTCAACCTCTGGCTAACTGTAGCATTTCATCTCTTGATTGAAGTCTATCTTCTGTCTTCCCTTCTTTGTGATAATGATGTGCTCTTAGTTATCTTTAAAATTCTTACTTTGTACAATTTTCCACCCCAGACTCTTCTGTATTAGGTAAAACTCCTTTCTTAGCTACTTGATTGGTTGGTAATTACCTCATTGTTCAACGCTATACCTTGAGTTGGAATGTATCTCAAGACTCTCCTGACCACTTAGTATATGGTCCCTGTCTTGGCTGCTGGCAGGGACCTTACAGTCTCACACTTCTTGATGGTTAACTCTATACAACTCATGTCTTTGTCTTCCACGGCTCTTAGACCAAAAGGTCACACCTCCTGTAGCTGTGGCTCCCTGGTCATTCATCTAACACTGGCGGCTTAGAAGGGTCAATATGTGCATTGCTGGCTTTTACAGTTCTTTACAGAATGGATTTTACAGTCTTTTGCTGGACAAAGGGTCAGAAGTTTCCCTGAGGCTGTTCATAATTCAAAGCATTTCAGTTAAGTTTTACATTAACTGAATCAACCACTTTACATCGCTTCTCGACATTTAATAAAACTTATACAACAATTAATTTAGCTAAACTTAACTGTCATGCCTTGCTGTTATATTCAGAATACAAATTTAACAGATATGCTTAAGGATATGAGAAACAAGTTCTTACAGTACTATAATTAATCAAGAGAAGCCTAATCCTACAAGACTTACTAGAACCCAAAGGTAATTTTCTTCTCATTTGTCTTCTGTTGAAAGATGGCAAACTCTTTACCTGGGGACAGAACACTTATGGCCAGCTCGGCCTTGGTACAAAAGGTGGCTCCGAGCACAGCCCTCAGTGTGTGACATCTCTCACTGGGATGCCAGTGGCTCAGATCACTGCAGGAGGAGAACACAGCTTCGCCCTGTCTCTCTCGGGAGCCGTGTTCGGTTGGGGAAGAAACAATCACGGGCAGCTGGGGCTCAAGGACACAGAAGGTAAGAGTGTTTCCAACAATATTGTCCCTCCCTTTCCTTTCTGTTGCTTCCATTTCCAAACAAAGCTTTGTGTCCTGTCCAAAACCCAAGAACCCTTTAACAAAGGCCCAGGTTTTATAGCCAATGGCGAAATGATGGTTCTCACCATTGACCTCAAAGAGATCTGCCCAAAATGACTTAGTGATCTTTGCAGCATGGATTTCACTGTTCCTGATGTGAATTTCATCCTGGCACCAGCAATTGGTGTCCCGCAACAGTGACATCATCAAGCAGGCTAAGCAGCCAATCACTTTGAAGAATTCTCACAGAGAGAAAATCACTAAGTAACAAGCAAAATAATGATTGGGACATGGACATTGGAAGAAGCTGAACTATATTAAACAAAACTTTTTAAAACTTATTTTAAGAATCTGTGGAATTTTGCATGGAATGGAGAAATTTGACATTCCACAAATATAAATTTAGTTTTGCAGGGTCAGAGAGTTTATTCAGCAGCAATTCTGGATTACTCCACTGTTAAAAAATCCAGTTAAAACTAATGCAACAAGACTTAAATTTTTTCAAGAGCTTTTTCACTGAAACTAATCGCATAAAAAGTGGAAAGTCCCATCAGATCAGTGGTCAGAATTTTATGCTCTCCCACCGGTGAGTTTTCAGGCGGGGGTGGGGGGGTGGTGGGGGGGTGGGAGTGTGAAATCGTAGGGACGGGATTCCCTCCAGGTTCCTTCCTGCCCTGACCACACAGACATTTTATGCTGGGGCAGGCAAGGCCTCAGACAGGAAGACCACCCTTGCCCCATTTCAGGCCCTTAAGTGGCCAATTATTGGCCACTTAAGGACCATTTCCCACCCAGCCTCAATTTTTAGGCTGGGAGGAGGATTGAACTTCCATGGGGAGTTACATCTCGGGTGGGAAGGGGGGTGGGTGCGGTGTGGTGGCGTCCCTATCAGAAGCCAGCCTTCTGTAGTTGGGTGCACCACCCCCCCCTTAAGGTCTGGTGGCCTCTGGACCTCCCTCCCCTTCCAGTCGCTCCCCCGAGACCCCTGATCACCCGCTTTGCCCTCCCCAGGTCTTCCCTACCCTTCCCACCCTGGGACCCTTGGACTTACCTGGGCCTCCGGTGCCCAGACCGAGGCTCCTGCATTTCTTCTTCTGTCCGCTGCAGAGACTGGAGAGCTGCAAGCCAATTGGATTGGCCAGCAGCTCTCTTAGGCTCCCAAGTGAGGGGCGCTAGTCCTGCCTGCGGCCACTTCACGTTCATTCGAGCGCAAAATGGCTGCGGGGCACTTGGAGTGGGCAGGGATGTGTTCCCCGCCATCTGAAAAACTCAGGCAGGTGTTTTTTTAAATTGATTTCCAGCTGTGGAGGAATGGGGAGTCACTGACAGCTACTTCTGGATTTCCGAATTGAACGAGTCATGTGCAGATGCCAGAAGAAATTTCACAGTGTTTCATGCTGACTGTTTCTTGGTTATTACAACCGTAAAATCTGGTTGGATATACTCTCGAACATCACCAGCTTAAATCAGTATTGAGGCAGAAGTGTCCTCCTATCTGATTCATTGATCAACGTTGAACTGAAACAGAAACTCAATAAGCGCTTTTGAACATTAGGGGAAAATCCAAGGAGAAGCCCTTAGTTTTCTGCTTAAGAGCCTAAAACCTTGGAAGGGGACGTTGACAAATTTCACCATTTGGTTGAGAGCTTTGAGCATTCTTGGCAACCTTTGCTAATAGTTGCTCAAAAAAAATTAAGAAATGATGGCCTGGATTTTCGGCTCAGTGAGTGGGGGCGGTGCCCACTCGCCAAGGCGTAAAATGACGCGCGGTGACATTGGGCGGGTGTCCTGACATCACTGCGCGTCATTTAGATTTTCAGTTCGGCGGGCGCACAGCCGAGTCAGCTGCGCGCCCACCGAACTGTCAAAGGCCTATTAAGGCCATTCAAAAATCAATTAAGCTAATAAACTGAGCTGCCCGTCCAACCTTAAGGTTGGGGGGTGGTGGGGGTGCTGGCAGGTGAAGAGCCCAGGCGGCCTTTGCATTTCTCGTGGAACCTCATCCACGGGCGGGATGAGGTTTCATGAAGGGTTTATGAATTTAATACATTTTTCCATTAATGTTCATTAACATGTTCCAGCTCATGTGACACTGTCACATGAGGGGACATGTCCTAAAATTTTTCCTTTTCTTTATTTAAATTTTTGAAACTTAAACTAATCTCCCTGAGCCTCTCTGCACTCCTCCCCCCACCCTCCCCCCGCCCGTACAGGGAACGCTCACACAACGTGAGGGGGGGCGGGGGGCAGAATTCTCCCCTATGTTAACATGGGACGTTTTCACAGATTTAAGTATTACTTGAAAGGAATGACAACAAAACTAACCTATTGTAAAATTAGAACTATAGTTCTGATGTGCGACTCAATCACCGCTGAAGGCTGGTGACCAGAAAGTGAGTGAAATGTTGCTGAAGCTTTGAGTCATGTGGCAGCAATGATTTGATTCCTCAAGATAATGGGAAGGATCCTCAAGGCAATTTGCCCCTTTTGGTCATAAAGCCTAAGAGTGGTAAGTTCCACTCATCAGGTTGTTGGACATCTCAGTAGAACAAAAGGAAATGTTGTCTCCTGAAGCTGTGACTTGACAACATTGAGAAAGAGATGTTGATTTACAAAATCAAGGCCCAGAACAGGCCAATCTGCTCCAGTCTCATTCAGACAACTTTCAACCATCCTTAACAGAGGATGGACCAACATGTGGTGTTCAATGAGCATTTGGGCTCAGATCTCCATTGGGCAACAATTAAGATTTCAGACCTGTCCAGTGCAACAGCTCGGGGCTGAGTTTATTTGTGCCGTAACACTAGGGGGAGCACTTCCTGCACATGTGCAGATGCCATGTCGGTCCCTGTGATGTCACCGACAGCAATGCCCCAGGCAGCTGCCCGCATTAAAGGTGGCGAAGATTGAACAAACACAAGAATTAGGAGCAGAAGCAGGCCATTTGGCCCCTCAATTCTGCTCCGCCCTTCAATCAGACCATGGCTAATCCGATTGTGGCCTCAAATCTACTTTCCTGCCTGTCCCCCATAACCCTTGACTCTGGTTCACCTGCATCACAGCCTCTTGCTATTTCTTCACATTCACCCCATGGCCCCCATAGCTTCCTTGCAGCCCCTCCTGCCCCCCTCGAGGCCCATCACTGTTTCCTCAGAGCCCCCACGGATCATCACACCCCTTGCTCGATCCCCACCTTCCCCTGCTTTCCCTGAGGTCCGCCACCACTACCCTTGGTGGATCCTCACACTCCGCTGCTTTCTGTGAGGCCCATTGCCATTCCCCTCGGTGCTTCCTCGCATCCCCACTTTGCCCCGGCTTTGGCCGCTGCCCATCGCTGCTCCCCTCACCGCTGGCTTGCCTCCAGAATGGGGAGTGGAAAGGAAAAGAGTGGAAAGGAGAAGTGAAGAGAACAGCAAGAGGCCATGGGAGGGGGCAGTTAAGAGATGAAAGGAGTAGGAGCTAAGTGCGAGGGAGCAGGAGGAAGCGAGCCAGTGGCGAGGGGTTGCGAAATAAGCAGGAGGGAGTGGAGGAAGCAGTGAAGGGAGCGGACACTGGGTACGAGGCAGCGGGCAGTGAGCAGGGGCTGAGGTTTCAGGGTACACAATGATGACATAAGCGGTTGGAGAAACCAAGCATGCACTGGCAGTGGGGTTTTCCTGATTTCAATGGGAGGCAATGGTGTAGTGACATTGTTGCTGGACTGGTAATCCAGAGGCCCGGGGTAATGCACTGGGGACCTGGGTTTGAATCTTGCCACAGCAGATGGTGGAATTTGAATTCAATAAAAAAAAAATCTGGAGTTCAAAGTCCAATGATAAGCATGAAGCCATTGCTGATTGTTTTAAAAAGCTCAGCTGGTTCACTAATGTCCTTTAGGGAAGGAGATCTGCTGTCCTTACCTTGTCTGGCCTACATGTGACTCCACTCCATACCTACAGCGATGTAGTTGACTCTTAAATGCCCTCTGAACAAAGGCAATTAGGGATGGGCAACAATGCTGGCCTAGTCAATGGCACCCACATCCCATGAATGAATAAAAAAAAATTCCTGTTCAGTGGCAGCAACAGTAACAGTGTTCATTCCTCCCACCATTTTCATTCTGAATGCTCATCTTAGGCTTGCCACATTCCTCCAACCAAGTCCACACAAACTTCAGAAAATGTTGGTCTTCCTGATGAGCTCTTCAAAGTCTTTGCTCTGAAAGTTCACTTCAAAAAATTGGAGCGTGGTTGTCTCCTCCGTTGTCCTCAGCCCTCCCATTTACTTCAGCTCTAAAGTCACATGCAGACCAGCCATTTATTCTCCGCTTGTTTTTATCAAATTCAATAGAATACTCCCCCACGTCATTCCTGAACACGGGCAGCCTCTACGAGTGTTTACAGAATTTTGGGGACAAAAGTTGACAACTATATCAAGTGCACTCAGTGTTTGTGCAATACAACAGTGAGGAACATTTTATTCTGACTCATTTAACAGCTTTTATTTGGAACCTTTGCAGTTAATCCAGTCAGTACTTATTGTCCAAAATGCCTTAGAACAGGTTATTATTTTGGAAATAGGAGGAGGAATGTGAGTTAATCGCTCTTTCAATCCTTCTTACAGATAGAGATAAGCCCAACTATGTGAAGCTGTTAGAGTGTAAGAAGACCATCCATATCTCTTGTGGAGAAGAGCACACGGTTGTTCTGACAAAGGTTTGTTCAGGAGGAATTTGAAATTAAAATCTCAGTTGTTTTTCCTTGTTCAGGTGTGGGATATCTCCACATTGTAAATGTCAATTGAGGACCTTTTAGCCTTAGCTGCAGCCTATCTAGGATAAAATAGTCCAGTGATAAAAATTGTGGGTTGACAATGGGGAACCACTTCAGCTCCTCGTCCCTTGTAAGTGGCTCATGAATCCCCAGGTGTGAGTCTTGAGTTAAGTCCAGCTCTAGAGAAGATGGACAGACTAACCTTTAGTTATTACACATGGATTAGCACAAAGTTAGAACTTCAATCTGTTACCATAGGGCAAATATATGCAGTATTTCATTTACGATTACAGACATTGGGGTATATTTTCTGACGGCACTGCTTCCCATACAAATATTTAGTGAACTCACTCCTTATCTCTCAGAGAGAAGAATGAACATATTAATCATTTGGAAAGTGGCAGCTTATACAAGATAGAATCAGTTAATGTAACAATTTTCCATCACTAGATTCAGAAAACATTATAACGTGTACTAGTTAATAAGAATAAAAGGGCGCAACACCACTGATATTTCAGTGCCAAAGGCTTTCCTTGCGATGAGATGTCACATGGCCTGAAGTCATTGCTTTCTCCTCTAGGATGGGCTTGTTTTCACCTTTGGGGCCGGGAGTTATGGGCAACTTGGACACAACTCTAGAGAGGATGAGATCAAACCTCGTCTAGTCGGCTACCTGTTTGGAAATAAAGTCTCTCAGATAGCATGTGGGAGGTGAGTTTGTAGGACATCGACAAGTTAAAATTCAGCTCTATCTTTTTCACTTTTTCTTATGTGTGAACCAGAAAGATTTAAATTTATGCAGCTGTTTAGTTACTGAACATTAATGGCCATTTGCAGTATGGTCAACTATTTTATTATCTATATAGTTCAGTGACATTTTTAGACCACCAGTATTAACATCTAAAAGATCCTTATTCCTCACTTGGAAATAAATAATGTCTCAGTGCATGGTATCAGCATGAGAGCCAGGAATGGTGAGTGCTCAGGCTGGCACAATGATATGGCTGCCAGGTACAAGATTTCTGTTAGGGTGGGGAGTGTGGGTTAGAATGATGGTTGGGTGCTTGGGATAGTGGAGGCCTGGACCTTCCTTGAGGGACCTGGAGGAGCAATACTACTCGGACTGACCCCCACGAAGGAAAGTTTTCTTAATGCATCTCAGAAAGTCCCACTGGCTTCCTGGTAGCTTTATCAGGTTGAGATACCACTTGAGAATGGGTTAGCATTCCACCGGGATCCCCTAGAATCCTAATTTATCATTGAGGCTTCTGACAGCGTCTGGAGAGAGCCTGATCTGCCACCAGAGTCAGCAGCATTAAAATGAGGAATGAGTGAGAACAGAGTGGGAAATGGAGCTGCTCCATTTGAATTACACCTTTCCTACTGATCAGCGAGAGTAAATATTCACACTTACTTATCCTGAAGCACTGATCCGAGACTAATACCGATGTTTTAAGAGTAACAGAGACTTTGCACTGTTTGAAGCTCACTGGGAAAAGACATGTAAAGTTACAGATATACATATATATAATTTAAACAGCTATCACACACTTGTCTTCGTTCCATCGTCTGGTAAGATTTATTCCTTTGGTCGTGGCGAAAATGGGCAGTTGGGAAACAGAGAGACCAGCGATCAGTTAGTGCCTCTTCCTGTCAACATAATGGACACATCTGACAATAATGGAATGGAAAATGGTAAGCAATGTAAACTTCTATACTTTTATAACTCCACTGTATAGATTGTATGGAAAAGATTTGAAGAGGACTGGCATGTAATGTTGATCTGTGGTTGCTGCAATTTCAGCACTGATTTAATTTGATATAAAATAGAAATAAAGCAAGTCAACCTCCTGTGGCATTGCACACTGGGGGCAGGATTATACGTCTGTTAGGCGGGTGTGTATGAGAGTCGGCAGCACGCCCGCCAACAATTAAGAGGCCTACTAAAGTCCTTAAAGTATTAATTAAGTTTTATTTCTCGCTGCCTGCTCAACCAATCGGTTGGCAGGCGGGCGAATAGTATAGGCAGCTTTGCATTTTTTAACAAAACCTCATCCACAGGCGGGATGAGGTTTCCAATGCTAAGTAAAAAAAACGCAAAAAATATTTTCCACTTAATTTTAAACACTGAGTCACATGTGGGGTCATGTTCATATCAATTATTAAAGCTTTATTTTCCTTTGTCCAAATCTTCAGCTCCCTGAGGCAGCTCTGTGCCCTCAGGGAGCAGTCAGTGCGCATTCCCCCACGCATTGCGCAGACTTCCACGCTCGCCCTCCTCTCGCCCCCCACCCCAGCTCCCGGGCCCACCCAGTAAAAAGGGAAAATCCTGCCTAGGGAATTCAAGCTAAATGTAGTTTCAGGTGGAGGAGACTTAGAGGTTGGGAACAACTGAAGCAGTGTGTACCGACATAAATCAGTCCTCATTTTAAACTCATACATTTGGCTTTATTTTTTTATTTCTATTGACATTATATATTCCTCTGTCTATATTTACAATGGAATTGTCCTATGTAAACACGTCACACTGTAATTGCACCCTTAGCACAGTGCAACATCTTCAGGCATATGAGTGTGTCATTACATGTGAACTTTCCATTACAAATATTGAGGAAGAAGTTTGTAACGGAAGAATGTGACAGGAATGAGACACAGATGTAATATTAACATATGATATAGGGAAGAACAGGCTGACCATATTTTAAGTAACAGTGTTGTCCACTTAACCTGTATTCATTCATTTTGACAGGCCATGCAACCAAACCAGCTGTGAGAAGAATTTTTGCAGGAGGAAACCAAAGTTTTGCAGAGCGTGGTGAAGAAGTGGTAAGAAGATACGTGCACTTTAAGATCACGCTGGGGTGTTTGTTGCGATACAGGATTGGCCATTCATTTGGGCTCAAAAACATTTCAGATAATTGTGGTTCACATCTTAAAAATAACTTTTCCATTTTTATTTCAATTCCATTCATCGGTGCTGTGCCTGCAGTTAGGACCTGGCCTCGTTGTCTCCCTGATGCTTCATTCTGAGCTGTTTATCCTCAGCAGCTTTTGGTCAGTGGTGGATGCCATTGCTTTCCACTCCCAGGGGCTGGGTAAGGCACCTGTTGGCATTATACTGAACCACGCTTAGCCAACTGAGCTAACTGGAGAGATCCGGTGTTTCTTATCAGAGTTCCATGTGGACAGATAGATATCTATTGCTCTTGTTTTTTTTTCTGTCTAGGATTTGGTGCCCTCTGTTGACCAATCGTTGCTCAATACTTTGAAGAGAATCATGACAGCGGACAGTTTACTGGAGAAGGAAATATGCAAAAAGACAAGAAGGTAAGAAGAGTTCAGTTTAGCTTCCCCAATTTCCTTATAACTTCCTTCAGAACTTTTCATTAACTCTACTGGGCAAACACACGATACATTTTACCTGTTGGTGTTAACTAACACATCTATTTCCAATGGGTTAATCCTCGTGTTAAGTATCTCTAATCAGAAAATTTAAGTTCCAGTCTCTTGTGGTACACACCTATTAAGAACATATGAAATAGGAGCAGGAGTAAGCCAGACACTCCCTCGAGCCTGTTCCACCATCCAATTGGATCTTGGCTGATCTTCAACCTCAGCTCTACTTTCCTGCCCAATCCTGATCCCTTGATTCCCTTAGATTCCAAGAATCAGTTGATCTCAGCCTTGTATATACTGAACAACTGATCATCCACAGCCCTTTGGGGGAGAGCATTCCAAATGTTGTGCCAATAAATGGGTTCCCAAGATGTCTCAGGCAGCCATTGAAGATGTGAATACTCTGGTGGGGTCAGGAGCTGAGGTCAATGGTACTTGTGCCAGACTTCGATTAGCAGAGTGAACTGGATCTTTGGGGCCTCTCTTAATTTTATAATCCACATTGTGTTGGATGCCATTTCAAGGACATTGGTGTACTGTACAACACCTGAGGACTCAATTCCCCAACAATTTTCAATCATCCACCAGCAAGTTCCACTAGTTACATTTTACAGCCTATCTCATCTCAGTTTTACATGCTCGATTGATGCAGTTTCTGAATAAAATCCAGGTTGAAGATGCCTCTTGTATGATTCTAGCACAGAATTCCATTTCACTATTTCTGTTTACTCTTGTTATATAGAAGGCTGTGAAAAACATCTTTCACGGGATCCAGCTGTACAGTTACTGAGAATTTGAATTGCCTGTAAATTAGTGCAAGTACTTAACATTTAAAAAATAATGAATTGTCCATTGTTCAGATGGACCGTAGGCATCTCTCTCCATTCAAAAAAAAATAATGTAAATTACATTTGTCTGAATTTCATTTACAGGGAAATCATTCGGGCATTTTCTTCTTCTCAAGCTCTGTGTGGAAGTTTCCTGGATGTCAGGTAAACCAATGTTTTATTGCCTAACAATTAGCATCAGAATATCCTAATTAGACTTGTTACAGATTCCATCTGAGTTCATTGCTTTATTCCCCAGGCCCAAACCAAAATAAGTCATTTTTGTCGAAGGTCAAGAGGGCACCCTTAATTTTCAGGTGTTTATTTTACTCAATCTTCTTGCGGAAGTTCATACAACTGAACAAGCTGAAGGTTGAAGAAGCTAAAGGATTGTGTAGAAATGTCACTTGATTTACTGGACAGATTTGGTTATTACACCTGCCCTCTCCATACTGATATCAGACTTTGTTAAGTGGTGATTCTGTCTCTCCCCTCCTCTCGTCATCCCCCAAAGTCAAGTTGAGTTTGGGAATTCATTACTCAGAACTTCCTCGGATCAAACACTTGCTGTCCATTAGTTTGCACCCTTAACGCCACTCCTCCTCCAGAGGCAGAATCTTCGGCCCGGTGAGCAGGGACAGGGAGCCTGCTCGCCCAGGCATAAAATGACGGGTGGTGACATCAGGCGTGCATCCCGATGTGGCCCTGCGTCATTCAGATTTTCAACTCGGCGGGCACGCAGGCATGTTAAGGCCAGTTAATTCTCAATTAAATCAATAAACTGAGCTGCCCGTCCAATCTTAAGGTTGGCGGGGGCAAGCGAAGAGCTCAGGCGGCCTTCGCATTTTTCATGGAACCTCATCCATGGGCGAGATGAGGTTTTTAAAGTGTTGTAAAAATTTTTTAATAAAATGAATAGTTATGTCCCAGCTCATGTGACAGTTTCACACGAGGAGACATGTCTTAAATTTTTTTTTCCTTTATTAAATTTTTTTGCATTTAAACTAATCTCCCTGAGGCAACTCTGTGCCCCGACCCAGACAAGCACACTCACCCCCTCCCCCGCCCACACAGGGCGCGTCACACTGGGTGGGGCTTAATTGGTGCATGCCCGTGCCCAAACCCGCCCAACTCCCCCCCCCCCCCCCCCCCCCACCCCCACCACAACTGGGAGAAAATTCTCCTCCAGGAATTTGAGTATGAGTCATCTAAATATTTCAGGCAGGCACCAGGACTATCTACAGTGTAACTGGGGACCTGCCTCAGTTCTGAGGGGAACCTCGCTGTTTTGCCACAAAGTAGTTTAACCAGCTGAGAAACTTCAACATTTTGAAAGAAAACTTGATGCTGGCCTCCTGTGCATCTCCAACTCCCTTCACCCCACCATTGATGGCCATGCTTACAGCCTGAGTTGTGGAATTCCCTCACTAAACCTCAGTGCCTCACCCCCTGTCCTCCTTCAAAGGTGCTCCACCTCCTTGTCTCAGCCTTGGTGTCAAATTTCTGTCTGATGACGCTCCTATTAACCCCCAAGGACGTCTTATTACCTTAGAGATGCCACATAAATGCAAGTTGTGTTTGTTGCATTGGAAGTAGATTCCCAAAATCATATTAATTGGTCAAAGACCTGTACACCACGAGATGGAATGAGGTTGAATGATGATCAGTTTAAGACCCAAATCTTATCATGCCACAGAAAACATTTTCAGTGCGGTGGGTACCAGGCAGGGAGTGGAGGAAGGAGGGCTGTATGAGTTTTGCCCGATTTACCAGATCACTGCTCAGGTGGTGAAGGTGAAAATTTACCCCAATGAGACTGAGGGCCAAGATTTTCCAGTCCCACCTGCAGCTGGAACCAACGCTGGGGCGAATGAAAAATTTGGAGAGGCAGCCAAAAGTCCCTTGACCTTTGGCGGGACCTGAAAATTCCCCACCCTGAGTGTTTGAGTTTCAGCACGTTGTGTTTGAGAGCATTGGGTCAGCACAAAGAACCAGTACCTCAAACCAACCTGCAGTCACATTAAAAAAGCAAGAACAGTTTCTGCAGTGCATTAATTATCATTCTTGATATCTTTCAAAACAGCAAGGATGGCCATTTCAAAACAAGTGGAGAGATGTCTGGTCTAGATACGTCCGCAATATATCTGGGCTTCGTGAAATTGGCTAAAGATCCCTCAATATTGGAAAAGGTAATGTTAATGATGCCAGAGTACCTAAAGTTTCTCACACCTTATGGTGCTGGAAAGCACTTTAATCCCTCCCTAAACATCTCTGACTCTCTACCTCCCTTTCTTCCTTGAACATGCTCCTTAAAACCAAGCTCTTTGACCAAGCTGTTGATCATCCACCCTCATATTCCCTTGCGTGGCCCAGTGTTTAGTTTTGTTTCATAACACATCTGTGATACGTCTTGGGAATTTTTGTTTTGTTAAAGGCACTACATAGATATAAGCTGCTGTAACCATCTTTTATGACAGCCACAAGTCTAGTTAGGCCTATATAACAAGGAGCTTCTATGGGTTTCCACAATTTGTGCAGTGAGGGAGCAGAACCACCCACTGGACCTGAGTATTCTGCTGGATAGCAACCCAGGATTCAGAAGCACTCACTGGGAATGTTTAGAGAGGGGTTTGAACCCTGAACCTTCTAATTCAGAGGCAGGAATGCTATTATTTAGCCAAAAGCTCAACCCTTTGGATTTCAATAAGACAGGATTTCATTGTGCCCGATTTTGGTAAAGATGCTGAAACATTACTTGGTGTCTGACAACAGTGTGTAAATCTGCTTGATGTGATGTTACTCCAAGCCCTCCTGTCCTATTCTGTTTGCCAAAAAGGTTCTGTCATCATAGTTAATCTGACGTCATAACATTGTGATTAAAGATGCTGTGGGATTTACATCAATAACTACAAATATTTGATTTTATTCATTCACAGAGGCAAAATTTCTTTAAAAATTCTTTCATGGGACCTGGGCTTCACTGGCTAGGCAAGCATTTTTATTGCCCTTCCCTCACTGCCGTTGAGCAGGTGGTGATGAGCTGCCTTCTTGAACCGCTGCAGTTCATGTGGTGCAGGTACACCCACAGTACTATTTGGGAATTCCAGGATTTTGACCCAGCGACAGTGAAGGAACGGCCGATATATTTCCAAGTCAGGATGATGTGTGACTTGGGGGATATTTGCAGGTGGTGGTGTTCCCATGTATCATCTTTCCTTGTCCTTCTAGGTGGCAGAGGTCATGGGTTTGGATGGAGCTGTCAAAGGTGCAAAATTGCAGTTGAAATATTTGAAGTGTACAGAAGGCGAAATAGGTCTTTAGCCAATAGAGGCAAACGAGATTGTGGTAAATCAGCAGATCGTTTTTACACCACGCCTTCTCTCCTTTTCAATCGAAGTCAATGCAGCGGTGTAAAGTTACTGATTCAAGGCAAATCTGTTTTACAGTACTGCCTTCGACCAGTTCAACACCACCAGTTGCTTTAGTGCTTTCCTATAATCACCACGCTCGCTGTTAGATAACAGAGCTGTCCGCTGGAATAGGAACAGAAGATGCAGGAAGCAAGTTATCAAAAGAGAAAGAAAGTTTCATGTGTTCGAGTGGGACCCTTCATTGGAACTGATGAAGTGTTACATCCAGTACACCAGATCTGGATTTCAGAACAGGGGTTTCCAATGGAATACATGTTATCTCTTCACAAACTAATTTACTCCTCCTATATTGTCCTCATGAATTTTCAGATACACCCCTTCTTTCTCCCCTTGTCCCAAATAACAGAATTAATCTTCACAGCCACAGTGTATCACAGAATTTTATTTTTTTCACAATAATAATTTTGTTCTTTATGAGGCAAAATTTGAGCCTGGAAAATGCACTCAACATGAAAATGCCCAGTTACAGAGGGGACATTTTAATATGCTATAGGTGTTATATAAGCACTAATTATTATTGTTGCTTGATGCTCAGAACCTGCATTGATCTGTAGTTTTAAATCCAGCACAGAATAGAACAACCCCCATTTTTTAATACATATATGGGATGTAGGCATCGCTGGCTAGGCCAGCATTTATTGCCTTTCCTTAATTGCCCTTGAGAAGGTAGTAGTGAGCTGCCTTCCTGAACTGCTGCAGTACATATGGTGTAAGGACAATCACAGTACTGTTAGGGAGGGAGTTGAAGGATTTTGATCCAGTGACAGTGAAGGAACGGCAATATATTTCCATGACAAGGTGGTAAGTAGCTTGGAGGGGAACTTCCAGATGGTGATGTTCCCATCTGTCTGCTGCCCTTGTCCTACTAGATGGTAGTGGTCATGGGTTTGGAAGGTGCTGTCCAAGAAGGCTTGGTGAATTCCTGGAGTGCATCTTATAGATGGTAGACACTGTTGCCACTGTACGTCGGTGGTGGAAGGAGTGAATGTTTGTGAAAGGGGAGACAATCAAGCAGGCTGTTTTGGCCTGGATGGTGTCGAGCTTCTTGAGTGTTGTTGTACCTTTTTTAATCCAGGCAAGTGGAGAGCATTCCATCACATTCCTGACTTGTGCTTTGGGGAGCCAGGAGGTAGTTACTCACTGCTGGATTCCTAGCCCCGACCTGCTCTTGGAGCCACAGTATTTATATGGCTAGTCCAGTTCAGTTTCTGGTACCTCCAGGATGTTGATAGTGGGGGATTCAGCGATGGTAATGCCATTGAATGTCAAGGGGTGATGGTTAGATTCTCTCTTGTTAGAGATGGTCATTGCCTGGCACTTGTGTGGCGCGAATGTTACTTGCTACATGTCAGCCCAAGCCTGGATATTGTCCAGGTCTTGTTGCATTTGAACATGGATTGCTTCAGTATCTGAGGAGCCTGAATGATGCTGAACATTGTGCAATCATCAGTGAATATTCCCACTTCTGACATTATAATGGAAGGAAGGTCATTTAAGAAGCAGCTGAAGATGGTTGGGTCTGGGATGCTACCCTGAGGAACTCCTGCAGTGATGTCCTGGAACTGAGATGACAGCCTCCAACAACTGCAATCATCTTCCCTTGTGCTAGGTATGATTCCAACCTATGGAGAGTTTTCCCCTGATTTCCATTGACTCCAGTTTTGCTTGGGCTCCTTGATGCCACACTTGATCAAATGCTTGTTGGATACACTTCAGGAAGTTTTACAATACCTCTCAACCCTTAAAACAGCTTTCAAAATGAAAAACATTTCTCTTGCAAAACCTTAAATCATCTTTCTGTTTCCTCTGATGCTGAACGTTATAGAATAAAACACTTCTTCATTTACAATCTTCTCTAAATGATCTTGAAAATCCTCAAGATTGCTTCAAGAATCATTACATGGAAACCTCCTAAATTCAACAGTTTTCACCTCTGCAAATGTTTAGCAGAGAATGGGGGAAGCCTGTTAGCATTCCTTTGAATTCCTGTTGACTATAATACTATCCCATCAATGTATGAACATCTGCATTGCAATCGGCCATCGACCAGTACAGTTACATATTTTGTTGTGGGAATTCACCTGTGAAATTTAATGATTTTGCATTGTGATGTTAATGAGGAATATGAGAAAAAGCATATTTTGGAGTTTAATTAATCTATGTTAATGATTTAGACGAAGAGTCAGAGAGTCATGTATCTAAGTTTTCTGATAATACAAAGCTGGGTGAGACACAAAGAGGCTACAAAGAGATATAGACAGGTGAAGTGAGCGGGCAACAAGATGGCAGATGGGGTATCATGTGGGGGAAGTGTGAGGTTATTCACTTTGCTTGTAAGAATAAAAAAACTCATGGAACTTGTAAATAATGACATTCAGGGAGACTTTGGTGTACTTGTACAAGGAACACGAAAAATTAGCGTACTGGTACAGGAACCAAGCAATCAGGAAAACAGTTGCACTTAGGCGTTTATTGCAAGGGGATTGGAACAGTGTGACAAACTGTGGCCGAAAAATATAAGGGTCACTTTGCTATGGGGGTGCTGGTGTAACCTTGAGGCTTGACACTGGGCGAGGGGTTGGGGAGGTGCTGGCATAGCCTCAAAGGTTGGGGGGAGGGGTGGGCGGGTGGCCGGGGTTGGGGGGGGGGGTTGCTTTTGGAACACTGAGGTGGGAGCAGAAGCCTTGCAGGCAGACCGGTGAGAACCTAGCCACGTGAACTGTAACGATATTGATTCTGCTTACTTGGAAGCAGAACCCATTGGCAGGACATCCCCAAGCTCAAACGAGATACGTTGCAGGCTCAGTGCATGTGCAAAAAGGAAGCATCCAGCAGGAGAGGAAATCCAGGAGAAAACATGTCCCTGGAAGACTTGATCTGGGATAGGAGATGAAAGGCCAGATTATGGGACAGTCCTGGAAAATCCAGGACAGTTGGTCGCCCTGGATTGGATAACAAGAACAAAGATGTCTTGCTACAATTGTATTGGGTTTTGGTGAAACCACACCTGGGTTATTTTGTGCAATTTTGGTCTCCATATTTAAGGAAGGATATACTTACATTGGAGCCAATGCAGCTAAGGATCATGAGATTTACCCCTGGGAAACAAGGGCTGTCTTATGATGGGGAACTAGGTAAATTGGGTCTATATCCGCTAGAATTTAGAAGAATGAGTGGTGATCTCATCATAACATTCAAGATTATGAAGAGGCTTGACAGGGTAGAGACTGAGACATTGTTTCCCCTAGCTGGGGAATCTAGAACAAGGAGACACAGTTGCAGGATAAGGAGCTGATCAATTAGAATTGAGATGAGAAGAAATTTCTTCACTTGAAGGGTTGTGAATCATTGGAATTCTCCACCCCAGAGGGTTGTGAATGTGTCATCACTGATTATATTTAAGGCTGAGATAGACAAATCTTTGGTCTCTAGAGGGTTATGATAAGCAGGTGGGAAAGTGAAATTGAAGCCCAAGATCAGCCATGCTCACATTGATTAGCAGGGCAGGCTCAACAGGCCATAGGGTCTACTGCTGCTCCTGTTTCTTTATTGTTATTGTACTAGGTCAGTAAAATGGACTTTAGTTATTATAAAGGAGTTACAGCTGCTGACGTTCACGATTTTACAGGTGAAGAATGCAGTACAGAATTACCTGATCCCATTATTGCCTCGATCTCCGGCTTGTGTGGAAGCAATGCGAGTTTACATTATTCTACCAGAACTCATCGCTGTGCTGAAAGAGCCAAGGGACACAACAATGCTGATGGACTCTTTAACCAAAGCCATTCTCTCACTTGAAGAAAGTTATTTTAAAACTCTTGGTAAGTTTTTCAAACATTATTTTAAACATTTAAACATAATCAAAAGCGCTTATGGTCACAGTTAAAAGAAAATAAATCAGAAATCAAATTGGCTTCTGCATTTCATACATTCCAACAATGACAATGCCTCAGAAAAATACCTCATTGATTGTAAAATACTTTATGGTGCTCTGAGACCGTGAAAGGCATTGTAGAAATACCACTTGATCTGACTTTCTATACCGCCTTCAGAGACTGAACATCTTGGGTGGTCAAAATTGGACAAGGGACTCAAGCACTAATGCACCACTTTAGTGGAAACACCATGTAAACACAGTCTCTGCTGAAGTGAAGGCAGCCGATCAGGAGCACCCCCCAATGAAATGTGTGGCAAGATTGTTTGAAGATGGCACCCACCGTTCTATCTTTATAGTTCATCATTCTCTTTGCTTCTTTGATGGTTTACCATCTGATCTGCTGTGCTTTATTTTGCGTGAACATCTCCGTGCTCTTTCTTGACTAGAATGTTGGTGGTGTACGATGCCTTATTATTTCTTCATGCGCCTTGTGAGGATGTATCAAAAAGAATCAAAGCAACTTCTTCATATCGTTATGGCGGACACTTCAAAGGACAACTCCCAACTGCATGATTCACTAAAAATTTTACAAACGCTGTACAAGGTAGGCACGAATTTATCTTATTACTCTGGACCCCTAGTTTGAGTGTCTCTTCACTTTGTTCCACCTTTAGTTGGCTTGTGTCCCCGCTGGGGAACTCATGTTCTTGCTACCTCACTCCAAAATATGCAAATGAACCCTGAAACCCGACTTCTTCAACCAGTCACCTCACTGCACCCTCCTTGCACTATCGTTTGCCATTTGCTTTTCACCCATGCACTTGGAATGTTTTATGAGATATGAAGGGGGCTTATAAATCCAAACTTGTTGTTACACTTGGAATAAACTGGTCTGGGCTAAGTAATGTATTTTCCACCATTAAGTGGATACCATGGCCTCAGTATTAAGCTAAGGTGCCCAGCAGAAACAGGGTGTGAGTTCAGTCTGGACATCTGTTCTGCACCCAATCTGTGTGAACTCTGCATTGAAGTTAATGGAAAGTTAAAGTAAAATCAGACAGGGTGTGAAATGGACGTTCAACCCAAGCCATTCAATTTCCTCATTTTAACTTCCATTAAAATTGGGACATTTGTAAATTGCTCCTGTTAGGAAATCACAGGTCCGCTGACCACCATTTTCCAACCCAATTCCGGAATTATCCAGCCCTGTTTGGCGTTGTGCGTCATTGCGGGAGGGTGGGAGGGGAACAATATGATGAGAAGGCCAAAAAATCGGTTTCACGCTGGCGTGAAACCAATTTGCGATTGTCTGTCTGCTTCGCCCGTCAACTGCAGCCACCACTGCACACCAGGAAATTCATTTCAATATTTTAGCATCTCGTTATAAGTCTTGCTCAGCGAAACCATCCCGCCTGCATCAAATTTACCGCCCAAGTCGGTGTGACTTCAGGACGGTGTGTTTCACAGCTGGCTTGAAAAGGCGTGCACCTGGCAACCGGAACATCGAGGGGAATTCGGAGGCGAGGGCACACAACCTTGCGTAGCACTTGTAAGCATTACCCGTAGGACATCAAGGAAGAGGCGCTGCGCATTCACAGGGGGGCACAGGCAAGTTGCTTTTTTTCCCGGCTGGCTTTCAGTGCAGTGCCGTGGGCAAGGGCTCCAGTGCAAGTCAGACCGGGGTTAAGGTTAGGGGTCTCAGCAGCGCAGGCTGAAGGAAGTACACAAGCACATGCCGGGGGAGGGGGATGTGAGGGAAATGGCCGCGCACTTGGAAAAGCTTGTCAAAAGTGAGCATTCTTCTGCAGCTGAGACCGTTCAGCAGCAGCTCCATTGATAGGCTTGGAGTCGGGCCTCTGAAGCTTTTCTGCCCACTCAAGCAACGCAAAAGCATGAATGTGCCACCTAATGCTCCAGAACTTTTCATCCCTTGTGCACAGACTGCAAATTAATGTGTGTCTTAGGGGGCAGCAGAACAATTGGCCAACTGGGCAAGATGTACAATCCCCTTGTGAAAGGCGGCCATGACACAGTCACTGGTAGAGGAGATCACAGCCCTTTGCAATGTCCTTGTTAAGGTGTGAACCAGTATCCACTGTGGTTCAAGCTAACAGCGCAGCCTTGCAGCGCGGGTTAGGAGAATGCCTGCGCCTGAGCTGAGAGCACAGCCTGCAGTCCAGTGGCCGAAGCTGCCACCAATCGGTCAGGTAGAGTGGGGCGGAGGTAAGTGAGGTTTCAGACAGCCAATGAGTGCAAGACACATTACCCATCCAAGTGGTGGCCAGCACTCTCCTGCATGTGTGAAAAGGCCTTCAAACTTAACCAAGAGAGGTTCTTAGGCACACCTAAGAACCCACACGTCTCTCTCTTTCAACCTGCAGGAGGAGAACATCAGGATCATGGAGCTTGAAGATTTAGCGGTTTGCCTCATGGCTTTCAGTAGTGATGGGCAACCTAGGCTGGCGATTGGGCCACATGAGTAGCTCTCCTTGATCTCAGTGGGCCGCAGGACTGAACTGGGGCATGTGCACTCCACGAATAAGAATTTGTGAGGCATACCAACTGAACCATAGCAGCGCTTTGATTGGTCACAGAGGGAGCATACGTCTGTTGCGAGCAATCAGCACACACCTCACTGCACATGTCCGTGCTTTGCATGCACGTCACTTTAGTAATACCGGTAGGAAAAAATCTACGTGGATGGAAACCAGTGGAATCTGGCAGCCCTGCGCATGGACAAAGGTCAACAACATGTCTTGCGGCTCACACTCAGAATCTTGATGGGCCACATGCAAGCAGAAGGCTGCCCACCACTGGCTTACAGGGAGCAGAGAAGAACATAGGAACAGGAGAAGGGCATTCAGCCCATCGAGCTTCCTCCACCATTCAATACCATTATGGCTGATCAAACACTTCAATGCCTTTTAATCTACACTATCCCCATAACCCTTCATGTTATTGTTACGAAATCTATCAATCTCTACCTTAAACATATTCAATGACTAAATTTCCAAGGCTCTCTGGGGTAGAGAGTTCCAAAAATTCACAACCCTCTGAGTAAAGAAATTTCTCCTCATCTCAGTTCTAAGTGGCTTCCCCCTTTTTTAGAAATTATGTCCCCTGGTTCTCGACTCCCCAATCAGGGGAAACATCTTACCTGCACTTACCCTGTCTATTCCTTTAAGTACTTTGTCAGTTTCAATGTGATCATCTCTCATTCTTCGAAACTCTGGAGAATACAGGCCCAGTTTCCCCAATCTCTCTTCGTAAGACAGTCCCACCATCCCCGGAACAAGCCTGGTGAACCTTCTTTGCACTCCCTCCAAGGCAATGATATACTTTCTGAGGTAAAGGGACCAAAACTGCACACCTTACTCCAGGTGTGGTCTAACCCAGCTTCTATACAATTGAAGCAAGACTTCATTACTCCTGTACTCAAATCCTCTTGCATTAAAGGCTAACATTCCATTAGTCTTCCTAATTGCCTGCTGCACCTGCGTGTTAGCCTTCAGTGACTTATGGACAAGGACACCCAGGTCCCTTTGCACATCTACACTTTCTAATCTCTTACCATTTAGGAAATACTCTGCACATCTGTTCCTTCTATCAAAGTAGATAACCTGACATTTTTCCACATTATATTCCATCTGCCATGCTCTTGCTCACTCACTAAGTCTGTCCAAGTCCTCCTGTAGCCACTTTACATCTTCCTCACAACACACATTCCTGCCTAGCTTTGTATCATCCGCTTGGAAGTATTACATTTGGTCCCCATATCCAAAACATTGACATATATTGTGAACAGCTGGGGCCCAAGTACTGATCCTCATGGTACCCCACTAGTCACAGCCTGCCAACACAAGAATGACCCATTTATTCCTATTCTCTGTTTTCTGCCTGTTAGCCAATCCTTAATCCATGCCAGTATATTGTCTCCTATCCCATGTGCTTTTATTTTGCTAATCAATTTCCTGTGGGGCACTTTATCAAAAGCCTTCTGAAAATCCAAGTATACTATCTCCATCGACTCTCCTTTAACAATTTTGTTAGTGACATCGTCAAAAAAAATTCCAAGTTCATCAAACATGATTTTCATTCGTAAATCTATGCTGACTATGCCCAATCAGATCATGATTATTCAAGTATCCATTTATCACACCCTTTATAATAGATTCTAGCATTTCCCTACTACTGATGTAAGGCTAACAGGTCTGTAGTTCCCGGTTTACTCTCTCCCTCCCTTAAATAGTGGAGTGACCTTTGCTACCTTCCAATCTTCAGGAACCATTCCAGAATCTATAGAATTTTGGAAAATGATCAACAATGCATCCACTATCTCTATAGCAACCTCTTTCAACACTCTGGGATGCAGAATATCAGGTCCCAGGGACTTCTCAACTTTCAGTCCCTTTAATTTCTCCAGTAAAACCTTCTTACTTATACTAATTGCCTCCAATTCCTGATTCTCCCTAGTTCCTTGGATCTCTAAATCTGGGAGATTTCCTGTATCTTCTTCAGTGAAAACAGAAGAAGAAGAGAGAGCAGCAGAGGCTCCTGGCTCGGCAAATGGAGAGCATCTCCCTCGAGATTAAGAGGTGGCAAGTCCTGCTACACACACAGCTGAAGCGAAACATCGCTCGTAGGCACCCCGCTAGACCGAGGGTCTAGCCATTCCTGCAGATGACTGAGAGCCAGTGTCATCAAAGACTGCGCATATCTAGGGAACTGGTCAGTCACTTATGTCACCTGCTGCAGGAACCAAGGTTTCACATCTGAGTGACAGGAACTCTGCTCATCAGAACAAGAAGCCGTTGGCAAGGAAACATTCTTGGGAATTTATTTACAATAGTGAACGTCATGTACAAGTGATTAACACCCAGCTGTGCAACTACATCATCTTAACCTTCCTAACCCTGCTGCTACATACTGATACTTCCCCGACATCCACAATGAAGGTGGAGGCAGCCTGCTGATTGTTACACCCTGTCTGTGATGACCTTGGCAGTCATCCTCTGGAGGGCCGAGACCTGGAGGGCCCTGGCCTGCTTTGGGTGTCCTACCGTGTGCCAGCTGCACTCCCCTCGGCCTGTTGAGCTGGATCTGCTGGGGTCACAGGAACAATAAATTTCGATCAGCCGGACATTCCCGGAATCACTTGGGTGGATAGTCCCGGGATGTGCACCTGCCGGTCCTCCTTCCTATGGGTGCCCAACGGCCTCTGGAGGACTCCTTGAAGGGAAGGCAAAGCTGGAGTGAGATCAAGCTGCCCTGCACTCCTCTTGCATTGACACTGTCGGAGGCTAACTTTGGCTTCAGTGATGGAGTTCAGCCCACGCAGCAGTGCAGGGTCGATATCCTGGACCAGGTCTCCATGGCAGCCACCATCCTACCAGTGTTGACCATGGTGCATAGGCATGCTGGCGCTATCACCTCAGATTGAAGGCAGCGGAACCCTCTGTCATGCCTTGCAATCTGAGGAGTGCAGCAGACATCCCTTCCTGATGTCCCCAAGCTTGCCCTTGCAGCTCTAGCAACTGACTGAGTCCAGAGGCTCCTCATCTGACTCAAACTCAGCACATTTCTGGCCTCCAGTAGTCTGAGTGCTGGAAACGTGGGGAGTCCTTGCCTCTGCCTGCTGTGGATCAAACTGTGCAATGTGCTCACCAGATTGTGACCCCAAGGTACTCCAGAACTAGGTCCCACTGAGATGCATGTCTCTGCGCTGGTGCAGGGTGTAGGTGAGCGCTGTGAAGGGTGTTCAATTAAGGTGTCATCAGATGCTTCTTCTGAGATGTCTTTGGGGCTTGAGTGAAGGACCTGGCTCATGGTCCCACTTGGCTGCTTCTCAGCTGTGCCTGCAAAAGCAAGGCGAGATAATAAGAGCGTGGCTGTGGACTGCTCACAGCTTGGCTGTCTGATGGATGTTGCACTGCTGGATCCTCACTTGGTAGAGCAGCGCCGACCTCACCGTTGGCACAGGAAGGGTCCAGCTCATCGTCGGCCAGCTGGATGACTCTATTTTCAACATCTGTGAGCACCTTGATGTCGGGCATTCCTCCACCAGTCTGCGACCTCTCCCTTTTGTTGTGTGCCAGCTTGTCCTGCATGAAGACGGATGGAGAGAGTGTAAGCAGGACGTGTGTGAGAGATTGAATGGTGATGTTCCTTAAACTGACAGAGAGTGAGATCCCTGTGGACATGCGATGGGTTTGTGAGTGTTTGAGCTGAGAGTGATGTGAAGAGTGACTTACCCCGGCAGAATGGAGGAGATCATTCACCCTTTTTCGGCACTGGGTGGCTATTGTCTTCTGCAGGTTGTTGGCGCTGACCACCGCTACCACCACCTCCCATGCTGAATTGGTGACCTGGCTCGTTGCTTTTTGCATAGAGCTGGGATAGGGGACTTCATGGCAGGCCTCCACTGCACCCAATATGCGCCCGAGGGAGTCATCATTAAATATGCGGGCAGTATGTTTCCTCCCTTTGGCAGCAATGACTTTGCAGCAGCTTTTGATCCCTTAGAGAGTGCTAGCTCTGTGCAAGGGCACCTTTTTAATTATGGCGCCCAGATTATTGAAGGCCTGAGGTGATTGTGCGGCAGACGAATCAGAGGCCGCCCTGCCAGTGATCTGAAGTGTTTCCCGTGCATGCATTATCAATGAGGCAGGATATGCCGGGAATGAGACGATACGACACGAAAACCCACTATTGCAGGCGGCAGGTAAAGTGACTTTTTTCATGGTTTTCTCTTGGATGTTATATCTGGCATTGCTCAAGAGTAAATAAGTTTAATTCAGTCCATAGCAGAGCAAATCGCATGTGGTCAATTGGAAGGAACGAGACTTGTTGCACCAATTGTCTTTCTCAAGCCGTATCTTCCTATTATAATCAAGGTTCCCACTAAATTGCATGAGTTGGTGGCTGTGCAGCAGCTTGGAAGGTGAACCTTTTCCATTATAAATACCTCGCACGTGCAAACACGCAAATTAATTTATAGGGTCAGCTCTGAAAAAACTAGCCGTGCACAACAGCGAAATTTTAAAGAGAGCATTGATAGTAACGTAGGAATTTCTAGACATGAAAGGCCAAAGGCTATCTAATTCGCTTTCTTGTATAGAATTTTAGAGTGGTTACAGCACAGAAAGAGGCCATTCGACCTGTCATGTCTGTGCTGACTGTCTGAAGGAGCAATTCACCTAGTGCCATTCTCCAGCCTTCTCCTCATAGCCCAGCACCTTCTTCCTTTTCAGATAATAGTCCAGTTCTCTGTTGAATGCATGTCACCACCACACTCTCAGGCACTTGCTGCATATTAATTTGTTTTCTCTTATCGCTTTTGCCAATAACCTTAAATCTCTGCCCTCTGGTTCTCAATCCTTCCACCATTGGGAACAATTTCTCCCTATTTACTCTGACCAGACCTCTCATGATTTTCAACAACTCAATCAAATCTCCTCTCAGCCTTCTCTCCTCCAAGGAAAAAAGTCCCAACTAATTCAAGCTATCTATGTAACTGAAGTTCTTCATCCCTGGATACATTCCCGTGAATATTTTCTGCACTCTCTTTAATGCCTTCACATCTTTCCTAAAGCGTGGTGCCCAGAACTGCACACAATACTCTAGCTGAGGCTGAAACAGTGTTTTAGACAATTTTAACATAACTTCCTTGATTTTGTACTTTATGGCCCCTGTTGATAAAGCTCAGGATGCTGTATGTTTTATTAACCATACTCTCAACCTGTCCTGCCATCTTTAATGATTTATGCATATATGCACCCAAATCCCCCTGCTCCTGCACCCCCTTTAGAATTGTACCCTATTTCTTACATTGTCTCTCTGCGAACTTCCTACCAAAATGAATCCAATCACATTTCTCTGTATTAAATTTCTGCCACTTCTGTGCCCACTCCACCAATCTGTCAATGTCCTTTTGAAGTTCTATGCTATCCTCCTCACAATTCACAACACTTCAAGTTTTGTATCGTCTGCAAATTTTGATGGTCTAGGTCATTAATATAAATCAGGAAAAGTAGGGGTCCTAACACTGACCTCTGGGGAACTCCAACCTGAAAAACAACCATTAACAACTACTGTCTGTTTCCTGTCACTCAGCCAATTTCATTTCCATGTTGCTACTGTCCCTTTAACTCCATGAGCTTTTACATGCACTAACTTTGCTCACAAGTCTCTTATGTAGCACTTTATTAAATGTCTTTTGGAAGTCCATGTACATCACATCAACAGCATCGCTCTCATCAACACTCTCTGTTACCTCATCAAAGAATCCAAGCAAGTTAGTTAAACATGATTTATCCTGAACAAATCTGCACTGTCTTAATTAACCACCATTTTCCCGAGTGACTATTAATTTTGTCCCGAATTGTCGTTCCTAGGAACGTCCCCACCACTGAGTTTAAACCAACTTGTTGCTATGCTAATCTTCACATCCTTTTTGATCAAGGGTGCAACATTTGCAATCCTCCAGCTCTCTGGTGCCACCCCAAGTCTAAGGAAGATTGGATAATTATAGCTGATGCCTCCTCAATTTCCACTCTCACTTCCCTCAGTATTCTTGGATGTATCTAATCCAGTCCTGGTGCCTTATAAACATTAAGTACAGATAGTCTATCAAATACCTCCTCCTTATCAATTTTAAACCTTTCATGAGTATGAACTACCACCTCTTTCCCCATGACCTGTGCAGCATCTTAATCTTTGGTAAAAACAGATGCAAAATATTCATTTAATACCTCAGTCCTTAATACCTTAATACCCTTGCTTCCATGCATAAATCCCCTTTTGGTCCCTAATTGACCCCACTCCTCCTTTCACCAACTTTTTACTATTTATATGCCTATTATTCCCTTTTATGTTAGCTACCAGTCTCTTCTCATGCTCTCTCTTTGCTTCTCTTACTTACTTTTTCAAACCCCTTCCATCTTCACCAGCTCTGTTGTATTAGCCACGTGGCATCTGTCAGAAGCACATTTCTTCTTCTTCATCTTAATCTCTATCTCCTTTGTCATCCAGGGAGCTCTGGATTTGTTTATCATTCCCCTTTGTGGGAATATACCTTGACTGTACCTGAAATATCTCTTCTTTAAAGTTCAGTTACAGTTTTGCCTGCAAGTCACATGACACAATGATAACACACATGATGCCCAATTATGGCAAATGTAGTCTCTATTGCTTAATCTGCAGCAGAGCCAGACATGACAGGAGGAAAACCTTAGAGTTTGAAAGTTTTTGGAGCTATTGTTCCAAAGTCATCTGTTCCTCCCAAGCGCACTACACTTACCAAATGTCATGTCTCAAATTACTCCTGTACTATAACTTAAAATGTTAATTTATGTTTAATTATATCCTGGCAGGTAAACTTAAGCAGAGAAGAAAAGATCCTAGAGAAAAATTTCTGCATTCCTGTAATGAAAATTTTTAACATCTGTTTAATGGTAAGTAGACAAATATTTCTATCGAAGTCTGAACTGAAAATTACCCAGAACTCTCTGTTTTTTCTGGCATCCATGTTGAGGGGTGGATCTCCCATGGCGTCCTTCTGGTACCTTCCTACAACTTCAGCAGAAGCCTGCCTTAAGGGCCAGGAAATAGGTTTGAGTTTTTCTGTTGCTATCTAGGATTTTTCGCTCAAGTGTTTTCTCAAACTTTATGGCATTTGAGAAGTATGGTTGGCTGGAACAGAGGGGTTTCTCTACTGTACAGGCTGCGGAGTTGGGAGGTACGCCTCTGAGACGCCACCACTGGCAAGAACTTATATTTACAACGTGACCAGTTTACATAGGTCACTTCCATTCCAAATGTGGACAATGGAAATAATAATGGGAAAACTCAACACAAAATTGCAGTAAAAATGTGACAATGAGAAGAAAGGTTTTGTAGACAGAGTGCATGCAGGTTGAAGATGTCGAATACATTATAGCATTGATTATTCATAAATGTTTTATAGCAGTTCTAATAGAAGTCTGAGTGCTGCTTCACCTTTTATCTATTCCTACAAATCATAGCTTGATACAACATTTATTAAAGAAAGATAGAATTGGAGAATTTTACAGCACAGAAGGAAGATATTCGGCCCACTACACCTGTGTTGGCTCATTGAAAGAGCTTTAAGAATTAGTGCCACTCTTCACTGTTCTTTGACCTGCAAATTTCTCCTTTTCAAGTACTTAACTATTTCCCTTTCCAAAGTTACTATTGAATCTGCTTCACCACCCTATCAGGCAGAGAATCCCAGATCAATACAACTTGCCGCCTAAGAGTAATTCTCATTTCCACCATGTCCCGTTGACAGTTACCGTAAAAAGAATGTGTACCGTTAAGCTTCAATGCTGGTTAGGGCCTGAATTTTCACTCCCCAGTCAGGTGCACATTGGCAGGGAGACTTTCTGACTCCGCAAACCCGGCGTGGGAGAAACTTCCCAGAACGTCCGGATTTTTGCACCAGGATGGCGGGTGCGAACTGGACTTCCGCCCCCTGCCCTCGGGAACAGTGGTAATGAGGTGGAGGGGGTGGGGGGGGGGGGGGAGGGGGGATTGTGGGTGAGGAGAGGGCCAACGTGGGTTACACATCTTGGCCTTGCTTTGAAACAAGGCCCGGTAAGGAGTTCTTCTTCTGAAGCAGCGAGAGGTTGGGTGGTTTGCAGTTTGCTGAGGCGGAGATGCCAGACAACGGTGAGATGAGTCATAACTGTAGTAGTTGTCCAACTGCTGAGCCGACCACTGCAAGAGCTGGCCCATCGCGGTGTTTCCCAAGGAAAATATCATCATTGCTGCTGTCTATTCAGTCTATCATCAAGGAAGTCACTGTACTGAGGCTGGAAAAGCTTCACAAGACGCAGCCATAGCGACGGCAGCATCTTGGCATTACCAGCTGCTAACGATACTCGGATTGGTATAATGCCTCCAGGGATGACCGATACACACCTGTCCTACCACCTATCCTCTTTCCAATCATCTCTCAGGGTGTGGCCATGCAATTAAGTCTTAACCAGGACCCCCACAGCTACACGCTGTCATGGCAGAACAATCTGAATCAGAGGGAGCAGGCCAGCAGGATAGTTTGCAGTTACCAGCATAACATGCCATCTAGGAGTGACCAGAACAAAAGCCAAGTGATACTTCTGTACAGCCCTATTCCCCACCCCCACTTCTCCCAGCAACACAAGGCACCAATGAGACAGAGAATATGGTTAGTTTAAGTAAACAGATATATGTGTGTGAAACAATTCAAAGCTGAAAACCATACTTTTTATTCCAATTCTCAAGCCAAAATATCTCAAAGAAGAGGAAGTAGGGAAGGAGTGGGAGAGGCTGTGCCCAGATTCAGCGACCAAAACCTCCTGATTTCAGTGGAGGATGTACAGAGACAGCGGTCCATTTTATACCCCTTGGCCACCATAGGCCACCCACTAAGACCAAGAGGACAAGACAGGAGGGGCAAAAATATCTACCCTTCCAAGGCCCCAGCCTCCAACTCCCCTAGGTGTCAGCCACACACCAGTCTTTGATTCTCTTGCAGATTTGTGACATTTGGTTAGAAATCATAAAGGTTTCCAAAAGGATACCTGAGCTCGCCAAAGGGGTACCTGACCTGTCCAAAGCACTCTGGCAGGGTTTTAAACCTTTCCCTCAAAAGTGTAAAGCCCTCAAGTCATGTTCTAGAGCTCCCACCAACAAAAATGGCTTCTAAGTGAAGGCGGCTGCACTTTTAAATGTGCTGCTGTCTTCAGGAAATGCGTACGTGCGAACACCAGCCCCGCTCTGTGCCTCCCCCACCACCACCCCCCACCCCCCTTCCCCCCATCCTCCGTGAAAATGGCATTTGACGGGTTTGTTGGCACAGCTTCCAGAGTCAAGGCTCTGGCGCCATTTTGGATAAGGTGCAGAGCTCTTCTGACTGCAGAAAATTCGGGCTTAGTTATTGATGGAAGCACCTCAAGTGATCTTATAATGTGAAGCGAGTAAGAGCTGAAACTAAAGCTCCAGGTTATATTATGACAAGACGTGCTTTTCTTTACCACTGGGTGCCATTTCTAATATGTCTATTCTTACAATGAAGAGCATCTTCATTGAGGAAAGGGGTTTTGTTAAATTGGAAAGGTGAATATTACAATTTATTTCAATGACCAAAGAACAACACCAAAAGCAGGACTCGACATCTTTAATGTTCAGTGCTCTGAGTTTGATTTAATATTTGTTGATATCAAGCACAAAGCAAAGTATTTCTAAACTAATACACACTTTTACTTATTTTCATGTTATTATTTTCAGGCATGTGCTGAGAAATTGTTTCCCGCCTACGCCCAAAGTATCATTAACGAGGTACTGCTTTAAGAAAATACAATGATATGTGAATTTGGCCAGAAATTGAACAGAGATTAAAATTCATAAATATTTTGTACAAAATCTTTAATTCATTCCTTGAGCATTGATGAGAAAAGAGACATGCTGTCAAAGCTTTTCATCTTGTACTCATCAGGACAGATTCACAAGAATACCAAATCTCAAAGAGAATTTATATTGCATGAGAAATGGTGCTGATTGGTTGGCAAGTGGGCTTGATTGATTGGCAAGTAGACTTGATTGGTCGAGGCATTGCCATGGAGCATGCTCAGGGAACAGTCACTCTAAAGCTTTTGTTTAAATTCAAAAGAGTTAAGTTAAATCTGGTTGGTCGACATGTCATAGGGAATGAAACAGGGAACAGTGTCCCCCCCAAGGTTTTGTTTAATTGAAAAGGCACAATGCCTGGACAAATTCCTTTTGCCTACAGAGGACTGGGCCATACAGATGAATATATGTAACTTTGAGCAAGTGTGAGTGAGCCACACTACGAGCCCGACTGATAATCTTAAATTGGTTGCTGGGGTAATTCTTGGCAAGCTCAGGATTGTTCAGTAAGTGCTGCCCAATCGGCTGTTCGCAACAGGCAGAGCACTGCCCTACTGAGCCAGCCGGCGCTTGCAGAGCTGAGGAATATGCCAGGATTTTCCATGCCTGCTGGCACCGGGCATACTCGGTGGCATGCAGGGAAAATATGGCAAGAAGGCCAAAAATCGAATCGCGATCGTTCTGCTCAGCCTGTCAATGGTGGGCCATGTTGCCCACCATTGGATGTTGGGAACCTCATTGTAATACATAAGCATATCATTATAAGGCCTGCCCGCTGGAATCGTCCCCACGCCACTGGATCGTCCGCCCATGTTAGCAGGAAAACACACCGGTGCAGAACACGTCTTGACAACTGTGACGTTCAGAAGGCGGGACTTACCGCCAGGGCCGTGCTCACATCGTGAACATCCGAGGAGCGGAAGATGCTGGAAGCGGACAGCAACGGGATCCTGGAGGAACGTCCATGGCATGCTGGGTGGATTCTCCTGGCCATGGCTCTACTGCACAACAGCTCACGGACGTTGGAAAATCACCATTGATGCTCACAACGGATGATGGTCGCAGGGGTGGGAGAGGAAGGTCTAAGGTCAACTGGGGGAGGAAGAGGTGTCGGGGGTGAGATTGGGAGGGGTGAATGAAAGCATTTGGGGGGTGGGATTGGAAGTAGGAATATGAAGGCGTCGGGGGTTGAGTTGGGACAGGGGAATGAAGGTGGGGTGAGGGCGAGGGTAAGGATTTGGGGGGAGGAGGAGGGGTTAACGGGGAGAAGATGGCAACTGGGGAGGTTGGTGTAAGTGGGGTGTTAGGTATAAGAGAAGGAGGTCAGGAGGGGGAATGCGGAATGGTGTGGAAAGGGGAAGGAGTCCGGGGGAGGAAGGAGTGCAGAGAGGGGAGGGAGTCCAGGGGAAGAAGGAATGCAGTGAGGGTAGTGAGTAAGGGTGCAGGAAGAAGTAAGGCTGGAGGAAGGAGACGGGAGGGGGAAAGGACTAAGGGTGGCAGGAGAAGCAAGGGTGTCTGATGAAGTCAGGAAGGAGATAGTGACTAAGTGGGAGTGGTGGGGGGGAGCCCTGTGTGGTTTGGGAGGACTAATGTGGGGTAAGGGGTCCAGGGTTCATGTGGGGAAGGGGTCCAGAGAGGGGAAGATTCTTTTTTTTTATTCATTCATGGGACGTGGGCTTCACTGGCTGGGCCAGCATTTATTACCCATCCCTAGTTGCCCTTGAGAAGGTGGTGGTGAGCTGCCTTCTTGAACCGCTGCAGTCCATGTGGTATAAGTACACCCACAGTGTTGTTAGGAAGGGAGTTCCAGGATTTTGACTCAGCGACAGTGAAGGAACGGTGATATATTTCCAAGTCAGGATAGTGAGTAACTTGGAAGGGAATCTCCAGGTGGTGGTGTTCCCATCTATCTGCTGCCTTTGTCCTTCTAGGTGGTAGTGGTCATAGGTTTGGAAGGTGCTGTCTAAGGAGCCTTGGTGAATTCCTGCAGTGCATCTTGTAGATGGTACACACTGCTGCCACTGTGCTTCAGTGGTGGAGGGAGTGAATGTTTGTGGATGTGGTGCCAATCAAGCGGGCTGCTTTGTCCTGGATGGTGTAAAGCTCCTTGAGTGTTGTGGGAGCTGCATTCATCCAGGCAAGTGGGGAGTATTCCATCACACTCCTGACTTGTGCCTTGTTGATGGTGGACAGGCTTTGGGGAGTCAGGAAGTGAGTTACTTGCCACAGGATTCCTAGCGTCTGACCTGCTCTTTTAGCCATAGAATTTATGTGGCTAGTCCAGTTCAGTTTCTGGTCAATGGTAACTCCCAGGATGTTGATAATGGGGGATTCAGTAATGGCAATGCCATTGAACATGGATATTGTCATTGACTGACACTTGTGTGGTGCAAATGTTACTTGCCACTTGTCAGGCCAAGCCTGGATATCGTCCAGGTCTTGTTTCATTTGGATATGGACTGCTTCAGTATCTGAGGAGTCATGAATGGTGCTGAACATTGTGCAATCATCAGAGAACATCCTCACTTCTGACCTTATGGTGGAAGGAAGGTCATTGATGAAACTGGAGGGGGGAAGGAGTCTGGGGGTGGTGGGGGAGGTGTCCAGGTGAATGTGCAAGGGTGGGGTCTGATGGGTCCATGGCTGTCTTCTGGAGAGTGTACTGAGGATGAGCGTGGTATGAGCGGATGGTGAGAATGACCAAAGGCAGAGTGAGGTGGTGGGATGGTGGGATGGTTGGGGGGGTGGGGGGGGGGGGGGGGGAAAGGTAGGGGAGGGGGGGGTAGGTGGGGGATGGGAGGGTGAGGGTTTGATGGCATCGGCAGAAGGGACAGTGAGGGTGGTTGGTGGGAACTCAGAGGCACCCTGGGGGTGAGATTGAGGAGGTCAGGGAGGTGAGTGTGGATGGGGGTGGGATTTTTGGGACGGAAGGGAACATGCACGTTCACCTGGACATCCCCAAAGGAAAAGGATTGTGGTTGGTAGATCACAGAGGGGAGGTGGAAGGTGATGCCAGGGGGGTCAAATATGATGGGGGAAAGGAAAATGGTGACTGGGGGAGGGAAAAAGATGGGGATGTTGATGAAAAAGTGAATCCAGACCATGCTGTACAAATCGAAAGTGAAACGAGAGTCATTGGGGGCGAGATCAGGTGCTGCATGGGACGGTGATCATTAGGTGGGTGAAGATGCAGGTCAGCTCAGACAGACAACTGAAAGCAAACCTCAGCAGTCTGCATTGAAAATGCTCAGGACATTGAGGTGACTGTGATAAGTGAAGGATCCGTGTGCATGGGAAAGTGCTTTCACAAGTCTCCGAAAGGCCCTGCCACACACACACTTCTCCCTCCAGAATCACTCGTTGGGCAGCTGCTCCCTCCACGGTGACAGAGGACGAGGTTGAGCAGCTCACAGGCCAAGGGGACTTGGAAGGGGAGGACAGCCTCTGAGATTCCTGAGTGGAGACCCAAGGGGCGGTCCACCTGCCACTCCTCCTCCCTTCGGGTGTGCAAGCGCCTCGGCCTGACTTGCTGAGGGGAAGGGGCACCTGAAGGGATATCAAGGTGCTCCATTCCCCTCTCGTGTTGCCACTGCAGGAACTCACCCATGGCTCCCACGATGGAGTGCAGATCTGCACACATCTCCGTGTTCCACTGGACCAGGGTCTCCTTGGCATCTGCCATCCTCCCCATGGTGACCTCCATACATGCACATGTGGGCACCACTTCATCAGAGAGCAGGTGGACACACTTCTCTGACTGATGTGTCGTTCTGCTGAGAGCTTCCAACAGATCGACATGATGTTCCCATGCCTTCTGGTGGCTCTCCAGGATGAGTTGGAAAGCTAAATCCAGAGGCACATCATCTGACTCAGGCCTCACAGATGCCTGATCCCCAACAGTCCTCTGAGTGCCGGGAAGCTCACATGAACCTGCCTCCTCCTGCTGCGGATGTGCATCCATGCGGTGACCACCAGATTGTGAACCCGAGCCTGCTCTAGATCTAGGTTCCACTGAGGTATGGGTCTGAGCTGGTGGAGGGTGTGTGTAAGTGCTGATGATGGGTCTTCCAGGCTGCTTATTTCCAGCTCTTCAATGGAGGAGGTGTCCTCTTTCCTGGAGGTGAGGACGTGAATGGAGCTGAGGGTCTGGCTGGCTGAGGGTGTCGATCGCTTGGCAGAACTCCCTGTGAACCAAAGTAGAGATAAGTAGTGCATGACAGCAGAGTCAAAAGCAGGAGAGAGAGCACCCACAATTGTGTTGAGAGAGGGATAATGTGGTGCAGTCTGTGTCTATGGCAGGTGGTGAGGGAAACAACAAGAGGGATAAACATATTTGATTTCATCCTCACCAACCTGCCTATCACAGATGCAAAACAAAAACAGAATTACCTGGAAAAACTCAGCAGGTCTGGCAGCATCGGTGGAGAAGAAAAGAGTTGACGTTTCGAGTCCTCATGACCCTTCGACAGAACTGTAGTTCTGTCGAAGGGTCATGAGGACTCGAAACGTCAACTCTTTTCTTCTCCGCCGATGCTGCCAGACCTGCTGAGTTTTTCCAGGTAATTCTGTTTTTGTTTTGGATTTCCAGCATCCGCAGTTTTTTTGTTTTTGTCACAGACGCATCTGTTCATGACAGCATCGGTTGGAGTGACCACCGCACAGTCATTGTGGAGACAAAGTCTTGCCTACATATTGAGAATACCCTCCATCATGTTGTATGGCACTATCACCGTGCAAAATGGGATAGATTTCGAACAGATCTAGCAACTCAAGACTGGGCATCTGTGAAGCGCTGTGGGCCATCAGCAGCAGCAGAATTGTACTCGAACACAATCTACAACCTCACGACCCGACATATCCCCCACTCTACCATTACCATCAAGCTGGGGGATCAACCCTGGTTCAATGAAGAGTGCAGGAGGGCATGCCAGGAGCAGCACCAGGCATACCTAAAAATGAGGTGTCAACCTGGTGAAGCTACAGCACAGGACTACTTGCGTGCCAAACAGCATAAGCAGCAAGTGATAGACAGGGCTAAGCGATCCCACAATCAACGGATCAGATCTAAGCGAGCCTCCACTGCATCCAGAAGGTGCTCGAGGGACGTGTCATTGATCCTGGGGGCTGCAGTCTTTTTGCCTTTCAGGGCCATATCTTCTTTGCAGAATCGTGGGGTGGAAGTACTGAGAGTTGTGCGCATGACTGGGGTTTAAATGATGAAGCCGCGAGGTGATTGCGTGGTGGGCGAATGAGAGCCCGCCTGCCATGGAAACGGCGTGTTTCCCAGGAATGCATAGTTAATGCGGCGGGTTCGGGATGATGCGTCATGAAAATCCATCATTGTGGCCGGCAGGTAAAACGTCGTTTTACTCATCTGCTACCACACTTGGTGCAAATCTGGGACGATTCCACCCTAGTGGCCAACATTAGGCGTGATTCCAAAATTGGGCAGTACTTACTGAACACTCCCAAGGGCGCAAAACAAAAGCTTTGAGATAACTGTTCCCTGGTGCATTCTCCATGGCAATGCCTTGACCAATCAGAGTCGACTTGCCAACCAATCAGCACCCTTTTCTCATGCAGCATAAATTGTTGCCCCCTTTGAGATTTGGCATTCTTGCAATTCTGTCCTGATGAGTGCAAGATGAAAAGCTTCGACAGCATGTCTCTCTTTTCACCAATACTTAAGCTCTATACTACCAAGTGACTAATTCATTCCTTATATCTGAGAACACGATAAATGAATGTGCTTCGCTCATTTATATCTTTTATCATGTTTGCACCTCAAATTGTGCGCACTCACCTGCCATAGAAGTGGAACATGCGATTTATTATTTAACGGGCCGGCCTTCATGAAAAATATAATTAACAATCTTTTTATTTTAACTGAGTGTTAGGAAGGGGAGCCAGGTAAACCATATGTCAGCTCGTATTGCTGGCGAGCTGGGAATTGGAACTTTGAGGGTTGGCGAAGGGTGTATTGAGGACCAGAGTTTGAGAGGGCATGGTGGGTGGGGAACCTATGGGGGTGGGGGGGTGGGGGTTACACCTTAGGGGGTACTCCAATGGACCCAGGAGGCCAGTTAAGGAGGGACCTACCCGCCCACCAGCAGCTCATGCAGGGAAACCTGCAGAGGATCGGGCCTGTCCTGCCTCTGGTTTAATCCTGGTGGTGACAGGATGAGGCCCCTGAATGGGCATTAGTTGCCCACTGAAGGGCCTCAGTTGGCCCACTGGCGGGCAGGCTGCCCGATGCCACCCCTGCTGCTGGTAAAATTGCAGTAGAGGCAGAGGAGGGCAGACAGGCAGTGGCCAGATCCAGCTGCTGGATATAACATGACCCATTGCCTTCAAACTGGCCAGCGGGAGAGCGTTAAATCCAGCCCATGCACTCTGGATTATTAGTCCAGTAACAAAATCACTCTCCTTCCTGAAATAAACTGACTCTATTTGATTTTAAAAATAGATGTCAGACGTGTCAATGCTCTGTTGCCGGATCTGTAATCCATTGTGTGAACAGTGTGAAATTCCAGGTATTATTTTTCTGAACATTCAGTGTGCGGTAAAATCAAAAACACAGCGATATGACTAAGAACTTAAAGAATGGAAGTTAGAAATTAATATTGAGAACTGGCAACACAAGAAGCTGAATTCCAGCCAAATTGAAGACTAATTCGTATCCACCCTTTACTGACACTTGAATTGTGCTCTCAAGATTTTTTTTTATATTCATTCTCGGGACATGGGCATCGCTGGCTAGGCCAGCATTTATTGCCCATTCCTAATTGCCCTTGAGAAACTGAGTGGCTTTCTAAGCCATTTAAGAGGCAGCCACATTGCACAGTCCTAAGACGGGGTTCTAATTGGAATACTTCACCAAGGCAATGTGTGTCATTCAGGGAAGTGGTTATACTTGTATAAGACACACACGTCCATTTCCTAGTCATCCTATAGCAAATAAGATCTGTGACGTTAATTTTGTGTTTTCTCGACAGCTAATGAATGGCTATCCCATTCCAGAATTTCAGATTCAGTCTTACTTCTCAGTACTTTGCACGGTGAGGTTATCTGTGTTGAATGTTTGTTTTTGTAAACAATGATCATTTTGTTTTGTGATTGTTTTTTCTCCCCATTCCATGAAACAATTCAGGGTGAACCAAGAGAAGACCTGCTCTCTGGCCCCACTAAAACTAGTTATGAGAAGGTGTGAGACTCTCCCCTCTGTCTTTGATCCGTGGGGATGGACCTGTCCCTTGTTTGTTGCTCTCTCACAGTTAGCCAGCTGAGAATTCTAACTTCACATGGTAACTGAGAGTGTGAGGACAAGGAAGGATGTGAGGAGTCTTTGATGGGGGAGCAGTGGAGATTTACCAGAACACATCAAGGAGTAAGAGATTTAATCCACAAGGTTAAGTTGTAGAAGCTGGGGTTGTTCTCTTTGGTGCAAAGGAGATTGAGGGAAGATTTGATAGTGGTGTAAAAGATAATGACACGTTTAGATAAGATAGTCAAAGAAAAGCTGTTCCCATTAACTAACGGTACAGGGACTAGGGACGCAGATTTAAGGTTTTGGGTAAGAGATACAGGGGGTTGTGAGGAAGAACCTTTTCTCTTGCTGAGTGATAATGGCCTGGAACATGCTGCCTATGAGGATGTTGGAAGCAGAGACAATCAATAATTTCAAAAGGAAATTGGATAGGAAATTGGAAATAAACTATGGCTACAGGGATCGAGCTGTGGAAGTGTCTAATTGGATTGTGCTACAAAGAACCAGCATAGACTTGATAGGCTGAATTACCTACTTCTGTGCCAAAAATGACTCTATGGGCTGGATTTCACCTGTCTCTGCTGGCCATGTTTTTGGAGTGGGGGGAGGGGCAAGTAATTTTTTAAAAATTCATTCATGGGATGTTGGTGAAATTGGCTAGGTCAGCATTTATTGTCCTTACTCAGACAGCACTTAAGAGTCAACCACATTGCTGTGGGTCTGGAGTCACATGTAGGCCAGACCAGGTAAGGACAGCAGATTTCCTTCCCTAAAGGACATAAGTGAATCAGATGGGTTTTTACAACAATCATCAATGGTCATCATTAGGCTTTTTAATTCCAGATGTTTTAAAATTCAAATTCTACCATCTGCCATGGTGGGATTCAAACCTCGGTCCCCAGAGCATTATTCTGGGTCTCTGGATTACTAGTCCAGTGATAATACCACCAGGCCATTGCCTCCCCTTTTGGGGTAGAGGGAGGGGTAAGTAAAATAGGGCAGGTTCCCAGCCCACCATCTGCCCGCCCACTCGCATGCTCACCCAGTAGGTGGCTGTGTGCCAAAATCAGCAGCATGTGTAAATAAATTATTCAGGGTCAAGTGAGCTGGTTAACAGGCCAAGAAACCCCAATAATATGCTGCCCACACCATAATATGGTTGGCATGGGCAGGCGGGTGGAAGCGGGCCAGCCCATTTTGCAAAAATGTTTTTAAAAGAGCGAGAAGGAAGAGGGGGTACTGGAAAGGAGGGGGTGTGCTATTTTCAGGTTTCCCTTTGTGCACCTGGGGGGCAGCACCCCTAAGATAGTACCCCTCCCCCTTTTCCTACCCATCTGCTCTCCAAAACCTACCAACCCCACCCCCCTTCCCTAAGCTAGCCAAATCCTTCCCACTCAATACCTTGGACTTACCCCACTCTGGGATCCACTGGGCCTTCTTCTTGGGATTGTTTGCAGTCCTGGCAGTGCCTACTACTGAGCTCTTGGCGCTACCAGGGCTGCTGGAGCTGCCAGCCAATCCGATTGGTCAGGAGCTCCCAAGGGTGGGTTTTCCTCCACAATATGGAGTGGAAGTCCCACTCTCCATCGATTTAGCCCGTCTGCATTGTGTTATGGCCGCAGGGCAGCCCAGCAAGGTCAACCTGCAGCCGACTTTCCTTCCTTGGCAAGCCATCTGTCCGTCCCCCTCCTCATAAAATGCAGCCCAATGATTCCCTGTTCACCTCCAAATCTTCCCATCTCATCCATAGTAAGGGATATAATGGGTGATTTATGTTTTCTGAGGGAAATCTTCCTGATGCAGGTTGAAGATGACACCAGAATGTAACTTCAACAAAGGATAAGGCCAACATACTACTACCCCTCACCCACTCTATCTCCTCACCACCCCACGCCCCCAACCGCAAGCCTCGGGAATGCTTTGAACTAATGAGTGAGGAGCGGTGCCATCACAAGTTTTGATTCACAGGGGAAACCCTGGGTGACCTGTACTGGTTTATCCATACTGACAGCTCAGGGTTGTACCTGTCACTATCAAACCAGAACAGTCCTCAACCCTTAAGCCACCTGGCTCATTCTAGAATGCAACAGGGGAATGTGGTTGTGTAACTCACAGTGCCACCTGGTCTTTTCTCTCACCAGGTCCCGAGTACCATCTTAAGGAGAGTTGGGGAATTCATCCCCCTATGGGCTGACTCCAAGACAGATGAAACTTTCATTTCTATTCTGTTGCAGATTTCTCCAAAGATAGGCAGCTAATAGGCGGTGTCCAAGTTTCGCTGCAGGTTCCTCCTGTAGAAACATTGAATTTAGTGACAAGAAAATAATTCCACTCGTTCAGTGTTAAAAGTGCTGGTGACCCGTGGCAATGAAATCTCAATGTCAATACCAAATATGCAGGGAGTTGCCATTGTCCTTTTGGCATGAGGCATTCCAGTCTCCCAGCTCTATACCCAGGAATGACAATCGGGTGTCGGTGTGGACACCGGACGACCAATTGTACCCATGCCTTCATGCAAATCTGAGCCCTGGGAGTGGCAACCTCACCAGTTGACCAATGAGGCACTTTAATCAGCCAGAGTGATCACTGAGAGGACTATTGGGTGTCCAATGGGAAGATTTCAATGCCTTGAGAGTTTAGTAGGAGCACTGCGGGATGCTTCCAAATAGGTGTCTCACAACATGGTTGCTTGGCTGCGCACAGAATTGTGAGAAATAATCAGAAAGAAAAGGGAAATTGGATTCCTTGATGATATGCACCCGGATTCTGTGGTAACTGAGGAAAGTGGACCTGAGAATCGTCACTTTGAGGAGCCTGACAGAAAAAACCTGTAGACCAATTATTAGTAATATGAATTCTGTGGATTTAAACTTCCCCTTTTGAAAATTTCCATCCCTGCATCTCCTTAGTCTTCATTCCGTCACAGAAAGATATTACTGTGTTCCCTCAGCCAAAGATGTCACTTGACTTCAAGGAACCAGTGAGCTCCATGAGCAGCAGATCCACCTGAGGCCCTAGTGTCACAAGAGGTGATTGGCTGCTGGATTGGGACAAGAGCCTTCTGGGACTGAGATGGCTGCCTTGTCATGGCGACAGAGCCCTGGGAAGGACACACTCTGGGTAGCAGTGTGACTGCCAGGGCAGCCTGGCCTGGCATGCTATGTGCAAAAAAATTGTTGTCCAATTCTAGCTACTTCCTTGGCACTGGACCAAAGTTACAGTGGGAGATTGTTGAAAGTCTCTAAGGTTTTTAGGGCCGTGGTAATCCTGGCACTTGGAGCATTGACCAGCTGGTTGGCCGTGCACAATCTTGCGTTGTTCAGCTCATTAACTATGAATATCTGCCAGGAGCTCGCTGATTCTTCTGGCAGCGGACAGGGAGTGGCCGTTCTTGCCTTGCCTCATGGGCTCAAAGGTCCGGGGCACCATATTTAAAGGGCACTTGGACAGCCTGCACTGTCCCTTTCACCTTTGCCCGGCCACTACGCCACCCTTCCCCGTTAACATTTCCTCCCTTCCTTGGCCATCCTCCACGTAACTTAAACCAGCACCACCCGGGGCAGGATTTCCCCCCCCTCCGTCAGGGACAAAGTTGAATTGCGGGCACGCACAGGCGCGCCCCCGATCAGGGCAGCCGCCATTTTACATGGGCGGGCCAATTAAGCCCCACCCATCATGACGTCCACATGGAAGCACCATGCGCTCACTGCGCGGGCGGAGGGGATTCCCTCAGCTGAGAGTGAGCTCTTTCGCGCATGCCCATAAAAGAGCACACTCATCTCCCTGAGGCTAGGTGCAGCCTCAGGGAGATCGCTGAAAGTTGTTCAAACATTAAAAATAGAAAAATTTAAAAATCTTTAACCTGTCCCCCTCATGTGGCAATGTCACACGAGCTGGGACATGTTCATAAGTTTCACTGAAACTTTATTAAAGTTTTTAAAACCCTGCATGAAACCTCATCCCGCCGGTGGATGAGGTTTCATGTTCTTTCTATTACCCGCCGGGGCTCCTGGTCTGTCCGCCAACCTTAAGGTTGGATGGGCAGGTCCTTTAATTGTTTTAATTATCCTGTCAATGGCCTCAGTTGGCCATTGACAGGTCGATGGGCCCGCAGCTGATTTGGCTGTGCCCCCGCCTTCCTGAAAATTTAAATGGGGCGGGATGATGTCGGGGGTTCCCCTCAATGTCATCCCGCATCATTTTGCGCATTGGCAAGCGGGCCCCACCCCCAAAATTCAGCCTTTGCTTACAATTACTCACAGAAATCTCTTATGTATTGCTACACAAGCATGAGAAATCAAGCCAGAAATGTTTGTGCCTTGTCTCTGTAGATTTTGCAATTTTGCTGTGGAGGAATTACTATCTATCAGCTCTTCAGAAAGCAGAATAAATATATCACATTCATAGATAAGCGGTGAACTGGAGCAGTAAGACGTCATTAGGAAGTCTTAAATGGGGGTTAATTTGGGAATCATTTGTTATTTTGTAGATATATGTATAAAACGCATGTAACTGTTTTTCATGAATATAATGTATTTTTTTTTTCCATAGATATCACAGCAATTAATTCCATATCCTTGCATCTTTGATTTGGACACAAAGCTAGAAGCATTGAATCTGAAAGCCCAGCTGAATCAAGAAGTAGGTATAATGTTATGTTTTGTAAGTGTATCCTCATGATTGAATACCTGTGTCACACTTTTTATCTTTTAAATTTTTTAAAGAAAATCATGCTTTACTTTCTGATAATTCTAAGTTGCGCATGATCAAGAATGAACATCAAGCTGCCTGTTAGTAAAAAAGGACAGCTGATCATTTATGATATATTACTTAAGCATTTTATTGTAAAAGCAATGAGTTCCAAACTGTGTGAACAGATGCATGTTGAAACAAGCACTTTAGGTTCTGTTGCAAATTGTGACAGCACGTGCTATTCGCTAAATTTGGCCCTTAGTTTTCATCATGTGTGACCCTGGCAGTTGTGTTGAGATGGTTCTTGCGAGTGCTCTCCAACACTGATATCGTCAGAGCATGTAAGGTTAATGGGAGGGCACTGGGAATTCCCCATGCTAGTATCTATGTATCTTGAATGCCCACCAAACTGCCCTCACAGGTAGACATAAAAGATCCCTTGGCATGATTTGAAGGAGAGCTTGGTAGTTCTCCTAGTGTCCTGCCCAAAATGTATTACTCAGCAACATCACTAAAACACATTACGTGGTAATTTCTGTGCAAATTGGCTGTCATATATCCTGCATAACAACAGTGATGATACTTGAAAGTACTGCCATTCATTGTAAAGTGCTTTGGGACACCCTGACTGACTCCTTACCAGGGACGAGACTTTCAGCTCTGGAGACGGTATACAATAAGCAACAGTGGTTTTGTCTCCTGTCACATATCCTATGGAAAGGAAAGTCTGTGGGTGTACATCAGGCAGCTAATTCTCTACTATCCAATTTACTGTCCCTCTGAGTACCTGCACAGATGTAGACAGAAAGAAAAAGCGGACAGAGACAGAAAGAGGAACATAGAGAATTCTTGTGAGTGAAGCAAATCACTCTCAGGAATAGGTCAGTTTTTCTGTTTGGCAGCAAAGGTGACAGGAGCTCTAGGAGGTAATGTGCAAGGTGTCTAAAAAGGTCTGCAACCTGGGAAGGTATGTGAATAGCTCAGAGGTGCCAAAGAGTGGGGTGCTTCCCCAGTAGTAGTCCAGGGTGTTATTGGTTGATCAGTTGAAAGGGAACTCAGGAAAGCTACACCATCAGGACTGTTGTGACCCGAGGGAGAAAGGATTCATAGAAGTGTGCCTTACTGATTATAATTGTACCCGTGAAACTTGAAGGTGAAAGCTATTGTCGGGCAGGACTCCTGACCTACTCTGCATGAATAAAGACCAGGATATTACGGGACTATGGAGCTATGTAGTGCCACATGCCTGTAGGGAGTGATGAGAATGCTTGTGTTGCATAAGACGTAAGTTTATGTCAACTATTTAAAGTGAAATTTACCTTTTAGTATGAAGTATCATTTGCCTGTTAATTTATATGTAATATAATATAAAAACTGACCTATTCCTGAGAGTGATTTGCTTCTTCTCTTCACAAGAATTCTCTATGTTCCTCTTTCTGTCTCTTTCAGCTTTCTCTTTCTGTCTACATCTGTGCAGGTTCTCAGAGGGACAGTAAATTGGGTAGTAGAGAATTGGCTGCCCGATGTACACCCACAGACTTTCCTTTCCATTGGGTATGTGACAGGAGACAAATCCACTGTCGCTTGTTTTGTACCACCTCCAGAGCTGAAAGTCTTGTCCCTGGTAAGGGGTCAGTCAGGGTGTCCCAAACCACTTTACAATGAATGGCAGTACTTTGAAACGTCATCACCATGTCATTCATGTTAAAGTAAAAGTTACAAAAATTGAATCTTGTTGATAATTTCTTCATTTGGGGGTCGTTCAGTAAATTTAGTTATTTTGGTTTACAGTTTCCCCATGGAGATTATAGTAGACAATAACAGCTGGTCATTTTTCTCTAACTTACCAGATAATTATGCCAAAAGTGGAGTCAGAATTTATTGCTCAAGGCAATGTTTTCAATTTTCTCTGTCTCTCGCTTTGTGTGTACATTTTCAAACAGGAATGGTTTCTAAAATGTGAAATGATTTATTTCAGCAGAGTCTACAACCAGTTCTTAGGCTGTCTGTTTCAAGGCATACCGTTCTTCAGAACGCACTGCAAGGTTTAAGATTGACCAGATCGGCAGGTTACTTCGCTACTCTTCTGGTACAAAACTACTGCATTTCATTGAATGGTGACATTTTTTTTCACTTGTGAAATATTTTTTGAATCTAATTATCAACTCACCATGACAGGAAAATAGCTTTTACATATTATTCAATATCCCTTCGCATTGCACGTACAGTCAACAGATCTATTTCTGACCCCAATTTAAAGTTTTTATTTTTAATCAATATTTTGACAAAACTTATGGAAATTTGGGGAAAACAGAGTTGAGTTGTTTGTGCTGAGATCATTTTCTGAAGTACAGACTAAGCCTTTACTCCAAGTGCCCTCTTCTCCAGCCACGTCCCGTCTGATGCAGATGACATTTCTCGGGGCTGAAGCAAGTTCTATCACAAACAAGGTCCATACAAGTTAGAACCAGTGGCCTACGTGTGTTCCAGCCTAAGTCACAGACCTCCTACAGTATTCCTCATTGCTCCTGTGGATAACATGTGATGGTAGGCCCCATCGCTCTTCAGGGTCAAGGCTGTTATATAGGCTTAGAGTTTATTGATTCTCTGTTTTCAGTGCTATGGAGATCAGCCAGCCCTCTGTATATATGGTGACTTTTATCGGTTCTTATTGCCAACTATTATTACTCAGTTAATGAAAACAAAGTCGACACGTGTTTGATTATTCACAGGCCGGCAATACAATAGAAACACAAACGTTTACTTCCTCCACTGCCGACACGCAGTGGCAGCAGTGTGTACCATGTACAAGATGTGCTGCAGGAACTCACCAAGGCTCCTGAGACTGCACCTTCCACACCCACTACCATCTAGAAGGACAAGGGCAGCAGATCGATGGGAACATCACCTCCTGGAAGATCCCTTCCAAGCCACACAACATCCTGACTTGGAACTATAATTGAGGTTCCTTCACTGTCACTGAGTCAAAATCCTGGAACTTCTTCCCTGACAGCACTGTGGGTGTACCTACACTACATGGACTGTAGTGGTTCAAGAAGGCAGCTCACCACCACCTTCTCAAGGGCAATTAGGGATGGGCAATAAATGCTGACCTAGCCAGTGACACCCACATCACATGAATGAATAAAACAAAATGAAAGGCTCTGTGTTTGTATGTACATATATCAATGAACAATAGTGCATGAAAAGAGAAAGAGAACTCCAAAGAGCAGCAAAAGACAAAACTCTCAAATATTTTAGAGTGTATTATTATTTTCTTCTTGATACTGCCATTTCAGGTCCAATTTAACGGCGAACGGTGTGTTGGCCATGGAGTAACGCAGGAATTCTTCACCTTCTTCAGTCAGGAACTGCGTAGCAATGGACGGATATTTCAGTACTGCAAACATACTGGGCTGCATTGGTTCCCTGAGAGGGTAAGGCTTATTATATTCCGTGATCCATAAAGGTGGGCATCAGAAATTTCAAAAAAGATTCCAGCTATATTTTTCCCCCGTTTTTTAAAATTTCTAACACACAGGAGAAGTGGATTTTAACAGACAAGAGGTTGAGTTACAATATGGGGGCCAGTGCCTTAATTTCATGACATTATTAACACTTAAAGCACTCAATAAAGGGATGTTGCTCCAACCATTGTTCCTTTTACTAAGCTGGGCATCTTGTTTCCTATCAGTACCTGAGAAATTTGCCACATTTGATGGTCAAGGAAGTCCCTAAGCCACAGATATCCTGTCTTACCCTTCTTGAAGAATTCCTGGTCTTGGTATTGCGACCATAGGATATTTCCTCATGATGGCCTGTTGGTGTATTAGTTGCAAAAGAGATGAAAGGTCATGGAAAAATGACTTTTTCTTGCATCATTTTATATATATTCCTGCTTACTACATGCCAAAATTATTTTAAAAAACATGATAGAATAAATTGCATTGAATGGGCATGTTCTAGATTTAAGGTCAGATTTTCAGTCCGTTCTTCTGGCAGGTGAGGCTTCTCTCCAAGAGCAGATAATCTGAAAATCTCTCTAGTGCTATCAACCGAAACTTGGGATAAAATTTTTAACACGGTGGGCGGGTGACACTGGACCCACTCAAGCGGGAAGTGAGCTGCATTGACGTTGGGTGAGTGTCTCAGCATCAAGGCGCAGTCACGTGATATTTTGTTAGGTCGGCGCGCGCCAGGGTCGGCATTGGACTCACCGACAATTAATAGGCCTGTTAAGACCATTAAATTATCAATTAAGTTGAAATTTTTCATTGCCCCGTCGAACCTTGTAGCTGGCAGCAGGCGAAAAGGCCAAGCAGCCTTTGCACTTTTTAGGAAACCTCATCCACGGGTGGGATGAGCTTTCCTAAAGCAAATAAAAAAAACATTTTAAAACGTAATTAATAACATATCCCTGCCCATGTGACAGAGTCACATGAGGGGACATGTTTCATTCTATTTTTATTTTCTTCATTACCTTTTTCTATAGCTTTTCATCACCCTGAGGCAGTCCTGTGCCGCGGGGAGATTATGAAGCGTGCACTAGCACGCATGCACGAAATTTGCACTCACCCTGCTCGCATGCTCCCCCCCTCCCCCCAGCGCAAAATCACGGTCCGGCCCCAATCGCAGGCAGCTTTCCGACCGCCCCCCCCCCCCACCAAGCCATGGTGGTTCTGCCCTGAGGTTTTGTTGTTCCGAAGTTTTGTGAAGACTTTGCAAGGAAGGATTTTACAATTTCTCTTGTAATATGCACAGGAACCAGAAGTGGGTGATGTGTTTCACCTGATGGGAATTCTCTGTGGACTTGCTGTATCCAATGGTTTCATTTGCAATTTTCACTTCCCGTTGGCTTTGTACAAGAAGCTGCTCCACGTGCAGCCAACACTGGAAGATCTGAAGGAACTCTCACCAACAGAAGGAAAGTGAGTGAACTTCAAACATCTCCTCACACTTTAATCCACCAAATTATCTAAACTTTAACGTCGGTCACTTCTGTAAAATGGACATTGGTTCAATGATCTGGGGAAAATAAGACCCATTTATACACGAATATAAACGTGTTACAAAGAGTTACGACAAGTTAGTCATGAAAATGACAACTTCAAATATAAAGTTTGCAGTTTGTTTTGATGAACACTTTCTGATCAATGGAAATTAACCAATTTGCAATGAATTTGCATAGTCTGATACAAATCTTGCTTTGAAACTGGCAATACAATGACAAACCTTATGGACTAGCTTTCAACTGCTGCATCTTTTTCTCGGTAATACAGCTCGCTCCAGGATGTTCTAGACTACGAGCACGATGACACTGAAGACAGGTTTTGTCTGGATTTTACTGTAAGTTAACACTTGTGCTAGGTCACTAATTGACTTTCAAGCGACTAACAAATTGAAGTAAAGTGAAAGGACCACCTTGCAGACTAGAGGGCAGAGAGGAACAGGAATAGGCCAGAATTAGTAGTGTGCACTATGACCACGATAGTTGAGATTGGGCCTCACAAGCTTGGAGAACTGCAGCTCGCCTGTCGTACCTCCACAAGCAGCTCGCCTGATCTGGGAAACACATTTCTCCTGGAAGCCGTGTTGGCGGTGACTGTGACAGATTTTGAGGCCAGGCAGCCGGCTTCTACAATAATTTCAAAATTATTAAACTTAACTTTTACTGGGCTCCATGCCTGCTTCACTCCGGGCAGCACAAGTTCCCCAAGGTGTCTTAAAACAGCCGTGAGGCCTCTTCTGTGCTGTAAATGAATGGCCCAAAGTTCATTGCAGGAGGTTAGCCCAGGGGCCTGAACAATAATCAACCCCGTATTGGAATGGATGTTGGGGAGTCGAGGATTATTGGTAACACAGCAGGAAAGTGGAGTTGAAGGCAAGATCAGATCAGCCACGATCTTATGAATGGTGAACCAGGCTCGAGGGGCCAAATGGCCTACTCCTGCTCCTAGTATGGTCTTATGTTTTTATTAGGCAGCCTTTCAGTCCAGTGAAATTCATCATTTTTGCCCTATTTTCTGTCTCGGCACAGCAATGACTAATTTCCACCAATTTGGTCTATCTGGTGAAAAGAAAAGATTAAGAGGAGTGAATTTAATCCAGCTCCAGTAATGAAATCCTGCTTACATGGGCAAATGGGAACTCTGCTGAACCTCTCCCCAAGTTACAAAAGGGACTGTTAGAAGCCGCAGAGGTAGTTCACGCCTTAAAAAGCTCATTATGAGGAATAACGAGATAAAATGAGGAGAAGTCGGTTTATCTTCTAGACAGAGCTTTCATTTATGTAGCGCCCCAACCTCAGGACATCCCAAAGCACTTTACAGCCAATTAAGAACATGTAAATTGTAGTAATTGTTGTAATTTAGGAAGCACCGAGAGCAATTTGCACACAGCAAGCTCTCACAAACAGCAGGAATGTGGCCATTTGTCTTTTTCTACATGTTGTTGGTTGAGGGCTAAATATTGGTCAGGGCACTGGGGACGCTCCCCTATCTTTCTTCAAGTAGTTCCCCAGGATTCTTTACATCCAACTAAGGGCAGAAAGGGCCTCAGTTATCAAAAAATCAAATTGGTTGCTCAATTATACTGCTTTCTTTGGAAGCTGGAGTGTTCAATTGTTATGTGTTTGTGTTCATGTGGTCTGCAGACTGTTTTATGCTCACTGTGCTTTATTAGTTAAGCCTGGGTGTGGACTCACAGCTAAAATAAACAAACTGTAGCAAGCTGCCAGAAAGATCTGGAAGCTATGAGCTATAAGCATGGAGTGGACATTTTAAAGCATTGGAGAAAATTCTTGTAAATAAAGTTTCTACATACATAGAAACAGCTGTGTCATCTCATAACTCTGAGACATATATAAAACACGCAATAGAAGCAACTTCACACTGTCCGCTGTGGACAATGTTGGGAGGGTGAGGATTGAACTCTTAAATTCCCCTTAACTCTTCTTAGAGCCCTTAGCTTATGATGCAACTCTTTAAATAAAACAACTTTGGGAACTGTTCTGCCCTTTTTAACTATGCATTCTCCTGTTCTTAGTGTACAGCAGCTCACAGATTGGGACTGTCTCTGGGGTAGTAGGGGTCCTGCCAACCATCCAAAATGAGCCCTGAGCCAGGGTGGGGTCATGGTGAGGTAAAAGCAACAGGCCTACCCTATTCCTCACCAATTCCCCCCCCCCGCCCCCCCACCCCCAACTGCCCCCCACCCCCCCCACCCCCCCCACCCCCCCCCCCCCCCCCCCCCCCCCCACCACCCCCCAAGGGCAAAATCAGCTAGAAGAAAAAAATTATTGCTTAAAGAGCCTAAATGAGTTGATTGGATTCATGTGAATTGTACAACTAAATGAAAAGGTAAGTGTGATGAAGTTTGAACTTATTGTAGAAAATGGTTGTGAACTGTGGACAAACAAGGAGAAAAAATTACATCCTGTAACTCTGAGAGTTTTATTTCTGCAGATATCCAAAATAGCAGCTGATGGGAGCAGAGTGAAAGTGGAACTCATTCCTGATGGTAGCAAAATCCCTGTTCAAAAGCATAATAGGTAAATGTTAACAATGAATATAAACTGTTCAATTATTATTGCATTAAGTTGCTCTTTGATTGGACTTTAATAATGTTCAGTCAAATGTAGATGTCTAGACCTTAGCACCCAGTGTTGTGTATTAATTAAGAATGGTTACATAACTTAATAATGCACACAGCATGCAATTATACCCTATGTCCCTTGAAGGTTTCGTGGTATGGTTGCATTGGTTGCTGGTAGCTCCTCCAATTACTGTCTCAGTTATTCTTCTTTTTCCATGTACATAAAGCAACCCATTTCTTTGATTGCTTTTACATCCAGGAAATGTCAGTCTGGGTTGTTGCTATAACGAAGATCCTTTAATGTGGATAGGCTGCTAGTCTGAATTATCTCCCCAGTGGCCAGATATAACATGAAGGTTGATGGGGTTGGGAGTTAGCTTTATTGACGCTCCTTTCCCATTGGATGCATGTACCCCGTTGGATGTCAACCGAATATTCAGAGAATGGAACTCTCATCTCCACAGTCCAAGGCCAGTCATTCTTCACGAGTGACCTGAAAGCAGTTTGCAAAGGGATCCCAGCTGAGCACCTCGTGACTGTCACAAATATGCACTTTCTAGCAGGTCACCTGTCTCGAGACCAGGACTATATGCCCCAGCTCATTTTGCTTGAGTCCAGAGATGCTGAAACCTATTGTTTATTTTGTCTTGCCTCTCGGCTGAGGTTTGCCACCTCAACACACCTCAAAGGTTGACCTGGGACCTATCCCAGGAAAAGGTATGGATCTGAGGAGCTTTATTCAGCAGCTGCTCAGAAAAGCCCTCGCATGCCAACTGTTTGATGGGTAGAGTATCCAAAATGTCCTCAATTCATGGAGCGAGAGGGACAGACAGCACAAATTTGCAAATTTACCTTCAAGACTAACTATGTAGCCTAAAAGTTGTGTTTTTAATATAATTAATTCCCAGGATATGGGAGTCACCAACAAGGATATGCTGCCCATCCATGGTTATCCTCCAGAGGTGTAGCTATAGCGATACTGTTTCAGCCAAAGATGCTCATTTTAGTAAAAAAAACACTTCACATACATTGAATGCAAGTAAACATACTTCACAAGCATCTACCACCAACTGTTCAAGCAGGCATCCTTATAATTCACTGCTCAGATTAATAATGGTTGTATTTGTTGAATATTATGTGTATCAAGTATACAGCACATACAATAGTACATAAAAATATACTTAAAAGTTAGCATTTACAGCCACAGCTAATGATGGTTGGAGATTCAGGTGTGTTATAGTTCTGAGCTCAGTATCCTAGACACCTCACAAAGCTCACAACTCATTATAAATAGCCAGGTTTAAATACATTTCTCTTACTCCCACCACATAATTATCCACACAATTCTTCATTACACACTAAAGTTGAAATACAACTCCACACATGGAGAATTTGATTAATCTATCCCTCAACAATAGCTTCAGTTTTAATGAGTTTTTCCATAGACCAGTACAATATCCTTATCTTGTTATCTTATCAACAGTTTCACTCTACTGCTATTCCAGCAAGTGAAATTTCTAGTGACAAATCTGTCTTTCATTCAGTAACATACCAGTCAACCCAGATATATTCCTTTGCAGAACTAATTGTTTTTGCTGATTATTATCAACTGATTAAAGTTCCCTAACACCGGCATGTTTTTTGAAGAGGTTTACGGAAGGTGCAAACTGACCATTGCTTTAAAGTCAGATCTGACTCAATAGCCCAGTGATACTTCCCCTACTTAACAGGTAAAGGCTAAAAAGGTTACTGCTATTACAAAGTGAAAAATCAATAGCAGTGTTACATTAGACTTATATTTAAGGAGGAGAAGTTTGGAAGGCTATGGGCAAAGAATAGAGGAAGTGGAAAAAATGAGATCGCTCCTTCAATGAGCCTGCACAGACAGGTCGGACTTGTGTTGTATGATTTCATGATTGGTCCGAAATATAATTATCCACACTTGGTGAGTGGTAAAGTATTAGATGACACTACCCTGTTTTTTAAAAAATTATTCATTCACGGGATATGGGCATCGCTGGCTGGGCCAGCATTTATTGCCCATCCCTAACTGCCCTTGAGAAGGTGGCGGTGAGCTGCCTTCTTGAACTGCTGCAGTCCACGTGTTATAAGACCACTCACTGTGCTGTTAGGAAGGGCGACCAGGATTTTGAGTTAGTGACAGTGAAGGAATGGAATTTGCAGTAATTTGATATGCCTGGGTGGCTTGCTAGGCTACTTCAGAGGATAGTTAAGATTCATACCAAGAGGAGTAGGCCATTCAGCCCCTCAGGCCTGTCCCTTGATCCCCTAAACTAGTAAAGATTCGTGAATCTCAATCTTGTTGTCGGACCGAAGTCAGCCAGACTGAGTAAGTGCAGTAGGTTTCTGTCCTCAAGTATATTAGTCAATCTGTTCAATTGATGCAATAATCAAACATAATCACGATCACTTTTACTAGTACATGCTTTTCATTCCCAGATGTTTTTTTAATCCAAATACAGTTTTTTTTAATATTCATTCATGGGATGTGAGCATCGCTGGCTAGGCCAGTATTTATTGCCCATCCCTAATTTTCAAACTATTACAATGAACTCAGGATCACTAGACTATTAAACTACTGTAGCAGGTTTGCTGAAAGAAGATTCACTATTATGAATGGTGTGGAATTTCTTAATTGCCATCAGTGTTGGACACACTAATATTTTATCACAAAGAATTTGATAATGAACAACGTGGAATTGATAATCAATCCATAAGTATCGGCACGGGAACAGCACCTTCACTATCCTGCTGGAGCTCCTGGTTTTTGATTGCTGTTGGGTCGAATGCTTGACTGGCTGAATATGTTATCATCTGCAGTCCAACCCCATTTCACAGGCAGCCTTGACAGTGTGATAAATAGGGTAGAATATGAACTTCCAAAACAAAAGATATAACACATAGATTAAATGGAAATTGCGTTAAAATGGTTGAGGTGATCAAACAGAGGCGTCGTGCAAACTATACATCTTCTAAATCTAATTTATTTTTAAATAGGAAGCAGTTTGTTGATGCTTATGTGGATTACAAACTTAATACATCTGTGAAGAAACAATTTGAAGAGTTGTCACAAGGTTTCAGGAGCCGTTTGTCAATGCCATTTGTGGATGTATTCCATCCTGAAGAACTGAGGGATGTTATCCAGGGAAACACCAATTATCAGTGGGAGCTGCTGGAACAGGTATGGTGCCGCGTTGTACAGTTACTTCTCAATGACCTTGCCAATTTCTGCCTTGTCTGTACAGGGAACGAATGCAGTGTCACAGCACATTGAACAATGGTCTATAACACCAAACCACATCAAGTCTTTTATCAAAATCACTGGAGGTAAATTTTAACCAACATCGTCCAGTGGGAATTGTATCGTCCACCCAATTTCAGTAGAAAGTACAATCGGGTAGGGATATAACAGGAGCAGGTCATTCGGCTCATTAAGCCTGTTCTACCATTTCATTAGATCAGGGCTCATCTGCACCTCCAGTCCCATTTAACCAACTTTGATCCACATGCCTAGAAAACCTTACCCAACACAAATCTATTGATTGCAGTATTAAAAATTTCAGTTGACCCAACATCCATAGCCTTCCTATGGCTGTGATCCAAAGTTGGCTATACTTCATCTGTAAAACCCCTTTCTGATTTCAGTCCTTAATGGCCTTGCTCTAATTTAAGATCCTGTCCCCTTGTTCAGGATCCCCTTCACCAGTTTAAATCATGTTGAATGCAACAACAACAACTTATATTTATATAGCAACTATAATGCGATGAAATGCCCCCCAAGTCACTTCACAGGAGCATTTAAAACAAAGTATGATGCATAGGGAGATATTTGTGTCATATGACCAAAAGCCTGGTCAAAGAGGTATGTTTAAGGAGTATCTTAAAGGAGGAAGGAAAGGTGGAGAGGTGTAAGGAGGGAATTCTAGAGCTTGAGGCCCAGGCAACTGAAAGCATGACCATCAGTGGTGGACAATTTATAATTCAGAATGCATAAGAGGCCAGAATTAGAGGAGTGCATAAATCTCAGAGGGTTGTGGGGCTGGAGGAGGTTACAGAGATAGGGAGGGGCAAGGCCATGAAGAGAGTTGTAAACAAGGGTAAGAATTTTAAAATCAAAATGTTGCTTGACTGGGAGCCAGTTTAGGTCAGCGAGTACAAGGACAATAGATGATTGGGGCTCGCTGCAAGTTGAGAGACAGGCAGCTGAGTTTTGGATGGCCTCATGTTTATGGAGGGTAGGATGTGGAAGACCAGTCAGGAGTGCATTGGTATGGTCGAATGCAGAGGTAACAAAGACATGGGTGAGGGTTTCAAGAGCAGATGAGCTGAGACAGCAGCAAAGTCGGGGCATTTTCGGTGGCTTGAGCGAGAATATGGTGAGAAGGCCAAAAATCGGTTTCACGTCGTAAAACCAGTTTGAAATCGTCCACTCAGCCTGTCAGTGACGGGCCGCGATCTCTGCTATCAGAGCCTCATTATAATACATCAGTGTACCATTATAAGGCCAGCCCAGACATATCCCCCACCGCTGGATCGTCCACCCATGTCAGTGGGAAAACTCGCCGGTGTAGGACACGTCTTGACCAATGCGACGTGCAGAAGTCGGGACTTACCGCCAGGGCATTGCTCTCATCGCGGACATCCGAGGAGCAGAAGATGCTGGAACCCGACAGCAACTGCACACTGGAGGAACATCCATGGCCTGTCGGGCGGATTCTCATGGACATGGCTCTGCTGTGAAGCAGCTCACGGGAGTTGGAAAGTCACCGTGAGGTTGGGAGGAGGGCATGAAGGTGTCAGGGGCAGTGAGTTTGGGAGGGCTGGAGGGAGTAAGGGGGGGAGGAGGGGTTAACAGGGGAGAAGGCGGCAACTGGGGACATAAGTGTGTGGAGTGTGGGAAGTGTAAGGGAAGGGGTTTGGAGGGGGGAAGGTGTGCATCGAGGGAAAGGATTGCAGAGAGAGGAAGGAATCCAGAGGGAGGAAGGAATCTGGAAAGGGGAGGGGGTAAGGGTGGAGGAAGGAGGCCGGAAGGGGGAAGGAGTAAAGCTGGAAGAAGAAGTGAGTCTAGAGGAAGAGGCAAGGCTGGGGGAAGGAGTTGGGAGAAGGAAAGGACTAAGGGCGGCAGAGGAAGTTAGAGTCTAAGAGGGACTAGGCGGAGTGGGGGGAGGGGCCAGGCCGGAGGGGGAGAGGGTGGGAGGACAAAGGGGTTCCAGGGTGGAAGGGGTTCTGGGTTGGGGGGGGGGGGGGGGGGGGGGGGGGGGGGGGGGGTCCGGAGTGGGGAAGGACTTGCAGGATGGGAAGGGTTTCCAGGGGGTGAAGGGGTCCAGAGTGGGGGGATGTCCAGATGAATGTACAAGGGAGGGGTCTGATGGGTCCATGACTGCCTCCTGGGGAGCGAAGTGAGGGTGGGCATGGTATGGGGGAATGGTGAGAATGACTGAGGACAGAGTGAGGTGGGAGGATGGAGTTTTGACGGGAGCAGTCGAAGGGACAGCGAGGAGGGTTGGTGGGGACTCAGAGGCAGACATGGATCCCGGGGGTGAGAGAAAGGAGGTCAAGGAGGTGAATGTGGATGGTGGTCGAATTTTAGGGAAGGAAGGGAACGTTCATGTTCACCTGGACATGCCCAAAGGAAAAGGGTTGTGAATGGTAGGTCACAGAGGGGAGGTGGAAGATGATGCCAGGGGATCAACTGTCAGGGGAAAGGAAACAGGTGACTAGGGGAGGGGGAAAGATGGGGGAGCTTACAAAGAAGTGAGTCCAGACCATGCTGTTCAAAGCGAAAGTGAAACGACAGTCACGGGGGGGCGAGATCAGGTGCTGCATGGGCGGATGAGGTGGGCGGAGATGCAGGTCAGCTCAGATGGACAACTGAAAGCCAACCCCAACAGGCAGCATTGAAAATGCTCAGGACATCGAGATGAGTTTGATACGTGAAGGACCATGTGCGTGGGACAGTGCTTGCATAAGGCTCTGAAAGGCCCCACCTCACACATACTTCTCCCTCCCTCCCTCCTTTCCCTCTCGCTTTGCCACGGCAGGAACTCACCTATGGCTCTGCGATGGAGTGCAGGTCTGCACACATCTCCATGTTCTGCTGGACCATGGCGTCCACCATCCTCCCCATGGAGACCTCCATACACACAGATGTGGACACCACTTCGTCAGAGAACAAGCAGGCGCACTCCTCCAACTCATGTGCCACTCCTTTGAGGGCTTCCAACAGCTCTGCGTGATGTTCCCACACATTCTGCTGACTGTCCAGCATGAGTTGGAAGGCCGAATTCAGAGGCTCGGCATCTGACCTAGACCTCACAGATGCCTGATCTCCAGCAGGCTTCCGAGTGCTGGGGAGCTCGACCAAACCTGCCTCCTCCCATTGCGGAGACGTGTCCTTGCGGTGATCACCAGATTGTGAACCTGAGCCTGCTCCAGATCTAGATCCCCCTGTGTGTCTCTACGCTAGTGGAGGGTGTGGGTAAGCGTTGTGACAGGTCTTCCAGGCTGCTTATATCCAGCTCTTCAATGGAGGAGTTGCCCTCTTAGCTGGAGGTGGGGGCCTGGATGGAGCTGAGGGACTGGCTGGCCGAGGGTGTTGGTCGCTTGGCAGAGCTCCCTGTGAACCAAAGCAGAGATAATTAGTGCCTGGCAGCAGAGTCAAAAGCAGGAGAGAGAGCACTCACAGTTGCATTGAGAGACGGATGATGTGGTGCAGGATCCTCATGTAGGTGTTCACTGCCAACCTCACCATTACCACAGGCAGGGTTGACGTCCTCAACAGTCAGTGTGATGGCACGTTCCCCAAAGTGAATGGGGGGCCTAATGTGGACCACTCCACCACCCCCCACCCCCCCCCCCCCCCCCCCCCCTCCCCCCCCCCCCCCCCCCCCCCGGGTCTGGGATCTCTCCCTGCTGTTGTGAGCCAGCTTCTCCTGCATGGAAACAGTTGACAAGAGTGGAACGTTTGTGTAGTGAGCAGAACCATGGGTGGGATGAGGACATGAGCTCGAGGGGATATGAGGCCTGATGGAGATGTGAGGGTGTGTGTGAGGGTTAGTGGTGTTGTCCCATGAGGGGTGAGGTTCCTGTGAATTTGTGATGGGTTTGTGAGAGTTGAAGGTGATGAGACGAGTGACTTACCCTGGCAGAACGGATGAGAGCATTCATCCTGTAGCGGCACTGGGTGGCTGTCCTCTTTTGCAGGGCATTGGCGCTGACCAGCGCTGCCACTGCCTCCCATGGTGGATTGGTGATGCCGCTGCCCCTCCTGCAGCCAGAGCAGGGGTAGAGGACATCACAGTGGGTCTCCGCCGCATCCAAAAGGCGTTCGAGGGAGGCTAAACTTGGGGGCTGCAGTCTTTTTGCCTTTCGGGGCTATCTTGTCTTCTGTGCAGCAGTCACGGGCTGGAAGCACGGAGAGGTGTGTGTGCAGCTGGACTTCAAATATGGCGCCCAGCGCGATGTCACGCGAGTGCAAATGGGAACCCACCCGCCTTGGAAACAGGCGTGCTTCCCAGGAATGCATAATTTATGCAGCATGTTTGGGATGATAAGGCATGAAAAGCCGCCATAGCAGCCTGCAGGTACAATGTCGTTTTACCCGCCCGCTACTTCACTTAGTACAAATCTGGGGCAATTCCACCCAATAAGTGGCACTTTATACCTGCTCAAGTAACCATCCAATCAATGTCCTCCACCTGTTTCTACTTAACCTCAATTGATACAATTAGCAGTCACACAGGATGTCATTTGTGACTATGATAAGAGCCATTTTTGCACTGTGACAGGGCAAAAACCTGATTGGACGGATTCAAACTTGGAGTTCTGGGAACGTTGGGAACAGATTAGTAAGGCGTCACGTCAATACCTCAATTAGATCATCTCTCAACCATCTAAACTCAACAAGAGTACAAACCAGTCTATGTTTCATACCTACAGAATGCAAATTACAGTGGATATACACCGGCTGACATGACGGTCAGGAATTTTTGGGAAGTCTTTAGAAACTTGACAGCAAAGAAGAAAAGGCGGTTCCTTGGTAAGTAAGCTGGTGCATTTTAACGAATATAACAGACGTGTGTGCATCTTCAGATGGCCCATTACCTGGCCAGGGATGTTTTCATTTGGTGAAACTGAGGTCATTCATGTAGACATCCAAGGCGGATGGATCTTAAGATGGCATAAAGAATCATAGAAGCTCGCAGCACAAAAGGAGGGCTGTCAGACCATGGTGCCAGCTCTTTGAAAGATTAACCAAGACCAATTAGTCCCACTCTCCTGCTCTTTCCTCATGGCCCTGCATTTTTTTTTTGCCCTTTTCAAGTACATTGTTCTTTTTAAAGTTACCATTGGGCAGAATTTAGCCCTTGTCGTGCGGGCTCGAAGAGGGGGGGCGGGGTGCAGTCGGGAAGCCAATCGCCGCCCACGATTGAGGCCGGAAGGCAATTGACATCAGTGTGAAACGTGAGCCGCAGCGCTCAGTGCTCCCTGTGTGGACGGGGTGGGGGGGGGTGCGGCGAAGGAGGGTGAGCGGGAGCGAGTGGAAACGTCGTGCATGCGCGCGCTTCAGAATCTCATTTTACACTCGAGTGGGTCAGGCATGCCCCCGCCCGCCCACCGGGCTAAAATTTTTGCCCACTTCGTAACAACTCGTTGCATAAAAAATTCCCACCTTCCCTCTGGATGTTTTGCCAGCTTTAAATGGGAGCTGGTATGTGTGGTGACCAAACGCAGAGCCAGCAAGGTAAAGCCAGTAAAGGCAGTCCCCCAAAGAGCACAAGTGGATCCTAGTGTGGAGACCCCAGACAAGGAGAGGGTTTAGGCCACTGAAGATTATGGCTTTTTTTTTTAGTTCATTTATTGGTGCAATCTACGAACATGGGGCTACACTGAGCACCAGCTGTTACTTCTTGGAGGCAAGTAGCAAGGACAGATTTGGGCATCAAGACATTCCTTTCTACCTTCTAAAAGATTTGGATCCGTATAGTCCTGAACATCATTTAATTTCAATGACTATTTTCCTTTTATTCTTAGCCTTTCTGTCAGGAAGTGAAAGGATCCCAGCAGGAGGGATTCAGAGTTTCAGAATTACAATCCATAACTCCAGGGGCCGTGAACCAGATTCCTCATATCCTCGTGCCTACACCTGTACCAGGACCCTGGACCTCCCCAACTACAGCAGCATTGAAATTTTGAGAGAGAAGTTAGTCCATGCGATTAAATTCAGTGAAGAATTCAATGCACAACCACCGTAATATTTGCAGCTAGAGAATGTATTTAATCTGAGAAAGGTTGGTGATTGACTAAAACAATCTGAGCAATTAAAAATAAATTGCATTAGAGCATTTGTTTCAATGCAACACAGAAAACATCCAGTGATTGTGCAGTGCCACAGTGCTTTAAGACCCCTCTGCTCAGATGGACATTATGTACACATCCAGCTACTTATTTTGTTCTTTCACTAATGTGGGCAGTGATGGCAAGGCCAGCGTTTATCACCCATCCCTCATTTCCCTTGAGAGGGTGGTGGTGAGCCTCCTTCTAAGTGGCCTGCAGGACCATTTGAAAGGGCAGTTAAGGGTCAGTCACATTTCTGCAAGTCTAGAGCCATATAAACCAGACCCCATAAGGACAGCGGATATTAGCGACCCAGGTTGTTTTTGTTTTACAGTCATCCTCTAATTTCACTTTTTATTCCAGTTTTATTCAATCGAGTTTAAATTTTCCAGCTACTGTGGTGGGATTTGAAAGCACATATCTGGGTATTCATGCAGGCCTTTGGATTATGGCCCCATTAGCATATCCACTATGCCAACGTACCCCTGTGTTAGTATAAGCTCACGTTTCTGGTTGGAATTTTTTTTTACACCCTCTCGAGTGCCCCTATATCGTTTTTATAATAATATGACCAGAACTGTACACACTATTCCAACCGTGGTCTAATCCAGATTCTGTACAAGTTTAGCACAACTGACCTGCTTTTCAGTTCCATCCTAGTGTTTGGTTCGCTTCCTCATTGGCCGAATTAACCTCTGTTGCTACTTTTGCTGATTTGTGTATTTATACTCTCGGACCCCTCTGCTCCTCTACCTCGTTTCAATCCTTAATTTCCGAGTAATCCGTGACCATCTTTATCTTATCAAAACGGAACACCTCTCAGTCATCTGCGGTGAATCTCATTGTCGATGATATGCCCATTCTGCAGCTTTATTCAGTGTATCACTATGCGTTCATTTGGATCAGTGACCCTCGGGCCGGAATGGTCTCAGATTTACACTATGTGCAGTGGCAGACGGGTACAACGTCGTTTTACCCACCATCTGCGATGACGGGTTTTCACATCGCACCACCCCAAATCTGCCCCGTTAGTTATGCATTTGCGGAAAACATGCCATTTCTATGGCGGGCAGGCTCTCATTTGCCCACCACGGCCTGATCTCGCCCACCATGACTGTCGATTTGGACATCACTGTCTGGATTTGCTTTCTCGTAAGCCCCCGCCCCACCCCCACCCCCATCTTTTCCCCTCCCCCAGTCACCAATTTCCTTTCCCCCATCACAGTGATCCCCACCCCCGGCATCACCTTCCACCTCCCCTCTGTGACCTACCAGCCACAACCTTTTTCCTTTGGGGATGTCCAGGTGAACGTGCACATTCCCTTCCTTCCCGCAAATCCCACCCCCATCCAGATTAACCTCTCTGACCTCTGCTTCCCACCTCCAGGGTCCGTGTCTGCCTCCAAGGCCCCACCAAGCACCCTCGCCATCCCTTCTATCACTACTGTCAAACCCTCAACCTACCGCCTCATACTGCCCTCGGTACTCTCACCATTCTTCCATACCACGCCCACCTTCAGTTCACTCCCCAGGGGGCAGACGTGGACCTATCAGACCCCTCCCTTGCATGTTCATCTGCACATCACCACCTCGGCACCCCTTCCACCCCTCCGCACCCTCCCTCCCACTGACAACTTAATTCCCCCTCTCTCAACCTCATCCCCACGACTCCTATTCCACTCCCAGCCAATCCTAGACCTTCCCACCCCCTCGACCATCGTCCGTTGTGAGCGTCCACGGTGACTTTCCAACTTCTGTGAGCTGCTTTGCAGCAGAGCCATTCCCATGAGAATCCACCCAACACACCATGGACATTCCTCCAGGGTCCTGTTGCTGCCGGGCTCCAGCGTCTTCTGTCCTGACTTCTACACGTCGCAATTGTCAAGACATGTTCTACACCGACGTGTTTTTCTGCCAATGTGGCAGATGATCCAGCGGTGTGTGTGGGGGGGGTGGGTGGAACAATTCTAGCGGGCTGACCTCATAACGATATGTTACAATGAGGTTCCCGATGTCCGAAGACGTGCCACATTCCCTGCCTTCAGCGGGCTGAGCAGATGATCACAAACTGGCTTCACACCGTTGTGAAACAGATTGCGCAATATTGCCCGCTCACGCCACTGAAGACGCCTGACAACAGCGGGCATAGAAAACCCTGGCCCTCGTTTTTACCAATGCTTCATGAAGAATCGAAAACCGTGTATTGTTGCTGTTAATGCATTTTATGAGCATGTAAATTGTTTTAATATGTAAACAGAGTTTCAAAACTTTATTGGGTGTTTATAGTCAATTAAAATAAATGATTTATTGATTTTTAATCCTCGTGTCAGAGCTAAGTTACTGAGTGCTGAGAATTTTCACCATTGCAGCCCAGTTTTGGGTGTGGAGTGGGCGAGAGGGTCTCTTAGTCATTGCTCCCTTTCCACATGACCTACTGCTTCAGCCTGTTGCTGATTTTACGGATTTAACGCCTTTTCATTATAACCTCTCAGACACAATCCTTACAATTTCTTGCGCCTTTCTTAATGTATCAAGTATGTCGTTTTAAAGATCTGCTCCTGCATCAATTGTATTAAGGAACATAAAATCTGATACCCCATACAGTGCATTTTCTTTAGCCCCAGATGGTGTTAGAGACCGGATGGGAAAATCTTCAGAGTTGGCAAGAACAAGAGGAGGCCGTTCGGTCCCTCAAGTCTGTTCTACCATTCAAGCATCCTAATCACGTGCTGAGTGATTGCCCTTGACATCAAGGCTGCATTTGACCGAGTGTGGCATCAAGGAGCCCTAGCAAAACTGGAGAGAATGGGAATCAGGGGGAAAACTCTCCACTGGTTGGAGTCATACCTAACACAAAGGAAGATGGTTGTGGTTGTTGGAGATGAGCCATCTCAGCTCCAGAACATTACTGCAGGAGTTCTTCAGGGTAGAGTCCTCGGCCCAACCATCTCCAACTGCTTCATCAATGACCTTCCTTCCATCATAAGATCAGAAGTGAGGGTGTTTGCTGATGATTGCACACTGTTCAGCACAATTTGCAACTCTTCAGATACTGAAATAGTCCATGTCCAAATATAGCATGACCTAGACAATACCAGGTTTGGGCTACCAAGTGGCAAGTAACATTTGCGCCACACAAGTGCCAGGCAATGACCATCTCCAAAAAGAGAGAAACTAACAATCGGCCCTTGATGTTCAATGGCATTACCATCACTCCACTATCAACATCCTGGTGGTTACCATTGACCAGAAACTGAACTAGACTAGTCATAAAACTACTGCAGCTACAGGAGCAGGTCAGAGGCTAGAAGTCATGCGATGAGCAACTCACTTCCTGACTCCCCAAAGCCTGTTCACCATCCACAAGTCACAAGTCAGAAGTGTGATGGAATACTCTCCACTTGCCTGGATGAGTGCAGCTACCACAAAACTCAAAAAGCTTGACATCATCCAGGACAAAGCAGCCCACTTCACTGGCACCCCACCCACAAACATTCACTCCCTCAACTACTGACACACAGTAGCAGCAGTGTGTACCATTTACAAGGTGCACTGCAGGAATTCACCAAGGCTCCTTAGACAGCACTTTCCAAACCCATGACTACTACCATCTAGAAGGACAAGGGCAGCAGATAGATGGGAACACCACCACCTGGAAGTTTCCCTCCAAGTCACTCACCATTCTGACTTGGAAATATATCGCCATTCCTTCACTGTCACTAGGTCAAAATCCAGGAACTCCCTAACAGCACTGTGAGTGTACCTACACCACATGGACAGCAGTGGTTCAAGAAGGCAGCTCACCACCACCTCCTCAAGAGCAACTAGGGATGGGCAATAAATGCTGGCCCAGCCAGTGAAACCCACTTCCGGTGAGTGAATAAAACATAAATAAAACCCAGCATCCCCTATGTTTTATGACCCCCTTTCTTAACATTCCACCTTCAATGATTTGTGCCTGGATGAACAGCTGGGTCAGCACGCTACATCTCACCATTAATCATGATCCCATGGAATGAGAAATATGGAGTATATTTGTAGCTCCATTTAGGCTTTTATTCTCAGCGAGAAGTTGGTTTTGCCCAGGCTTCCATTGTCAAGTGGAAGCAGGTGTCTTGCTGATGGAACAGAAAGAAGATTGTCTTTCCATGATGTGAAGGAGCTGTTTTCTAAAGGTAAGAGTGGATCGCTAAAGAATGAGTAAATCAGTTTTTTGTGGATAATGTGAGGAGATAAGAGTTATGGAGAGTGCAGATGCCAAACATAAAGCAGTCTCCCATCTACACTAACACTCTGCACCCCATAGACACATGTCGTCCTTACAGAAACAACGTATTGATACTGTCACCCATCCAGGACCATCCAACCCTTCCCATTCCTCTGACCTCATCCCTTCTTTTAATCCCAACCACGGCCATGTATTCTCCATACCCTCGAATCTTCCCGTCTCTGATGCTGAACTTTCAGTACTCAGCAAAGGACTCAGTTTCATAACTTTACACCCTCACCTCAATGAATTTCGGGATCAGCACAATGCTGAACTCTTCTTCCGCCACCTTCGTCTCTGTGCTCAGGTCTTTGGGCAGGAGTCCTCACCCCATTCAATGGATCATTTCACCCGCCTCCATTATTCTCCCTCCATCTGGACTTCTCCCTTTGGCCTCTTACCTGCTCTTGATTTCTTCATTGAGAACTGTCGATGTGAGATTGGCCGTCTCAATTTCTCTGCCCACCTCACCCACTCTAACCTGTCTCCTTCTGAACTTGCTGCACTCCATTTTCTTAGGCTCAACCCTGACTTCGTTATCAAACCTGCCGACAAGGGTGGTGCTGTTGTTGTCTGGCATACTGACCTCTACCTCATGGAGACTGAGTGCCAACTTTCAGACACTTCTTCCTACCTCCCCCTGGACTATTACCCAACTCCCGAACATCAGGCCATTGTTTCCAATACTGTCACTGACCCCATCTCCTCTGGAGATCTTCTCTCCAAAGCTTCCAACCTCATAGTCTCCCAAACCCGGATGGCCCGCTTCTACCTCCTTCCCAAAATCCACAAACAGGGCTGCCCCGGTAGACCGATCGTGTCAACCTATTCCTGCCCCATGGAACTTATTTCTTCCTATCTTGACTCCATTCTCTCTCCCCTTGTCCAGTCTCTTCCCACATCTACATCTACCTACATCTGCAATCCCTCTGACGCCTTGCACCATATCAACAATTACCAGTTCCCTGGCCCTAACCACCTCCTCTTCACCATGGACGTCCAATCCCCCTACACCTCCATCTCCCACCGGGATGATCTGATGGCTCTCCGCTTCTTCCTTGAACTGAGGCCCGAACAATCCCCATCCACCACTACTCTCCTCCGCCTGGCTGAACTTGTTCTCACACTGAACAATTTCTCCTTAAACTTGTCTCACTTCCTCCAAATAAAAGGTGTGGCTATGGGTACCTGCATGGGTCCCAGTTATGCCTGTCTCTTTGTGGGGTATGTGGAACATTCCTTGCTCCAGTCCTACTCAGACCCCTCCCACAACTCTTTTTCTCAGAACATCGGTGACTGTTTCAGTGGCGCTTCATGCTCTTGTCTGGACCTGGAAAAACTTATCAATTTTGCTTCCAATTTCCACCCCTCTATCACCTTCACATGGTCCATCTCCAACACTTCCTTTCCCTTCCTTAACCTCTCTATCTCCATTTCTGGTGACAGACTGTCCACTAATGTTCATTACAAGCCCAACGACTCCTACAGCTACCTTGACTATAGCTCTTCACACCTTGCTTCCTGTAAGCACTCCTTCCCATTCTCACGGTTCGTTCGCCTCCATCGCATCTTCTCTGATGATGCCACTTTCCAAAACAATGCTTCTGACATGTCTTCCTTCTTCCTTAACCAAGGTGTTCCTCCCACTGTGGTTGACATGGTCCTCAACCATGTCTGACCCATCTCCCACGTCTCTGCCCTCACACCTTCCTCTCCTTCCCAGAACCATGATAGGGTCCCGCTTGTTCTTACTTTTCATCCCACCAGCCTCCGCATTCAAAGGATCATCCTCCGCCATTTCCGCCAACTCCAGCACGATGCCACAACCAAACACATCTTCCCCTCACCCACCCCCGTCGGCATTCCATAAGGACTGTTCCCTCCAGGGCACCTTGGTCCGCTCCTCCATCACCCCCAATACCTCATCCTTTTCCCACGGCACCTTCCCATCCAATCGCAGAAGGTGCAACACCTGCCCCTTTACCTCCTCCCTCCTCACCATCCAAGGGCCCAAACATTCCTTTCAGGTGAAGCAGCATTTCACTTGCACCTCCTTCAATTTAGTCTACTGCATTCGCTGCTCCCAATGCGGTTTCCTCTACATTGGAGAGACCAAACGCAGACTGGGTGACCATTTTGCAGAGCACCCCAGTCTGTCTGCAAGCATGACCCAGACCTCCCTGTCGCTTGCCATTTTAACACACCACCCGGCTCTCATGTCCACATGTCCATCCTTGGCTTGCTGCATTGTTCCAGTAAAGCCCAATGCAAACTGGAGGAACAACACCTCATCTTCCGACTAGGCACTTTACAGCCTTCCGGACTTAACATCAAGTTCAACAACTTCAGACCATGAACTCTCGACTCTATCCTCACCCCTTTTTTAATCCCTTTTTTTTGAACATTCATTTTTATTTTTATCCACTTATTTTTATTCATTTATCCATGGTTTTATCCCCCTTCTATCCCATTTTCTATCCCTTTTTTCCCCGCCACCACCCCCTCCCCTGACCCCATTCCCTAAAGGGCCATCAGTTACTTGTTCTTTCACACAATGCTACCCTTGTTTTGCTATTATCACATTCTGCTTTCTTACCTTTAGGTCACTATCAGCATCAATTTTAGCCCCTAGCACTATCATCAACACCCCCTTTCTCCTCTAGTTCATGACATCTTTGTCAACCTTGCCTTTGTCCCCATCTGTCGCTGATCTCCAGCTTCACCTGCTCCAAACCACCGCCCCCCCACCGCTTAAATAGTATTAATTTCATCACATTTCCACTTCAGTTCAGCTCTGAAGAAGGGTCACACGGACTCGAAACATTAACTCGGTTTCCCTCTCCACCGATGCTGCCAGAGCTGCTGAGCTTTTTCCAACATTTTCTGTTTTTATTTCAATTCTTGTCATTGGCTCGCACTGTTGGCTCGGAGGCGGGGCCAGAGAAAGGGGAATTCCCTATATAAATAAATAGATGATGTGTTTGAGAGAGAGAGACCCTCAGAAGCTCTTGAATTCAATTTATGCTGTTGTAACTCCGGAAAAGGAAGCCTTGTAATCTGTCTGACAGCTATATCTCTGCAGTGAATTGATTAACCTCTCTCCGGGTTCCCGGTTGTTTGAAAGAGGAACCCAGTGCCGACAGAGAGAGGGAAGGGTGGGGGAACATGTTGTGTTGGGGGGACTGGGACTCGGAGACCGGGCAGAAAGACGCCTCACAGACACGGCAAGTTCTCAAAGGGCAGAGAGTTCAGCATGTTTGCAGCCGGGACGGATTCACTGTGTTTGTGTTGGAAAACGGAACCGTTTATACCAGGGTCCGTGGAAGGAAGAAGCAAACAAAGCCTGGTAAGGAAATCCTGTCTGCAACAGGAAAGAGAATGTTTTAAAATTAAATTATTATATTTAAAATTGGCTGACACGACACCTGATTTAATTTAGACACGTATTAATTTAGGTATTGCTAAGTAAGTAGTGTACTTGATAGAGATTGGATTTCCAGCACCCGCAGTTTTTTGTCACTTTAGTTACTGTGCTCTTCAATCGTCTAAATTCAAGTGATTAAAAGGTTCTTGTGTGACTATTTTGGTAATTCATTCAGACTTACACCAGGAATTATATTTAATGTTTAATTTAATGTTCTGTTTTCCATCCCCCGCATCGCATTCATTTTAAAAGTGGTAATGGTTTGGGTATCGGTAATAATTTGGGCGACGATTATAATGCGTCAAAAACAAAAACACCTGGAAAAACTCAGCAGCTCTGACAGCATCTGCGGAGATGTTTCGTTTTCCTCCTTATCTCCCCTTCCCCGCCCGGACCGATTCTCCTCATATGATTCTGGTCAGTTTCAGTTTCGTTTCTCTGAGTCACAGTGACAACTGCAGCAGCAACACTGAGCTCGGCTCTCAGTAGAGACCTTTAGTGCTTTAACCCAGCGCTTGTAAAAGCTAATATTGCATCATTAGCAGGAACTTGGTGAATTGACTGGATCCCGCTGCGAGTTTCATAACCTGTCAATTCCCCTAAATTGACCATTTTATCACTGGAGGGGAGCAAGTTGACCAGAAGAGAGAATTTTTAAAAATGTAACTTTTACTTGATAAAGATTGTCAAAATGGTGCCTCCTCACTCTGAGCCCCCTCCTCCCTCCATCCCCATTTAAATGAGAACACCTTTACCACTTTAACTATGTCAATTCAGTTGCTGTGCTCTTCCATCATCTAAGTTCAAGTGAATACAGGCCACGTAACTGTACACTGTCATGGTAGAATTCATGGTCATGGTAGAATTCTGGTGAAATGACCAATGTAAATAAATTAACAGCAGCAAGCTACGACTTCCTCGTTGAATGTAACTTGTTGGTATAACGTTTGCATAGTAATTTTTCAGATTCACTCTCAGGAGGTGGACACCACTGGCAAGGCTGGCATTTATTGCCCATCCTTAGCTGCCCTGTGAAGATATTCGTGGTTCTTTTTTACACGTTTGATGTGATGGAGTGGTTTCCTGGGCCATTTCAGAGGGCAGCTCCACATTGGTGGCGGGGCTACAATCCCATATAGCGGCAGGTTTCCTTCCCTAAAGGGCAATTAGGGATGGGCAATAAATGCTGGCCTAGCCAGCAATACCCACGTCCCATGAGCGAGTTTTTTAAAAAGTACCTTAGTCAATGGATTATGGCAATCAGACAGCTTCATGGTAGCTGTTTTTTTTAAACTGAATTCAAATTCTCATGCTCTTTATGGATTTGAATTCTTGTTCTCTAGATTATTAGGGCCAGAGGCCCAATTATTGCATTAATCATTACCCTATATATTAAAATTCGTTTTCATCCTGTGCAGGACAGTTTACTCATTTCAAGGAGCAAAAAATCGACTTTGCGGATAGTGGAACATCCCACATTCTGTTCCTTTCTAAAGCAGGAGCTGTTTTTCACAGTGAAGTTAAATCAAAGGAAACAGCTGCTAAAACAAAAGAGTTCTCCATCATGAAACCACAGTAAGAGCTATATTGCCCCTGGTGGATTTTAAGTTTTAAAAAAGATATTTGTTTTCTATTCTTGTTTAGTTCTGCAATATTATGTTGTAAATTGGGTAGTTGTCCAAATGTTAGAGGCTGGTAAAGTAGTGACAGAATTTGGCCCCAAAGGCTGCAAACAGATACAAGGAAAAAGTTGGCAAAATTTTAAATGTGTCATTCAAACAACAGTGTAGCATTCCATCAGTGCTGCACTGAAGTGCCAGCCTTGGTTATGTGCTGAGCTATCTGGAGTGAGATTTGAACCTGCAACTGTTGCTCACTGATTAACAAGACTACTACCAGGTGAATCAAGGCTGATTCTCTGACTCACTTGGGTGGATTTGACAACTTTTTACCCAGTGATGTATCTCTGATAAACTGGATGGTCCTTCAGGCTTTGTGTTTGCACACCTTCCCATGCAGAGACACAAGGACAACAGAAGTTCTACCAGGGTGCAATTACATTGTAAAGTCCAATCTTAACAGATTATAATTTTCATTAAAAAATTAAATCAGAGCCTCTCATGTAATGAAAAAGGTCAGATTCCTGAGAAAGATTTAGGTATGGTATATTATTACATTTATGTTTTATTCATGTCTAGATTACTTAAGAGTTTGAGTGACAGGAACATAATTCAAGTGGCCTGTGGAAACAATCACTCACTGGCACTGTCCAAAGGTAAAAATTAATCTTAAATATACTTTTTGTAATTTAATCAGAAGCTGAGTAAAATTAAGAAGCTGTAACAGTAGACAGTAGTCCAGTTGTTAACCAGGTATGAGTATAGCATCATATATAACTTGACTGTCATGGTCATGATTAATACTGGGGTGTGTCTATTTCATGAAATGTATTTACATTAGATGCAGCTAAGGTCAAACCCATCAGGGTGTTTGACATAAAATTAAATACTATTCTTCCGTTTAATGTTAACTTAATTTATCTTAGCAAGAGACTGAGAAGGAACAAAAATCTTTTCTCATTTCTCCATAATGTGCTTCATTAGATATTTCTTTTTTCCTGATTAGATAGGTCAGCCGTGGATCAGCTGGTAGCATTCTTGTCCCTCAGTTGGAAAGTTGTGGGTTAATGTCTCAATACAGGATTTAAGCGCAAAAAATCTAGGCTGACAAATATGTGCATGACTGAAAGAATGCTGCATTGTCAGAGCTAGAGTTGTTCGGGTGAGATGTTAAATCAAGTTCCTGTCTGCCCATGGGTGGATGTAAAGGATCCCTTGACACGATTTTGAAGAAGAGTAGATGAGTTATCCCTGGCCAGTGTTTGTCCATTAATCAATATCACAAAAAAAATTGTCACATTGCTATGTGAGAGTTTGCTATGTGCAAATTGGCTACTGCTACAATACAACAGTGACTACATTTCACATCCTGTGGTAGTGCAAGATGCTTTATAAATGGAATTTTTTTGAGTACATTACACAAGGCTATGTATCCAATAATTTTGTCTTTTGTACCGTCAACTTGAGAATCGATTTTTCTTTCCATTCTTGGAATGTGGGCATCGCTGTCAAGTCTAGCATTTAATACCTATCCTTAGTTGCCTTGATCTCGTGGTTTGAAGAACTGAGTTAGCAGTTAATAGACAACTTTTCATTTCCTGATTATTTTAAATTCAATTCAAATTCTCAAGTTGCCATGTTGGCCTTTGAGATGCTGGTGGAAAAATTAACCTATATGCTGGGGCCCAGCTATGATGCAGTTCACAAGGTCCATATTTTGAGAACATGTTATAGGTGAGCCCCCAGTATTTTATAGCTGGTGCCCATTGCTCAGGCTTGATCCTGTGTGCCAGGGCCAATATCACATATTCCTACTGTTTCCAGTCCTCATGCTCCAACATAAATGAATAAAACAGGTGCTATGTAAAACCAACCAAATAATTAAATGGCTGCTTTTAAGTTTTCTTTTTAATAAAGGGTGGCTGTCATCAAAGCCTGGGGAGGCTTGTGGCAGCATTTACAGAATGAAAATTTCAACATTCAGGAGAGACTCGCGTTATACTGAGTTCCATGCTATAGTGGGGCTGCAATCAACATTACCCAGAACAAGGTAGTCAAAAGCACTGTTCATCAGTCTGTCTGCTGTGTTGTGCCCAAGGGCAGGCCCTAAGGCAAGTCTCACACACAGAATTCTTGAGCCACATACCAGGGAAGAGTAGCTGAAGTGGTTTCCCACTGCACTTCCTTATAGTTTTAATCTTCAGAGCATCTTTTTGTACATTGCAGCCGAGGATAAAGAGCCCTATCTACTCTTCACTGTCAGTGGGAGGCACCCACAAACATTAGACACTATAGTACCCCCACTAGGCATCAACCCAATATTCAGAACTGGTACTCTGATCTCCACTTGCCAGGTCTCTCTGGAGTAGGGCCCAAACTCAGCCTGTCTGACTCAGACGTGAGAATACTATCACTCACCAGTGGTCAATATATCTGGATACGAGTAGCCCACAGGATGTGAATCCCATATTTAGAGGCCATATTCTAGTCTCCATTTACCAGGACTGTCAGAAGTGGAGCTGAAACCCTTCACCTTCTGACTCGGAGGTCCAGCACTTCAGCTTCAACTCAGCAGAGAGAGCGAGTTCCAGTTGATTTTAGAAAGTGTATTTTGAATCTCTATTCTAACTTGCTTTCAAGTTAAAGATAAATAGGAGAAATATTTTACAGATTGACCAAAGACCAGTAGGAAATTTAAAAACAAATTGAAAAACTAATTAAATAAAATAGAGATGCAGAGCCAGGCGATGTGTTGTATCTGCATGATGTGGGAGCTGGTGGGCCCCATTGTGGTTCTTAGTGACCACATCTGTAGCAAATGTTGGTTGCTCAAGGAACTCCGGCTCGGAGTTGATGAGCTGGAGTCTGAGCTTCGGACACTGCGACATATCAGGGAGGGGGAGAGTTACCTGGACGCTGTGTCTCAGGAGACAGTCACACCCCTTAGATTAACTACCTTAAATTCGGCCAGTAGTCGGGGACAGGAGGGGGTGACTATGAGTGAGGCAGGTAGAGGGATCCAGGAAGTAGCACTGCAGGAGCCTCAGCCCTTGCCCTTACTCAACAGGTTCAAGATTCTTGCTTCCTGTGTGGACGAGAGTGGGGACTGTAGGGAGGATGAACAAATTGCCATAGCACCGTGGGGAGAGAAAAGAGAAATATAGTTGCAGTTGGGGATGGTATAGTTAGGGGAATATATACTGTTCTCTGTAGCCAGGATCGAGAGTCCCGAAGGCTGTGTTGCCTACCTGGTGCCAGAGTTAAGGATATCTCATCTGGGCTGCAGTGGGAGTGGGAGGGGTAAGATCCAGTTGTCATGGCCCACATAGGTGCCAACGATATAGATACAATGAAGAAAGAGGTTCTGCTGAGGGAATACGAGCAGCTAGGGGCTACATTAAAAAGCAGAACCAAAAAGATAATAATCTCCGGATTACTACCTAAGCCATGAGCTAATTGGCAAGGGTCAAAAAGGTTAAAGAGGTACATGAGTGGCTCAAAGATTGGTGTGGGAGAAATGGGTTTGAATTCATGGGACATTGGCACCAGTACTGGGGAAAGAGAGAGCTATTCCCTTTGGATGGGTTCCACTGGATTCATGTTGGGACCAGTGTCCTGGCGAATTGCATAACTAGGGTTGTAGATAGGGCTTTAAACTAAATAGTTGGGGGGAAGGTTCAGTTGAATGGAAATATTAAAAAAAAATCAAAGTTTAAGGAGAGGGTAAGAGTGCAGGTTAGTGACGAAACTGATTGTTACCAAAAAGTGAAAGGAAGGGACAGAGTGTGTGAACACCATATTGCACCAAAGAATCAGATAGGAGTAGGGAAAATTGACAATAGGGCAAACTTAAAGGCTTTGTATCTGAATGTGCATAGCATTTGGAATAAAACTAATGAGTTAACAACGCAAATAGAGATAAATAGGTATGATTTGGTGGTGATTACTGAGATGTGGTTACAGGGAGAACAGGTTTGGGAGTTGAATATCCAAGGGTACTCAGTGTTTCAGAAGGATAGGCAGGAAGGAAAAGGAGGTGGTGTAGCTTTGTTAGTAAAGGAAGAGATCAGTGCTATAGTGAGGAATGATATAGGCACTGGAGAGCAAGACATAGAGTCAGTCTGGGTAGAAATAAGAAATAGCAAGGGAAAGAAGTCCCTGGTGGGAGTAATCTATAGGTCCCCAAACAGTTATTCAGCAGTAGGGCACAGTATAAACCAGGAAATACTGGGAGCATGTAAGAAAGGCACAACAATAATCATGGGTAATTTTAATATGCATATAGACTGGACAAATCAAATTGGCAAGGGTAGCCTTGAGGGAGAGTTCATAGAGTGATTTAGGGATTGTTTCTTGGAGCAACATGTTGTGGAATCAACCAGGGAGCAGGCTATTCTGGGTTTGGTTTTGTTTAATGAGATGGGATTAATTAATGATCTCATAGTAAAGGATCCTCTAGGGAAGAGTGATCATAGCATGCTAGAATTTCAAGTTCAGTTTGAGAGCAAGAAACTTGAGTCCCACACTAGTGTTCTGGAGTTAAACACAGGTAACTCCATAGGCATGAGGGTAGATTTGGCCCTAGTGAACTGGGCAGGAAGACTACAAGGTAGGACAGTTGATAAACAGTGGCAGATATTTAAGGAGATATTCAATTCCTCCCAAGTAAAATATATTCCAACGAGGAAGAAAGATGGTAAGAGGCGGAAAAAGCATCCATGGCTAAGCAAGGAAGTTAAAGATAACATAAAGGCAAAAACTATGGTATACTAAATTGCCAAGGTCAGTGGCAGCCTAGAAGATTGGGAAACTTTTAAAGATCAACAAAGGGCTACTAAAAAAATAATAAAAAGAGCAAAGGTAAATTATGAAAGAAAACTAGTGCAAAATGTAAAAACTGATAGCAAAAGCTTCTACAAATATATAAAAGGAAAGAGAGTAGCTAAAGTGAATGTTGGTCCCTTGAAGGATGAAACTGGGGAGTTAATAGTGGGGAACACAGAAATGGCAGAGATGCTTAATCAATATTTTGCCTCAGTTTTCACAGTGGAGGACACTAGTACCACCCCAATAGTAACAGGTAGTGCAGGTGGCACAGAGATGGAGGAACTTAGAACAATCACCATCACTAGAGAAAAAGTACTGAGCAAACTATTGGGATTAAAGGGTGACAAGTCCTCAGGACCTGATGGCCTATATCCCAGGGTCTTAAAGGAAGTGGCAGCAGAGATAGTGGATGCATTGGCTATAATATTCCAAAATTCCCCGGATTCTGGAAAGGTTCCAGTGGATTGGAAAAATGCTAATATAACGCCCTCATTCAAAAAGTGGGGGAGGCAGAAAGTGTGAAACTATAGACCAGTTAGTTTAACGTCTGTTGTTGGGAAATTGTTGGAATCCATTATTAAGGAAGTAGTAATGGGACATTTGGAAAGTCAAAATACAATCCATCAGAGTCAGCATGGTTTTATGAAGAATAAAACATGATTGACTAATTTGCTAGAATTCTTTGGAGATGTGACAAGCAGAGTGGATAATGGGGATCCTGTAGATGTAGTATATCTGAACTTCAATAGGCCTTTGATAAGGTGCTGCACTAAAGATAAGGTCACATGAAGTTCGGGCTAATATATTAGCTTGGATAGAGGATTGGCTAATCAATAGAAAGCAGAGAGTCAGGATAAATGGGTCTTTTTCTGGATGGCAAGCTGTAACCAGTGGGGTGCCACAAGGTTCGGTCCTTGGGCCCCAACTATTTACAATCTATATTAATGACTTGGATTCAGGGATCGAAGGTACTGTAGCTAAATTTGGATATGGCACCAAAATAGGTGGGAAAGTAAGTTGCATTGAAGAAATAAGAAATTTACAAATGGATATGGACAGGTTAGGTGAATGGGCCAAAATTTGGCAGATGGAATTTAATGTGGATAAGTGTGAGGTTATTCACTTTGGTCGGAAGAATAAAAAGGTGATGTATGATTAAATGGAGAGGAACTTCAGAATGCTTCAGTGCAGAGGGATCTGGGTGTCCTTGTGCATGAATCGCTGAAAGCTAGTTTGCAGGTACAGCAGGTAATAAGGAAGGCAAACGGAATTTTTGCATTTATTGCTAAAGGAATAGAGTATAAAAATAGGGAAGTGTTGTTGCAACTGTACAAGGCATTGGTGAGACCACACCTGGAGTACTACGCACAGTTTTGGTCCCCTTCCATGAAGAAGGATCTAGTTGCATTGGAGACGGTTCAGAAGAGGTTCACTAGATTAGTTCCAAAGATGCAAGGTGTGGCTTATGAGGAGAGATTGAGCAGTTTAGACCTAGATTCGCTAGAGTTTAAAAGGATGAGAGGAGATCTAATTGAGGTATATAAGATGCTAAAGGGGATAGACAAAGTAGATGTGGAGCAGATATTTCCCCTTATGGGGCATTCTAGAACAAGAGGCCATAGGTTTAGGCTAAAGGGCGGTAGATTTAAATCAGGAATGAGGAGGAATTATTTTTCTCAAAGAGTCGTGAATCTGCGGAATTCACTACCTCAGATTCCAGTGGATGCTGGGATGCTGAATAAATTTAAGGAGGATATAGACAGATTTTTAATTAGTAATGGGTTGAAAGGTTATGGGGAGAGGGCGGGAAATTGGAGTTGAGGCCGAAATGAGATCAGCCATGATCATATTGAATGGTGGGGCAGGCTCGAGGGGCTGAATTGCCTACTCCTGCTCTTAGTTCTTATGTTCAATGGCGGTATAATACTACTGAGTAGAACAGTTTATATTCAGATTTTTGGATTGCAGGAGAAGTAGTTTGTTGACTCTTTATAACCAAATGTTTAAAGCTCTGAAAGTTATTCATATTCAGTACTTTATGGAAATTGGACTAAGGGAGAAACCAGGTTTCCTTTTTCTCAGCTTTCTTCTGAGGGTTAAACATAATCATTTCAAACTTAGAATACACTTACTAGAATCCAAAGGTAATTTTTTTTCTCATTTGTCTTCTGTTGAAAGGTGGCAAACTCTTTGCCTGGGGACAGAACACTTATGGCCAGCTTGGCCTTGGTACCAAAGGTGACTCCGAGCACAGCCCTCAGTGTGTGACATCTCTCACTGGGATGCCAGTGGCTCAGATCACTGCAGGAGGAGAACACAGCTTCGCCCTGTCTCTCTCGGGGGCCATGTTCGGTTGGGGAAGAAACAATCACGGGCAGCTGGGGCTCAAGGACACAGAAGGTAAGAGTGTTTCCAGAAACTATTGTCCCTCCCTTTCCTTTCTGTTGCTTCCATTTCCAAACAAAGCTTTGCGTCCTGTCCAAAATGAGAGAATCATTTAACGATGGCTCAGATTTGCAGTTAGTGGTGTTATATCTCCAATAGCCAGGTGAAGGATAGAACCAAAGCCAAATCTTAAAATATTTTGTTTACAGAGACACATATTAAAAACTTGCACATAAAATCCCAAACGCACATAGTTTCAGTCTGTTCCTATATGTAGGAGCAGAACTGAATCCCCAGTTAATGCCCACCCCCTGAATACAATTAAACACTCAATTAATATACAATTAAAAAGCAGCAAAGTGTTGGCCTACCATTGACCATGAAGAAAGCGGGTAAGAAATAATTGGGTTTTCTTGTTCATTTTTAAAATTGTGCAGAAAGCAAAATATTGATTTAGATTATGCTAGATGATAAAATATCACAAACTTAAAATAGTACTTGTTAATTATTTTAAAAGTCTATAGAACTTGGCATGGAAATGAGAAATTTGGCATTCCACAAATATAGAATAAGCTTTCAGGACCAGAGAAGTTGTTCAGCAATAATCCTGGCTTTGTAAGCTGCTAAAAATCTATTTAAACCCCACTCAACAAGATGTAACTTTTCCCAGGGTTTTTTTACATTGATACTAATAGCATAAGAAGTGGAAGTTCACATCAAAGCAGTGCTTTCTAATTGATTTCCATCTGCAAGTTCTTAAACAGTGCATCCTGGCAAGGAGCGTGGAACTACTGACAGCAGCATTTCAGACCTGCCCAGTGTGACAGCAAATGTGATTCAATGTGCTGAAACATCACTCCCCTTGAGGTTCAAGGTTACTTATTGGGTTAATAGTGAGATTTTCAGCAAAGCACCAGCTTAATCTATTTCAAATGCATAATATAAGTACATTCATCAGATGTAGGGTGACCAGGTTTCATTCTTCAGACTGGAGTTCTCTGTAGAAGTATTGAATCTGAGTTCAGCAGCTGGCTATAACATTGCAAAAGAGATCCTTAAATCATATATACTAATGCACTGTTCTGTTTGGGGAAGCCAAATGTAGAATGGTCGATTCTTTCACTCAACCTATCTATTACATCTGCATGTATGGTACATGAGTTGTCACTGTCTCTCCTCCGACCATTCTCACTCTTGAGTGCTCATCTTAGGCATCCAAAATTAGGCTCCATGCAAATCTAACACAAACTTCAGAAAATGTTCATTTTCTGTTGGCTGTTCTGAGCCTTTGCTCTGAAGGTTAACTGCAAAAGTGTGAGCTCTGTTACCTCCCCAACCTCCATACTATCCCTGGACAAGGGCAGCCAGTATGAGTGTTCACAGAATTTCGGGACAGAAGTTTACAGCAATATCAAGTGCATTCTGTGCAGTATAACAGTGAGAATCGTTTTATGCAAATTCATTTATTAATTTTTGCTTGGAACCTTCGTAGTTAATCTACTCTGATAACTTCTCTTCAAAATACCTTACAGTGTGTTATTACTTTGGAAATAGGAGGAAATACATGAGTTAATTGCTCTTTCAATCCTTCTTACAGATAGAAATAAGCCCAACTATGTGAAGCTGTTAGAGTGTAAGAAGACAATCCATATCTCTTGTGGAGAAGAACACACAGCTGTTCTGACAAAGGTTTGTTCAGGAAGAATTTGAAATTAAACCTCAAAGGCTTGTTCCTTACTGAGGTGGGGGGCTTCCCCACATTGTAATGGTTAGGTGAGGGGGGTGGGGGCGCGGTGACTCTTTAGCCTTGGTCCAGCCTAGTTTGGAGAAGGAAGACCAATGATAAAAATGGTGAAGAAGGGAATGTAAAACCACCAGAGCTACTCTTCTCTCAAGAATTATGTGTGTGAGGCTTGTGTTAGACCCCACCCTTGGGAAGAACACTGACTGACTATCCTTTAGTTATTAGTCATGGATTAACAAAAAAATGCTTCAATTTGCTGCCTCTGGTCAAATACATACAAGATTTGATTTATGATTATACACATTTGGTTATGTTTTCTGAGTGCACTGAGTCCCACACAAATGTTTAGTAAACTCACTCTAGATCTCTGAGAGACTAGAATGAATGCAGTGACCTTTTGGAAAGTGTCAGCTTATACAAGCTAGAATCAGTTAAAATAACACTTTTATATCACTAGATCCAATATCATGTTTGGTAACTGTTAAAAATGAAAGAATTATCAAGAATAAAAGGGCGCTAGACCACTGATATTTCAGCGCCAAATACTTTCCTTGTGATGAGATGTCACATGCCCTAAAGCCATTGTCTTCTCCTCTAGGATGGGCTTGTTTTCACCTTTGGGGCCGGGAGTTATGGGCAACTTGGACACAACTCTACAGAGGATGAGATCAAACCTCGTCTAGTTGGCTACCTGTTTGGAAATAAAGTTTCTCAGATAGCATGTGGGAGGTGAGTTTGTAAGACGTCAACAAAACGAAATGCAGCTATATCTCTTTCACTCTTTCTTATGTGTAAACCAAAATCATTTAAATTTATGCAACCCTTTAGTGACTGAACGTTAATGGGGAAGTGGTATAGTGGTATTGTCACTGGACTGGTAATTCAGAGATCCAGGGTAATTTTCTGGGGACCTGGGTTTGAACCCCACCATGGCAGATGGTGGAATTTCAATAAAAATCTGGAATTAAAAGTCTAATGATGACTATGACTATGCTAGTTGTCATGAAAACCCATCTGGTTCACTAATACCCTTTAGGGAAGGAAATCTGCTGTCCTTTCCTGATCTGGCCTACAAGTGACTCCTGACCCACAGCAATGTGGTTGACTCTTAAATGTCCTCTGAACAAGGGCAATTAGGAATGGGTAATAAATGCTGGCCTAACCAGTGGCATGAACAAATAAAAGAAAGAAAATTGCTGTGTGAATCTGTCTGCTCAACTATTTTATTATCTATCGAGTTCAGTGACATTTTTAGAGATCTAAAATAAGCTTATTCCTCACTGGAAATAAATAATGTCTCAGTGCATGGTCCAAGCATGAGAACCAGGTGTGGGGAGTGGACTTTTGGGTGGCTCAAAGGAATGACTGCTGGGACCAAGGTAACTGTGGAGGGTGGGGAGTGTGACATCCTAAGGGTTTTGTGGCTCAGAATGATAGGTGGAAGCCTGGGACAGATACACAACGGACCCCCAATTATTATTGAGGTTCCTGTCAGAGTCTGGAGAGCCACAAGAACCAATAGCAGTAAAATGAAGAATCAGTGGGATTGTAATGGAATATAGAGTCACTTCATTTTTATTGTGCCTTTCCCACTAATAGGTGAGAGTAAAAATTCCCTTTTTCTTTCTATCTCAAAGCACTAATCGGAATTTAATACTGAAGATGTTAAGAGCGACAAAAAGTGTTTGGCAATGAATAAAATATGCATGTATATGTATTTTAAATAGCCATCACACACTTGTCTTCGTTCCATCTTCTGGCAAGATCTACTCTTTTGGCCATGTCGAGAATGGGCTGTTGGGAAACGGAGAGATCAGTGATCAATTAGTCCCTCTCCCAGTCAACATAATGGGCACATCTGGCAATAATGGACCTGAAGATAGTAAGTGATGTAAAATTCCATACTTTTATACCCCTATGATATGCGAAAAAAATTAAACCGAACTGGCATTTAATGTTGATCTGTGCATGCGATATCTCTCAATTTCGGCAAGACTTCTGGTATTATATTATATAAATCTAACTAGTCAACCTCACGGCATTAGAGCGAATTAAAACCAAATGTAGTTTCCAGGTGGAACAGAGTGAGAGGCTGTGCATAACTGAACCAGGGTGCGCAGGCTGCAATCTGCAATTCTGTCCTTTTTATTTATATTCACATTATAAATTCCTATGTCTATATTTATAATGGAAATGTCCTATGTAAACATGTCATGCTATCATTACACCACCCCCCCCCCCAGTGATGACACTGCAACATCTTCAGTCATATGTGTATGTAATTGCATGGTCACTTTCCATTACAAATATTGAGTTTGTAATGGAAGAATGTGACAGGAAAGAGACACAGATGTAAAATTAACATGTTGCATAGGCTGACCCATATTTTACACTGAGGGCGGAATTTTCCCAGATTTGTACTAAGCGCAGTGGCGTGCAGGTAAAACGATGTTTTACCCACCGAGGGAGATGGGGGCTTTACATGCCATATCGTCCCGAGCCCGCCTCGTTATTTATACACTCCCGGGAAACACGCCGTCTCCATAGCGGGCGGGCTCCTCGTTCACTCACCCGTCCGCCATTACCTTGCCGTTGCATCACGTCAGGCGCCATGTTTAAAGGCCAGCTGCAAGAATAGCACTCATTGCTTCCAGCTCACCACTGCTGCCCTGGAGTCAAGGCCCTCAAAGGCAAGAAGACTGCAGCCTCCCGGTTTAATGATGGGTCCCTTGAGCAACTGCTGGATGCTGTGGAGGCCCGCAGAGATGTCCTGTACCCCCGCTCTGGCCGCAGGATGGGCAGCAATGTGCCCAATCTGGCTTGGGAGGCGATGGCAGCGATGGTCAGCACCAATGCCCTTCAGAAGAAGATAGCCACCCAGTGCTGCAAGAGGATGAATGATCTCCTCTGTTCCGCCAGGGTAAGTCACTCTTCTCTTCACTATCAACGCACACACTCTCAAACCCAGCACTCACTGCCAGTTCAAGGGACATCACCATTCACTCTCTCACACTCACCGTCATTGTCCTCATCCCGTCCATGGGACCACTCGCTACCCACACAAGGCAGGCACCTTTATCATCTAGCCCGGCAGGCGTCCTGCTTAAACTTTCTCCATCTCTATCCATGCAGGACAAGCTGGCACACAACAAGAGAGAGACATCACAGACCGGTGGAGGAATGCCTGAAATCAAGGTCCTCATGGACTTTGAAAACTGAGCCATCCAGCTGGGCGGCGAGGATCTGGACTGGTCCTGTGCTGACAGTGAGGTTGGCGCTGCTCTACCAAGTGAGGACCCAGCAGTGCAACATCCATCAGACAACCATGCTGTGAGTGATGTGTCCTCTTTCACAGGCCACTGCCATGGACTAATTATCTCCCCTTGCTTTCACAGGCACATCTGCCAAACAGCCGACAGAGTCCATGACCCAGGGCTTCCAATCAAGCCCCAGAGAAACCTCTGAAGAGGAACCTGGAGACACCCTCCCTATCGTCCCGTCACAGTGCTCATCCCACACCTTTCACCAGTGCAGAGACACTCCTCAATGGGACCTAGCTTTAGAGTAGCCCAGGATCACAATCTGGTGAGCACATCGCACTGTCTGATCCACTGCAGGCGGCAACAGGGACTTCCCGGGTGTCCGGCACTCGGAAGACTGCTGGAGGCCAGAAATTTGCTGAGTCTGAGTCAGATGACGAGCCTCTAGACTTGGTCATGTCACAGTTGCTGGAGTTGCAAAGGCAAGCTCGGGAACACCAGAAAGGGATGTCCGCTGCACTCCACAGATTGCAGGGCACAATGGAAGAAACCGTCCGCCTTCACTCTGAGGTGATAGCACCAGCATGCCAACACACTGAGGTCAACACTGGTAGATTGGCAGCCGCCATGGAGACTTTGGTCCAGGATTTCACTGCTGCACGGACTCAACTCCTTTGCTGATGCCATAGTTGGCCTCCAACAGTTTGCATGCAAGAGGGTTGTCCAGCAGCTCGAACTCACTCCAGTTTCCCTGCTCCCCAAGGAGTCAACCTGGGGCAGTTAAGGAGAATTAGTTGCACAGCCTGGGCACAGGTGTTAATCCCTTGTACATACTGTTCACTATTGTTAATGAACGCCCAAGAATGTCTCCCTGCCTATGGCTCCTTGTTCTGATAACAGTGTTCTTATCACTCAGATGTGAAACCTTTCTGCACGAGATAAAGGCAGGTGTCTCAGTCCAGGGCCTCTTCCCTGTGCTCTGTGCAGCCTTCAAACCAAAGTGATGGTGTGGCCTCACAATCCCTGGAAACGTTACTGATGCCTGCACCTCGGCGGTGCTGGTCATTGCTGCCAGAATGTAGTGGGAAGGTGTCACAGAGTTCTCTCATTCTCTCAGTCTGCTTTCAGCACCTTTAAGGAGGGGCTGGCCCCCCATCTCTTCAATATCTGTGACCACTGATGCTGTGCTCCGGCTCCTGAAGGGCTCAGGTGCTGAAGGTAGATAAAGGATCTGATGCTTCTAAAGTTTCACGTCTGCGTCTCTATGATATGACCCTGATCACAGAGTGAAGCAAGCTTCCCTTGGCCAGGCAGGAGTCAGACATTCACAGAGGCTGTGTGAAGATTTATGGAGTGTCCTCAATGTATATCGTCATCATCCTCCTGCAATCGAGCGACTATTAGGGCTTCCACCAAAACAGGAGCATTCTCACAGAGGGTTTTTGTGCTGCCATAAGCCAGGCTGGAGTCAAATGTTCACAAATGCGCTGTGAGGAACTATGGGGTCACCTCACTGCCTGTTGTCATCATCATCCACTGCAGGCTGTCCTTCCCTTATGACAGTATCCTCCAAGGTTTGTAGGTTTACTCTTGATATCAATGGCCCAAAGTCAAATCCCACTCAACCACACTAGGCAAGTTTGAATAAAATCACATTGAACTTTATTAGTTCACTGGCAAATTCTTATACTTACAATCATTACTCGTTCTTGTTGTTGAGAGCCTTATCTGAGAACAGAGCAAGAGAGATGATCAGTCCATTATCTCCGTCTCCAAGTGGTGGATCAGGCCACTTCCAAGCTAGCTAGATTGTCCCTCAAGCTGCAGATTGATTTTTATCATGTCTACTTCGACTTTGGCTATGTGTATATGTGACTTGAGTCCCGCTTACGCGGCTGGTCCTCCCTGACTGGCATCTGGCCTCGGGGAGATGGGGGGGGTGGTGCCATAGGGGTTGGGGAGAGGTGTGTGGGTAGCATCTCCATCACAACTGCTTGGCTCCACTGGACTTGCTCGCTCACTTCCCCTTTTAACTTTATTATTGGCCGCCTCGCTCAGAGAGAGAAACATGGTCCACGTGACCACATACGTCTGGTGCCCTTATCCTCGATCCGTTCCTTTTCCAGAGTTCAAGCACCCCTTCCTCTTTCAATTTCTGCTTGCAGTTTTCAGCCCCAGACAACCATCACAAGATAAAAACAAAGAAATGCGGATGCTGGAAATCCCAAAGAAAAACAGAATTACCTGGATAAACTCAGCAGGTCTGGCAGCATCGGCGGAGAAGAAAAGAGTTGATGTTTCGAGTCCTCATGACCCTTCAACAGAACTAGGTAGAAATAGGAAAGGGGTGAAATATAAGCTGGTTTATGGTGTGTGTGTGTGGGGGCGGGGCCCACACACACACACACACACACACACACCTTAAACCAGCTTATATTTCACCCCTTTCCTATTTCTACCTAGTTCTGTTGAAGGGTCATGAGGACTCGAAACGTCAACTCTTTTCTTCTCCGCCGATGCTGCCAGACCTGCTGAGTTTTTCCAGGTAATTCTGTTTTTGTTAACCATCACAAGATGTTTTGCACCAGTTATAATAACATTTTCTCTATTACAGCAATCTTCTGAATTTTACACTTAACCCCGATTTCGTCCCCTAATCGTAAGGTTACTCTGTTTGTTATCAACTCTTATTTAGAACACACCGTTAGACATAACATGATTAGGTTTAAAAACGCTGTTACATATTACATGCTGTGCTTACACCACAAATCTAGCAGGTATGAAGGCCTCTCGAGCGCAGCTGCCTCATCTAGCCATTGCGAGGGCCTCATCCCCGTCATCGTTGACTTCGAGGACCTCCTCAGCCTCGTCCCTGTTAGCGACCTCCTCATCAGAGGAGACGTGCAGCTCTTCCATCTCCTCCTCAGCCAGCTTGTCTCCCCGTTGGAGCACCAGGTTGTAAAGGGCACAGATGCATGACACCCACTGCGGACTGTATTGCAGGGCTCCACCAGACTGGTCCAGGCACCGCAACCTCATCTTCAGCATCCCGATGGCCTGCACCACCAAGTTGCGAGCTGCAGCAAAGACCTCATTATACCATCGCCCTACAGCAGTCTGAGGCCGCTACACAGGTATCATCAGCCACCTCCTTTGCGGGTAGCCCTTGTCCCCGATGAGCCATCCCTGCAGCTTCTGTGGACTCTGGAAGACTCCAGGGATCTGTGACCAACTGAGGATGTAGGCATCATGCACAGTCCCTGGAAACTGTGCGCACGCCTGCAGGATGCGTTTCTGGTGCTCGCACACCAGCTGCACATTTAGTGAATGGAAGCCCTTGTGGTTGATGTAGTAGGCCGCGTGTTGCGATAGAGATCTGAGTGCCAAGGAATGCAGTCAATCACACCCTGCACCCGCAGGAAACCCGAGATCTGGGCAAATCCAATCATTCTTGCGTCCCGGCTGTCCTAGTCCAGGGCGAGTTGCACAAAGTTGTGTGCTCTTGTGAAGATGGCACCCATGAATTCATGGATGTATTTGGTGGGTGGAGGCTTGAGAGATCCCACAGAGGTCAACTGTGGAACCCTGAAAGGGGTCTCTGGGAAAGAAAGTAAGCGCCGTGGTCACTTTCATAGCCACTGGCGGTGGGTGCCCTCCCTGTTCCCGTGGCACCAAATCCTGCAGTAACTGGCAGATGCGAGTGACCAGTTCCCTAGGCATGCACAGGCTTTGGCAACACTGGTTCTCTGTCACCTGCAGGAATGAAAGGCGTCCATTGGAGTCGCTAGGCCCCGGCCTGCGATGGCTCACTGTGACATGTACAGGAGCTCCCGACGCCCCTTCTTCTTAATGGTCACTTTCTACAGGTTTCCCAAATGTGTGGCCACTTCCCGTGCCCACCCTAACCCCCCACCACAAATGTTTGTGCACTATATTCAACGGCAAGGCTGCCCTTGCCCCCACACCCCCTCCACCAGTCACCTCAGAGGCATGACTGCTCTTGACCCCCGCCCCGTCCCCCCCGCAAGTCACCTCAGAGGCAGGGCTGCACCTACACCCTGTTCCTCTTCACCCTCAGTAGTCGCCTCTGAGGCAGGGTTGCATTTAACTCTGACCTCACACCCTCTGCCCCCCCCCCCCCAAACTCCCGGCGCCCCTAAAGAGTGCAAGGCAACAGACGACCATGGTGATCTCTGCAGGATGTTGCTGCGCACTCACCTCCAATTCACCCAAAGTGCAGGCCACCAAGTCTGTGCTGTTGTGAAACACGTGGGCGTGCTTTCCATCGATGCGGACAATCCAGCGGGGGCACAAGAGCCTGGCGGGATGGCCTTCATAATGATATGCTGATGTATTACAATGAGCTTCCCAAAAACCTATAGTGGGAAATGGGGCCTGCCGTTGGCGGGCTGAGCAGACAATGGAGACCGGCCTTCCCTCCTGCCATTGTGAAACCGATCGTGCCATATTGTCCACTGTCATAATTCTCTTCAAAACATTCACCTATCACACTCGCCACCAGTGGGCACGGAAAATTCTGTCCTGAACCTCTTTACTTGTATTCATTCAATCTGACAGGTCATACAACCAAACCAGCTGTGAGAAGAATTTTTGCAGGAGGAGGCCAAAGTTTTGCAGAGTGCCGGGATGAAGTGGTAAGAAGATACGTGCATTTTAAGACCACATGGTGGTGTTTGTTGCAATAAGGAGATATTGGCGGTGCAAGACCACAAAATGCAAATAGACGTATGTTTGTGCTGAAAAGCATTTCCGATAACCGTGCTTAACATTTAAGAATTAACTTATGCATTTTTAATTTGGCCATTATTTACTTAATTTACCTGAAAGGTTGGTGGAATCAGATTCAGTAGTAACTTTCAGAAGGTGATGCAATGTAGGCTTGAAGGGAAGAAGGCTATAGAGAAATAGTGTTGGCCGGATTCCATGCTGCCCTGCCGGAGGAGTCGGAAGGTGGAAGGGCATTTAAAATCCTGCCCACCCCTACCTAACCACCTCAGTCCTAACCACAATTTGACTGGCAGCGGAGGTGGCATCAGGCACCTGCCCGCCAATGGGCTGACTGAAGTCCTTAAGTGGGCAATTAATAAGGGCCTCATGTCACTGCCACTGGGATTTAACCAACGGCGGGAAAGGCTCACGCCAGGCACCCAGCGCTGCATGGTTTGATGGCAGGCAGATGGGCTGGGTCCCTCTTTAACCAATCCTCTGGGACCTTCGCCCCCCCCCCCACCCCCCCACCATCTCCCTTGCCAACTTGGCAGCCAAATACTTACAAATCCACAATCCAGTAGAGTTCGCCTTCTCATTGCCCACATGCAGTACCAGCAGTGGCCATTGTTTTCGGTGGCGCTGCCAGCACTGCAGAGCTGTTGGCCTCTGAGTGGCTGGCAGCTCTCTGAGGTGGGACTTTCATGCCTGAGGGGCGGGATTCTCACCTCCTGTCTATGAAAAGCCAACCAGCCATTAAATGGCTGCAAGGTACCCAGTGTTCCCCTGGATGGGCTTCCCTCTGAATTTATAGCTGGGGGCAGGAGCCTCGCCGCCCTGTAAAATTCAGCCTTCTGCCTCCACTGGAGAGAATCGATGTTTCTGATCAGTGTTCTTTGTGTACAGATGGACGTTTAATGCTCTTGGCTTTTTACTCTCTAGGATTTGGTGTCCTCTATCGACCAGTCTGCATTCAATATTTTGAAGAGAATTATAACAGTGGACAATTTACTGAAGAAGGAAATTGACAAAAACATGAGAAAGTAAATTATCTTCCTGAAAAGCTCAGTTTACCTTTCCCAACTTCCACACAATTCCCTTCAGAACTTTTCATTGCTCCTCCCTGGGCAAACAACTGGAAGAATACATGACTCAATTTTACCTGTTGATGTTAAGTCTGGCATTTACAGGTATATTTCAAATGTGTTAATGCTGGTGTTAAAATAACGCCAATGAGTAAATAGGTTCCAGGCCCAGATTTTCATCCCTGAGCAAGTCAGGAGATTCCCTTGCTTGGCAAACCCGACCTTTAAAAATGGCCACCGGCAGGTGAGATTTTCAGTCAGGGCTTGAGGGTGGGGGGTGGGGGGGTGGTGGGGTGGTGGAGGTCGGGTGCGGATGTGGGGAATGGGCTGAAAAATGAGTCAGGGTGGACAACCCTGGAATGAATGCGCAGACTGCTGAATGCAGAAGCAGGCTGGGCACAAGGCCTTCCTCTGTGCCGTGGCAGTGTTTAATAAATAACAAGACAAAAAAAAAATCCCACCAGCCTTTATCCCCCCCCACCCCCAACCCCCCACACACGCCCTATGCCCTATCCATGCCAACCCATGCCTCCCAGGTGCCCCCATACCAACTGTACAAACCCATGCCCCTCTACCCACCCCATGGCCTCCAGCCCCCCCATGCCACCCATGCCACTCTACCCACCCCATTTCCTCCATCCCTTATGCCCACTTAGTGCCAAGCCATGCCCCCCACCCTTTGCCCTTAACCCCTCCACGCTAACTTACCCAGTATCCTTAGACAGTTCCTTGACAGTTTCGACACTTCTTAGCTTTGACACTTGCTGAACTGGTTTGACAGCTTTGACATTTCCTGGGCAAGTTTGACAGCTGAACAGCTCTTTTCAGTTCTTTGACAGCTGCACAGTTATTTTACAGTTCCTTGACAGCTGGATAGTTCTTTTACAGTTCCTTGACAGCTGAGTGGCTCTTTTACAGCTTGACAGTTCCAATGCATTTGTGCATTTAAAAAATGCCCAATCATGCTCACTTTTAACAATCCCAATAAGTGCCTATCCTCCAGCCAAAAGGTGCCTTACCTCTCTGAAAGGTGTCCTAGGACCCTATCCAGAGGGATACCATGGCTATCCAAAGAATCCACCAAGTTCAGATGTCCTCTTATTCGCACACTCCAGATTCTGCACTCTTCTTCCAAAATCCCACTTCAGAGGAGGCAGCTGGTAATTTAACTGGCCAGCTGCCTCTGTGAATCACTTGTGCAGTAAACCGGGCCTGATACTAGTTGCACCCCCACAGAGATGGGAAATGCTGGCTTTGGGAACATCTCCGTCATGATGAAAATCCGTGTCCCAGTCTCTGGCAGTACATGCATATTAAGAACATATGAAATAGGAGCAGGAATAGACCATATGACCCCTCAAACCTGTTCCACCATTCAGTGAGATTATGGCTGATCTTCAACCTCAACTCTACCTACCTACTTGATCCCTTTATTTCATGATTCCCTTTGATTCCAAGAACCTATCGATCTCAACCTTGAATATACTCAACAACTGAACAGCCACAGCCCTCGGGGGTGGAGAGTTCCAGATACTATGCCACCAAATGTGTTGCCTTTTTCAGTATACTTTGTCTGAGTATCTACATGTCCCAATTAGTGCAACTTTGAAATGGGATCCAGGTTGAAGATGCCAATAACATGATCCTAGCACAGAATTCAACTTCTCTATTTCTGTTTACTCTTGTTATGTAGAAAGCCATACAAAACCTCTCTTTCACTGGATTCAGCTGTACAGTTACTGAGAATTTGATTTGCCTACAAATTAGAAGAAGCATTTAGCATTGAAAAAAGTAATGGCATGAATTAAATTTGTCTGAATTTCATTTACAGGGCAATTGTTCGAGCATTTTCTTCTTCTCAAGCTCTGTCTGGAAGTTTCCTGGATGTCAGGTAAACCAATGTTTTATTGCCTAACAATTAACATCAGAATATCCTAATTAGACTTGTTACAGATTCCATCTGAGTTCGTTGTTTTATTCCCCGAGACTAGACAATAACCAAATCATTTTGTCGCAGATAAAGCTGTACTTTTTACTTATTTTCAGATTTTTAAAAAACAATATACTTTCTTCATAAAATAGCTGGAAGAACATTCCAAACCATCCCAAAATCACCATCACAAAAGTACAGTCAGATTCAAACTTTACACATGTATCACCTGTAAAGGTGCATCAATACAATCAATGAATATTACAATCATTTCAATATGGTCAATGCAGACAATCAGACAATGGGATTGGAGTTATCAACATACATCATGTTGCACTCTGAGGTGCTTCAATACATTTATAATACAATTCGTATTCAATGCAGACATTCATTTTTTTATTTTATCCAATTTACTTGAGCAAATTCATACAACTAAATGAGCTGAATGTTGGGTTAGGGGAAGGGTTTTGCAGGAGCCACTTGACGACTAAGGTGTCTTATTATGCCCATCCTTTCTATAATATGTTGAACTATCAAGCTTTGTTAAGTGATGGGTTTCCACCCCACATTCAAGTTAGGTTTGCGAATTCATGGCCAAGAATTTCCTCTGGCCTTAGCTCCATCCCTGTTCCTGGAATCTGGGTACAGGTCATTTAAATATTTCAGGCAAGCACCAATGCTATCGGCAGTGCAACTGGGCACCTGCCTCAGCTCAGTAGGGATCCTTGCTGTTCTGTTTGCCACAATGTGGTTTAACCAGCTGTGTGACTTCAACATTTTGAAATTAAAATCTCTACCATATTTTGAATTAAAGGAAAAGGCTTGTACTTATTTAGCACGTTTCACCTGAGAACATCCTGAGAGGCTTTGCATTCTATGAAATACTTTTACAGTTTTAATGTGGGACATGCAGCAGCCAATTTGCACACAGCAGGGTCCCAAGAACATTGAGGTAGTATCCACTTCATCTGATATTTTAGGTGTCAGATAAATATTGGCCAAGACGCAAGGGAGACCTAGCCTGCTCTTCTCCAAAAGAAACCATTTTACACACACCTGAAAGGGCAAATGGGGCCTTGGTTTTAATACTTCATCTGAAAGAAAGCGCCTCTGACAGTGCAGCACTCCCTTAGTACCACATTGGAAGTGTCAGCCTAGAGTATGTACTCAAGTCCTTGGAATGGGATTTGGACCCACTGTCATTGGTTGTTCTGTGATCAGTTGCTGTTTGGCAAGCAGTCAGTTAATATCTTTCTAGAACCCATAGCAGTGCTGGATGCCTGTGATTCGCAGCACCACTAACACGCAAATGACAGGAAGCAAGTCACGAGGCACAATTTTCCCTTCGTTGGGCAGGCGCAGCAGGATGGTCCAGGAGCGGCCACGAAACAGTCCGTCACCCGTGATCGGGCCCCAACCACGATTTTGCGCTGGCTGGCCAATTAACAGCCAGACAGTGTGAAACGCACGCTGAGAACCTCAGCGCTGCCGGGGTGGGGAAGGGAAGAGGGTGAGCGCCAAAGCCTGTGCATGCGCGGGGGAGCACATATCAAAAGCTCCCTGAGGGCACAGAGCTGCCTCAGGGAGCTGAAGAATTTTAAAAACACAATTAAAGATTTTAAAATTCCAGTAAAAAAAAACGTCTGCACAGCGGCCTCACCCAACTTTACACGGAGATTATAAAAATCCTGCACAGGCATTTTTATTTTTAAAAATTTAATTACAGAAACCTCTTCCCACCTGTGGATGAGGTTTCCTCAAAAAATCGCAAGGCTGCCTGGCCGATTCACTTGCCCGCCAACCGTAACGTTGGACAAGCCGGGAAAAATACGGGTTAATTAATTGATTAATGGCCGGAATAGGCCTCTTAATTGTCGACGGGTGCGCTGCTGACTCTTGCGGGCGGCCGACTGAAATATCGCGCAAGTGCGCTCTGTCGTCAGGATGTTCAGCTGATGTCGACACGCGCTATTTGACGCTTGGGCGTGTCAGGCGCGCACCCGCACACCGAGCTGAAAATCCTGGCCACGATGTATGGTATCATAATTTGTCTGCCCGTGTAGCAGGCGAGTGTATTTTGCACCTGTTCCTATCTCAAATGCAACTTTGGACTGAGAGAAAAAAAGAGGTCAGATTGACTGGGTCCACCTTAACATCCTTCCCAGATTAATTAAATCCCACTTAATTTACAAGAAAACCCATGAGGAAACTTTAGGGTCCATATGAGGAATTCCAAAAGCTGGACTAGATGAGAAGGTGCATTTAGTTTGTCAGGATATGAAGCTCTATTATTTTCTTGCTGGTTGATTTGTGCCTTCAATATTCAGGTCTTTTCAGCTTAGAGAGCAACTGTGACTAAGGGGACAGGTTGCTAACCTCTTCTCCCTGTTCTTCCTCAATTCTCTATTAAGAGCCAGCCAAGAACGAAAGTGGCAAATCATTCCCTAATTTTTAGAGATCTTCTGAGGAAGTACCTCTTCTTGACAGCCTCCTGTAGTGGCATAGCTGAGACCTGGGACTACATTCTTATTATTGGCTTACATTGGCTCATAGCCCACCCTGGCCCCCACCCAGGAGCTTTGCGTTTCTCCAACACTGGTCTCTTGCACATCCCTAACTTTCTTCACCCAAACATTGGTGGCTGTGCTTTCAGCTGTCCAGGCCCTACGCTCTGTATTTCCCTCCCTAAACCTTTCTGCCTTCCCTCCTTTAAGGCCCTCCTCAAAACCTAGCTCCTTGGCTCAGCTTTTGATCAGCTGTCCTAATGTTGTTCTCTTTCGACTTGGTGTCAGGTTTCAGTCTGCTGACATTCCTGTGAAGCCCTTTGAGATGTTTATTACATTGGAGGTGGCATATAAATGCAAGTTGTTGTTGTTGAGTTGGAAATGGTTATCCAAGATAGATTTCATAGGTAGAAGGCCTGTACTCCACAAGGAGCAATGAAGTTGAATGATGATGGATGGATCCAAATCTTACTACAGGGTATATTTTCAGTGGAATAAATACCAGGCTTCGGGGGGGGGGGGGGGGGGGGGGGTGGTGGCAGGATGGGGGTTGGAGGGCTAAATGAGTTTTGCATATTCATTTTACCAGACCAGATAGTGAAGGTGAAGGCGCACCCAGTGAGACTGAGTGTTTGTGGTCCAGCACGTTGTGTTTGAGGCCACTGTATAGATTTGGGTCAGCACAAAGAACCAGTACCTCAAATCAATCTGTAGTCACATTATAAAAGCAAGAACGATATCAGATGGTTTCTGCAATACATCAATAATCATTCTTGATATTTTTCAAAACAGCAAGGATGGCCATTTCAAAACAAATGGAGAGGTGTCTGGTCTAGATATGTCTGCAGTTTATTTGGGCTTCATGGAGTTGGCTAAGAACTCCTCAGTGTTGCAACAGGTAACAGACTACACGCTCCCGAGCACCTATAGCTTCTCACACCTTAAAATACTGGAATGTACTTCATATTCTGACAATAATTTAAGTTCTACTTTCATATTCATGGCTATTAAATGACTTTGACCTGTTTACACGATCCACTGCTCATTATGGATATCTGATATTTCATGACTGTCTGTCCACCTTTTATCTGGTTTATACATTTGAAATTATTTGTGGTGTTTTGACATTCACTCATTTGGTGTGAAACATTTACACACAGTCATTGATCAAGACACCAAAGCACACAGGCTCATGCCTTGACCGCTGTGTGTAAATCTGCTTGATGTAATTGCACCAGGGATTGACGCCCTGTTGTTTTTCCCAAAAAGTGCTGTCATTGCTTGCTGGCAAGCTGGTGTGATGATGAAAGAAGCTGCGGAATACACACAGGATTCAATAAATACAAATCTTTGATTTTGTTCATTCACACTTGCAAAATTGTATTTAAAATACTTGAAAGCATACTGGAGGTGAAATTGGTCTTCAGCAGTCAAGCAGCGTGGACTCGTGGTGAATCGGCAGACAGTTTTACTCCACACCTGCTTCCCTTTTCCATCCAAGTCAATGACATGATGTAAACCAAGCTACTGATTCACCAGGGGCCTGTTTTTCATTACGAGCAGTTGGACACCGCCAGCTGCCTTACTGTAATCCTACAATCACCACATTCACGGCCAAATAACAGAGCCATCAGCTGAAATAGCAACAGGAGATTCAGGAAGCACACAGCAGGTCAGCAAAAGAGAAAGAAAATTTCATGTTTGTGAGACCCTTCGTTGGAACTGACAAAGTTTTACGGTTAGGTCTGGATTTCAGAACATGAGTTTCCATCGCTGGGGGAAAGAATTCAAAATGTTTCCGTGGCTGTTTTTTTTTTCATTTTATCTCTTCACAAACTAATGAGCTCCTATTGCTTTGTTCCCATGGAGCTGGAATGTCCTAGGCATCTTTTCAGTAGAGGGGGGGATGGTGTTGGGGGCATGTAGGCATGTAAAATATGTAAAATAAGACGGGTGGCTAGCTCCCCCCCCAGCTTCCTGCCCGCCTGTGACCAGTTCCCCATAATATAGGTGGGAGGGTGCCAAAATCATCAGCCCACCCACCATTTTTAAACAAATAATTAGCAGGCAATTGAGCTTTTTAACAAGCCAATTGACCTGAATATTACGCTGCCCATGCAATAATACAGATAGTGTGGGCAGGCAGGTGGGAACTGGTAGGCCATTTCTTAAATAACTATGTTGAAAAGGCAGATGGGAAGGGGGGGGGTGGCACATCATTCAGGGGGTGCCCTGTGCAAATTGGGAACCCCCCCTTTCCACATTGTTGCTCCCCACTTGGCCTCCAAAACCCATCTCTTCACCCCTCTCGCCCTTTCCCTAGTCTCCCCAATCCCTCCCTGTCAAAAACCCCAGACTTACCTGGGCCTAGAGACCATGGCTCTGATCATCCCAGGGCCTACCTGCAGTCCCAATAGCACCCGCTACTCCCTTCTGGCATTGCTGAAGCTGCCGGCCAATCAGGTTGCCCCACTGATGGGGTAGAAGTCTGACTCTCACTTCCTTGTTATGGCTGCAGGGCAGACCCTGTTGAACATCAGCTGGTGTGGCACCAACTTTCCTCCGGGGGGGTGAGCAGTATGTCAATGTATCAGTAATTACATTGCATAGCAATTACATTGTTAAAGACAATTGCTAGTTAAATCCGGTGTTGGGCATTGCTTCTCCCATCAAAATGCCATATTACAAAAAGAGTCAATTGATACAGCTAGAACATGCTGGGTTGGGAGGTACCAGAAAGTCTGTTACACTGAAGAGCTGTCTTAAGAATAAACCAAATTGGGGAAAAAGACTAGCTTTTGACTTATTCTTCCACCACAAGCACTTATTGTGAGTAACACAGTATGCCGACCCCCACTGTAAAATTCAGCCCATGGATTTTGAGAGACATCACTTTTTTCTTCCCTTGTCCCAAATAAGAAAGTACTATTATGAAACAAAGAGTAAATCACATGTGAATTCTTCATTTACAGTCTTCTCTAAATGATCCCAAAAATCCTCAAAGGATTGCTCTACAAATCATTACATGGAAACAGCCTGAATTAAATAGTTTTCACACCTGCAGATGTTTTTCGTAGAATGGTCTGGAGCATTGCTTTCACCTTGTATCAGCTATAATACTACCCATATTAACGTGAGAACATCTGCGTTGCAATCAGCTATTAACTAGTACATATATACAGCTACAGGAATTCACCAGTGAAATTTAATGATCCTACACTGCAGTGTCAATATGGAATATTTAAAAAATACATCTTAATTTCTTGCACTAAGTGTATAAAGTGGACATTAGGTATTATAAAGGAGTTACAATCCTGCCGCTGACATTCAGAATTTTACAGGTGAAGAATGCAGTACAGAATTACCTGATCCCATCATTGCCTCGATCTCCGGCTTGTGTGGAAACAATGCGAGTTTACATTATTCTACCAGAACTCATCGCTGTGCTGAAAGAGCCAAGGGACACAGCAATGCTGACAGACTCTTTAAACAAAGCCATTCTCTCACTCGAAGGAAGTTATTTTAAAATTCTCAGTAAGTTTTAACAATTAAATGTCGTTGAAAGCACTGCTGGTCGCAATTAAAAGAAAACAATTCAGAAATCAAATTGGTTTCTGCATTTCCTCCATTACTAAAGTGACAATGCTTCTAAAAATACCTAATTCATTGTAAAGCCCTATGAGATGTATACTGAAGTAGTGAAAGACACTATATCAATGCAACTTGCTGTCTGTTCTACACCACCTTCAGGGAATGAATATCTTGGGATATCATAATTGGACAAGATACTCAAACTTCTCTGGATCAGAACTTTAGCAGAAACACTATGTAAACACTGTCTCTGCCAAAGTTAAGACAACCAATCGGGAGCATGCCCGAGGAAATTATTGGCAAAGGAGTGACATGATCATTTTAAGCTTGGTACCACTGTTCTATCTTTATAGTTCTTCGTTCTGTTCACTTTTTTGATCGGTGGCCAATTGGTCGGCTGTGTTTTATTTTGCGTGAGCATTTCTTGTGTTCTTTCTCGACTAGAATGCTGGTTGAGTACGATGCCTTATTACTTCTTCTTGCGCCTTGTGAGGATGTATCAAAAAGAATCACATCGACATCTTCAGCTCGCTATGGCGGAAAAGCCAATGTGCCACACCCAACTACACAACTCATTAAAAATTTTACAAGCACTTTACAAGGTAGGTGCGAGTTTAAGTTTTTGCTCTCACCTCCATTTTGAAATTCCTCGCACTCCACTTCACCTTTAGCTGTCCTGTTCCCCCACTCTGGAACTCATGACCTTGCCATCTCCCCTCCAATCTTCAACAGAATCCTGAAAGCTTTCTTGTACAACTACTTTAGTTTGTTTTTCACATTTCTGAAACCCCTTGGGATGTTTTACTGCATGAAAAGGGGATTTATAAATCCAGAATTGTTGTTACACGTGGAATGCCATGGTGAGGGCCGAGTAACTTGGATTGCTTCATTAGATAGTCCCCACATTGCCCTGATGTTATAGTAACATATGAATTTGCCTTCCGTCATCCTGTTAGCCACACAATACAATGAGAATACACTTGATAATTATGACAATCAGTCTCTATCTATTAATCTGCAGACATGATAGGAGGAAAACCTATCCTAGAGTCCTTTTGGAACTATAGGTCCAAAGTCATCTGTTCCTCTCAAGCCTGCTACACTTACCAGGATATCAGGGTGAAATTTCAAATTCTTCCCCGTTGTGAGTTTGGTGGCAGGAGGACATTTAATCAGGTAGGAGGGTGAACCCTCCCACTTTCCAACCACTGCCCAGGAAAGCCAATGGACGGCCTTTCAGTCCTGCGGCCCACCACGTTACCACCGGTGCTTCACCCAAGCAGGCAAGGGACTTGGAAAGCACAGCCTAAGCTGTTTGCTTGTGGGTTCTTGGTTGGGTGGGGGGGGTTGTGGGGAATGGTGGTGGGGGTGGTGGGGAGTCCCTCTTTGCCAAGGAACTCATTGCCTGATTGAGGGACCCAACGTTGGGAAGGGAGTGCCTGCTGAGAGCCAACTCTAAACCCCACCCCCCCCCCTCCCCCCCCCCCACTGGCCCTTGCTGTCAAAAGCCCCTCCCCTACAACCCCCACCCCAGGCCTACCCTCTCCCGCCATCACTCACCTGTACCTGGGCCCGTGGCGATCCTAGGCCTCAGGTGGGTGTAGCACCAGCAGCCGCCACCATCTCCTTGGTGGCACTGCTGAGCAATGAAGAGCCTGGCAGCTCTTAGCAGGTGGGACTTCTGCCCCTGGGGTCCTTGATCCTGGGAAAGGGCTGCTGCTTCCAAGTTAATATAGTGGGCCTTCCTGGAAAGAGGCAACGTGGGGGTTTTGCCAGCTCTCCAGCCGGCAGGTGGAACACCAGCCTCCCCTCCCCCCCAACAAAGCCTTGCATCCATTAAATACTGCCCTATGTGTCAAATTGCTTATGTACTAAATCCCAACATGTTAATTTATATTAATATATGCTGGCAGGTAAACTCGAGCAGACATCAGAAGGTTCTAGAGAGAAATTTCTGCATTCCTGTAGTGAAAATTTTAATAGACTCTTTATCGGTAAGTGGACAAATATTTCTATAAGAGGCTGAGCTGAAATTGATCCCAAGGCTTTCTGTTTTCCTGTGTGCCCATGTTAAGAAGCGAATATCCCATGGTATCTTCTGGTGCACTCCCATTTCAACCCCAGTGGAAATGTGCCATAATGGACGGGAAATAGGCTTGGGGTTTCTCTGTTGCTATCTCGGATTTTGCATTAAGTATTTTAACGGAGGTAGAGTAAGCAAAATTTGCAGCAATTCAAGAAGTAGAGTTCGCTTCTCTGCAATACAGGTTGCAAAATTGCAGTGCCACCACCGGCAGAAAGGTATATTTACAGTGTGACACGTTTACATAGGCAGTGCCCATTGCAAATTGGAAGTACAAATTCATAATGAGAAAATTCAACACGAAGTTGTAGTAAAAATATAACAATAGGACGTGAATTTTTGGAGACAGAGTGCATGCAGGTAGATGATTCGGAATATATTTTAGCATAAGCTATTCATAAATGTTTTCTAACAGTTGCTTTGGAAGTGTGATTGCTGCTTCATACTTTATCTAAAACATGCAAATTATTGCTTGAAACAATATTTATTAAAGAAAAATAGAATTATAGAATCTTACAGCACAGAAACAGGACACTTAGTCTATTGTGCCTGTGCTGGCTCTTTGGAAGAGCCTTTCCATTATTCCCACTCCCCTGTCCTTTTTCCATTGCCATGAACATTTCTCCTTTTTAATGATTTAACCAATTCCCCTTTGAATTTGTTTCACCGCCCTTTCTCTTCTATCCCTTTTGCCTATTAGTTTGCCTATTAATGGAGTGGGGGGAGGGGGGGGTAGGAATGGCAATGTAATGGTAATGTCACTGGACTAGTAATCCAGAGACCCAATCTAATGCTGTGGGGACGTGGGTTCAAATCCCATCACGTCAGCTGCTGGAATTTGAGCTCAATTAATGAAATCTGCAATTGAAACCTAGGGCTGAATTCTCCAGTCGCTGACCGGGGGCAGGGCCCGCTCCCGAGGCGTAAAATGACAAGCGGTGACGTCGGGCAGGCGTTCCAATGTCACCGTGCGTCAGGTAGGTGTTCAGTTCGGCAGGCACACAGCCGAGTCGGCTGCGCGCCCACCTAAGTGTCAAAGGCCTATTAAGGCCCGTTTAAAAACTAACTTAAGCAATTAAATGAGCTGCCCGTCTGACCTTAACGTTGGAGGGGGGGCAGGTGAAGAGCCCAGGCAACCTTCGCATTTATCATGAAACCTCATCCACGGGCGGGATGAAGTTTCATCAAGTGTTTTAAAATTCAATAAAAATTTTTTAAATAATTCTTTGACATGTCCCAGCTCATGTGAGAGTGTCACATGAGGGGTCATGTTTTAAAAGTTTTTAATTACTCTGTTTAAATTTTAAAACCTTAAACTGATCTCCCTGAGGCTCCTCTGTGCCTCAGGGAGATTTCTGCGCCCTTTTGCGCACATGCGAGAAAGAGCGCAGGCCCCGAATCCGAGAATCCCCCCCCCCCACCCCCACCCGCACAGGGAGTGTTCATTGCTTCCAAGCGAGCGTCACACTGGCTGGGCCTTAATTGGCCCGCCCACGTAAAATGGTGGCGCAGCCCCGATCAGGTTCATGCCCACCCCCGCACAACACCCCCCCCTCCAACAGGGGGGAAATTTTTCCACTAGTCTCAGTAATAGTGTCATGAAATTATCATCAATTGTCATAAAAACCCATCTGGTTCACTAATGTCCTTTAGGGAAGGAAATCTGCCATCCTTATCTGGTCTACAATTGACTCCAGACTCTTAACTGCCCTCTGAAATGGCCCAGCCAGTCACTCAGTTCAAAGCCAACTAGGGATGGGCAACAAGTGTTGGCCTTGCCAGCGACACCCTTGAAAGAATAAAGAAAAAAATTTATACCACTAAGCTTCAACACTGATTAGATGTTGGTGGAAACACCTCAAGTGATCTTATGTTGTGGCGAGAATATTAAAGACCCATGTTATATTATGATAAGACACACTTCTGTTTCCCAGTGGCTGCCATTCAAATATAATTGCTGTACAGTGAAGAGCATCTTCATTTTGGAAAGGGGTTTGGTTACGTGAGAAGGATGAACATTGCAGTTTATTTCCACGGACAAAGAACAATGTGAAAAGGCTCAACATCTAAAATGCTCACATTTTTCTACCCTTGATTTGATATAATATTTGTTGGTATTAAGCACAAAGCAGTATTGATAAAATAATGCTCACTTCTACTTATTTTCATGTTATTGTTTTCAGGAGTATGCTGTGCAATGCTTTCCCGATGCTCCTCAAACTTTGAGGGATCAATACATAAGTGAAGTATGTATTTTCTTGAGAAGCAGAAGTTAAGTAGGCTTAAAGCCAGTGGCAATTAATTCTCTTTATGCAATAATACGTGAAAGTTACAAGAAAAAGAATAGAGATGGGAATTCATAAACAGTTTATGCAACATCATTAATTCATGCCATGTAACTGAGGAAAGAATAAATGAATATGCTTAAAAACAAAAAAACTGCGGATGCTGGAAATCCAAAACAAAAACAGAATTACCTGGAAAAACTCAGCAGGTCTGGCAGCATCGGCGGAGAAGAAAAGAGTTGACGTTTCGAGTCCTCATGACCCTTCGACAGAACTTGAGTTCGAGTCCAAGAAAGAGTTGAAATATAAGCTAGTTTAAGGTGTGTGGGGGTGCGGAAAGAGAGAGAGAGAGCGAGAAGTGGAGGGGGGGTGTGGTTGTAGGGACAAACAAGCAGTGATAGAAGCAGATCATCAAAAGAATGAATATGCTTCCCTGATATACATTTTTATTGTGATTGTATCTCATGTTGCGTGCAGGCACCAGGCGTAGAAATGATGCATAGGAACATTGAAATAGGAATAGGCCATTTTGCCCCTCGAGACTGTTCTGCCATTCAATGAGATCATAAAAGAAAGATTTGCATTTTATATAGTATTTTTCACGACCACTAGGTGTCTCAAAGAGCATTTCCACCAGTGAAGTGTCTTTGAAATGTAGTTACTGTTATAATGTAGGAAATGCAGCAGCCAATCTGCACGCAGCAAACTTCCACAAAAAGCAATGCGATAATGACCAGATAATCTGTTTTTCTGTGATGTTGATTGAGGGATAAATATTGGCCAGAATACTGGGCATTATTCCCTGCTCTTCAAAATAGTGTCATGGGATCTTTAATATCCACCCGAGAGAGCAAACAGGACCTTAGTTTAATGTCTCACCCCCCCAGAGAGAGGCACCTCTGGCAGTATAGCACTCCCTTAGTACTGCACTGGAGCGTCAGCCTAGATATATGTGCTCAAGTCCTGTTGTGGGGCCTGAACTCAGAGGCAAAGGTACTACCTGCTAAGCCACAGCTGACACCCTAAATTAGAGTCAAGGCTGATTTGTGCCTTAACTCTCTCAACCTGCCTTTTCCCCATATCCCTTAATATCTTTAGCTAACAAAAAAAATCTATCAATATCAGTTTTAAAATTAACAATGATCTCCCATCAATTGCCCTCTGCAGAAGAGAGTTCCAAACTACTACCCTTTGCAATTAGAAATGTTTCCTAATTTCACTTCTGAAAGGTTTGGCTCAAGCTTTTAGACTATGCTCCAGTCATAGACTCTCCAACCAGTGGAAATAATTAATATATATAAAATAGAAACAGAAAATGCTGGAAAAACTCAGCAGGTCTGGCAGCACCTGTGGAGAGAGAAACAGAGTTAACGTTTCGAGTCCATGTGACTCTCCTTCAGAGCTTCTTCAGAGTTTTCCCAGCATTTTCTGTTTTCATTTCATATTTCCAGCATTTGCAGTATTTTGCTTTTATCTTAGTGTTTAATTCACTGCCACTTCTATTACAGCTGAAATAATTTGTTTCTATTTACCCTACTTGTTCTCCCTAATGTTGAATATGCCTTTAAGGAATTGCAGCATGCCATCACCTTAAGGGAAGTGTGTCATGTAATCCAGTCTCAGTTTCACCTTGGCCTGGAGCAGAACACAGTACACAGCTCTGATGTCCTCAAGCTTCCTGTCCATGTATATCTGTCCACATGTGCTTAGAATTAACAAATGAACCCACATTGTGTCTGCACAATCTCTTAGGAGTGATTGGTGCCTTTATATCATCATAACACCTAATATCTTGAAGACTTTGAGCTAACAACCCCTTAACCTTCTAAATTCTGGGAAATGCAACCCTAGTTTGTGTAATCTTTTCCTGTAATTTAACCCTGGGAATCCAGGTATCATTCAGGTAAATCTACATTGAGCTCCCTCTAAGCTCAATATATCCTTCTTAAGCTGCGTGCCCAGAATCTCTCACAGTATTCCAGGTGTGGTCTAACCAGAGCTTTCTATAGAGAAACATGAATTTTACCACATGGAATTCTGTTCCTCTAGATATAAAGGTCTGCATTCCATTAGCCTTTTTGATGACTTATGGACTTGTACATGATATTTTAGCAACTTAGGTACCTGTGTCCTAAGTCTCTTTGGACCTTCACTGTTTTCAGCTTTTCACCATTTAGAAAGTATTCCATTCTATCCTTTTTTAGTTCCAAAGTGGAAGACTTCACATTTGCCTGCATTGAAATTCAATTGTAACAGTTTTGCCCATTCACTTAACCCATCAATATATCTTTGAAACTTTACACTTCCATTTACACTGCTTACAATGTCACCTATCATCATCGACAAATTTAGATATGTGGCTTTCTGTCCCACTAACTGAGTCATTAATGAGTACAGTGAATAGTTGAGACCTCAATACAGATTATTGCCAAATAGGAATAGTCACATCCTGCCAATTAGAGTACCTGCCCCTTATCACTACTGAGTCACCTTCTGACATGTCAATTTCTCAACCAAGTCAGTAATTTGCCTTCAACTTCATGAGCTTCAACTTTAACTAACAATCTCTTATGAAGAACTTTATCAAATGCCTTCTGAAAGTCCATTAAATAACAGCCAGGGACATTCGCCTGTCCACTACTTTAGTCACCTCTTCAAAAAATTCAATCAGATTCATTGCCTGCCCTTTGCACACCAATACTGGCTCTCTCTGATCAGCTGAAAACTTTCAGTCACTTTCAGTTGTAGACTCTAGCAATTTCTTGACAACAGATTTTAGGTTAACTGGTCTATAATTGCCTGATTTCCCTCTGTTACCTTTCTTTAAAAATTGGAGTAGCATAGAGAGTTTTCCAATCCAAGGGAACAGTTCTCAGAAAAGAGAGAACATTTAGAAGATTATAATTAAGGTGTTATGATATGGCAGGTAGTATTTGCCAGGCTGACCAAATCCCAAAGGGAAACTTGGCCACTCTATCACCATGATTTTGCAATTTATATTTATTACGAAAAGATTTGTGCACTGAAGTGAGAATTAATGAATCCACTACCACCTTTAGAGATTTTAAAGATTAAATTAAAATTTATTAACTAAAGAAAATAAAACTTAAACACACAAGATTGCAGTTACACAGTTACATTTAGTTTTATAACAGTTCTCACAAGATTTCTACTTAACTAAACGTTCAACTACACACCCCTTTCAGGCAACAGCCCAAATAGATTCTTAATTTATAAAATATCCAGCAACATTACCACAAATACCCATTGTTGCTGTAAGGGAGGTATTTCACAGCTTCTTTCCTGGTCTCACTCGAAAATAGAACTCCAAAGGCTTTTAACACAACTTTGGTTACTGGTACAGCAAATTTCTCCAGGGTGGCTAGAGGCTTTTTCCCCACAGGTCTGTTTCAGATAGTGCACCTTTCAAGATCTCACACAGCCACCCCCATATAGCTTTCCATCTTTCTTTAAATATATTTTCTCCATTTTGATCTGTAAATCCCATTGTTTCAACCTTGCTTTGGGAGTTACTTTTCCCAGAATATAAGAATCTTTCATGTTGTCATTATGGCCAGCACTTTCCGGAAAAAATAAACCCAATAACTTTGCCTTATTTATCTAGCAAGTTGTAAACATCTTATCATGCCCCTTTGAAAATCAAACAACCTCTCAACTTATCTAAAAAATGCAAATTCCATTCACACTGTATCTGCTGAGTCTTCATCCTAGCTTACCCATCTCCATTTCAAATGCCTGTTTTACACCTAACCCCTTTTGATGATTGAAACCTTGCAGACTGACTGTCTGCAGTTTAATTAAATTAGACACGCACACACACACACACACATAAAGGGCAGAATTTTACGACAGTGAGATTTTACGATCCCGCTGAAGTCAATGGGGTTTATAATGACTCGCTGCATTTTATGGCCCCATCCCCGCCAAAAACGGGGCTGTAAAATTCTGCCCATATACATACATACACACACACACACAGTCCCCATAATCCTGATTCACTAACCCACAGTAATATTAGAGGAAAAAATGAAACTTCCTTTACGAGGGCATCCGCAATGTTCTCACTTACCTCTTTTAAAACTCTGAGACAGAAACCATCTGTTCCTGGGAGATTGTTGCTCTTTAGTGCCATTATTTTCTCCATTACTATTATCTTGCTTTTGTTAATTTTGTTGAGCCCCCATCCCTAATACAATAACAGTTTCTTTGGGATGTCTGACATGCTGACCTCTTCTCATACTGTAGATACCGATGCAAAGTCAATTCAGCATGTCACTCGTTTCCATATTTCCACTGGCAGCAATGCCATTGTTAGTTACCATTGCTTCTGACCACCCTCATTTTCCTGCTGTAATTGTAGAAGCCTTTGTGTTGATTTTTTGATATCCCTCAACTTTTTCTTTTCATGCCTCTTTTTTTTGTGCTCTTACTGCCTGGTTGATTGCTATTTGCTTTTCTTTGTATCTTTCTCATTCGCCAGGATCTGTGCTACTTTTTGCATGTTTGTATTTGGTTTTTTTTTTGTAGTTTTATGTTGTCTGTTACCTCTTTAGTTATCCAAGGCTGTATTTTTTGACAAGTAGAGCTCATGTACTTTGGGATATGACTGGTTCTGTATCACGTTAATTTATTTTCGGAACAGCTGCCACTGAACTTTGATTGTTTTATCCACGAACAGATTTACTTATTTTACTGTATCATCCTACTGAAGTCGGCCTGACCCAAATCCTAGCGGTTATTTCATGCGTCTCTCTTTTAAACACTACTTAGAACTTGATTATACTATGATTCACTGTGAGATAAATGTTCACATACTGTTAGGCTGTTAGCTAAATCTTGTTCATTGTCCATTATTCATTACTAACTCACACATGGCTTGCATCCTTGATGCTTGATGCATATTATTTCAAGGGCTGGTCCTCATGAAAAGAATGCCTGGCATTTTTTTCAAATTTTTGCTGCAAATTAGAAAGGAGGGGCCAATAAGGGAATTGGATAATTACCTGAAGAAAGAAAAATTGCAGGGCCAACGTGAAAATGGCAGGGAGTGGGACGAGCCGAATAGCTGTTACGGAGAGCTGCGCGGACACGGTCAAATTGCTTCCTTCTGTGCTGTTACCGCTCTATAATCCTATAAGCTATTTGCATTACTGATGTGAGCAAGTGAGGTGGGTGTTCTGTTCCAGATCTGTTTTTTTTTAATTCATTCTTGGGATGCAAGTGTCACTGGCAAGGCCAACATTTCTTATCTGTCCCAAGTTGCCCTACGACAACTGAAGTGACTGGTGAGGCAACTTCAAAGGGTCATTCAGAGTCAGTTACATTGGCCGTAGTACTGAAGTTGTATATTGGCCCAGGCTGGGTACAGACAACAGAATTCCTTCCCTGGAGTGCTCTGGCGAATCATTTAGGATCTTAAGTCAATCCGACAGCTTCCAAAACACTCTTTAGTCATTCCAGCTTTATATTTTCTGCTACTATAAAAAGTAATTAAGTTCTCAAATGGCCAATATGGGATTTAAATTCACATTCTCTGAATTATTAGCCCAGGCCTTTGGATTGCTTGTCTACTAACAGCATGACTCCCCCTTACTGTAATGCAAATTGCCTCTATTTGGTTCCTCATGTCTCCCTATCTCTGTAATCTTTTCCAGCCCTACAACCCCCTGAGATCTCTGCAGCCCTCCAATTCTGGCCTTTTGTGCAATTGCACATCTCCAATTATTTTCAGCTTCATTGGCAACCGTGCCTTCACTCACCTGGGCCCTAATATTAAGAATGTGTAATTTCATGACTCATAATGTTTTAGGAATATAACTTTTAATGTTGGGAGTTGGATTTTTAACGTAAGTGGAAAAAATCTGGGTTTGAGAAACTGGTGAAGTGGTAAACAAAGCCTAGAGTAATTGCAATTCAAAGGATGGCCCATGCTTCATTAAAGGGATTAGAATTAAAACTGTGAAAGCAGTAAGCAATGGGTAAACCATTCCTGAGCTTCTTGGTAGAGACAAGATGTCCACAGTTGTCTTCATAAGGGGTTTAAACTATTCATGTGGGTCCTAGATCAAAGAAAGGTTTGGAAGCAACAGATAAACAAGAGAAGATCTTAAAATATCCAAAGTATACAAAGTATATAAAGTATCCATATATCAGATCAAAGGACCAATTGAAAATTGAAGTCAATTCATTGAAGTCTCTATCTGGGACATCACAGGAGTGCCATGTTGCCGTGGGGATATATTACAGGCAGGTAGGCTTTTGTTTTGGGTTTATCTGTGTGTGTTACACACAAAAACAGTCAGTAAGCTTAGAAGGCTGTGAGAAGGTGAGTTGTGTGTCTGCCGGCAGCCAGAACCAGGAGCATCGAGGTCATTAGGAACTAGAGATGTTCCTGAGTTGGAGTCACCAAGCAGAAACTGGGAGTGGAGTCCAAATTCATGAGGAATTAAAATTGTCAGATTTGCTTAGTAGAGCTAGTGGAAGAGATCAGCAGTGGAAACCTGGGAGAGAGAGAAGTCTACGGGTGGAATTTTCTGTTCCTGCTGGTAGCGGGCGTGTTTGGCAGTGTGAGCGGACAATATGGCAAGAGGGCCAAAAATCAGTTTTATGCTGTCGTGAAACCAGTTTGCGATCATCCACTCCACCCGTCAGTGGGGGGCTGTGTTTCCTGCTGCCGCACTTCGGGAACCTAATTTCAATACTTTAGCATCTCATTATAAGCCCTGCCCCTGCCTGCTGGAATCATCCCCCCGCCCCACTGCTGAATCATCTGGGCACATCACACCGACGTGTTTCACAACTGTATATAAACGACCTGGTGAGCTGTACTTCGCTCGGGACTTCGAGGTTTGTTTGCCTACCTGGCTTCGGGCACCACTCATGGTCATCCACACCAGGCTTCACAGACAGCACCACATCACTTTCAGGGGAGCTTATGGGCAGGTCTCTACCTACCAGACCTGCTGTAAGGCAGGGATGGCTTTTCAACGGCTGCAGGGCTAGTGCTTGCTTGGAGAATGGGGAGAAGTGGCCCCAGGGAAGGGAAGAGGTTGCAGGGTAAGGGCTGTACTGGGGAAGGCAGGGTATCCCAGGGTGTGTTCCCTGTGGCTGCATAGTTAATGAGGTGGGAAGCGGACGATATGGTGTGATAACCCACCATTGCGGCTGGCAGGAAAACATTGTTTTTCACGCTTGCTACCGCACTTAGTGCAATTCTGGCACGATTCAGACCAAGTGTCTAACTGAGAAACTGAATCATGGTGAATTCCTGAGCTGTGGCACACCCTGGGTCCCAGGAGAAGTGAAGTAATCTTCAAGGTTCTGGAAAGTAAAAGGGAACGCTTGGGTGGAATTAAAAACAGAAGGGGAAGTGGTCTGTTAATAACCAGGTTTAAATAATAAGGATTTACAAAATATGGTGTTAAGTTAGTAAAACTTGCTTTGTTTAATTCTTGTACGGTGGAAGTTTTTGTTTAAAACATGAAACTTTGTGGCATTGTTCTTTCAGTTATTAACTGGACGTGCGAATTTCTTTTTAAAAGTTAATGGTATCTCTTGGGATTATGACACTTGGCACTGGAACTTCTTCCCCAAATCTCTCCTTCCTTAAGATGCTTTATGAAATCTACCTCTTTGACCAAGTTTTCAGTTACCTAATAATTCCACATGTGGCACAGTGTCAAGTTTTGTTCAATAATTTCTCATGTGAAGCCCCTTGGAACATTTCACAATATTAAAACCACGATATAAATCTCGTTTGTTGTTATTCCAAGATGAAAAATTTCACGGAGGCAATGTTTGCCATTCAAGAAACGGAATCGGTTTGTTTGTAAGAACGTAAAAAAAAAAGACACAAACCCACTTCTTGATTGTCGTGTGGCAATAAGATCTCTGGTATTGATTTCTGCTTTCTTCACAGGCAATGAATGGATGTTTCGAGCCATGTAGACCACAATGTGACCAGTTTGAAAACTATTTCTCAGTACTTCGCATGGCAGGTTTTCTGTGTTGCATGTTTGTTTTTGTGACTAATGATCATTTTGTTTTGTCATTTTCTCCCTGTTCTATGAAACACCCCGGGGGGGGGGGGGGGGGGGGGGGGGGGGGGGGGGGGGGGGGAGGGGTGGTTGGGGAAAGGGGGGTGCAAGAGAAGTCAGGTGACCTGCTCTCAGGTCATTCTAAAACTAGTTATTAGAAGATGGAGGACTCTTCCCCTGACCTGCTATGTGAGGATGTGCTTGGCCCCTGCTTATGCTCTCTGGCAGTGACCCAGCTAGGAATGGTAATGGAACAGCTGGCTCCAAGGACCAAATGACCTCCTCCAGCTCCTATTTCTTTTGTCCTTGGGTTTCTTCCATGTGCTGTTGATTCCGTACATCTTCTTCATTTTAGGGTTTCCACAACATTGATTTAAGCTCTCAGCAGTCCCCATTTACCAAATTTCTTTTGGGAAGTGTGAGGCCTATATTTATTCTTTTAAACAAACTTACTTCTCCTCACTAACAGAATCTCGGATGTAATTCCACATGTCAGTGAGTAATTTTAGCTGTTTAGGCAAAATGTCGTCTATTGTGGAAGGTTTTTGCACCTTACCCCTTCAATTGGTTGTAAATTGTGCAAATTTCCTGAGCAGAAATTGTTGACCATTTATCAGCTCTTCAGAAAGCAGCGTAAATTTATCTTTTGTGGAGGTTTAAGACACCATGCACTTGTAGATAAGTGCTGAACTGGAGAAGGAAGACGACATCAATAGCAAGTCTTGCTGGTGGGATAATGTCAATTGGAAATCATTTGTTATTTTGTAGCAATGTATATAAAACACACATAACTGGTTTTGATTAATATATAGTGACTAGATTTATATTAATGATTCCTTTATTGCACAGATCCAAGAAGGATTAATTCCATATCGTTGCATCTTTGATATGGAAACAAAGCTTAAATTATGGACGATGGAATCCTTGATGCTCCACAAAGTATGTCTTACACTTTGTTTTGTAGACATGTATTCTAATATTCAAAAACCTTTGCCTCCACCTATCACTGGCCTTCTATCCAGCTTCACCCTATTCCACCCCCCTTAAACAGTATATATTTCACCAAATCTCTACTTCCCTTTAGCTCTGAAGAAGAGTCATATGCACTCAAAACGTTTTAACTCTGGCTTTCTCTCCACAGATGCTGTCAGACTTGCTGAGTTTTTCCAGCATTTTTTGTTTTTGTTTCAATTACCTGTATACAACACGCAGACTGAGGAGTACAGAAACACAGTCGCATTTCAAGGGCTTTAGGTTACATTGCAAATCGAATGATCATTGCTAAAGTGAACCTGGCAGTTGCATCTAAATTGATCCTGCTGGTACCCCCCCCAACACTGATTCTATCAGGGCATTTAGAGTGAGTGGGGAGGGCACTGGGGGTCACCCATTCCAGTGTGTACGTACTCGGGTGCCCTCAATGGAGGCTGCCACTCTGCATCATAGGGGGGTCTTCAGAGCCAGAGGCTCTGTATTCCAAAATGGGCTGCGGGCCAGAAAGGCCACGCACACGCCCGAAATGATTCCTTTGGAGAGGTTTCCCCTTCACTCCAAGGAGCTAACCAGCTTTAGCCTTCAGAATTTTCAACTCTGACCTATGCCTCCAAGTTGAGGTGGGTCCGCGGTCCCCGACCTGCCTCAGCAGTGACACTTCTCCTTGTGGGGCTTCTGAGCCTCGAGAGCAAATTGCCTCTTAATAGGGCATTGAGCACGAGATGGTCAATTAGGAGACTGCCTCACTGTCTTCAGTCCCAGCAAGTGCAAGAGGGACCCCCTACACACACATTCGGTGCTGACATCAGTCCCCAGAAGCTCATGGGAAAGTTCAGCCCAATGTGATATTGAGTGATACATTTTGGCTAAGACATCAGGAGAACTACTCCGCGCTCCTTCAAGTCGTGCCATAAGAACTTCTACAAAATTTTTGGTGCTGCAAAATCGCCGCTGATTGGGATCTTAACAACATTACTTGGCTGCACATCTGTGTGGAACAGGTAATTGATCCTGGTCGCAGTTCATCCTGGGAAAGTTCCCTGGTAGTGGAAACACATCTGTTAGCTATCCCCAAGTGGCTACCCCTGCTTTTCCAGCCCCTTCACTTCCAAGCTGCCATCATGAGGCCAGGAAAATTCCACCCATTATATCATTATTTATGGGAGAAACGGCATTTCTTACAATATAACTGTTGAACTTCGCAGGTTCAATAAGTACGTCATTGACTGTAAAGTGCTTTGGGACATCCTGAGGTTGTGAAAGTGGCAATATAAATGCAATTTCTTCCTTACCTGTGAATGTCGCTTCTCACCATCAAACAATGATGAATCAGTCATGGGTAGAAAGTGACTCCTTAACATGGGCAATACTTCCTGTTCTGGCAAGGACACAAAACAGGCAGGAGTGGATCGGCCTCCCCTCAAGCACCCAATGGAAAGGAAACTGTGTGGCTGTATAACTGGCAGCTAATTCACTAGTGCCCATTTTACAGCCTCCATGCAGTGGGAAGCTTCAGCCCATTTCTCCCTGATATTTTACTTGTTGATTAGGATGTTGTGGTGGACCCTCATGGCTGATCATCTTCCTCTCACTTCCCAGATACATGTTAAGTTAGAATCTATTGTAGCTTCATTTTGCTGATAACTCTCTTTCTGTTTAAATTTGCAAACCAGAACAGACTTCTTACTTGTGAAATAATTTATTTCAGCAAGCTTCTATACTTGAACCAATAGAGCTGGAGGTTTCGAGGGAATCAGTTCTTCAAGACGCACTGGACTATTTAAGATCCCACAGATCAGATGCTGTATATGATTCATTTCAGGTACAAAACTGCTGCTTTTCATTGAATGGCGGGGATTTCTTTTTAACTGTGAATTTTTTTTGAACCTGACCATCAACTAATCATGCCTACACAAAACTAGTTTTTACATATTAGCCAATGTCCCTTGGCTTTGCATACAAAGTCAAAAGCTGTAATTCAGACTCCATTTTAAAATCTTTATTTTTTTTTGGTCAATGCTTTGATGAAACTTCTGACACAGCATTTGAGATCTTTGTGCTGCAATGATTTTCTGTAGACAATGCTAAGGAGCCAGAGGGTATTGCAACCACCAGGGGCATTGGGAGATAATTGCAGTTTGACAAGACTTACAAAATTCCCTTGTTTAACACTCCTAATGTGTTCCTGAAAAATGGCATGCTGAACAAAAATCGTTTGCCCACAAGAAAGGCAGGATGTGTTACATTCCTAACCTGTAATTTTTACATTAAAATTTTTGGCTGCCTTGAGACTAAGTGGCACAAAAATCCTCTTTCCACTCATCTGCTGCTCGTCACTTCCTGCTGCCCATTAACCGCTTCTTGGGTCCCGTTCGCCACTTTCCACTCATAGAAGTCATAGAGCGTTTACAGCATAGAAAGAGGCCACTTGCCCATCATGTCTGCGCCAACCAGAAAATTAAACCCCCCCCCCCACCCCCGCCACCACCCTAATCCCGTTTTCCAGCACTTGGTCCATAGCCCTGCAGGCTACAGCACATCAGGTGCATATCCGGACACCTTTTAAATGAGCTGAGGGCTTCTGCCTCTACTACCCTACAGTCAGTGAATTCCAGACCCCCACAACCCTCTGGGTGAAAGAACTTTTCCTCATTTCCCCTCTAATCCTTTACAAGTCACTTTAAACCTATGTCTCCTGGTCACTGGCCTATCTGCTAGGGTAAATAGACTCTATCCAGGCCCCTTAAAATTTTGTACATCTCAATCAAATCTCCCCTTAGCCTTCTCTGTTCCAAGGGGAACAACCCCAACCTATCCAATCTTTCTTCATAGCTGTTATTTTCCAGTCTTGGCAAAATCCTCATAAATCTCGTCTTACGCTCTCTGGTGCAATTTCATCCTTTCTGTAATGTGACTAGAACTGCACGCAGTACTCAAGTTGTGGCCTAACAAATGTTTAATATAGTTCCAGCATAACCTCCCTACTTTTATATTCTATGCTTCGGCTAATAAATGAACAGATTCCATATGCCCTCTTAACCACCTTATTGACCTGTCCTGCTACCCTCAGGGATCTGTGGACATACACTCTAAGGCCCCTCACTTGCTCAACACCTTTCAGTACCCTCCCATTTATTGTGTATTCCCTTGCCTTGTTTGACCACCCCAAGTGCATCACCTCACACTTTTCAGGGTTGAATTCCGTTTGCTACTTTTCTGCCTAACTGACAAGTCCATTGATATCTTCCTGCAGTCTATAGCTATCCTCCTCACTATCAACCACACAGCCAAAACTTCTTGCTCATTCCCCCTACATTTACATCCAAATCATTAATATATACCATAAAAAGCAGGAGACCTAGTACTGAGCCCTGTGAAACCTCATTGAAAACAGCCTTCCAGTTGCAAAAACACCCTTCAACCATTACCCTTTTTTTCCTGCCACTGAGCCGATTTTGTATCCAGCTTCTACATTCCCCTAGATCCCATGGGCTTTTATATTTTTTAACCAGTGTGCCATGTGGGACCTTGTTAAAAGCCTTGCTAAAATCCACATAGACCACATCAACTGCACTACCCTCATCAATCCTCCTTGCTACTTCCTCAAAAACTTACCACCCCTAACCCAACCACTCGTTCCCTCCCACTAGCTTCATTACCAGACCCCCTTGCTGTCTCTGGTTTGCCACCTGCTCTGACCCCCTTGCTGCCTCCCACCCTCTCCAGAGCCCTTGCTGCGAGGAAGGGAAGGGAGCGAGGGGTTGGTGATCACGAGGGTGTGAGGAGGTTGGGATAGGGTTGGCGAGGGGGTTAGGATAGGGTTGGCGACTGGGTTGGGATAGGATTGGCAAGTGGGAAGGAGCAAGGGGACTGGGATAGAATTGGCGAGGGGGTTGGGATGGGGTTGGCGTGTGGAAGGGAGTGGGGGGGTTGGGATAGGGTTGGTGAGGGGGTTGGGATAGGGTTGGCATGTGGTAGAGAGTGAGGGAGAGTGAGAGAGTGGGAGGGAGTGAGGGAGTGGGTTAAGGTTGGCAAGGGGGTTGGGAAACAGTTGGTGAGCAGGAGGGAGCAAAGAGGTTGGGATGAGGTAGGCAAGGTTGTTGGGTAGGGTTGGCAAGTGGGAGGGAGTGAGGGGGTTGGTGAGTGGGAGGGAGTGATGTGGTTGGGATAGGGTTGGTGAGTAAGAGGGAGTGAGGGGGTTGGATAGGGTTGGCGAGCAGCAGGGAGCGAGGGGTTTAGGATGGGGTTGGTAAGCAAGAGGAAGCGAGGGTGTTGGGATAGGGTTGGGCGAGTGGGAGGGATCGAGGGTTTTGTGATAGGGTTGGTGAGTGGGATGGATCGATGGGGTTGGAATGGAGTCAGCAAGGTTGCTGGGATAGGATTGGTGAATGGGAGGGATCGATGGGGTTGGGATGGTGTCGGCAAGGTTGTTGGGATAGGGTTTGGGAGTGAGAGAGAGTGAATGGGCTTGGCGAGCGGGAGGGAGCAAGGAGTTAGGGTTAAGGTTGGCAAGTGGAAGGGATCAATGGGTTTGGGATAGGATTGGCGAGCAGGAGGGAGCGAGGGGGTTGGGATGGGGTTGGTAAGCGGGAGGAAGTGAGGGCGTTGGGATAGGGTTGGCGAGTGGGAGGAAGTGATGGGGTTGGGATAGGGTTTGTGAGTGGGAGGGAGCAAGTGGGTTTGGAATAGAGTTGGTGAGCGGGAGGGGTTAGGTTAAGGTTGGCGAGTGGAGGGAGCGAGAGGTTTGGGATAGGGTTGGTGAACGGAAGGAAGCATGGGGTTTTGGGATAGGTTCGGTGAGTGGGAGGAAGCGAGGGGGCTGGGATAGGATTGGCAAGGACGTTGGGATAGGGTTGGTGAGGACGTTGAGATAGGATTGGCGAGCAGGAGGGAGCGAAGGGTTTGAAATAGGGTTGGCGATGTGTTTAAAAAAACAGACTGAGCATGTGCAGTTACAACAAAGTTCTTGGCACATGCACACTAACTGTGCTAAAATGACAGTAGAGGTCAAGGCCGGCATCACTATTCAGGTAAGCTCCCTAATTTACAAACTACGCTAAAACAAAAACTCATTATTCAAACATGCCTTAAGCGGGGTATTGGGGGTGGGCACAGTGGAATAGGAAGCTAGTTTCTGGAATTGAAAACTTGTCTTAGTCATGGTGACCATGAAACTATCATCAATTGTCGTAAAAAATCCATCTGGTTCATTAATGTCCTCTCGTGAAGGAAATCTGCCATCCTTACCTGGTCTGGCCAACATGTGACTTCAGATCCACAGCAATATGGTTGATTCTCAACTGCCCTCTGAAATGGCCTAGTGAGCCACTCAAGGGAAATGGGATGGGCAAAAATGCAGGCCTTGCTGGTGACACCTATATCCCATGAAAGAATAAGTTCTAAAAAAACACACTTACCCTTTCTTACCTCTCTCTCTTTTCATTCTCATTACAGTCATCTCATTCCAATTGGTTCATCAGTCTTTTCATCCTTGAAAGGTCCATCTTTGCAATGTTTTGCTATATAGTCTTCTATGCCCACACATTCCATGAAGGTGCCCCTTTATTATTTTTAGCCATGTTATTATTCTTACCCATTTTATTATAGCTGTTTTATTATAGCTATTTTTAGCCTTTTCCCCCATGGATCTGGCCCTTTTTGGAGATGATCACTCAATACTGATAAAGGTTAAAGTCTCTATAGTTCCACTCTCCTAATAAACTTGGTACCACTCACATGTGCAGTTGCTTTAGCCTGTGTCCTACAACTTAATTATCACTGTAACAACCTGCTGTTCTAGAGCACGTTCGACATTAAGTTCTTGATGGGTGAGCTTCAGTTTAACCTGATGTTGACGATTCCCTGGCTTTTAAAACAAAAAGTTGTAGATTCAGGGCTCCCAGTTTCCTATCTATTTCTTCCTTTATCCCCATATTCAACCTTCCCCATTTGCAACGAGGGATCAACTAACCCTCTGTATGTGGTGACTTAGTTATGCCGCTTGATGGAAAAGTAATTGCTCAGTGAAAAGCAAATGAGACCAACTCGCGTTTGGTTGTTCATAGTTTAGCAATACATCAGGAATATAGAAAAGCCTGTGGTTCTTCTATATATTGAGTGTGTGAAGAGAAAGGCCGGGATTGAGTTAACGCAATGGGCACCCACTCACCACGCCACAGGTTGGAGAACCAGTGGGACCACCACCCCGTATCATTTCATGGGGGCGGCCTGACGCAATTCTAGTGTTGTCAGGCTGGCCAGCATTGAGCCTTCAGTGGGATAAAGGACACCCAGGGTGGAAATTCGGCCCCCCCACCGGCTCTGGTGGTTGGTGCTGGTAATGCTCCGAAGCCCAGCCGGAGGATCACCGCTGGACTCTTGGAGACAGATGAGTGAGGACAGTTTGGGGCTCGGCAGGGCAGGGCTTATGGGGAGTGGGGGGGCAGGGGGATCGGAGGCAAGGGTGGGGAGCACCCCCCCCACCCTTCCTGATGCTGGGTCCTGCGGTCAGGCACAGAATGCCCGTCAATAATGCCACCGCTGAATTCCAGTGGGCTCAGCGATAATTGGCTTTAACTGGCTCCTTAATGAGTCTATTTGGTATCCCACTGCCAATGGGCGAGCGTCCTGCATCGGGCCCTTCCTGCCCCCAATTTAACTGGGGACAATTTTCCTGACATTGGGAGCCCAATGCAGGGATTCTCACCTGATTCTCACAGCCCACCCTGCCATCGTGCCTTGCTTCAGCAAGCTCCACTAAATTCAACCCAAAGAGACATCGCAAGACAAAATATTCAACAATTAGAGTGTATTGGTTATTTATTATTGATATTGCCATTTCAGGTCACATTTACAGATGAAGAAGGTTATGGCTCTGGGGTAACGCAGGAATTCTTCACCCTCTTTGCTCGGGAACTGCATAGCAACAGACAGATATTTCAGCGCTCTGAGGATTCAGGGCTGCTTTGGTTCCCCAGCTGGGTAAGGCTTATACTGCATGACCTGTGAAGGTGGGCATCAGAAATTTCAGAAAGCACGCCAGCAGAGCTTCTGCTCCCTTCTTTTGTACTTCTGATACCGAAGAATAGTTGATTCTAAGAAACAAGCAGTCCATTCACAATATGGTGACCGGAGCCCTGATTCCATGAAGTTAATAACAATTAGAAAATATACATTAAAGAAATATTACTCCAGTAGTTCTTCCTGTTAGTAACCTGGACATACGGACATATGAAATAGGAGCAGAAGTAGACCATTCAGCCCCTCAAGCCATTCAATAAGATCATGGCTGATCTTCTTGTGTTTCGATTTCCACATTCCTATCTACCCCTGATAACCTTTGATTCCCTTGCCTAACAAGAAGCTGTCCACCTCTGCCTTAAAAATATTCAGTGACCCCCCACCTCCAACGCCTTCTGAGGTAGAGAGTTCTAAAGTTGCACAACCCTCTGAGAGAAAAAAAATTATCCTCATCTCTGTCCTAAAAGGGCTAATTCTAAAAATTATTTTAAAAGTTTAAAACAGTGACCCCTAGTTCTGGACTAAACCACAAGAGGAAACATCCTTTCCATGTCCAACTTGTCAATATCATTCAAGAACCAATAAGGTTCAATTAAGTCAGCCCTCATTCTTCCAAACTCTAGCAGAAACAAGCCCAGTCTGTCTAACCTTTCCTCATACGACAACGCGCTCATTCTAGGTATCAATCTAGTAAACTTCCTCTGAACCACCTCCAACACATTTACATCCTTCTTTAAATAAGGAGACCAAAACTGTACATCTGGACATCTTGTTTCCTATTGGTACCTGGGAAATTGACCACATTTGAAGCCTCTCTTAGTCTTCTTGTGGTGACTAGGGATGGATAGTGAATACTATCTTTACCAGCTACACCCACATTACCATGAATACTAAAGTTTGAAAACTGCCATTCCATAGGAGTCAAGCGAAAACTGTACAATTCCTGTTTCCTTTTCGCAGCTTGAATACCAACACTATTTCAGTTTCAAATGTAACAAAACCTCAGCATTATAAGGGTGAATCTTATGAGTTTGTGCTCACAGGTTTTCCAAATTGAACTCAAGGCAGAGGCTCCAGTAATGTACAACCAGAGGCTTAGGTGGAGTTGGGCAATGTTACAGAATTGAAAGCGGACGGTATTGGTGGTGGCACGGGTATGAAGCTGATCTCCGGGAAGTTTCAGCCTCAGATACTTGCCAGGGAGAGGAAATGGAATCGATAGCTAGGGAAGGAAGTTTGTAGTGAGGACCGTAACCAGTGGCTTAGGCCTTCCTATTTAATGATTAATTGGAGGAAATTTCTGCTCATCCGGTACTGGGTGTTGGACAAGCAGGCTGACAATTCAGCAACAATTGAGGAGTCGAGAGAAGTGGTGGTGAAATAGAGCTGGATGTTGTCAGCGTACTTATGAAAACAATCGCTGTTTTTCAGATAATGTCGCTGTGGGGCACCACGTAGATAAGAAATAGAAGAGGGCCAGGATAGAGCTTTGGATGACATTAGAGATAAAAATTCAGGAGCAAGAAAAGACTCCATTGCAAGTGATATTCTAGCTATGAATATGTAGGTAAGAATGGGACTAGGTGGTGTAGTCCCAAACAGTGAGACCACAGTAGAGAGTCATTGGAGGGGGATAGTGTAATAACTGTCCCAAAGGCTGCGGACAGACCAGGACATATGAGGAAGGATAGTTCACCTTTATCACAGTCACATAGGATGTCATTTGTGAGTTTGGTAAAGCACTACTGGGTCCTTCTTTTGTCTGCTAAAACTGCCACTATTCCAGGAGCATTCAGGAATGCAAAGGTAAGCCCTGGTTTCTTTTCACCACAGCAAACCTTCATCTTAAACTCCTCTCCAATCTTCTCCATCTTCACCTTCGACAATAAGTACAAGGAGTTCATGGACTTCTTTATCACTAAGTTTGAGACCAAGCAATCAGCTGTCTCTGCTGCATCCCTCCCTTCCACTAGTCCACTGGGGCAAATCTCCTCTAAAGCTCCCCTCTGTCCTAGCCCTGAACTCGCGTCTTTTTCTAGTTTCCCTCCTATCTCCCCTCATACCCTCTGCCAACTCAGCTTGTCTATGTAATAAAGGCAAAATACTGTGGATGCTGGAAATCTGAAAGAAAAACAAAAAATGCTGGAAAAACCCAGCAGGTCTGACAGCATCTGTGGAGAAGCTCTGAAGAAGAGTCATATGGACTCGAAACATTAACTTTGTCTTTCTCCAAGTGTCGGACATCAGGGAGGTCCCTGCTGTAGTGGATCAGACAGTGCGATATGCTCGCCAGACTGTGATCCCTAGCTACTCTAAAGTTAGGTCCCACTGAAGTGTGTGTCTCTGCGTTAGTGGAGGGTGTGGGTGAGTGCTGTGACAGGACTTCAGAGGTTTCTTTGGGGCTTGACTGGAGGCCCTGGGTCGTGGACTCCATCAGCTGTTTCCCAGATGTGTCAGCGGAAGCAAGACGAGATAATTTGTGCATGGCAGTGGCCTGTGAAAGAGGACACATTTCTCACAGCATGGTTGTCTGATGGATGTTGCACTGGCTGGGTTCTCACTTGGTAGAGCACCACCGACTTCACCATCAGCACAGGACCAGTCCAGATCCTCACCAACCAGCTGGATGGCTCTGTTTTCAAAGTCCATGAGGATCTTGACTTCAGACATTCCTCCACCGGTCTGCGAGCTTACCTCCCTTGTGTACCAGCTTGTTCTGCATGAATAAAGATGGAGAGAGTGTAAGCAGGATGCCTGCCAGATGATAAATATGCCTGGCACGGGTGGGTGGTGAGTGGTCCCATGGATGGGATGAGGAAAATGAAAGCGTGTGTGAGAGAGGGAATGATGACGTCCCTTGAACCGACAGAGAGTGAGGGCCCTGTGGTTGTGTGATGGGTTTGTGAGTGTGTGAGTTGAGAGTGATGAGAAGAGTGACTTACCCTGGCGGGAAGGAGGAGATCATTCATCCTCTTGCAGATTGGGTGCCTGTCCTCTTTTGAAGGGTGTTGGCGCTGACCACTGCTGCCACCACCTCCTAAGCCTGGTTGGTCACGCCGTTGCCCATCCTGCATCCAGAGTCGGGGGGGGGTGGGTAGAGGACATTGCGGCGAGCATCCACGGCGTCCAAAAGGCATTCCTGTGTCGCGTCATTAAACCTGGGGGGCTGCAGTCTTTTTGCCTTTTGTGGACATCTTCCCTGCTGTAGTCCTGGGCTGGAAGCACTGAGATGCGTGCTCACAGCTGGACTTTAAATATGGCGCCCGGTGTGATGAAGCAGCGAGGTGATGGTGTGGCGGGCAAAGGACAGCCTGCCCACCATGGAAACAGCGTGTTTCCTGGGAATGCATAATTAATGCAGCGGGTTTGGGGCGATACGATGTAAAAAGCCGCCATTGTGGCCGGCGGGTAAAACTTAATTCAAATCTGGGACGATTCCACCCATAAGCTGAATACCTGCTTGCTGCTTGCGCACTGCCATGGGCCAATCACAAATCAGTGTTACATGCAAACCACAAAAAAAATGCAAGGTAAAAATAAATTCATTAAAAAGTAGAATGTCCCAGAATCAAGGTCAGCCTGCAGTTGCCGCATCAACAATAATTTTCCAATTGTGTACTCCTTGTGGGGAGCCTCACACTCCGAGAATACATATCATAGTGCATGATCTTTCAGTTAGTTTGATTAATCATTGGAAAATCATCCGAAGCTCTTGTCTAGATTCCCAGTAAACTCACCTGGCAGGTGAGCCTTCCGTATGGGAACACACAGTCGGAAAATCTCTCTTACCGTGTCAACTGAAAACTGGATTTTGCTGTTAAAGGTATTGTGAAGACTTGGCAAGCAAGGATTTTGTGATTTCTTTCTGTTTTCAATATGCGCAGGAACCAGAAATGGATGATGTATTTCATCTGGTGGGAATTATCTGCAGATTTGCTGTATCCAATGGTTTCATTTGCAATTTTCACTTCCCGTTGGCTTTGTACAAAAAGCTGCTCCACGAGCAGCCAACACTGGAAGACCTGAAGGAACTCTCACCAATGGAAGGAAAGTGAGTGAACTTCAAACATCTCCTCACACTTTAATCCACCAAATTATCTAAACTTCAAACCTTGTCTAATGAGGAAAGGCTGAGCAGTTTGGGCCTATAATCATTGCAGTTAGAAGAATGAAAGGTGGTCTTATTGAAACATATTAGATTCTGAGGGGGCTTGACAGGGTAAATGCTGAGAGGATGTTTCCCCTCATCAGGAAATCTAGAATTAGGGGACCCATTTAAGACGGGGATGAGGAGGAATTTCTACTCTCAGTCGGCAGTGAGTCTTTGAAACAGAGAGCAGTGAAGGCTGGGTCATTGAATATATTCAAGGCAGGGTTAGATAGATTTTTGATCAACAAGGAAGTCATGGGGGAGGCAGATAGGAAAATGGAGCTGAGGCCACAATCAAATGAACCCATGAGTGTGTTGAATGACAAAACAGGCTCAATGGACCCAATGGTCTAATCCTGCTCCTATTTCTTATGTTCCCTTGATCTTAATGGCTGACATTTCTGTAAAACGGACTTCTCGTCCTTGGATCAATGTCCTGTGGAAAATAAGACCAATCCTGTTTTTCAAGTTACTACAATGAGTTATGACAAATTAGCCATAAAAATTATTACATAAAATATAAAGTTTGCAGTCTGTTTTGATGAGCACTTTCAGATCAATGGAAATGAATCAATTTAAATTAGGTTATTTGCATAGTCATACATAAATTTTGCTTTGAAACTGGCAATACAATGACAAATCTTACTGACTAGCTTTCAATTTCTCTATCTTCTCGGTAATACAGCTCACTCCAGGAGGTCCTTGATTATGAGTACGATGACATTGAAGACATGTTTTGTTTGGATTTTACAGTAAGTTTACTCTTGTACCACATCACAAATTGACTTACCTTCAAACTATTGACAAAACAGCAGGCATAACTAGGACTCACGTGGGTGCCCATAGCAACACCTTTTATTTGGATGAAGTGAGTTAAATTGAAGGATAAATGTGAGAACAAGTTCAGCCAGGTGGAGGAGGGTGAAGTGAAAGGAGTTTGGAAGTAAAATGGAAGGGCAGCCATGCAGACTGGAGGGAACAGAAGAACAGGAGTAGGTCATTCAGAATTAGCAACGTTTAAGTAGTGCACACTCTGATCAAGAGGGCCCAAGAGACCTCATAGGTCTGGGGAGTAGCAGGTGCCTGTCATGACTCCACAAGTAGCTTGCTTATCCTGAAAGATGCATTTCACCCAACAAGGCTTAAGTGGTCTTGAGGCAAGTATTAGGCCAAGGGATGGGGATAATTGCAGCTGGTTCTACAATAATTATTTTTTCAATTAAAATTTAAGAACAGGAGACTGGAGAGCTCCCTTGCCTTTTTTTGAATAACACCATGGAGTCTTTTACGTCTCGGTCCTTTCCAAGGTCCACAAACAATGGGTCCCTGGCTGACCCATTATTCCAGCCTCTTACTGTCCCACCTAACCGATTTTTTTCTTTGCTGGACTCTATTTTTTCTCCCCTCATCCAGTCTCTTCCCCCCTACACCCATGCCTCTTCCAATGCCCTCTATCACTTTAACAGCTTACAGTTTCCTGGCCTAACCATCTCCTTTTCACCATGGATATCCAATTTCTTTATACCCCCATCCTCCACCTAGTACACTCCGATCTTTCAATTTCTTCCTTGAATGGGAGCCCAGCCAATCTCTACCCTCCTCCACCTGGTTGAATTTGTTCTCCCATTTATCCTTCAACTTAACTCACTTCCTCCAGATAAAAGGTGTTGCTAAGGACTCCGCTTAGTTCCTAGCTATGCCCACCTTTTTGTGGGATAATTAGACATATTTCGTTTGTGTCCTACTCACCCTCCAGCCCTCACCTTTTTCTTTTCTGGTACATTGATGACAGTATCAGTGCCAATTCCTGCTCTTGCCCTGAACTGGAAAATTTCATCAACTTTGCTGCCAATATTCTTGTTTTACCCTCACCATGGTCCATCTCTGACTCTTTCCTTCCCTTCCTTGACTTCTCTGTCTCCATTTCTAGGAATAGGCCAATAATAAATACTTGCTATAAGCTTAAGGACTCCCACAGCTATCTTGACCACACTTCCTCACATCCCACTTCATCTAAGAACTCTATTCTGCGAGGTGCTTTGTCTCTGTTGCATCTGTTCTAATGAGGCAACCTTCCATATTAGCATTTTCGATATGTCATCCTTTTTCGTCAGTAGAGGACTCCCCCTACCTCTACCATGGTTGTTGACAGGATCCTTGGCATGTCCATTCTATATCACACACATCTGCTTTCACCTTTCCCCTTCCTCCCAGAACTATGATAATGTCCCCCATGTCCTTGTCTTCCACACCTCCAGCCTCCATGTTCAATCTATCTTCCTCCCTCACTTCCACCACCTTCAGTGTGAGGCTACCACCAAACACATTTTCCCTCCCCTTCAGCCTTCTGGAGGGACCATTCCCTCCACACTACCCTTGTCCACTCCTCAGTCACAGCCCTGAAATGTTAATTCTGTTTCTCTTTCTGCAGAGGCTGCCAGACCTGCTGAGTATTTCCAGCATTTTCTGTTTTTATTTCAGATTTCTAGCATTTGCAGTATTTTGCTTTTGTATTTCTTACATCCACCTGAGATTATCAAACAAGGTTAAATTCCAGTTGTCCTGCCCTTGTGGAAACACCTTCACACTGCCCATTCAGGAGAATGATGGGAGTGAGAGGAGTGAGCTTTTCTGATCCCACTAACCTCTTCTTAGTGATCTCATTTTCTGGTGATCCTTCTTAAAAAAAATTACCACTTTTAAGCCTTTCTCTACCTCTTATAATTGTAACTCCTCTTTCGGAGTGTCCCATTCCATTGTAGCACTTCACAGAAGTGGGCTTCCATTTGGAGAGTAGGGTTCCTGCCCACCATCCAAAATGTGCCCCGACCCCATGGTGATGTTGAGGCAATAGATTCTCCCCGTCTTCACCCGCAGGGGCGATCCAATCTAGGTGATAAATTCAGTTCTTAAAGAGTCTAAATGAGTTGATTGGATTCATGCTTAATTGACTAATTAAAAAGGTAAGTGTGATGAAGTTTGAATGTATTGTAGAATATTGTTAAAATTTGCAGACAAATCAGGAGCAAAAGAAAATGTATTGCATAACTTTGTTTTTGTGCAGATTCTCATAGAAACAGCTGACGGGAACAGAGTTAGGAAGGAACTCATGCCTGATGGTATCAAAACACCTGTTCAAAAGCATAATAGGTAAAAATTCTTGATTAATGTAAATTTGTCAGGTATTTTGCTGAGTTTATTTGCTCTTTGATCAGAGCTACATTTATAGTTACTTATTTACAAGCACTTGCAATACCTCCGCACAAATATGGGAACACCGGGCAAACCCACAGTCGTTCCAACTTGGCCTTTGTTTTGTAGGATCTCTCACTTAACATCCAATCATTTCAGCTCGAGTCATATTCGCCAGCAACCGTATTATATCTGAAGTCCCCAGACATAGTTACCATCAACAAGGCACATGTCTACGAACCCTCTCTCACTCTAGTCACAACAGAGCTGATGGCACAGAATCTCAGAGACTCTCTTTTCTGACTCCTTTAAATGGTCTAGTGGGTCTCACAATACAGAAACAGCAGCATTAAGTATTTTCCAATCCATAATCACTTGCTCTTCCTCCTTTCCAACTGTATAAACCAACACAGCTCCTATTCTATTCTCAGAAACCTGCTTCAACACCAGGGTCTGTTCAAAGACTGCCAAACAGGAAATTGTTCCATTGAGAGAGAGCCTAGCTTATCTTCTTATTGCACAAATTCCCAGACTTCCGAACTGTAAACAGCAAAAACAAGCTGAAACACAATCCCATTGCAAATAGTTTTTTATTTACCCTTTGCTTCTTAGCTGTTCAACCCTATGGCAACCACAGGTCACATGGGCATTTCATGGAACCTAATGATATCATAATCAGGAATCTAATTAGCCCTCTTTCAAAATACTTCCCAGTCCACTAAAAGGACATTGCACAAAAGAAAATACAGGCTTTTCTCAGCATATGATCATCACACTTGCTGCAACTGTACAGAGAATTAGTGAAATTGCAAGTAGAATACAGTCTACAGTTTTGGCCTCTTTACTTAAGGTGGGATATACTTTCATTGGAGACAGTTCAGAGAAGGTTCACTAGACTGATTCCTGGGATGAAGGGGTTGTCTTATGAGAAAAGGTTGAGGAGGTTGGGCCTATACTCATTGGGCTTCAGAAGAATAAGAGGTGATCTTATTGAACTGTAATGGGTTTTGAAGGGGCTGGCTGAGAAAATGTTTCCCCATGTGGGGAATCTCGAACTAGAGGGCAACAGCTTAAAAATTAGGAATGTCCCATTGAAGACTGAGATGAGGAGGAATTTCTTCTCTCGGAGGGTCATTAGTCTTTGGAATTCTCTTCCACAGAGATCAGTGGAGGTAGTTTGTTGAGTATATTCAAGGCTGAGTTAGCCACATTTATGATCTATATGGGAGTCAAGGGTTATGGGGAAAAGCAGGAAAGTGGAGATAAAGCCACAATCAGATCAGCTATGATCTTATTAAATGGTTGTGTAGGCTCAATGGGCTGAATGGCCTACTCCTGCTCCTATTTCTTATGATCTTATGTGATTGATGGAATAGAGTGTGAAACTCTGTCATATTTTAGAACTCTTTGCATTCTGTAGATATAAAACATAGATTAATGGAGATTGGATTGTATTCCCTTGAGTTTAGTTGGAAGAGTCATGTGTAAATTATCCACTTTGTAAATCTATTTTCTTTTTAAATAGAAAACAGTTTGTTGATGCCTATGTGGATTATAAGCTCAACACATCAGTACAGCAAAATTACGAAGCCTTTTCAGAAGGTTTCACTGGCATTTTTTCACCGTTTGTGAAAGTATTCCATCCTGAAGAGCTGAGGGATATTATCCATGGAAGTACCAATTATGAGTGGGAGCTGCTGGAACAGGTATGGTGCTGTGTTGCATGGTTACTTCTCAATGGCCTGAATTTCATGCTGCAGCGGGAAATTGAAGGAAAGCGATTCCCTCTGGGTTTCCACACACCCAGGCCTCGCAGTGAATTTACCCTGGGGGGGGGAGGAGAGAGAGAGGCCTCGGACAGACCCTTGCCTTTGCCCCAATTGAGACCCTTAAGTGGCCAATTATTGATCACATAGGGCCATCTCCCACCCAGCATCAACTTTTAGACCGGCGGGAGGATTTACCTCGCTTGGGGGGAAGCCCGAAAAAGTGTAGGCTTAGATCTCGGACAGGAAGGTTGGGTTGTCTCCATGAGAAGTCTCCTTCCAACTGCAGGTGCCCCTTTCCCCACTTTAAGGTCCAGTGGACCTCCCTTCACTACCCCCCCACCCCCCCACCACCAACCAGACACTCTGATCACCCCCTTTGAGCCCCTCCCAGGCTCTTCTAATCTCCCCACTCGGGGACCCCTTAAATTTACCTTGTTCTCCAGTTCAGGCATGTTGATGCACTTCCTTTTCTGTCCACTGCTGCGACTGGAGAACTGCTGGCCAATCAGTTTGGCCAGTAACATCTCCAAGGTGGAACTCCCGAGCGAGGGTGGAAGTCATCTGCAGCCAACTGATGTTTATTCGAGCGTGAAATGGTTGCAGGGCACTCGGACCGCGGACTCTTCAGATGGCAGGAAGGGAATGCCCATCATCCAGAAAATTCAGGCTAATGTCTTTGACAGTTTCTACCCTGTCTGTATAGGGAACGAATGCAGTGATACAGCACATTGAACAACAGCCTATAAACTCCAAATCACATTAAATCTTTGTCAAAATCCCTGGGGTTAATTTTAACCTAAAAGGCTGGAAAAACTCAGCAGGTCTGACAGCATCAGTGGAGTGGAAGACAAGAGTTAATGTTTCGAGTCCATATGTCATAATGCGAAACATTAACTCTGTCTTTCGCTCCACAGATGCTGTCAGACGTGCAGAGTTTTTTCAGCATATTTTGCTTTTGTTTCAGGTTTCCAACATCCGCAGTATTTTGTCTTTATCATAATTTTAACCTAGTTTTACCCCAGCCAATGGGAATGCAATCAATCACCCAGTTTCAGTGGAATGTACAATGGGGCGGGGGTATAACAGGAGGAGGTCACTCAGCTCCTCAATCCTGCTCCATCATTTAATTAAACAATGGCTTCTTATTTGTACTTCCAGTCCCCTTTGACTAATTTTGATTCACATTCCTAGTTAACCTTACCTGACAGAAATCTGTGGATTTCAGTCTTGAAAATTTCAATTCACCCAATAACCAGAGCCTGCACTGGGATGTGTTCCAGATTACCACTTGTGTGTAAACCTCATTCCTGATTCCAGCCCTTAATGACCTTTCTCTAATTTAAGATGGTGCCCCCTTGTTCAGGATTCCCTTGTCAGGGGAAATTAAGATCCTCCTAAACATTCTAAATATCTCAGTAGACCATCCCTCAAACTCTAAACTCAAGAGCATACAAGCCATCTTCATTAACCTATGTTTTATGTCCACAGAATGCAACTTACGATGGATATACAGAAACTGACAAAACAATCCGGAATTTTTGGAGAGTCTTTGAAAGCCTATCAGAGGAGAAGAAAAAGCAGTTTCTTGGTAAATATGTTTATTCTGTTTTAATGGATTAAACAGACTGGGACATCTTAGCACGGTCAATTAGTGTCACGCTACATGAGTGCCAGGAAAGAGCCACCTCCAATCAGACAGAATCTAACCACCTTCCCTTGATATTCAATGGCATTACCATTGCGGAATCCAGCCACCATCGACCTCCTCATGGGTTATCATTGACCAGAAACTTACCTGGACCAGCTATATAAATGTGTGGCCACAAGAGCAGGTCAAAGGCTGAGAAGCCTGCGGCAAGTAACTCACCTCCTGACTCCCCAAAGCCTGTCAACCATCTACTGGCACAAGTCAGGAGTGTGATGGAATACTCTCCACTTGCCTGGATGAGTGCAGCTCCAACAACACTCAAGAAGCTCGCCACCATCCAGGACAAATCAGCCCGCTTAATTGGCACCCCATCCACCACCTTAAGCATTCGCTCCCTCTGCCACCAGCACACAGTGGCAGCAGAGTATACCATCTATAAGATGCACTGCAACAACTTGCCAAGGCTGCTTCGACAGCACCTTCCAGAACCATTATCTCTACCACCTAGAAGTACAAAGAAAGCAAATACATGGGAACACCACCACCTGCAAGTTTCTTCCCACACCATCCTGACTCAGAACTATATTGCCGTTCCTTCACTGTCGCTGGGTCAAAGTCCAGGAGCTCCCTTCCTAACAGCACTGTGGGTGTACCTACACCACATGGACTGCAGCAGCTCAAGGGCAACTAGGGATGAGATAGCGACACTCACATCCCAGGAACAAGTAAGAAAAATGTTTTTGTTAGGTGCAGAGATTATTAACCTGGCCATCCAAAGTGGGTGGATCTTAACCATAGACTCTTGCAACACAAAAGGAGGTTGTTCAGCTCATGCTTCCAGCTCTTTGAAAGAGCTATCCAATTCGCCCCACTCTGCTGGTCTTTCCCCACATCCGTGCAATTTTTTTCCTTTTCGAGCAGGCTGCATTTATTTGTGCAACAACATGAGGGGGAGCACTTCCTGCACATGAACAGATGCAGTGTTAGTGTCAGGCTGTTTAAAGTGAGAGATGCTTTTGAGTCCAGCTCCACTTTCTGTCGCTTTTTTTCTTGCAAGCTCGTGACATTTAAAAGTGAAAGGAAAAAAATCTTGCAACTCTCTCAAGAGAGCAACCATGTTAACGGCAAAGTAAGACTTTTTTCCCCCAGCAACCAATTTGTTTGAGTGAAAGCCAGTCTTGGAAACCAAAATGATATGCTCTTAACTGTGGAGTTTCACTATCGGTAAAAATCAATGAAAGAGTATTTTGAATAAAATATTCAAGGGAAAAAGAACTATCACCCAACAGGAGGCTTGAAACCACAAACCTAGGGTTATGAACATATTTGTCTACCAACTGAGCTAACCAGGCTACGCATAAAGTGTCCCCACAAATTCTTTCCAACTTGGCGAACTGCTCCATAAGTGATTAGACACTGATAATTTAGCTGTATATATACTTTTTATATTTCTAAATATCAGACTTTGCACAGCTTGGTTTTACACTGAAAATTTTGCCACCCAACACCTACCAGGCCCCCCCCCCCCACAAATAATTATAAATCTCCCAGGTTTTGACACCAATGCTTCAGAAAGCTTTTAGCTTTCGCCAATGCTCCTGCCGCTGACTGGAAAGGCGCCACGAACAATTGTTCACGCACCGGCCGATTGCAGACAAGCAGCCGTTCCTGACACCTTACTGGTCGGCGCCAGGAGTTAGTTCAACTATTTGTCCAATTCCCCTTTTGACAGTTGCTGTTGAATCTGCTCCCACCGCCCTTTCAGCCAGGATATTCCAGATCATCATAATTCACTGCATTAAAAAAATTCTCCTTATTCCCCTCTGGATCTTTTGCCAATTATCTTAAACCTGCGTCCTCTGATTTCAGGACCTCCTGCCAGTGGAAGCAGTTTCTCCTTATCTTCTGTATCAAACCCTTCAAACTTTGGGACACCTCTTAAATCTCCCTTTAACCTAAGGTGCCCCGAGTAGAACAATTTCAACTTCTACAGTTTCCAATTAACTGAAACCCCTCATCCCGAGATGATATTGACTATACCCGGCATTGATAATTATTAATATCTACAATGTCTCCCATGTCACAACAGGTTAATGCATAATGACACGGAGGTTTATGCCTTTAAGGTACAGTAATAACATCAGGCTACTGATTTATTGAATGATTACATGGAATTCCATCTGTTTTTTAAATGGTATACTGGCACCTCTGCTGGTGCTTTGGCATTCAAGTTCAGTTTTTAAGATAACAGTATACAACCAAATGGACCAGTTAAGTTAAACATCCAGTGCCTGAACTTGGCTTTTTGGCCTTGCAGCAAACAAGGTCAAAGGTGCAGGAGTGAGTGCCGAATCTCCTTAAACTGGCAGTTCCTGCTTCCTGAGCCTGAAATGGTATGTGTTGAGCCAATATGCAGAGCCAGGAAAGGGCATTAAGGTATTAAGGTATCCCCCCCACCCCGACTCCCCAACAAAGAGCACAAATGGATCTTCGTGTGGGACCCACAGGGAGGATGAGAGCTTAGGCCACTAAAGATTATGGCAGGTTTTTTAAAATGACATAGTTAATGCACTTTACAGACGTGGGGTTGGACAAGGCACCAGCTATCATTTTCCGGAGGCAAAGACCATTTGGGGCCAGGGGTAAAAAGTGTTCGATCAACAAGGTGGGCTATGCATGAGATTTTTATTTCAGTGTGTTCTTTTTCTATTCCCAGCCTTTCTGACAGGAAGTGACAGAATCCCAGTGGGAGGAATTGGGAATTTCAGAATTACGATTCTTAACTCCAGCAGCAGTGAACCAGATTCCTCATATCCTTGTGCCTACACCTGTAACAGGACCCTGGACCTCCCCAACTACAGCAGCATCAAAATATTGAGAGAGAAATTACTTCATGCAATGGAGCATGGTGAAGAATTCTTAATGCAGTAATATTTACAGCTAGAGTCTGAACTGACTTAGTCTGAGAAATGTTGGATGATTGACTGAAAAAATTTGACTAATAAAACAAAATTGCATCAGAGCATTTATTTCATTACCACCACAGAAAACATCCAGTGATCTTATGGTGTCACAACTTGCTAGGCCACTTCAAAAAATAGTTTAAAGAACTAACCACTTTGCTGTGGGTCTGGTATCACCAATAGGTCAGGTTGGGTCAGAACAGCAGGTAGTGGTGAAGCTGTTGGATTTTTAACCATAATATAGTGGTTTTGTAGTCACTCTTACTAGCTTTGCATTGCACATTTATTTAATTAATTGAAATTTGATTCCCCAGCTAGCATAAGTAGGATTTGAACTTTTACCATATAGATAAAAGCAAAATACTGCGGATGCTGGAAATCTGAAACAAAAACAAAAATAGCTGGAAAAACTCAGCAGGTCTGACAGCAACTGCAAAGAGGAACACAGTTAACTTTTTGAATCCATATGATTCAGAGTCTTATGAACTCGAAATATGAACTGTATTCCTTTCCACAGATGCTGTCAGACCTGCTGAGTTTTTCCAGCTATTTTTGTTTTTGTCTGAACTTTTACCAGCCTGGTCACATAACCACTCAACTACTGTACCCCACACTCAGCAAGCTATACCACCTTGCTGCAGGGAGATGCAGTAACTCAATGGAACCAGTACAAAGGATGGGGGAAGAATCATATACATTTGGGAGTTACAGGTTGAGGAGGTGTTGTGACTGTTATTGGCATGACAAGCGTTTAATCTTGGCCCGTTATAAAACACAGAAAAGGCTGCGATGATATATATCACAATATCTAAAACAAATATATATTCTCTTCAGAGAAATTTAAGGATGGACTTGCTGTAATTTCAAATAAAACCAAGACAGGACCATGACACACAGAATTACACTGAATATACACCATACTGAATATACAGAAACAGGCTGTTCAGTCCAATCAATGTATGCTGGGATAAAGCAAAATACTGCAGATGCTGGAAATATGAAATAAAAACAGAAAATGCTGGAAAAACTCAGCAGGTCTGACAGCATCTGTGGAGAGAAAAACAAGGGGTGGAAGGGAGGTTGAGAGGGAATGTGGCGGGGGTGGAGGGGGGTTGTTGAGAGGAGTGTGAGGGGGTGTTGAGAGAGAGAGAGTCTGCACGGGGAGAGGGTGAGTGAGTATGTGTGGGGAGAGGGTGAGCACATGTGCCTGGGGAGAGCATGTGTGCATGGGGAGAAGTTGAGTGTATGTGGGAAGCTGTGAGGGAGTGTTGGGGGGTGTGAGGGAGTGTGAGCGGTGTTGGGTGTGAGAGGGTGAGGTGGAGGGGGCTGTGAGAACGTGAGAGAGAGTACATGGGGAGAGGGAGAGAGAATGTGTGGGGAGGGTATGTGTGTCCATAAGTCGGTCTCACTCCCAATGTCAGGGTTCTCGTTCACCCTCACCCACACACACTCATCCACTCTCACAGTGAGTGAGTGAACACCCTGAGACTGGGAGTGAGACAGACACACACAAACACTCACCCTATTGTTAGTCATTGTGTTTTTGCTCAGCAAATTGCTTCTTTTCATACTTTAGTTTTATTTTGAAATTCGTTAATCTTCTGAAATTTGCTCATCAGCTCCTTGAGTGAGAAAAACTTTGAAATGTGGCCCCGCCACACAAAAAGTTTGGACAAGCTTGTCTTAAAGGATGCTTTGAGGCCATCCCTAAAACACTTCTGCTTTCTTCCTGGGAGTCTCCTGCTGTGACCAAGTTCCAAATAGAATGGCTTTGGGAGTCTGGTGTGAGGCATATCCTGCACAGCGGAGCTGCTTTTGAGTGATTAGTGGCTCAATGCTGAGCATGCTGGCTTGGGAGTGGACTCTGCTGTTGGGCCATCTTTCTTGCCATCAGATTAGGGAGACCTTGCCAAGGCATCATTGATGGTATTTCTCCAGTGCTTTTCAGGTCCCTGCTGTAGGTTATCCAGGTCTCTGAAGCATATAGGAGCCTGGGGATCACTGCTGCTTGGTAAACTATGGCTCTAGTCTTGGGGTTTGAGATCCTGGCCCTCAAATATTCTTGTCCTCAGTCGGCCAAAGGCTAAGCTGTCACATTGGAGGTGATGATGAATTTTGTTGTCCATAGCTGTCGTCGTTGAGAGGAGACTCTCCCAAGATATGGAAAATGGTTCACTTCTTCCAGGATTTTGCCATCAAATCTTAATTGACAGTGGAAAGTTTTGTTCTGTGCGAGCCTGGTGAAAAAGGGCCTTAGTTATCCGGGGGGGGGGAGAATTTTCTCCTCATTGGGGGCGTTGTGCAGAAGCGGGCGCAGGCATGTGTGTAGCCGATCGCCGCCCGTGATCGGCTGGGCGCCGCCATTTTACGTGGGCGGGCTAATTAAGGCCCGCTCAGTGTGACGTGCACCCAGAAGCACTGAGCACACCCTGTGCGGGCGAGGGGGTGGGGGTGGAAGTGGGTTGCCTGAGTCAGGGCCTGCGTTCTTTCATGTGCAGAGTTCTCCCTGAGCACAGGGAGATTAGTCTAAGTTTAAAAAATTTTGATAAAGGGAAAAAAAAATTTTTACGACATGAAACTGTCACATGAGCTGGGACATGTCTATGAAATTTATTTAAAAATTTTTCAAACCTTTAAAAACCTTCTTGAAACCTCATCCCGCCCGTGGGTGAGGTTCCACGAAAAATGCAAAAGCCGCCTGGGCTCTTTGCCTGCCAGCCTCCAACCTTAGAGTTGGACGGGCAGCTTAGTTTATTGTTTTAATTGATAGTTAACTGACCTTAATGGGCCTTTGACAGTTCAGTGGGTGAGTAGCCGACTCGGGTGCGTGCCTGCCAAACTGAAAATCTGAATGACACGCGGTGCCGTCGGGATGCACGCCCGAGGTTACTGCGCGTCACTTTATGCCTCGGTGAGAAGGCCCCACCCCCACTCGCCAAGCCAAAGTTTCTGCCCCAGGTGTTTAGTGAAAGGCCCCATGTGGAGCTGAGGCTTGTGTAAATAAATCTGCTGTACCACCATTGCTCACTTGAAGGCAGATGTGACTGAGTTCACAGCAGCAGTGGATTGCAACAGCCAAATTACATCGACCTTGCTGAAACCCGATTAGGAAGTTCGTTGCCTTCAAGTTAAATGCAATGTAAACACATTGCACGCCTGACGAACTTGGCAGTTGCACTTCAAATTAACACAGGTGAGGAAGTCCATTTGGCTCATATTCAATAGAAACCTAATGAACTCACTCAGAATCTAAACTATCAAGTGATTGCAGAATCCTGGCTTCCACAACCCCACGTGAAAGTTCACCCCGGTATTGATTGTTCTTTTTGTGAATGAGCTCTTAACACACAATAACTTACCAACAAAAATCAAGAAATAATTTATTTTAATTAATTACAATGCTGCAAAAAAGTTATGAATAGCTGGTCACTTTTGAAACTGATTTACATTTCACAAAGGATATTAAATGTAATAATGCAGTTTTAATTTTTTAATATAACATTCGTAAGGAAGTGTCTGATCCTAACGAGTTTGTAGCAAAATGCAGAATAAACTTGCAGAATGGGCATATAATTGACAAATGGATTTCAACATAGGTATGCATGAGGTATTGCATTTTGGTAAGAAAAATAAGAAGCTTGATGTTTCAGAGAGGTTTTACCTAAGTGACTTGAGATAGATGGTATCGTTTTACTACAACTATTTACTTACACTATTTATGATCACATGGTATTCAGGACACATAACTATTCTGCGTCTAGTTCTCTTGAAGCCTCTCGGTTATCTGACCCCTGATGCCACAGTTATCATTAATATCAACATGGCCTCATCAATATAACCGTTAGCCCATTACCCTACAGTCACATATTACCAGGAAAATAAGAATCGAAAGGGGGTATAGGAACAAAGGGACAAAGAGCACAAGTGCACAAATCACTAAAAGTTACAACACAGGTTACAAAAAAGCAATCCAAGCACTAGAGTTCATTACTTGAGGTATAGGAGTGAAAAATAGGTAAGTTGTGCTACTCTTGTATGAAATCTTGGTTAGATCACACAGAGTACTGTGAACAGTTCTCGTTGCCACATTAATAAAGGGTATGGAGGCATTGGAATGGGGGCACTTAGAAGGATGTTGCAGGAATGTGATATTATATCTATCAGGAATGGATCAACAGGCTGGGTCTTTTTTCTCTTGAAAAGAGAAGGTTGAGGTGATCTGAAAGAGGTCCTTAAAATTATAAAAGGCTTTGATTGAGTAGACACAAGGGCCAAGGTTTCATGGAAATGGAGGGGCTATGCGCCTTAACCAAAATGGCGCCAGAGCCCCAAGACTGGAAGTCCCAGCCCGATATTCATAGCTCACCATTTTCACTTGGGGTGGGGCGGTGGGGTGGGGGAACAGGGGTGGGATGTGCTTCACACATGCGTGGTTCACTGATGCAGCAGCACACTTAAAATTGCCACTGTCTTCACTCAGAAACAATTTTTGTTGCTGGGATTTCCAAACAGGTCTCATAGGATTTATGAATTGGAAGAAAAGATCTAAACCTGCCGGAGTTCTCTGGAGAGGGCAAGTATCCTTTTGAAGAGGTCTGTTACTCCTTTGGGATTGTTAAGAGTAGCCATTAATATGTGTAAAAAGTGAATAAGATCTGTGGAATTTTAAAGCTGTCAAAAGATTTAAATCCCCTGTTCTTTGAATTTTGAAAAAAAAACAGCTTGCAGTTGAAAAAAAATCAGTGTTTGCAATTTCAATGGCTATTTGTTGACATAAGCCTGAAGGTTACCATCGTAGTATTAGCTCGGTTGCTTCCACAACCTATCTTTATCACAGCGGGTGGGCCTGTAGGTTCACAGTTTGATGGACAGCTCCGAGTGGTTATAAAGAGATTAGCTGTCATCGATGTGGGGCTATGAATACAAATGTTTGTCTTTATATGGGATTAAGTACTTAAGCTGACTTAAATGTATTGAATGGGCTTTTGTCAGTTTTTTTAATATAGTGAAGTCTGTAATAGACACTTAGGACTTTATTTCATCTCAGAATAGCTCCCGAGGTCTGCCCATGGTTGATGCCAGGAGATTTGGCTTGGTGGGTGTAAGGGAAAAGGGTGGTGGGTGGCAGGCATGTTGGCATGAATTGGCACTAAGTTGGCATAGGGGTAAAGGGCCATGGGGATGGGTGGGAGGTCATGAGTTAGCATGGAGGGTGTGAGAGACCATGGGTTGGGTGGGAAAGATAGGTTGGCATGGTGGGTATGAGGGGCCATGGGGCCAGGTGAGGGGCATGAGTTGGCATTGATGGAGCATGGGGAGTTGGGGGGAGGGGGTGAGGACTAGATGGCTATACTGTCCTGATTATAATTGGGAAGAAGTCCCAGAGCACCGAGGCATTCCTTGTAAACAGCCCACCTCGGCACCTGACAGTCCATGTGGCTGCCTCTACACTGTTTCCAGGGGGTCAGTTAGCTCAGTTGGCTGGGTTGTAATGCAGAGTGACGCCTACAATGCAGGTTCAATTCCTGTACCGGCTGAGGTCATCCATGAAGGCCCGCCTTCTCAACCTCACCCCTTGCCAGAGGAGTGGTGATCCTCAGGTTAAACTCACCACCAGTTGTCTCCCTCTGATGAGCAGGTTATGGTGAATTTCATTTTTTTCATTTCCGGGGCAACAGGCCTGACCCTGGTTAGCACCTTCACCCCTGGAATGAAAATCTAGCCGTTCTGGAAAGTTTCTCGCCAGTTGAGTTTGCGGAATCGGGAAATTCCCTGGCTCTGCGCACCTGAATCGGGAGTGAAAATTCGGGCCTGAGAGAATGTTTCCACTTGTGGGGAACAACAAAACTAGAGGCCATCAATATAAGATATTGACCAAGTAATCAAATCGAGAGTTCAGAAGAAACATTTTTACTCAGAGAATGCTGAGAATGGTCAGGGACTCTAAGTTAAAACCGAGCTGCCTCCACCCTCACCTCCAACTCATTGGCTGATACAGTGATGCTAATATTCACCCTGGCGAGAACTTCATCCTAGGCTCCAAAACCTGAGCCCAAACCCAGACTTCATCATTTGTGATGTTGTTTTCTGTCTGAAAACAAATGCGAGATTTTCACAGTTGAACATATAAAAAAGTGAAGCTTCATAAATCCAAACACTACTCCCCCCATGCCCCACCCCCATTCCAACTGACGTCCATTGGTAGCAACATAACATTGTGTCCTCAAGCCCATAATCAATTCTGACATTGCAGCATGGTACTGTTAGGGGGAAATTAAACATATATATATAATAAAAAAGAAGCACACAGTAAGAATTTGCTAAACATACTTAAAATCCCCAAGCAGCCATGGATGCTAAACCTATTGACAGCTGAGGGTAAGCAGACGGACATTGCACACAAAGTGGCTTTGAGTTTTTTGTGATTTACAATGTTTCAAGAGATGAGCTAACATCTAAGCACAGACAGAACCATTCAAGTGGTGCAATGGTGCATTGAAGCCTTGAGAGCTGGACTGGAGATAAATCATAACATAAAGCTAGATTAGGTATACTCCTCTCTCAGATAGGGATGGGGCAGATGGTTTAGCTTAGATATGGGAGGGCATACAAAGACAAGAGAGGTCTTTGATGAAACACAAGCAGTCTTGAGTTGTGGGAACCGAGGACTTTGTGTACATGTTTTAATTTTGGTTGGCTAATATAATTATGTATACACCCTTTAGAATAATTGGTTAGCAAAATCACATGTTTATGTACTCAATAGGATAGTTTTAACATGGTACCTATGTGTAGGTTACCGACTGGATATATTCAAATGTACTCAAATGTATTGTGATAAGAAAAAGTACAAAAGTAATGAAATGTAATCAATCAGGGAGCAGGGTCTTCATTCTTAGGAATGATTGCGGCTCCCTTGCATATGCTTGAATAAAACCGCTTAAAGGAAGCCTGAGTCTCTCTGGTCGCTACGTGGTCGGGGATTGTAATTTCTCTTCTTCAACTGGCCTAGGTGGTGGTTGCAAGATTGTAGGGAAAAACCTGTTCAGTACTCTGTGACCTAGAAAGATTTTCAACTGCATCAAGTTCACATAGCACCATTCAAATGTGCAGCGGTAAATGCTCCTCGTACCCTAGTTGGTGTTCCTCTTCTGCCAATGATACAGAAAAATGAATGCATTTAGCTCATCACAGAACCTGGTTATTGGAGTACATGGGTATATGGCATAGCAAGGGTTAATGTGGGACTGGGAAACAGTGCCATCCACAATGCGATATAAAGAGATACCTGACCTGAGAGGACGAGAGTGTTGTGGACTGGACAGAGACCTGTGTAGAAGCAAGCATGGAGTTAGCTCATAGCTTGGGTTATAGCCTATATATGTGTACAAAGCTATGTGTTATCAATAAACACTTAATGTTCAACCATACATGACTCAGAACTCTGTGAGACCTACTAAACATACAATAGTTATGAATTAGGGAAATGATAGCATTTTATGAAACTAGTAATTCAGAGGCCTAAATTAATGATCCAGAGAACCGAGCTCAAATCACACCGTGGCAATTAGGGATTTTAAATTTGGTTACTTCAGCAAGGAAGTTACGGTGAACCTGTACAAAGCACTGATTTGGCTTCATCTAGAGTGTCCAATTCCGATTCTGTGTCCAATTCTGGGCACTGCAATTTAGGAAGGATGTGAAGGCTTTCAAAAGGCTGCAGAAAAATTCATGAGAATTATTCCAGGAATGAGAGACTTCAGGTATCTGGATAGTTTGGCAAAACTGAGACTGTTCTCCTTAGGGAAACAGGAGAGGAGATTTGATGGAAGTGTTCAAAATAAAAAGGGTACCCAGAGCAAATGGAGAGAAACTGTTTGCCCTAGAATTGAATGTCAAATAGGCCATTTAAGAGCACAGTTAAAAGTCAACCACATTGCAGTGGTCTGGAGTCACATGTAGGCCAGACCAGGTAAGGATGGCAGATTTCCTTCCCTAAAGGACATTAGCGAACCATATGGATTTTTACAACAATTGATGATAATTTCATGGTCACCATTACTGAGGCTAACTTTCAAAGCCAGTTACGTTGCAGTTGTGAGATGTGGGAGCTTTTGGATGCCAAGGCGATCCATGACAAACACATCTGCAGGAAGTGTAAGCAGCTTGAGGAATTCCGGATCAGGATTATTGATCTGGAGGCCAAAATGCAGATGCTGTGCAACTTAAGGGAGGGGGAGAAATACCTGAATACTTTGTTCCAGAAGGCAGTGGCAACTCTTAGAAGAGGGTGTTCTGTTTTGGTCAGCAGTGAGAGACAGGAGGATGTGACTGTCAATGAGGCAGGTAATGGGACTGAGCAGGCAGTAGTGGTGGAACCTCAGGCTTTGCAATTGTCAAACAAGTTTGAGGTGCTCACAGCCTGCGTGGATGAAGCCGAGGTCTGCAAGGTGGATGAGCTGACTAGCCATGGCACTGTGGTACAGGAAGCTATTTAAGCAGGGGGGAGCAAAAAGGAATGTAGTGGTAGTAGGAGATAGGATAGTGAGGGGGATTGACATTGTTCTCTGCAGCAAAAAGTGAGAGTCCAGACGACTATGTTGCCTGCCTGGTGCCAGGATTCGGGACATCTACTCTGTAGATATTGACATCAGTGCTGGGGAAAGTGGGGGCTGTACCATTGGGAGGGTTTACACCTGAACTGTGCTGGGACGATTGTCCTTGAAATTACATAATTAGGGAAGTAGAGAGGGCTTTAAACTAAACAAGAGGGGTGAAAGATCAAGCTTGGGTAGAGATAGCAATTCAAGGTATAGAGTCAAGACAGGAGAGCAAAATTGTAATAAGAGAAATGAGGGTCAGAGAATGGCAGGAAGGAACAAAGTGAAAAAAACCTAATAATACTTCAACAGTCAAGACTAGATGTTACAAAGGTAACAAAAAGACAAAAGGCTCTCTATCTGAATGCACATAGCATTCATAACAAAGTAAATGAATTGATGGCCCACACTGAAGTAAATAAATATGATCTGATAGCAATTACAGAGATGTGGCTGCAGGAGGACAAAGATTGGGTGCTGAATATTGGGGGGTACCTGACATTCAAAAAGAATAGGAAGCTAGATAAAGGTGGAGGAGTAGCGCTGTTAATCAAAGAGGGCATTGGTGCAATAGTTAGAGATGACCTTGGTTCAGGAGATCGGGGTGTAGAAACAGTTTGGGTGGAGATGAGGAATAGGAGGGGGGAAATGTCATTAGTGAGAGTGGTCTACAGGCTCCCTAACAGTAGCCACAGTGTAGGACAAAGTATTCAACAGAAAATATTGTGTGCTTGTGATAAAGGGATGGCAATGATCATGGGTGATTTTAATCTACATATAAACTGGAAAAATCAGATTGGCAGTAGGAGCCTGGATGAGGAGTTCTTAGAATGCTTTCAAGATAGTCTCTTGGAGCAGCATGTTCTGGAACCAGCCAGAATGCAGGTTATATTAGGCTTGGTATTGTGTAATGTGACAGGATTAATTAATGACCTCAGAGTAAAGGCACCCCTAGGTAGCAGCAACAATATGATTGAATTTTATATCCAGGTTGAAAGAGAGAAGAGTGGGTCTAAGAGTAATATCTTAAACTTAAATAAGGGCAATTATGTAGGGACGAAAACTGAGCTAGCTGAAGTGAACTGGGAAACTAGGCTAGAGGACAGATCAATAGAGAAGCAGCAAACATTTAAGGGGATATTTCAGAGTATTCAGAATAAGTACATTACTATTATAAAGTAAAATTATAAGGAGAGGACCCACCATCTGTGGTTAACTAAATAAGTTAAAGAAAGCATCAAACTTAAGGAGAAAGCACACAACTCTGCAGAGATGAGTGGCAGGACAGATGATTGGTCAGAATATAAAGAAGGGCAGAGAAAGACAAAAAGGTTAACCAGGAGAAAGAAATTAGAGTATGAGAGGAAGCTAGCTAGAAATGTAAAAATGGATAGCAAGAGTTTCCACAGGTATTTAAAAAGGAAAAGAGTAAGTAAAGTGAGTGTTGGTCCTCTAGACAGTGACAGTGGGGAGTTAATAGTAGATAATAAGGAAATGGCAGAAGAAATGAATAAATATTTTGCTTCTGTGTTCACAATAGAGGATACAAAACACATTCCAGTAATAGCTGCAAACCAAGAGATGAAAAGGAGAAAGGAACTTTGTGAAATTTAAATCACTAGGGAAATGGCACTGAGCAAATTGATGGAGCTGCGGGCTGGCAACTCTTCGGGTCCTGATGTTGTACATCCTAGGGTCTTAAAAAAGGTGGCGAATGAGATAGTCGATGTGCTGGTGTTAAATTTCCAAAATTCGCTAGATTCTGGAAAGGTTCCATCAGACTGGAAAGTAGCAAATATACACCCTCTATATAAGAATGGAGGGAAGCAGAAAACAGGAAACTGTAGGCCAGTTAACTTGACATCTGTTGTGGGGAAGTTGTTAGAATCAATCATTAAGGAAGCTATAGCTGGGCACTTAGAAGAGCTCAAGGCAATCGGGAAAAGTCAGCATGGTTTGTGAAAGGAAAATCATGTTTAACCAATTTATTGGAGTTTTTTGAAGGAGTAACATGCGCAATGGATAAAGGGGAGCCTGTAGACATACTGTACTTGGATTTCCAGAAGGCATTTGATAAGGTGCCACATCAAAGGCTATTACGGAAAATAAAGCACATGGTGTGGGGGCAACATATTAGCATGGATAGAAGGCTGGCTGGCTGGCAGAAAGCAGACAGTATGCATAAATGGGTCTTTTTCTGATTGGCAGGATGTGACAAGTGGAGTCCCACAAGGGTCTGTGCTGAGGCCTCAACTTTTTACGATTTACATCAATGGCTTAGATGAGGGGAGTGAAGACACGGTAGCTAAATTTGCAGATGACACAAAGATAGGTAGGAAAGTATGTTGTGAAAAGGACATGAAGAGGTTGCAGATGGATACAGAGAGGTTGAGTGAGTGGGCAAAGATCTGGCAAATTGAGGTTATTGTGGGAAAATGTGAAGTTGTTCACTTTGGCAGGAAGAACAAAAAAGCAGAATATTACTTAAATGGATAACAGCTGCATAATTCTGAGGTGCAGAGGGATCTAGGTGTTCTAGTACATGAGCCACAAAAAGTTAATACACAGGTACAGCAAGTAAATAAGAAGGCTAATGGAAAGTTATCCTTTATTACAAGAAGGATTGAACATAAAAGTAAGCATGTTATGCTTCAATTGTACAGGGCATTTGTGAGACTGCATCTTGAATACTGTGTGCAGTTTTGGTCTCCTTATTTAAGGAAAGATGTAAATGCATTGGAGGTGGTTCAGAGAAGGTTTACGAGATTGATACCTGGAATGAGTGGGTTGTCTTATGAGGAAAGGTTGGACAGACTGGGCTTGTTTCCATTAGAGCTTAGAAGAGTGAGGGGTGATTTGATTGAAGTGTATAAGTTCCTGAACGGCCTTGACAAGATTGACATCAAAAGGATGCGTGAGTACAGATATAGGGGGCACAGTTTTAAAATTGGGATCACCCTTTTAGGACAGAGATGAAGAGAATTCTTTTCTCTCAGGGGGCTGTGCCTCAGAGGGCAGTGGAGGTGGGTTCATTGAATAGTTTTAAGGCAGAGGTAGATAGATTCTTGTTAGGCAAGGGAATCAAAGGTAGGTGGGAATTTGGAAATTGAAATACAAGAAGATCAGCCAAGATCTTAGTGAATGGTGGAGCAGGCTTGAGCAGCTGAATGGTCTACTCCTGTTCCTATTTCTTATGTTTAATTCAAATTTCACCATTTGCTGGGGTGGGATTTGAACCCTTATCCCCAAGGATATTAGCTTGGGCCTCTCCGATTCCCAGTCTTGTGACATTACCACTACACCAATATCTTCCCCCATTGGGTAAACACTGAAGAGAAAATATTATTTTGCAAGGCTTTGGGGAAAGGGTAGAGAGTAGGGCTACCAGAGTTGCTCTTGCAAAGGGCTGCCACAGACATGATGGGTCAAATGGTCTCCTTCTGTGCTATAAGCATTCTATGATTTTACCCATTGAATTAGATAAAACTGGAATTAAAATGCTAGTATCAGTAATTGTGACCATGTAACTGCCAGATTGTTATAAAAATCCATCTGGCTCACTAATGTCCTTCAGGGAAGGAAATCTGCTGGCCTTACCTGGTTTGGCCTAAATGTGGTTGACTATTGCCCTCTGAAATGATTTAGCAACCACCTCAGTTGTCAAGAAGGCAACTCATTACCACCAAGGGTAATTAGGGATGGGCAATAAATGCTGGCTTGGCCAGCGATGCCAAATCCTGCGAATAAAACAATGTCTACATAAGTCACCACACTCAAAAACAAATCATTTACACTACATCACAGATATTTGATATGTGATAAGGCACCATGTTTACTTTTCCATTAGCACATTTAATCATTTTGCAATGAGAGACGGCTAAGAGTCTTTACTTATGTATCTGCTTCAGAATGTCACAAAGTCCCTTCTGGACAAATGTATGTTTTATTTGAGCAAACAACAGACAATTTGTACGCAGGATGATTCCAAGAAAAAGCAAATAAACGCTCCAGGAAATCCTTTCGGCTCCTCTTCCAATAAGATAATAAAATTCCCAATTGCTATGCGTTTGCAACATTATAAAGTTAGTAGAAAGGGTTTGTGTGCTCACCTGTTTCTGTTATAAGCCAACATTCTATGAAAAATAATTGGAGGAAGTCTTTTCACTATGTTTAGATTAGCAGAGACATATGGAAATCCTCTGTGTTTCAGCTTGCCAACACAGCAAGTTCATAATTTGAATCCTTGAAGGACATTTTATTGAATGACCCATGGCTCACAAGATCTGTATCTAACATATTGACATGAAGCATATTGACTCATTTATTGGAAATAAATAGTCTGCCAATTTGAACACCAACATTGTGCAACGATTGCAGAATCAAAAGGTTCAATAGTGTTCACCATTTTTGATACAATACCCTTAACCAGGTACCTTGTCATACTACTTACCAAATCTCATCCTTAATTAGGAATCATCCCACCAGGAATGAACAAACTCACTGGCAACTAGATTACATAAAGCAGAACATCTTTCTTGAATTTCATTACTGTAAGGTAAACATACATTTCCATTAGCCATTAACTCATGCGTGTAAAATTCAAAGAGGAATACTCAGTTGAGTCCCCCAAATCTCTAAAGACTCAACAGTTAAATAAAACTAAGGCATCATTGGACAGGGCCAGCTCCTCAAAATATACTCTAGAGTTTGGCAGTACTCTTTCAGGGTACAATTTTGCCATTGTGATATGCAAAGTATTAGCGCGCCCATAGCTTTTATGCAATAAAAGTGCATAGAAGAAAAGTAATCCCTGGGCTTCGCATCGCATGAGGGAACAAAAGTTCATTATTTACATTTGGAAGCTGCCGTCCAGAATGCATGCAGAGTGGGGTACATTTATCCCCAGGTTCAGTTAAACTTCTCTGGCATTTCCTCCTGGATCCTGTTTCAGTTAGAAGACTCCATCAACTGATTCTACAGCCTCCACCTGTGTGATTTGTAGGGTTGCCAATTCTGCTCTCCTTCCTACTGCTCTAATTACAAGTTCTCTTACCTCCAACCAGTCTGACGAGTCAAACTACCTTCATTCTCCATCTCCAGTATTTTCAGAACCAATACACAAATATGTTCAAAGCAAAAGAAAATAAAACATTAACATAAACATAAAACACTGTGGATGCTGGAAATCTGAATTAAAAACAGAAAATGCTGGAAATAGGGAAACATTTAACATTTCAGGTCTGAAGCGTCATCAGGACCCGAAGTGTTAACTGTCTCTCTCCAACAGACGCTGTCTGACCTGCTGAGCATTTCCAACATTTTTTGTTTTCATTTTTGAAAAATACATTTTTCTAAACGCTCCAAGCATTGCTCACGTGTTGTGGAGATAAAGCTTTAATTCTTGGGGAGTCCATGAGCTTAAAGTCTAGGTTAAAGGTCGCACTACAGGGTTAAGGAAGTGCTGCACTGTCGGTGGTGTAGTATGTGATAAACTAAGTCAGCCTTCTCAGACGTAAAAAATTCCCATGGCATTATTTGAAGGAGAGCAGGGGAGTTCTCCCTGTGATCCTGATCAATATTTATCCTTCAACCAATACCAGTTTAACAGATCACTTGTCACTATCCCATTGCTGTTAGTCAGCAAATTGTCTCCCACTACAATATTGCCTTCCTACATTACAACAGTTACGACATTTCAAAATAATTTAATTTGCTGGAAAGTATTTTGGGATGCTCTGAGATTTTTTCCTTATTAAATTCATGTGGTATTTGCCTCCAGGTATGTTGGACTTGGAATCTCCATTATTTTACTTTGCTGCCTCCATCTATACAGTTGGCACCTGTGCTTTAACACAAGATCTTCCGATTCAAAGTGGGCCATCCCCTTAGCTGCACCTTGTGCTGTTGGATTTCCAGTGGTGGCAGCCTTCCATCTCATAAGACGATGGTTTGTGCCGTAGTTGGTCAGCTCTGTGTTAAAGATTGCCTGCTGTGGCTCAGGAGGCTCACTCTGGCAAGGCAGTCTCTGCCACATTTGCTGCAGAGGGGGACCAGGGGGCAGAGAAGGTGCCTCTGTTTTCTCTGGGCCCTTTTCTCAGTCAGCTGAGCTTATTGTTTCTGCTCGCCTCTTCCAATACCCTTCCAAACAGTCAGCCTCCAGAGGTCACAGCGGCTGTCTCCCAATTGTCAGTGTCAATGCCTGCCTTCTTCATATCTCACTTGTTAGGTGTCCTTGTTGAGGAAGAATGGACACCCAGGGGGTCATGACCCAGTGGCCAGTTCACCATACAGAAGGCCTTTGAGCATACAGCCACCATCCATCAAATAAATGTGGCAGAGTCAGTGCAGACATCGTTGGCTTAGCAATGAGCATATGTTGATGGAATGAGCATGCTCCAGGACCTCTGAGTTGATGAGCTTATCCTGCCAAGAGACGCTGAGGACACGTCTGATACAGCAAAGTTGGAAACTGTTCAGCCTTTTCTCCAGTCTAGCATATATTGTCAGGCCTCACTGCTGTAGAGGAGCGCACTGAGGATGCAGGCTTGGTAGACTCGCAGTTTGGTGTTCGCAGTTGGGTTGCTGTTGTTCTAAACTCTCTTACTCAGCTTGGACATAACAGCTGTGGCTTTTATGATGCGTGTGTTGATTTCAGCATCAAGTGACATTGCTGGTGATTGCGAAGCCTAGACATGTGAAGCTACCAACGGCCTCCAGCATCACATTGTCAATGCTGATAGATGGTGGTATGGCAACATCCTTGAACCAGGACACTTAGCTTCCTGATGCTGATGGTGAACCAAACCCTGTGCAGGCATGAGAGAGAATGTCCATTTGCCTATGAAGGTGGTCCTCAGTATGGAATATTAGTGCAGCATCGTCAGTGTAGAGCAACTCTGAGGAGGACCTGGGTTTTTCAGTGATTTGCCCTTATTGCAACCATTTCAACACCCCCCCCCCCTCCAAAAAAGCAGTTCCAGTGAAGCGTTATAACCTCCCCCACCTTTCTCTGTAGATGCAACCTGGTCTGGTGAGTGTTTCCAGCATGTTCTATGAGAGTGCTTGCCATTTGATCCCTTGTGTTCTAAAAGCATTAACAGCTATTTCTCTGCAACCTGCTTCATTGCGATGTTCTGCCTTCCTGCCACATTAAAACCTCCCTGAACATTTTTAAACTTTCTGGTGAACCAACGCGGGTTTAATCCCAGCAGTTATATTCCACAAGCCGTCTTGTGCTTCTTTCGGCCTCTTATATATATAAAAAAAGAACCCTGCAGGATTTCTCGTTATTATAATCTTAAGTCTGCTGTTATCCTATTATTATTTCTTAACATGGAGGCAATGGTTCATCCGGTCAGCCGACCTTCCTTGTAAAAATCAAAAAATACTGCGGACGACACTGCAGGGACTGCCAGACCGGCTGAGCTGTATCTTGCGCTTTCTGCGCCTACTCCCGTTTCGTGAGAGCGCTGGTGTGGGTGCCTTGCCAGTTCTGACCTACAAGTCCTCAGCTGAAGGTTACCCTCCTCTCGTCGGAGCCCTGAGGCTTCGTGGTGCGACGACGTTCTTGCAAAGCGTAGAGTGTGTTATTGGTTGTAAAGTTGACGAATTGGATTCAGAGCGTAGCCACAACGCCCCATTGACAGACAGACAGAGAGAGAGAGAGAGAGAGAGATCACAGGAGCGAAACACGGTCACACTGTTACAGCTGTGGGGTATGACGTTTCTCCTTATCCTTCAGTACGAATTGTCCTCTGTAAAATAAACAGACAGAGAGCAAAACCAACATAGTTCTGCAAGCCAAAGTGCACGAAAGGTGAGTGGAAATGGAGACACTTTTGAAACAAATTCGAGGGGGGCGGGGGTGGAATGAGAACAAAAAGTGCTGCAAAGAGCTCAGCCGGTCTGGCAGCATCTGTGGAGGGAGCGACATTGAGTGAACGTTTGAAATCCAATGTGTCTCATTAAGTGTTTTGCTTTCATGATAGTGGGGTGGGGAAGGACTTAGACTTGGTTCTCTTGGCTGTTCCTGCGGTCGTGCGATATTCCGTGCATTTTTATTCCGCTCCATTCGGAAGGGCGTGCAGCAGTTGGACTTTTTTGAGGTGCAGCTAAAAAAAAATTTTTTTAAGCAGGGGAGTAGAAAACTGAGACGCTTTTAATACAAAATATGAATCGGAGTGCACGGGTGAGTGGGGGAAATGAGCATTGGTTCTCCCGGCTGTTGGTGCAACCTTTTTTTTCCCCTTCTCGCTCCGTTCGGAAGGCCGCGCAACTTGCTTGACATCGGTGTTAAATCTGAGCGAAAATTGTAGTTTGCACTTTGCAAGTGATCAGCGCTCAAGCGCAGCCGGGTGCACCTCTGCTTGGAGTTTGCTACAGAACCTCCCACCCCCGCCCCGCGCGCCCGCCGTCTCCCCGGGCGACCGCTGCCCCCATTGACAAAAAAAAACGGCCGGCCCGGCACCAGCCCATTGGCCGGTTTGACTGTCAATCACCAGGTTGTCCTCCAATTCTTCTCCAAATAGATCAAAAGCGTTCTCAGTTATTTTTAGCTAAGCATTGTTTGTTTTTTTTTTTTACCCCCCCCCCCCCCCCCCCTTCGACATGCGTTCAGGCTATTATAATTTATATAGGTATAATATTCTGTCACGGTTTCGTGAGTTCGCCGCGCTAGTCGGGTCCCGCCTTCTCCGCTCGTTTGTCGGCTGGTTGTGATTGGTGGAAGCGTATGTCAATCGGCCGAGCCGGCCCAACCCCCTCCCCTCCCCTCCCCCCACCCCACCCCGCGCACTGCAGTCCTGCACCAAGGAGGCGCGAGCGGGGCCGTCAAACGGTCGCTGGGTGAGAGAGGGTGAGGCAGCGGGGGCTAGGCCGGCCTCACTTAGAGCCCGGCCGGCGGGCAGCACCGCGGGTGGTAGAGGGGGATCGGTCGGAGGAGAGGGTGTGGAGCGGAATGGGGGCGGGATGCAAGAAAGAAAGAGGGAGAGAGGTTCCGTCATGGGTAAAACCCTCCCTCCCGAAAGAAGATTGCGACCTCCGTCCGTCGGCCGCACCACCCCCCCACCACCACCACCACCCGTCCTTCGGCCGCCCCCCCGCCCTTCCCCACACCCCTCCCTCGCCACCGCCCCCCCCCCGTCCCTTGGCCGCAGCCCCCGCCCCCCCCAACATGTCCCTCGGCCAAACCCCCCCCACCCGTCCCTTGGCCGCAGCCCTCTCTCTTCCCCCCCCCCCCCCAACATGTCCCTCGGCCAAACCCCCCCCACCCGTCCCTTGGCCGCAGCCCTCTCTCTTTCCCCCCCCCCCCCCCCCCAACATGTCCCTCGGCCGAACCCCCCCTCCCCACACCCGGCCCTTGGGCACCCCCCCCCCCCCCCCCATACCGCACCCCCCTCCACACTGGTTCCTTGGCCGCCCTCTCCCCCCCCCCCCCAGTCCCTTGGCTGCACCGCACCCCCAGCCCCCCGCCACCCCTCGGGCACACACGCCCTCCTCCCTGTCCCTTGGCTGCACCGCACCCCCAACTCCCGCGTCCCTTGGGCACAGTCCCACGCCCTTTTCCTCGGTCTACACTCCTCTTTCTTTCCCCCCTCCCAAATAATTTGTCCATTCTTCTTGCCCAAGCTCACATGTGACAAATCTCACTTGAACAAGGTAGAGGAGAGTGAGCTGCACTCCCGGAGCGTCGCTCCCGCAGGGAATTTATGAGCTGGGACTTCCTGCTTACTGCTCATCCACCATCACCTACTTTCCAGCGGAGTACAGTTTAATTTAGTTCACCTGTGGAAGGTTTTCGATATGTACAGGGTTTTTAAATAGGTTATATTTTGGGGGTGATTTTGTACTCATCCAGGCAAGTGATATTGGTACTGGCAGTTTTGGAGGGGTTTTTGGGCCTCTGTCAGCATCAGGCTCTCACTTCAAAAGAAAGACCATGTGCTAACTTTTTTTATGTTACCCATATTGATTTCCAGTGGTAAATCCTTACGCCAGTTCATTTTAAAATGACAAATGTGTGACTTTTGATGGTCTTGGTTTCAACTTTTGCTAATTTTTCTTGCAGCAAACTGCTGGATTCTTCAGATATATGAAATTTGTCATTACGCTGAAAGAAATCTTTTTTCTGACTCAAAGCTTCATTCCTGGGTGATCTCTGTGCATTGAGTTATGTCAACAGCTGCACTAATCACCTTGTGTAGATCTGGTGGCTTTCACGTGAGAAGAAGAGCACTGCTGACCTTCAAGCTGCTGCAGGACGAAAAGCGTGTGGTTCTCCTTTGCCAGAGCAGTACCAGTGATCGGAGGTCTGCGCGATTTGACATAGATGGCGGTGGCCGCCTGACATCCTGGGATTCTTTCGGAATCTGGGACAACCGCATCGACGAACCAATTCTTCTTCCGCCCAGCATAAAATATGGCAAACCCATTCCTAATGTCAGCCTGAGTAAAGTTGGGTGTGTCACTCAAATAGGCCAACGCAAAGAGAATGAGGACCGTTTCAGTATTGGCATGCTGACTGATAACGTGCTGTATTTTGCAGTGTTTGATGGACATGGTGGAACAGCAGCAGCTGACTTTTGTCATAAATACATGGCAAAGCATATTGTGTATGTACCTCATGTCAATTTTTAGCTTGTAAACAATTAACTTGGAGTTATCCTAAAATGTCATAGGAAGTATTTTTACTCTCCAATAGTCATTATAATTCAAACTTGCCTTCTTGGTGATGCACATTTCTTTTTTAATTATTGAATATTATGGTAAAAATATAGTAAAAATGACAAGGCCGCACATTGGGGCTTGTCTTCAGAAACACCTCGGTTCAAAGAGAACAGTGTTTGTGTAGCAACCCTTTCCCACTTCCCCATAACTGTGAAGTATAAGCCACTTACAGTGGATTTATCTGTACTAATTTAGTTTGTCTAAAACGCCAGTCTGAGGAATGGAGTGTGACGTCCTTTGCCCTGTCTGATTCCATACACCCTCTACCAGCCTTACGCAGTCCATACTGGCTTTGTCCTTTCCAATCTCAGTGGTAGACTTGCCTTCTCGATACTGCTGCACTGTATCATGAAATCTTTTTTTCAATTTACTTGTCTAACTTTTATCTTTTCTATGCACGTTATGTTCTAGTCATTACCATTCTATAGGGTCAGCCCTGTTTCTGATATTCATACTGCTTCTCCATTTCCTACGGCTACAATGGCTGCCTCTTCCAGCACTTTTTCCCCGAAAGCTTTGTGTATTGAAGTAAAGGTGGCTACAGTCCAAAGTTATACTTCAGTGATATATAGAACCTTGGTCAGACCCTGTCTATAGTACTCTGATCAGTTCTGGGTACCATATATCAAGAAAGATATTTTGTTTTGGCGAAAGTACAGCATAAATTCACCAGAATGATCTTGTGGCTCAGAGCTCAAGACTATGTGGGCGGATTGCGTAGACTGGCTTTCTGTTACTTTTGACTACAGAAGATTGAGGTGATAGAGGTGCTTAAAAAGTTAAAAAGGATTTGATAGTTTTGCCTTCAAACATTCTGTTTCCTCCGGTGGACCATTTGGGAGCAAAATCAGAAAACATTTCTTCACAAGAATAGTAGAAATTGAGAACTTTCTTCTCTCACACACACACACACACAAACAACCCCCCACCCCTCCCCAACCTGGACACCCTTGCTGAAAAGAAGATTGTTGCTGCTAGGCCACTGGAGCCTTCAAGATTGAGGTAGACTTTTGTTAGTCAAGATGTATCAAGGGAACCAGGCGGGTAAATCAAGTTGAGGTGCTGATCAACCATAATCTAACTGAATGGTACAATAGACTCGAGCACTGACAGACTGACTTGCTCCTGTTCATAAAGTTTTGCGTCAGCCTCCAGCACCTGATTCCTGTTGGTCTGAGTTTTTGTGTCTATATCCACTAGTTGTTTACCTTCTACTTTACCAATCAGCTTTGTCTGTGATCCAATTTTCTCCTTTTTTCTTCCCTAGCATCTATCTTGTTTAAATAATTCTCAATAGCTATCTAATTATTTCTCAAGTTTCAGTTGTGGATGGCATCTGAAAGGAGCGACATCTGTATCAGTCCTTTTTTTAAACCTATGAAACTCATTATTTTCAGAGTAAGTTAGTAGTGATTTGTCTACTACCTTATTGATCACACCAGAGGTACATTAGAGAAGATTACTTCGCAACTTTCAGCTTTTGGGGCAACCCTTGCCTTTATGACTTTAAGGCTCTTGTATAATTTCTCACCATATCATTTACTGCTATATCATGACTACCACAAGGTCTTTTCCTGTCACTTTTAGCAACCAATTTAAACTTTCTGTAGCATGTACTGAACTAGCTACCAGCAGACACCTTGCCACCATTTGAGGATTGTCCTTAAGGCACACATGGCTATCCACTTTGCTGAGTAGAGTGTTTACTACAGTGATCATATCTGCCTTTCAGTCTTTATTTATGTCCCAGCCATCTTTGGTTTTCTAATTTCTGCCATGACCTAGTTTCCTTATGGATTATTGGGCAAACCCAGGTTCATTATTGTAATCTGAGTAGCTTTGATAGCTGTCTCGGTTGGGAGCGCTGTTGCCCCTGAGTCAGAAGGCTATGGGTTTAAGTCTCACTCTAGAGCCTTGCACATATGATCTAAGCTGATGCTAAGCAGTGCTGAGGGAGTGCTAATTTGTTGGAGGTGCCATCTCTTGGAAGACACAATAAATTGATGCCCTATTTGCCCTTATGAGTGAATGTGAGGTATCCCATGACATTGTTTTGAAGCAGGTGCATTGACCAAGATGTTCAAGCAAAATCCTTCAACAAACCTTACTGATGATCTGGTCAGTTTTTTCATTGCTGTTTGTGGGAACTTGCTGTGTTCAAATTGGCTGCCATGTTTCTTATATTACAACAGTGATCACTTCAAAGTAATTAATTGGCTTAAAGCGTCTTTGCGGTAGTGAAAGGTGCTATATAATGTAAGTTTTTACAGGCTTTCTTGCTACCTTTTTCCCCAACTTAATTCATCAAGTATTTTCATCTTATTTTCCTTCATCACTTGCTTGTTTTCTCTTGGCAGCACTGTACTTCTCCATGCTCTTCTGCAGCTTTGATCTCCACTGACATGGAGCAGTTCAGTGAGAGCCGATTTGAATTATGTGGCTGAGGGAGAATAATTCAAATGATGGGTGTTTGGTTTTACTTTCTCTATATAGTATCCATTTCATATATTTCTATGTCCTCTCTACCTACATTCCTGTGTGTTACTCATTTATTGTTGGGACTATTTGAAGGTAATGTTTGGTCATAGTTTTAGTCAAAAGTATTGCAGCATGGCATATGGTGATGTGTTCAGTTGTGATTAGTTGTGATATTCAGAATAGGGTTGTAATGTCTGTCATTCTTAATTGGGAAGGCTCCAATACAATGGAATGTATTGACACGACAGTTTAGGGAGAGATGATGCTGTAATAGTAACGTCACTGGACTAGTAATCCAGAGGCCCAGACCCAAAGGTTCAAATCCCACCACGTCAGCTGTGGAATTTAAATTCAATTAATAAAATCTGGAATTGAAAGCTAGTATTAATAATGAAATTATGATCGATTATTGTAAAAACCCATCTGGTTCACTAATGGAAATCTGCCACCCTTACCTGGCCTGGCCTAGATCCATAGTAATGTGGTTGACGCTTACCTGGCCTGGCCAGATCCATAGTAATGAGGTTGACTCTTAACTGCCCTCTGAAATAGCCTAGCAAGCCTCAGTTCATGGGCAACAAATGCTGGCCTTACCAGTGATGCCCACATGCCATGAAAGAATTTTAAAAAATACACTATTAAAATGTATCTCGTATGAGGAATGGTCAAAATCTTGTATATTCCTTGATAGTGAAATTGATATTCTATTTTATAATCCTTTTTAGAAGAATTATTTTAGAACGTAAAATGTACATTTTCTTACTTGCATGTTACTACAGTTTGTAATCAATATATTTCTCCTAAGGTTAAATTTGTTAGTGACTTTCATGTTCTCAAGGTCATCCACCTCCTCTGGTTCACCACCACCTTCTCAAGGACAATTAGAGATGGGCAATAAATGCTGGCCTAGTCAGTGGTGTCCATGTCTTGTGAACAAATTAAAAAAAAAGAAATCCCATAGTAAATCAAGGAAAAAAAATTACTTTTTAATTGTAGTTCCTGTTATGCGAACAAGCACAGCAGCTAATTTGCATATAGCAAGTTCTCGCACACAGCAATGGGATAAAATTACCAGTTCGTCTGTTGATGTTTGTTGAAGGATAAATAATGTTAAGTATACTGTGAAGCCACCTCTTTAATGCAAGTGGAGAATCTTTTGTATCTATCTGACTTTGAAGAAAGTGGCCCACAAAGATCTAGGAATTTCTTTCTTTGGCATGGATTTCACCTTTCCTGAGACTGATTTAATTCTGGTGACAACTATAGGAGCTCTCCAGCATCCACTAACAGTGATATCATGAAAGAGGCTAAGCAACCAATCACATTGAAGACAGCAAACCAGAAAATAACATCCACTGATAATCCTTCACTTTTCAATTTTGCAGAGAATAAAATAAAGATAGGGGTATGCACGTGCAACTGGTAGAAATATCATGTTTTTTTTTAACCAATTCCAAATATTTTTAATTTTTATCATGAAGAACAATTTGACATCCCACATGTCTTAAAAGTTGTTTTGCAGGAGCAGAGTTTTTTCAGCAAAAATGATGACTTAGTATGCTGTTTAAAAATTTAGTTACACCTTTTTCAGCAAGGCTTTTCAGGGTCTTTAACAGCAAGACTAAGTGTCAAAAGTGGCTGTTGACACCAAATCATTAATTTCTATATGGTTTCCATTTGTAAGAGCTTTAACAGCATATCAGGAATCACACAGCAAATTTGCATTTAACTGACTTCTGCAGAAGTCAGAATTTGCTATTGGTTTCACAGAGTAATGACAGCGATCACTATGTTTCACTATCGTTATAGCTGCAGATTCTGGGCCGATGACTCTAACAGTGCAACACCACCTCAGTAATGTACTGGAGTCAGCCTAGATTATATATTCAAATCCTGGAATAGGCTTGGACCCACAATCTTCTGACTCAGAGGCAAGACTGTGTACTGAGCTAAACTGATGGATATATATATATATATATAATCACATGTTATTAACCTAATCTGTTCCACTAGCTGTCCATCAGTAGAGTGATTCAAAATAGCATTGTCAGGCTTGCCTCAGTGGTAGCACTCTTGCCTCTGAGTCAGGTCATGGGCTCCAGCCTCACTCCAGCATCCTGACCATAAAATTCCACCTAACACAACAGAACGGCAGTAAGGGAGTGCTGCGTTGTCAGCCCTGCTGTCTTTCAGAGAAGGTGTTAAACAGAGGCTCTCGTCTGCCTTCTCTAATGGATATGAGAAAAGAATCCCATGGCATTATTTCAAAGGACAGGGGAGTTCTCTCCTATTAACTCCCAGTCATCACTAAAATCATTATCACATTGCTGTTTGTAGAACCTGTGTGCAAGCTGGTTGCTGTCTTGCTCTACATTACACCAGTGTTATACCTCAAACATACATAATTGTTTATGAAGGGCTTATGGGTGTTCTGAGGCTATAAAAGTCTCTATTAAGTGTAAAATTAAACATGATATGTTATACATGCTACATTTTGTTGATGTAACTATGTTATTATTCAACACTAATCCTTTATTTCTCAAGCCAGAAATTTCATAAGCTAACTACATTTAATTGTTTCACTGAAGTAATGATTAAAATCTTGGGTTAACAATTGCCATTCAGGTTGGTATTTAATACATAGAAGTATCATTTACATGTAATTTCATTTTTGCTTCTTATTTAGACAATGCCTTTCCCAGGAAGAGGATCTGGAAATGGTATTGACCAAAGCCTTTTATGAAACAGATAAGGAATTTGCAAGACATATCCGTTTATCTCAAAATGGTAGGTACCTCTATTTAAAACCTGCCTGTAGCAAATAAGTTGATTAATTGAAGTAGCTGGTTCTAGCGTGGATGTTAGTAAATATATATGCAGTATCAGGTAGTTAAAAACTGATTTTTTAAAAGCCTACAGTTGATCGGGTTATACTTTAATCTCCAGGGTTAATATTGTACACTAGTTTTATAGTTGATTGCTGAATTAATGTTGGTATGGAAAAAGGTTCTTCAACTGGAGTGTGAGTAGCCTTAATTCATTCTTTCCAACAAAACTGAATAGTTATGCTGCTGGATTCAAATGCCATAAAATGCTGTACTCATACTTTTTGCTTTCAACTAAGCACGTTTTTGGTTAATGTTTTTGTTTTCTGCAGTACTAAAAAACTTTTAAAGGCCAATTCCTAACATAATTAAATAACAGCCTTTTTTTATTGCCACACAACAAGTTAGCTTCATAAACTTATGACATTGCATAATTAAAGTTGAACTAGAGAAATTTATGAAATGCTCAACACTTTTTAAGGCACACAAGCTCTACAAACAGCAATGTGATAATGATTTATTTCACGTTGATGCAAAGCCTTGTTGCTTGAAAATCATTCGACAAATATGTATTGCTGAAAAAAAGAGACATCTTGCACTCATCAGGACAGTTTGCAAGAATATCAAGGCAAGGGGGAAACAACAATTTATATTGTATATGAAGAGAGCACTGTTGGCAAGTGGACTCTGATTGCTAGAGACATTGCCATGGGAAATGTACAGTAATGGTGACTGACAGTTAACTGCCCAGCAGTGTTTGGAATTTGATCCTGAATGGTCAAGGCATTGCCCTGAGGAATGAGTCAGCAAATGGCTGTCACTTATTTTGGCTAGCTGAATCAGGTGCAATGTGTGTACATGTTGTTTCTGTCTGCAAAGAGCTGGGTCCTGTGTATCAATATATGTAACTTCCAGTACATACACATGCGTCACATGGCAAGCACGACTGACGATCTTAAATTAGTTGTCAGCGGAATTCTTAGTACATTGAGGATTATTTAACAAATGTTGTCCAATCACGGAATCACATCTAACATTGGACACTCTATTTTGAGTTTTGTAAGAATGGGCTGGTTGGGTGAGGTCTGTACCTTGTACCTCACGACGAACAGCAGCTGGGAAATGGTGTTTTAAACGGTCCGCCAGCCTTTGGGCTGCTAGCATCTCACTAGCGCTGAAATTCATATACCACATTTGTGTGACAGAATGTCTTTTTGACTTGACTGCAGCATCCTGTTAGTGGCAAATATCACTCGTGTTGCTACTGCATAGTGGCAGCATGAAACATCCAGATTCCCCTGTTTCTCAAATTTTTGAAATACCTTGCCCTTCCAGGGTAAGCTGAGGTAGACTGGGTGCTTCTCGAAGCCAAGAGTGACAGTCTTAAGCCCGTTCATGAGTTTGTGATATAGAGCGCGAAATAATCTGATTGGGGTAGTCATTATCCTGCAGGATTTCTTTGCGCCCTATTTCTGCAAAAAAACAGTCAGCACTGTTTTCATATACAGTATAAATTGTTGTTTTCCCCTTGTGTTGGTATTCTCATGAAGTATCCTGATCGCAAGTCGAAAAGCTTCGACATGTCTCTTTTTTCAGCAATACTCAAGTTCTGTACCACCAAACGACTATGAAAAATTATGCATATGGCCGTATCTCCTGTTTACTTTCACAATAATAGGATGTGCTTTATTTTTTTTCTTTGTAACTTGTAAGATCTATTTTAAACAAATACTAAAAAACCTTTTATATTAGTTTATTATAATAAAACATGCCCGGTACATTTAAGTCACATCTAATGATGGGTCAAAATTCGGTGTATAATAAATCATTTTATTCAAGACTTATTTTTAGCCACCGATGAATGGATTCTTCTAAACGTGTTAGTGGTAGCGCCTCTCCTTTTTCCATATTTGTTCATAGGTGCTTATCAGCTCATGCTGCATTATGTTTGATTTATTTTGAATATGCTGATGACCAAAGGACATTATACATTTTTCATTTCTTGAATACGCGCCCTAAAATTGTGAATTGATGCTTAGCGCTGAACTTCAAGACAACACCTGGAAAATTAGAGTTGTATTTACATAATTCACAAATCCCTCTTCGCTCCATGAAAAAAATCCTCTGCTGAAATACTAATTTACGATTTCCTGATATGCCACAAAATCTTTGAAAAAGAAAATGGATCCAGTGATGATGAGAAATATTAAAGCAAAAAAAGGCCAAATAAACAATTTGCATTCCACAGTTCATTGAAGTTAAATTTATCATGTCATGGTTTTAACATTAATTAGACATGCAGTGTAAGTTGAGATTGTCTGTTATTTTTTGTATATTGCTATTAGTGGGACTAGGTGGTAAAATTCATCAAATACATTCTACCTCTGGCAGCGATATTTGGAGATAGCTGAAAATCTCATGTTATTCTTGGTTCAGTCTTTACAGGAATGACTGTACAAACTGCATAACTTTGATTGAAATTGACCCATTATATGAGTGTGACCAACATAGGAAAGAAAATGTTACACTAGTACAGTTGGAGCATTTGAATGGTGAAGTCTGAAGGTGAAGTACTTTGTTGAGGCAGCACAGAGGGAGTTAACCCTGTGTCTCAGCTCCATCCTACTCCTTCTGTAACAGCCCCTTTTTCTTTCAGCAGGACTGCCCTTCCCCTCTAGTTAGAAATTATCTGTGGCATGGATAATATTGCAGCGCTTGACTGGAAGAAGAGGACAGAATTGTCAGTAGTGAAAGGCATTTGGCAGCCATGTGTGCTCCTACTACAAGAAAAATACTTTTTAGATTCCGTGTGTTTGAGTTGCTGGCAAATTTTTCAGGAGGCAAACACTTTAATAGTGTCATTTACTTGCGTGTATCTCATTTGTATGTTGCTGATTTAGAAAGAATGCCAATATGCGGCATGTAGCAGGAATGTAGTAGGTTCCTGGATGTCAAGCAGTTCATATTTCCTTAATTTCAGGAAGTCAAGGAGTTCACATTTTTTTAATTCCCAGTAGCGAGTCGGCTGTTCTTGCCAGCAATGTTCTTGGTTGTGAGCATGTTTCATTTACAAAGCTCTCCTTACTCATATGCAGCTCTGTGCTATGAGTGGGAGGGAGGATTGCTGTCTGAGCTTTAAGCCCAAATCGAAGCAACTGACTTTTGATGTTGTCCCAACCTTCCCAAATAGGTTTTCATTAGCAAATGGGAGACGCACACAAAATGGGAAGAGGGAAGAAAAAGTTTTTTTTTCAAAGAAATACTGGAGCAGAGATAGAAATTTAGGGGAAAAGGAATAAAGGTTTGGGGAGAGAAAATCAGCAAAGAAATTGTAAGAAAACTATTTTGAAACATTTCTCACTTCATGATTTTTGCTCATTTCTTTAACATTTAACATTATTTTCCCAAAATTTTGCCTTTCCAAAATTATAAGCATAGTTTCAGGAGTTTACCTTCAAGTATAGTGTTTAGGAATGTATAGGAGGAACAGAGCTGCAGGCCAAATGAAGTATTAAAGACATTTTTTAACAACATAGTGTAGGCGTTTATCAGACTGCAGGTCCGGGTTTATAAAGAATCCAAGATTGTCCTTACTTTCACTTTCCATGTATCCATTGAAAATAGAAAATTATAGGGTAATCAGATTGGAAGCTTATGACCAAAGGAGGCTCATAGGGTAGTTGGAGTTGAACTATTTCCTCTTGTGGGGGGGAGGGGGGTGGGGAGTCCAGAATAAGGAATGTAGCCTGAGAATTAAAGCTGGACTGTTCACGGATGCCGTAAGAAAGCACTTCACTTAAAAGGGTATTCTGTAATCTGTAAAATTCTTCCCCTTTAAAAGCTGTTCAAAACTTAGAGATTAATTTTCTTTTGTTAGGTCTGTGAGGGTTAGGAACCAAGGCACGTAGGTGGAGTGAAAATATAGATCAGTCATGACTGTATTGAATGGTGGGACAAAGTGTTGAATGACCTACTCCTGTTCCTATATTTCATGCATTGACCAGAGTATTTGTGTTTTTATCACGATGAGAACTTTTACATTGATCCTTGGCTCAGAACATCTTTCAGATGGAAGAAAATCAGGCATATATAATGATTACTGAGATCAGAATGGTTCTGTGATTATCCTGCTTTCCAAAAAATTATGAAATAAATATTTTGTGGCATATCTGGCAGATGCAGAAAAGCCTCGCAAAATATTGAGACCAGGCTGCTGCAAATCATTCAGTGATGCCAATGTGTATTTCTACATTACCACTCACCTGAAGTCTTTCATCCTTTGGCAGGCTTGCCTTTTAGCAATTTTATTATCTGGAGGAGGTGTGAAGGCATTGTTCAGGGGTTTTAGACATAGGTAAAAATCAGGATTTAAACACTCAAGTGGTTTAGTTACATGTAGCCCATTCACTAGTTGTAGTGCTGAGATCAGACCTTGCTGTATCTGAGTGTGAAAAGTGTTTAATTTTTCAGAGCCAACAACTATTAAGATCACGTAACAAAGGCGAATATTGGCCAGGACACTGGAAGAACACCAAGAACACCCCAACTATTTTTCAAATAGTGACATGGGTTCACTTCCGTCCATCTGAGGGGAGAAACTGGGCCTCAGTTTAACAACTCATCTGAAACATGGTACACCTGACAGCACTATCAGGATTGCACTGAAGTGTGGTTTATGTGCTTATGTCCTGGAGTCTAGCTTGTATCCATAATTTTCTGATTCAGATCCATGAGTGCTGCCATGAGCCAAGGCTGACATCCATGTAATCTCCATCTCTCTTTACTGCACCATACCTGATTTCCTGATCTCTGAGCAGAAGCACTGAATGAAAGCTCCATATTTGCATATTATTTTTTCTTATCCCAAAGTAGATTTCCCTGAATAAGTTTGGCCATCCACTATGTTGGACATAAATGGTGAAATGAGACAGTAGGCAAAGGGAGAAGATATCTTGGTGACCTTCAGTTGTCCAATTTTAAGTGGGCCTCTTGGGGAAGTTACAGTTAGTGTTGCTATATTTGAATGAGAGGTGAGAGAGATTGGTCAGGTTTCCAACTCCCAGCTGTTATTCTTGCTTTAAAAAGAATACCGGTATTTGTATTATGGACAAGATGACCCTTGACTGTGATGATCCCTGTAGTCAAATAACATACCAACACTTGTTGTGCAGTCTCACTTAAAGAAAAAGCTACTTGTTATGGGAGCTAAAGGATAGTGAAACTTTGCATGTGATTGCTACAAGAGCAGAAGAGGTGCAAGCATCAAAAGTCCCACAAATAATTTAAATAGTAAAGTTGACCAGTTTGAGAGCAACAGTTTACTGGAGATTCGGTCCATTAAATGCTTGTCAGTACACAGTATTTCAGTTCAAACAGCTTTTTGTATATTAATCCTAATTAATACAACTATCATGTAAAACAACATCTGCATTTAGCAGTATTAATGTTTTGAACTGAACTTGGATTTATAACTGCTACATAGTTTCATTATCAGTGTAGTTCTTCATAATTTTGCAAGTAACTGAGAATAGTACTCCTATCATTGGGTCACATCAGCAACCTTTTATCTATTCTGTTACTGGACAAATTACTCTCCCCAAATTATTTTAGCTAATGACAGATCAAAAAATACTGATATATAATTTATGATGTAAAATTGGATAAATATTTTTCAAAAGATTTGAATGTTAGCCAGGATTTGATATTGCTTTATTAAAAAAAATCTTGCATTCTTCAAGTTTTAGCTTATCCTTTTTTTTCTTCACTGCCTCAGAACAGCCGATTTGTAGTAATAATTGTAATGCAACACCCCTACACAGCACCCTACATGGTACATTATCTGTCTAAATTCATAAAAAGATTCATGTTAAATACTATTTTTGGAGTGATGAGTGTAGGTTTTAAAAAATAAAAGTTCAACTACTGTACAGATTAAGGTGACTGTGTGCTATCGAATTTTTGAAACACCCAACAGTAAAAACTCGTGAACACAAAATAAACCTAGCTAATGAAAGCAATGAGTTGCAAAATCTTTTGAAGTAATCAAAAAACAAACGTTGCCTAATGATTGTAGTTAATACAGCTTTGAGTAAAGCTATAAAATTGAACAGTTGAAAAGCATATTCAGTCTTGCAGCATGCTTAATCTTAAGTCTGTTATGCAATAGATGGTAGTTGTGACATTTGTATCCAAATCTGCCATAACTATTAAGTATTGTTGTATTTGAATATTAAAATATTGCAGTAATAAAATATATAGGCTTTTATTAGACAATGCCTTAAACATTGCATCTCCATTCACTGTATTTTATAATTAGTATATGCAGCTTTATTTTCTGCCTTTTCATGGTTGGTATGAGATATATGTAGTTGCACGCTTACAGCAGGCTATTCCAGAAGACCAAATGGGAGGAAGGATAGCTTTTAGACTTTCAATGTAACATTTGAAAGTGCATTTAGTGAAACACAACCATATGCCAGATCTGTAGTTTAAAAGTAAAACGTTGGATATTTCCTCAATTCTGTGTATCTTTGCAATTTCTAGAATCGTTGTTGCTGCATAATATTTTAATTCTGCAAGTCTTTATAATATAAACGTAAATTCTGCAAGTTTTTCTTGTGCCAGGTTGGGCACCAGTCCATGATAAGATACCTCAAATTTGAATCCAAGTCACTTTGGTCAGTGGCTTTGCCAGTTTAATTTTGTAACATCATCATTTTTTTCTCAATGACAAGCTGAAAACCACTGATTTTGCAGTTAGGGCATGATGTCAGGAAGCACTTCATACAAAGGGTAGTAGAAATCTGGAATTTCTACCCTCCCACAAAAAATACTTCAGGCTAGAACATTTCAAAACCGAGATGTAATGGTTTCTGTTAAATAGGCTGTTATGGGGTACAGAATGAAAGCAAGTAAAGTGAATTATTGAATGGTAGAATGGCCCAAAAGGTTGAATGGCCTACCTCCTTGTTTTCCTCTTTTTGTTGCTGCCACCATGAAGTTTGTAGCCTGATCCAAATTCAACAGAGTAGGATCCAAATGACTTATTGGCATGAAAGCTGACCTTGTTGCAAGGATGTCAAAGCTCAGTTTCTGCAAGAATCTACGGTTTAGTTCACCACAGAAACACTCCTTTTGTAACAAAGTGCAATGTATTGGATAAATTGCTTCACTTTAGATATTTCCTAAAGGTCTGATCTCCAGACTAAGCAATAAATAACCCAAGTTTCTTGTGAACAGAGCAGCTCTGCCCTTGAAAGTTCAAGTTTCATCCTGGAGTAAGTTTTCTGAAGAACAAAGCATTCCCATCATATGTCCAGCATAGTACTAGAGGAAAAAATGCCCTGGGTGCCAGCAATGATGTTGCTGACATTCATGTTGCTTCATTGGGGGATTTGTATATGATTTTGCAAGAAATGACTTTAATTTTGTTCTATTCTTGGATGGTAAGTCTTTTTTATTGGATATATTTTTAATAGTTCAGGAAAGTAGGTTTCTACAGTTAGAGAAACTGTTGATCTTTGATTAACTTTGAGACTATAAAGAGATGCTTTGGGTCATTAAAAAGTCAGTTTTCTATTTCTGTTGCTAAATGGGGGACTTTCTGTGATTGAGAGTCTCAATCTAAAGTTGCTTCTGAAAATCATCCAAACAGATCAGCTCCAAGGCTGGGTTTCCACAGGGAATATCACATATATTGTTCCGTAAAGGAATTATTTGAGGATCAAGGGCAATTGAGAGAACTGGATATAACTGATTTGATCTTGGTATCCAGAATTCTTAAGGCAAAGCCTGTCTGAAGTAGTAATTTTTCTAAGGCAACAGGGGTTTACATCTACTCATTTTCATTTATCTGCTTCAGTCAGCAAACAACTGGTTGGTGTTGCTATAGTGATTAGGTTTTTTTTACTATCAGATAAGGTTTATTCTGTTGAAGGGTCATGAAGCCTCGAAACGTCAACTGTGCTCTCCTCCGCCGATGCTGCCAGACCTGAGTTTTTTCAGGTGTTTCTGTTTTTACTAAGCCTGGCATTGAATTTGCCAATGCCAATGGATGGCAAGTTAATGAAACAAAAACAATGAGCTGTTTGTGCATTTTTAAATTTTATACTCCAGTGATAGTAAGGAGAAAATCTTGACAAATATTAGGATTTTTAAACCAATTATCTTTTGCGTGAAGATGAGTATTTCTTGCAATATGATAACAAAGCCAGCATTTTTTTGATAACATCTTGCTTGTTCGGTTGAGTTCATAAGCAAAGCTGTGAGATCCAAGTAAGGCCCTCTTAGCTTGATGGCACCTGACATTTTTCTGGTGCTGTTTGCAACACGTGATCCACTGCAGCTGCAATCTTCTTTCATATTCATTGCAGATTAAACCATCATTAATATTCCACAGCCACTAAGTAATTAGCTTTCTCTCATCTCACAGTTTCACTAACAAACCTGAGCATTAAGCAAGATGGCTGCCCTGAGCTATCTTAATTGTTTATTAACAGCTTTGAGGATATGGATGAACATTTTTACTGGTCGGTTTGTTTGCTTTGTTTTCCTTTTTGGGGGGAATAGTGGGGAAGTGTTAGAAAGATTAGTGGGCTGATTATCAATTTGTTTGAACCATGTCATGAGCACCTCTTCTGTGGTCAATGGGACTTGAAGCCCAGAGCTTCTGGCTCAGAGGAAGGGGTACTACCAACTGAGCCACAAGATATCCTAATTACTGAACTGATACTTGAACAGATGGAGCAAGACTTATGCTTGACCCTTTTGCTCAAAAGCAGTGCCATATCTGCACGGCAGCAAAACAAATTCCACCAATCTATAAACTCAGCAAACTGTAGGGTAACAGAACAAAGCTAAATATGCACGATTGCTGTTTCCACTTAAATCACTGGTAGGATCCTTGATAACCCTTTGGTGTCTTAGTAGTGGAGGCTTCTGTACACCCCTTTTTGTTTGTCTCTTGCAGCACGAACCATCCAACGTGACTTTATAGCTGGAAACAAGAAGTACTCGTGGCCCAAATTGACTTATAGAGAGTTGTGTGGGCCAGAAAGACATCGAACATCAGCTGGTTCATTTAGGTGCTATGCAGATTTTGATACTCGGAATTAAACAAATCTCTTGTATGTTTGTATCCTGATCTGAAGAATTGGGCCTCATTTTGATGGATGTTTAATTTCACTAGTTATAAAATAGAGATCTGTGCTGAGTGTCATCATGATTTTTCATCAAATGAGGGAAAAGAGATTGGCTGCCAACCAAAATTGTTAACAGACAAACTTTTTTACAAAGATAATTCATTTAACTTTCTTGGTAAGTTTTTTTGGGCTGAATCTTGCTGGAAAAAATAACAGCTTGTGTAAAAATCGTTTATGTAGAATTCAGCCAGTAAATTCAAGGGATAAGAGATATGGGGCCGAATCTTCCCATTGTGATGTGGGGGCGGGCCCTGCATGTCCGCACATAAAATGACACGCAGTGATGTTGGGCGAGTGTCGCAACGTCACCGCGCACCATCGCGATATTTAGCTGGGCAGGCACGCGATGATGTCCAATGCACCTGCCATTAATTAATGGGCCACTTAAGGCCCTTGAGCGTTCAGCCGATTTCTTTTGGTGCCCGTGCAATCTTCGGGTCAGCGCATGGGCGCAATAGGCAGGCGGATAGGACACATTTGTATTAACCTCATCCACAGGTGGGATAAGAGGGCTCACGGGTCGTGAATGTGCACAGTCAAGTATTTATTTTTGAAAGTTTTTCAAACTTGCTTGTGTGATCTGCAGTACTTCAAAACGCATACCAGCTGTTTTTTCTGGATTCTTAAGCTTTAGGTCAGCACTGTGCAGTGAGGAATCTTTTCTAAACCTGCAAGTTTCAAGAAGCCTTCCCTTAGCCTGGGAATGGGAGCTGAACTGTCCACTGGAGGCAACTCCCCTGAGGAGGAAGGGAGGGCTAGAAGGGGGAGGAGGCCAGGAGTGCACATTCAGCTTCCAGGGGAGCCACTTTTGGGAGGACTGGCGCAGGCACGAGAGGCACAGGGCCAACAGGAAGTCCAAGGTGGAAGGGGCCGCAGAAGACACCACTATCCTGCTGCCAGGGTACACAGGTGGGTCTGAGGTGCAGTGCTGAAGGAAGCTCCGTGTCTCAAGGGAGACAGTCAACTATATCTGTCAGATGATTGGGCCTGAGATCTCCACTAACTGTGTGGGTGGACACCCCATGCCAGTGGCTCTGAAGGTCACAGCTGCCCTCAACCTCTAATGCCTCTGGCACCTTCCAGGGGTCGGTGGGTGATCTTTGTGGTGTCTCCCAATCAGCTATCCACACTTGTGTCAAACAGGTTACAGATGCTCTGTTCAGGCGTACATTGACCTTTGTCCACTTCTGTTGGGAGCAGGCAAGCCAGACACAGCGAGCCAGAGGCTTCACGGCCATTGCTGGCTTCCTCCCCTGTCGATGGTCCGATAGACTGTACACATGTGGCCATCAAGATGCCAGCAGGTGAGCCTGGTGCCTTCGTCAACAGGAAGGGCTTTCACTCCATGAAGGTGCAGATAGTGTGTGATCACAGGATGCTGATTTTACAAGTCTCTGCAAGATCTGTGCAGCTCCCATGACACCCACATCCTCACACTCCCAGGTCCAGCAGCTCTTCAGTGCTCCAGCCTGGCTGGGTGGATGGCTGCTGGGTGACCAGGGCTATCCCTTCAGAAGGTGGCTCATGATGCCTCTCTGCCATCCAAGAACAGAAGCTGAGCAGTGCTACAATAGGAGCCACACCTCCTCAAGGGCTGTGGTGGAGAGAACCATCAGTCTTCTCAAGATGCTTCTGATGCCTGGACCTCCCAGGGGGCACACTCCAGTACCCCCCAGATCGTGTCTTGGTGATAGTGGTTGCATGCTGCACTCTCCACAATCTTGCGCTGGAAAGGGGAGACACAATGGACGATGAAGACGTCGACGCAGTGGCTGCAGCTGCACACACTGAGTCCGAGCATGCACAGGGAAATGCTGAGGGGGTAAACGCTGACCCGGGCATACTCCAGGGAGGCAGGGACACCCGGGAGGCTTTTATCCAACGAACCTTCAGCTAGCACGCCACAGATGGTCCACCAGGACAATCCTGGGCTGCCGGTTTGATACTCAACACCTAAGTGCAAAACCTGTCAGGTTAGTAACTAACTAAGGGCCTTGTTAATAAAGCTGAATGTCCAACAAAGCACTCATTACAGTTTTGTAAACCGTACACACGCAGAAGAAAACAGGCACCCTCAGCCATGGTGATATATCTGAATTTAATAAGTCAAGCAAAGCAACTTATTACCCAAAAAAAAGACAGCATGTGTCCGGGGGGGTGTTACAAATCAAATAAAATCATAAGGGCCCCAACTTGGGCAAACACAAAAGCACCAGTGAAAAATCCGTAGTGTGTTTAAGGTGCCTTATGCTTTCGTTTCCGGGTGCTACGTCCTAGTGCTGCCCTGTTGCTGAGTGTCATCTGAGCCTGCTGACTCTGCTGTCCTGTTAGCCTTGATGACCTTGGCGGTTGTCCTCTAGCCTTGGAGCCTGTGCTGGCCCCGCCTGGGAGGGAGCTGCCAGTTCCACAGCTGGCATCTCCCCAGCTGTCGCAGCCTTACCAGATGATACAGTCATTGGGAAAGGGGCGGAGGAGCGGCTGACCTCATCTGGAGCGCCCTGAGAGGAGCCCGCAGAGATGACAGGCAGCTGCTGCATTGACGTGAGGTTGCTCCGGACCTCCCTGCTCACCATGGATGGGTGGGCACCGAGCTGGGAAACCTGATGCCCACACCATCTCCCGTACTTGCACTGACCATCTGAGGTCAATGCCGATGTGAAGGCTTGCTGGTTAGAGCGCACCCCTGGGGAGCCCTGACGGGTCTCCTGGAGTAGGCTTTCCATGGAGGACACATGGCAATTGGACATGTGGCTCATTGCTTCAGCAGGCGTCTGCATAGTCTCCTCCACCACGGAGACTAAGCCAAGCATAGCCTCATGTATCTACCCCAGATGCTACCGCACACCTGGCCACATTTTCTGCCCCTGCTGCATTGCAGATGACTCCAGAGGCACATCATCAGGCACCGACTGAATATATGCCTGATTCCCTGCAGTCCTCCGACTGCTGGCGCCATGGGCATTCTCTGTCTCTGCCAGCTCCTCCAGCGACTGTGAATTGCCCTCACCGTTGTGCCCCGGGACACTAGCCATTGTTCGAATTCCCATCGAGGTGCTAGTATCTGCGCTGGTGCCTGCCTCGCAGAAATGATGTGACGCTGGTGAGACTTCAGGCCCCTCAGGTGTGAGAGGGGGCCTCTGCTGCTCCTCCTTCCAGCCCTGCTCCAATGATGCTCAAAGGAAGAACAAGGACAGTGGATCACTTAGCATGGAGACAATGACAAAGTTCATCCCTGCCCCCCAGATCATTATGCATTCATCCTTCCATAACCAATGGTCAAGCCATGTTGCAAAATTAAATCATTTAACATTCAGCAGTGCTATGGCTGTTGGCAGGACAATGCTGACCCCATTGTTGGATATAAATACCTGGCCTGGTACCCCAGCCTCACCGATATCAGTGGACCTGGGTGCATGACGCCTCTCCAGATCCAGGGCCTCCTGCTCGAAACACTCCTCTGGCCAACTGGAAAATTCAGGCCATGGTGTGAGTAGTGAATCTTTAGAACTTGCTAGTCAATCTACTGTTTTTGTTTTGCACAAATGGCATATTGTCCTTGGCCTCCCTGCTATTTTTTTAAGAACCTGCTGGATTTGTGCATTACTTGCCCGTTAATCTTGCTGTAGAACGTTGAGGCTGGTGTTGAAGAGCATTAGTACTTTTTTAACAGCATAATTGCTGATGTAATGCCAATCAACCTATCTGGCTCAGAAAGAGAACAAATATCAACTGTTCAATCTCATTCCCGCACAGAATAAAAGATTTAAGATTTTTAATTTTAACATTTCTTTCCTATTTTTAATTTGTCGTTTGTAAATTCTTTGTAGAGATTTTTAAAATGTCAATTTTTATATCAATGTTTTTCTTACTTTTCTCTTTTTCCTTAATCAAGTATTGTTTTTACTTTATCTGTACCTGATTTAACACTCTTTCTCCCACCTCCATCATTTCTGTTCATTCTGAACCCTTCAGCCTCATTGGTTAAGCAGATACAATGTTGATTATGTATTCACTAACGTTCCAGATTCCCCATTGCCCTCGCCACACTTTTATAATCTTCTTCCAGCAAATTACGGCACAAAGAAATTTTAAGCTGTTGACGCAGGATAAAGTCCAATGGCAAAGGCTGCGAGATGCTGCACTCCAAATAAATTTCCCTTCTGAGAACTGTAGTGGTCTAGTTATTGGCTCTCGCATATGGTTGTGTGATACTCCTGCAGTGAAATGAGCCACAATATACCATTGAAAAAAATCATTGGTCATATTAATTTTATATACAATTACTCCAAATTTATACCAAGGTTCTGATTGGCTTACATTCACGGTCATGTAATTTACAGAATTGAGTCTAATGAGAATGTTGTATAGAATAATTAAAATCTTAAATACTGCGCAGAAGCATTTTCTCTTTGGTGCTATAAGCATTCTCTCTCATTTTATTCCAATCTAAAATTTTCAGCAATCTATCATAAATGTTCCGTTCCCTGATTTTAATCATCTATCTTACCATGTAAGTGAATTCAGTCCAGACTCCTTTGATACTTGAGTTCATTGCATTATGCTCAACTTTAAAAATGTGCTGAACTCAGTGATTAATTACCTTGTGAAAGATTAATTGTATATGTTTTAAGATACTACAGTAATGTAATGCATTTAGAAAATGGTGTATTTCCCATTCAGTGTTCTGGTATAGCCTGTGTTTTTAAAAGCTAATGGGCAAAATCTGCACTAAGATCATACATTAAGTACAGAATGCTATAAGATATTTTTTTTATCTGTTAGACCAAACTAATTGTGGTATATATTTTCTTTGAAAAATATTATCTTAAAAATAAATCAAATTTTTGGAAATCTTCAAATGCTGCGAAAGCATTTGACATTTTTTTGAAACATTGCCTTTTATTTCTGCCATGATCTATTGTTGCCCTGTAACACTGGGTAATATCTTAAGAGCTGCAGATAAATTTGTATGAATAAAGACTTTTTATGCCTTGATGTAAGGATTGGGGAGTTAGAAATCAAAAATTGAAAATTAGCACAATTTCTTGTAAATTCTGAAACCATTTCGAAGATGATTGTACAGGTACACATAAATGAAACATATGGATAAGTGAGTTTTGCATATTCTTTATATTACAAACATGCCAACCAAGACATTTACATGCAGCTCCAGTTATATTTCCAGTGTTGCAGATATTGTTTGGACGTCCCTGCGTAAATTTCCTATTTGCCTCTGTGTACGTGTTATCTATAGCAGAGTTTGTACCTGGTCTGTTGCGCAGCACCAGCAGCTCTAGAACTGGAGGCCCTGGACACTTTGTTGGGCTTCAGTGGAAGGAGAACTGCTCCCTTTTACTCCCAGGTGAAGGAGTCCAGCGGTTCCTAGCCTGGACTACTGGAAGGTCCCTCACATCCTCTTTATCCCATTAGTAGCGATGACATGCAATAAAATCTGCTCCAGTGAGTGTTCAGTCCTGTTGAAGAAATTAGTAATGTAGTGATATTAATGTCAGGAAAATTTGTTTATTAATGTTATGCTTTTCAAATAGTTTTTTTTTAGAATTTACGTTTTTTACCTGCATAGCTAGAAGGATACAGGAATTGCTTTTTAACCCTTGCAGCTAGTAAATCATTTAGTTTTCTATCAGAATCTGCAGGAATTATGAATTTAAAAGCAGGTAAAACAATTTATAGTTATGGAATGTTTTTTTTTAAAAAGTATTTTCTTGTATACTATATCGAGCAGGTATTTTTCTTTTCAAACAGCTAAGCTATTTTGATTTAGAAATAAGCTGAATATGAAAAGTAAGAAATAAATCAGGATCTACTGGAATTATGCAATAGATCAATCATCATATCCAGTGGAATGCTGCATCAGAATAGCAAATGTTATGGTGGACCCTTCTCAAAAGACAATATGTTTCACTCTCTTTTTCTGTCATGTTTTGTTTTCTCTTGCTCATCCCCTCCTTCATGCCCACCCCTTCCCATTCTCATTAGTTCTCATTGCTAACTGATCTGCGTGTTTTTAGCATTGTCTCTGATTTTTACTCTTTGAATTGTGTGAGTTATTTTGTAACACTCAACAACATAGGAAGTTTGACACCATGCAGAACAAAATAGCCCACTTGATTGGCAACCCATCCACCACCAAAGCACAATGGCATCAATGTGTACCATCTACAAGATGCAGTGGAGCAACTCTCCAATGATCCTTTGATAGCACCTTCTAAACCACTGACCTCTACCAGAAGGACAAGGGCAGCATGGGAGCACCGCCACCTGCAAATTCCCCAACACCCCCACCAAGTCGCACATTATCCTGACCTGGAACTATGTCGCCGTTCCTTCACTGTGGCTGGGTCAAAATCCTGCCACTCCCTTCCTAACAGCACTCTGGGTTTACCTACACCACATGGACTGCACCAGTTCAAGAAGGGGGCTCACCACCACCTACTCGAGGGCAGTTGGGGATGGGCAACAAATGCTGGCCTTAACAGCAAGTCCACATCCTGTGAAAGAATAAATTTTTTAAAATTGTAATAATTGGTGATGTAAAACTTTCATATTTATATGAAAAACATTTCTGGAGCTTTCATTTGAGAGACTTTAAATGGAAGTTGCTCATGTTTCTTTGCTGCCCTTCACCCCATTAAGTATTTTTTCCCAACCACCATGTTCTTTTGCTCCACACCCAGAGAAGGATAAAGCCACATTAACCTCAATGAAATTCTAGGTATCTTTGATATATAGGAAATGACACACATTTTTGCAGTTGAGACTATAATATCTTTCAAGACTGTCATGGTGCCTGAGGAGCTTTTTTAGCTATACATGTGAAATAAATACTTTGGAGAGGTAAATAGAGATGAAAATGTAATATCTAAACTTGCTGAAAATTTATTTGGATATCTAAAGTTAAAAGCAATTTATATTGTAATACTGAAAATTAGCACCAGACACAGGTACCAATATAGTTGTTTTTATGAGAAGCTGCTCCACCAAATTAGCTTACTGTTTAAGCACTTGGGGGTTGAGGGGGGGGGTGGGGTTTACTGCATTAAAGGTGCTAAGGTGCATTATTAATGCAAGTTGTTCATGAGATAGATGGCTTTTTCCTGATCCTATCTTTAAGTATAGGTGTTTAAATATCTTAAAATCCCTGAACTAATGTTAAATAATAGATATGTGACGAAAGTCAAATGGGATAGGAATCCAGATTGGAAGTTGAATTGTCATTCAAATTCTCACCTCCCATGACCTTTTTTCTCTTTTTCGCTTGGGTTGCTCCTATACCTTTCAATAATTAAAGTGGAGGAAAGTGCTTGAGGAACATTTTTCTACATAAGCAAGCATTTCTTCTTCTAATCCCTGCCACTAATCCCCACCAATAAACCCACCTGAATAGATCTTGTGAAAATAGTGTTGCAATAGTTTGCCTTTACAGAAGACCTTCCTGGGCCTCTGCAGTTTATGGCTTGCATTATTCTCCCTGTCACTGCAGTCGATGCTCAGTGATGTACTTGAAGTGGAGGTTTGAAAGTCAAGCACACCAAGATTGGAAATTTGTCCAGCTTGGACATTTTCTGATCTGAATCTCACAAAAGTTGTTAGTTTTGAAACTGATTTTTTTACAATGCCCTCCTAAAATCTCAAAGCAGCAATTAAAAATACCTGCTATATAGTATACTTAATTTTAATTGAGCACTTTATGGTATTTGTTCTTAAACTTCGCTTTCTAGTTACATAGACTCCGTAGTAATTGTTTCTACATAATTGTTACAGCAGGGCCTGATGCTAACTGGAAACTGTACTTGCTCCAAATATTATCAGTATTCTCAAACTTGCCACAGTTCACAACAGTTTATAGTCTATTGCCGTTTCCTTTATTTTTAAACTAAGACTAACATATTTGCTGCTATTGCCATACTGCTTTGTATAATGTAAGTTAAGCATTAAGCCCTGTTAGCAAAGTATAATCTGCATTTTCTAGCTTAATTGCTTTTTAATGCCTGCATGTTATAATTTTTTGTTTGTGTATTAACTGATCTGATGTAATATTTTAACAATAATTTTAAGCATATTTAAAAGTAGTGATGTTGATGCTTTCAAAACTTTTATAGCATACTGCATGTTTTCAAAGACTGTATTTTAAATTGTGTTTTCTGATAATTTTAGTCTCCTTACTTACATCGGGGACAACTGCCACTGTGGCTCTGTTACGTGATAGCATTGAGCTTGTGGTGGCAAGTGTGGGCGACAGCCGGGCAATTCTTTGTCGTAAGGGAAAACATAAGCGACTGACTGAGGACCACACTCCAGAAAGGAAAGATGAGAGGGAAAGGTAACATTATTGAAAATTTGATACAAATAGTCTAAGAAGAATTATACTTAATGCTGTAAATCCATTTGGTGTACTTTAAATCATTGTAATCTACAGCCCTATTTGTTAGTGTTTAACTCACTTCATTTATGTAAGCAACTCCCATTCACGTCCATATCATCATTTATTACCTTCTGCTTTATTTGTATTTGACAGGATTAAGAAATGTGGTGGATTTGTTTCCTGGAACAGTCTGGGCCAACCACATGTAAATGGAAGATTGGCTATGACACGTAGTATAGGAGATCTAGCTTTAAGGTCTGTGGGAGTCATCGCAGAGCCAGAGACCAGGCGGATTAAGGTCAGCCTGCATGCTGCAGACCACAACCCTATATATCATTCTTGCGATTCCATATCATATGTTCCAATGCAAGTTGAAAATTAAAAATTGGTATTTATTTTATTTGGTCATTTAAATATGCTGTAATTTTAAGTAATTTAATATACTAACTCATTCCATCACAAGGTTAGAAGTGGGCATGATAGCTGATAATTGCACAATGCTCACCATTCGTGATTCCTCAGATGCTGAAGCCTTCCATGCCCAAATGCAGCAAGACCTGGATAATATCCAGGCTTGGGCTAACTTGTGGCATGTAACATCCACGCCACACCAGTGCCAGGCTGTGACCATCTCCAACAAGAGAGAATCTAACCATCACCCCTTGACATTCAGTGGCATTACCATCGCTGAATCCCCCCACTGTCAGCATCCTGAGGGCTACCATTGACTAGAAACCACAATGGACCAGCCATATATATGCTGTTGCTACAAGAGCAGGCCACAGGCTAGGAATCCTGCAGCGAGTAACTCACCTCTTGACTCCCCAAACCTGTCCACCAGGACAGGGTACAAGTGAGATAAAAGCAAAAAACTGCAGATGCTGGAAATCCAAAGTGAGAACTGTTATGGAATACTCTCCACTTGAGTGCAGCTTCAACAACACTCAGAAAGCTTGACACCATCCAAAGCAGCCCACTTGATTAACACCCCATCTACAAATATTCACTCCCTCCACCACCGACGTACAGTGGCAGCAATGTGAACCATCCACGAGATGCACTGCAGGAACTCACCAAGCCACCTTAGCCAACACCTTCCAAACCCACAACTTCTACCATCTCGAAGGACTAGGGCAGCGGATGCATGTTAACAACACCACCTGGAAGTTCCTCTCCAAGCCGCTCACCATCCTGATTTGGAAACGCATCACCATTCCTTCAGTGCCGCTGGGTCAAAATCCTGGAACCCCCTTCCTAACAGCACTGTAGGTGTACCTACACCACATGGGCTGCAGCAGTTCAAAGTTCATCACCACCGCCTCAAGGCACTTGGGGATGGGGATTAAATGCTGGCCTAGCCAGTGGCTCCCACATCCCACAAATGCATAATAAAAAAAAATTAGATTTTCTTGCAAGTATTTCACTAACTATTGTATAGCCAGTCCTGCTTCTAGATAACTCCAATCTAACTGCAAAATAGGCAATTTAGTTTATCAAATTTGGATGGCAGCATTGGGACTGCATGCTGAAACATATTAAAATTGATTTTTTGGATGCTGTGATTATCCAGTGGACAAAGACACGACCTAGTATTATGCTAAGTCATACAGACAAAGGTCTCAGGTGTGATTCACAATCTAAACTGACCGATTGAATTTAATTCAGAGTGCAACATTTGGCTTTGGTGTTCCAGGTCAAAAGGCAAAAATCACCCTGATGTCCTCTCCCTCCCCCCCCCGCCGCCCCAGGAGACTGTCCACTGACACGTGCTGGAACGTTCCTGTATGGAGGTTGGGTGAGAGCAGGATCAGGCTCTGCTATCATTTTTTTCCGTTCAGAGAGTCTGTTCTCTCAGTCAAAGCTGGAAAGCCATGTGGGCAAAATAGTAAAGGTTTGCTAGTGCCTGCATAATTGTATCCTAGGAAGAGGTTCAAAAGTTATGGGGAGTGTGGGGGGTATTTCGTATATTCCTTTGTATAATTGTACAGTGAGGCTTGTCTTTTTGTAATTGTTTCCTTTTACCTGTGATATCAGCTAATCTGAGCTCTATTTTTGTAGCTGCAACATGGAGATGATGCTTTCTTAGTTTTAACAACAGATGGGATTAACTTTATCATGAACAGTCAAGAGATTTGTGATCACATCAGTCAATGTCATGATCCAATAGAGGCTGCTCAGGTTATTATTGAACAGGTAAATGGAGCTTGATTCAATCATGTACCATTTGTTGGGTTTACATTTACCCATGTACTAGAATGCCCATTCATTTAGCTGCCTGCCTTGAAAGCAAGAATGTTTTAATGACTGATATGTTTGTTTTACATTTAATGTGTTTGCTTTTATATTTCATGTGTTAATGTAAACACCTCTGTTTGATTCAGGGCAACAATAAATGTTATCTAAGAACCTAAGTCAACTTATTGTAAATGTAAAAGAGCTGGGAAGTTAAATATTTTACATTTTAAGTACATTAATTACAAAACATGAATTAAAATCAGGTACTCAATTAATTTTGCCTAGAAACATATGGCTTAAATAGACTGTAATACCTTTCCCCTTTGAAGGCCCTTAGATGAAAATTTGTACCTGAGCATGTCAAAATAAACATGAGCATAAAACTGTTAGTAAGTGCTGACTTATAAACAAAATCTCCTTCAAGGGTCACAAGGTCAAGCAAAAAAGCACTAACAATAAAATGGACCACTTTTCATCCAAACTGAGATTGGGTGAAAGATATTGCATGTGTACATTTGGGCCAACTGGTCAACTCTGATATTTAGTTTTAAATAATACCACAAAACAAATTGGAATATTTGACATGAGGCACATAACCAATGTTTAGGAGAATATTTCAATGTGTGCATAACTTCTCAAAAAAGGAGGGTCCAATTGACAAACTGTTTAGCAGTGCTCATACCGGCAAGAATTTTCTCTGAATTGCACTAAGTGTAGTGGCAGACGTGAAAAAAGATGTTTTTCCCGCCAGCTGCAGTAGTGGGTTTTTGTGCCATATCATCCGCTTCGTGGTGCGTCTTATCTCATTAATAATGCATACACGGGAAACACTCTGGATCGCTGGCGGGCGGGCTCAGATTTGCCAGCCACGCCATGACCTCAGCACTTCCTCTCTCTGGGCGCCATATTTAAAGCATACCAGACCGCAGCCTACTTCGTGTCTACAGACCAGGACCTTGGCGACAGATGGCCCTCCATTTTGTCATGGTAAGTCATTCTTCTCATCACTCTCAACTCTCACAATCACAAACCCATCACACATCCACAGGATTTGCACCCACTGCCAGCTCAAGGGACGTCACCATTCAATTTTTCACAAATACCCTCACCTCCTACGCCCATCATGTCCTCATGCCGTCCATGACACCACTTGCACTCCACACGTGCCAGGCATTCTTCTCATCAGCCTGTCAGGCATCTTACTTATGCTCTCTCCATCTGTCTCCACGTCAGATAAGCTAGCCCACAACAAGAGAGAGATGTCCCAGACTAGGGGCGGCGTGCCTGAGCTGATGGTCCTCACAACCTTTGAAAATAGAGACATCCAGCTGGCTGCTGTGGTTGTTGATCATTCCGGCACAGATGGTGAGGTCAGGGTCGGCGCTCAACCAAGCGAGGATCCTGCACTGCAACATCCATCAGACAACCATACCTTTTTCACAGTCCCCTGCCATGCACTAATTATCTCACTTTTCTCTCACAGGCACATCTGGAAGCAGCCGAAGGCGGCTACGAGCCAGGTCATCGACTCCAGCCCTGAGGACACCTTGGAAGAGGAATCCCCACACACACACACACCAATGGAAGACCTGTCACAGCGCTCACTAAAACCTTCCTCCAGCACAAAGACACGCCCCTCGGTGGGACCTAGTTCTAGATTAGCCTCGAGGTCACAATCTGGTGTGCACGCTGCACTGTCTGATCCACAGCGGGCGGAGGCAGGGAAATCCCAGGGTGCCGGCACTCGGAGGACAGCTTGAGGCCAGGAATCTGCTGAGACCAAGTCAGATGATGAGCCTCTGTACTCCGTTCTACCTCAGTTGCTGGAGCTGCAAAGACAGCTCGGGAACATCAAGAAGGGCTGTCTGCAGCAATCCTCAGATTGCAAGGCACGATGGAGGAGTTGTCCGCCTTCAGTCTGAGGTGATAGTGCTGGCATGTCAATGCACTGAGGTCAAAACTGGTAGGATGGCGGCCGCCATGGAGACATTGGTCCAGAATATTGGTCCTGCACTGTTGCAGGAGTTGCACTCCATCGTTAAGGTACTTGCTAGCATCCATCAGTGTCCATGTGAGAGGGTAGGGGGGCATCTTGAACTCATTACAGCTGCCTCTTCCTCTCAAGGAGACAGCCAGGAGCCCTTGGGCACCCATAGAGAGGAGGATCAGCAGGTGCACGCCCCAGGGCCATCCATTTCAGGTGACTCCGGGAATGTCCAGCCCATCTGATTCCTCACTTCCTGTAACCCCAGCAACTCCAGCTCCACAGGCCGAGAAGAGTGCCATTGCAACATCACAGTACCCCAAAAGCGGGCTGTGGCCCTCCAGGTCTCAGCTCTGCAGAGGACACCCACCGAGGTCATCACAGACAGGGTGTATCAGCAGGCTGCCCCCACCTCAGCTGTGGATGTCGGGAGAGCACCAAGATATAGTGGCAGGGTTAGAAATGTTAAGATGTAGCTGCACAGCATGGGCACAGGTATTAATCACTTGTACATAATGTTCACTGTTGTAAATAAACTCCCAAGAACATCTACTTGTCTATGGCACCTTGTTATGATGAGCAGTGTTCATGTCACTCAGATGTGAAACCTTGATTCCTGCACAAGATGCAGGCAAGAGTTTTAGTCCAGGGCCTCTTCCCTGTGCAGTGTGTAACCTTCAAAGCAAAGTGATTGTCCAGCTTCACAGTCACGCAACACATCAAGTGATGCCTGCACCTCGATGCAGCTTGTCATTGCTGCCAGAATGTCATGGGCTGGTGTCACAGAGATCGGTGATTTTCTCTGTATGTTGTCAGCACATTTGAGCTGGGGCTGGCCCCCCATCTCTTCAGCATCTCTGTCCGTTGACAATGTAGTCCTGAAGGGGACAGGTAATGAAGGCTGCCAAAGGATCAGGTGCATTTAAAGTTTCACGGCTGCGTCTGCATGATATGACCCTGAACACATAGCACAAGCGAGCTGCCCTCAGCTGGACAGGAGTCAGACGTTCACAGATGCAATGTGAAGATCTGTGGGGTGTTCTCACTGCAGGTTGTCATCATCCTCCTGGAATCTTGCGACTATTAGGGCCTTCGCTGTGTCTCCACGACATGAGTCTGATCACAGAGGGTATGTACGCTGCCATCAGTCAGACGGGTGTCAGATGTTCACAGATGCAATATGGGGATGTCAAGAAAGTCCTCACTGCATCTCATCGTCATCCTCCATGAATCTGGCAGCTATTAGGGCTTCACGAGCATGCCTATCTCGTCTGGCAAGCGCAATGGCCTCATCACCAGCATCCTTGCCTCCCAGGACCACATCCCCTTTGACCTCCTAATTAGACAAGACATGCAGCTCTTACACCTTCTCTTCAGCCAGGTCCTACCCCCATTGTAGTGCACAGCAAGCTACGATCATGCGTGACACCCTCTGGGGGATTGTACTGGAGTGCTCCGCCAGTCCTGTCAAGGCACCTGAACCTCATTTTCAAAATGCCAATCGTGTTCTCCACCAAAGTTCGGGTCGTGGTATGAGCCTGTTGGTATCATCATTCTGCTGCAATCTGAGGCTGCTGCATGGGTGTCATCAGCCATGTCTTCTGTGGATATCTCTGGTCCCCAAAGAGCCAATCCTGTCAATCGCATCCTGGATTTATGTCACCGGGAAGCATTGCTAGGGCTATCTCGTGATATTTTCTGCTCACACCACCGATCGTGCCTGCCACAAACCCAAGCAGAAAATTCCACCTACAGTGACAAATCTTAAGTTTTATGAAGTAATCAGTGATTAATTCATTGAACATTGATGTGCAACTGAATGTTTTCAGCTCATGCCTAGTAACTCCCCTAACCAGAACTATCACACTCTAAGCAATATTATTCAGAGCTGTTGATGGGGGCCCTCTGCAATCCATGAACAAGTTCTTTTTTCCATTGTGGTAACACAATGAATTTTGGCTGGATCTATTTTTGGCTCACAAATATGCCTGTTTTATGCACAGAGCAGGGGATGTAGGTGTCTGAAGTGGACACCTCCATTTCTGGCAGATGGGGAGGTTCAGTGACCTGGTGAAACTGGTTCCCTCTATGATTTCTGATCTATCCGTCTAACGTGATGGAACGGTTGTAGCCCAGAATTATTGCACCCTATTATGCTATTAACCTAATATAACTAACTTCTACCGATTTTCAGTGAGGATGTATGCTTGCAAAACGTACATTTCCCGGTACTTCAAACAGATAATACAAAACTGTGCAAGAGTGTGAGGAGCAAGACCAAGCTAACTCCAAGACTGGAGCAAAACCAAACTCTCTCTGGCTCAGTGCCAAAGCTCTCTTGCCAAGAAGACCAGCTTCATAAAAGTCCACCAATCCAGAGGGAACAAAAACAAACATAGCACAAAAGAGAATATTCAATTTTCTATCAGATTTTTATACACTTGCCATTACCTAATGAGATGGAGTTGTGACTGACCACAAAAAGGAAATTGTGGGGGATTGCTTCAGTTTAAAAAGCTAATTGAAACAGTGAATATTTGTGTGCAAATAGTTCAAAAATTAAGAGTTCCAAGGTTAATCCAATGAACTCCATTTGTCCAATGTGAAGCTATGCTGAAGGGGAGCATGAGGCAGAGAATTGGTGGTAGTACTCTGTTGTAGCCCTGTGTTCTACCATCTTATTGTTTGTGACTTCGGTTAAAGCCATTTTGGTCATTTGAGAAAGAGAAAAAGGTGAACTACAGGGATTCAAGCAGGGTGTTGCAGGCAAGCTGGACATAAAATTGGGAGGTGATAACAGCTTCCAGAACCGTGGTAGGAAAGAGGGGGTGGGGGGAGGTGTTGTTGAGCATGGGGCTGGAACTTAGGTCAAGTTTAGTAATAATAATGGTTTTGAAAGGAATGGTAGTATGCCTGTAGACCATGCAGCAATGTGAATATTCCCGTGCATGCAGCAGACAGGTCCCTTTTAGTTACTGTGCGTTTGTGGCCACACAAACAGATTTAAAGGGCCCGGGCACTTTATATTAATTACTTACCAAAAAAAAATGGTCGGGAGTTTGGTGGAAAGAGCACAGAGAGGGCGGAATTTGGGTCTAGACAAGGTGAAGCAGGTGCGGTAGCAACTGCAAACAGACTTGGTTGTGTGGATGAGAGACATTGGGACTGAGATTAAGAGGAAGTGGGACCACAGTGGAAGCAGCTGTGCAGATAGTCTTTGTCTTGGTGGAGAAGCACTTGGTATTTGATAAAGTTGAGAGATACAAAGAGTTTATTGTAGCAAAAAGAAGCCTGGGGTTATCCTGGTGCTCAAGAATGATTGACAAATAATGTGTAGGTTTAATTGAGGGGAGTGCTGTAATAATGCTTGACTTGGTCAAGCCAAATTTAGCAATGGATCAGTTGTGTTCTTATTTTGCTTAAGTTTGCACTCCTCAAACTTGAATTTGGAAAGAGGGATGCTGAACTAGCAGAATACCAGAGCTGTTAGAGCTGATAGTTTTACCTGGAAGGTAGGGAGAAAGAGTGCACTTAAGTGAAATGAAAGTAGAGTTGCAATCATGGTAATGGAGGACTACATATGGGGAATTATGAATTTGAGAGTGAGGTTGCTGGGGGAGTTTTTTCCCCATCAGTTGGTGAAGGTCAAGACAGGAGAATAAAGGGTTGTGGATGGTAAAGGAGATAAGACAGTGATTGCAGGTGGCCCTGTCAGAGACTAAGACCGCAGGTGAGAAAGATTGAGAATAGGCAGGTTGCGAGAGTTGCCAAGGATAATTTGTATGGTGAGTGGATAGGAGGAGTCTAAATTCAAAAGACAGGTTAGAGGGAATATGTTGAAGATTTAGTTCTGAGGAAATTTTGTTCAGGCATCAGGAAGATAGGAGTAAATGGAGTTGAGGTACAGATCTGCCATGATCTAACAGAAATACAAACAGTCCCAAGTGATGGAATGGCCTTCTCCTGTTCACTTTACTCCTGCATTGGAAGCAACAAACCTTGAAAAGGAAGTCATGATAACCAAGTTACTAAAGTTAGCTGATTATTTTTTTTTTAAATTAAGTAGTTTTACCCAGAGAAGCATTTTACTTTGGCATTATAATGATACAAATCTTCTTTGTTGCAGGCACTGCACTATGGTGCAGAAGATAATAGCACTATTATTGTGGTGCCATTTGGTGCATGGGGAAAACACAAGAATGCTGGCACCAGCTTTTCATTCAGCCGTAGCTTTGTCTCAAGTGGAAGATGGGCATGAAGTGAAAAGACAAGTCTGTATGCTGCACCCTATCCAGTTTTCAAAAAGTATTCATTTTAAGGCCACTTTCAAAAACTACATACTTAGTATTTCCATTTGGTCAATGTTCAACCTGTTAAGACTGTAATGTGAATAAGGCCAGCTAGCTAGACATAGAATTAAAACATTGCTGTGTCATTTTAACAAAGGATTTAATAACTGGACAGAAATAATTGGTCTTTGCAGAAGAATAGGCAGCGGTATTGAAAATTCACTAATTGATCACTTTAGATGTCTGTTTAGCTGTAGGAAAACTGTTGTCTTATATAAATTCTCAAATACACAGTAACTGGTTATATTCAGTTTAGTGCAACAGGGCAAATACAGTTTGTGCCCATACAATTTGTGCCCATGTGTTTTCAGTTCTGGCACTGAAACAAGTCGATTTGTTGGAGTGCAAGTACTGAACGTTATATCCAATGCTGGGAATTGGGGGAAAAATTGGATATTTGTGGCGCCTCCTGTTACACTGATACTGCTTATCCAATATGTCCTTGAAAGAACCTTTTCCTCTGCTCTGAACAATTTAAATACATTGGAAGAAAATTTTGCCCTGTCCAATATTGAGCTGCTTTATTGCTAGGGTTTAGCCAAGCACTTATCACTTTTCCCTAACTACTCTAATTTCCTTGCTTCAAGCATGGCTGCCAAAGCACAAGGAGGATTATATTTCTATCCAGTCTTGGAATTTGAGCTTTAATGCAATGTCAGAAAGAGCATGAGTTAAGAGATTTTCTCTTGTTCCCTATTGTAAACTAAATGTGGTTGGCGTTTGTAGCTGAAAGTCCAACTGCTAACACATAAAAGGTATGGGGGCTGTCACAGTAGGTGTAATTTCTGCCACAAATACCTGTGCCTCCCCAGGTCACTTACAGAATGGCTAAGTGGTATATGACCAGAATATATGTAATGGTGTGCCTTCCTAGCCCTACTTTTTTCAGCACTCATCTTGGGTCGAATTTGAGAAGTGTAAAGTGTAGTACACTTGGATCTATGATTTGAGTTTCAGTGCAAAGTAATGGGATATTAACGATCCCAAACCAGGAGGGCATTAAAATTAGTCTATTTTGCTCCTGAATGTAGACCTAAACCATTTATGCCTCTGAAGTGTCTTAGGATGGGTTTTTTCTATGTTGGGGACACTATGTAAATGCAAGTTTTGTAAAAGAAAGGAAGCATTCAATAGGATGAATGTCTTTCCCTTGTTATTGTCGCATGCTGTTGAATTTGCCCAAATTATCAAGCCAGAGTGTCTTTTTTTGTGTGGAGAACAAGCACAGCTGTGTGATTTCAACTGTTGGAACTTTCTAACAGTAACTGGAAGATGGGAATCTTTGGCGTCTAAAGTAACTTGGGTTAAAATCTCTCCTTTTTTTAACAGTTTGTACTTTACAATATAAAAAATAAAATTCCCACTAAGATCAGTTTTGGACTAGATACGCAGACTCTTCTGAGGGCTAGGGGTTGTATGAATGCGTTGGTGGAGAGTGGTGGGGGGGGAGAGTTGTGAGGTGGGAGAAAGAATAAGTGATCAAACTTATGGCACAATGAGGGCATTATGGAATAATCCGGCAATCCACTTTCAGTGTATTTGTATAAAATATGAATGGGAAGAAGCTCAATTAGAAGAAAGGATGTGTTCTTTACTGTAATTCCAAAGGATAATGTAAATTAGCAGTGCAAGTCGTGGCAACATGGTGTCTTTCTTTCTCTTGCATACCACCCCCAATCCCAGATCTCAGTATGAAAAATTGGATTGAGACCTTTATTTTCACAGTGTCATTCTATAACCTGTAGAACCCTAGCAATAGATGGACAGGGTTTGATTATGTTTTTTTGAAGCATCTCTGATTGTACACAGTGGCTTACATTAAATTTAAAGTAAGAACTTTGTGGATTGTCCCTTGGGTTTAATTTCTTCAGTCATGATAAAATACAACCACCTGTATATCCTGAGCTGGTATTTTTCTTTGGTGTTTTTATTTGTAAATAGGCTAAATTAAAATGCTGTGGTTTACTCATGGTGTGAAAGCAGAATAGCCAGAGGTAGGAAAGGATTTTCTGCTGGTTTTTTTGCCAGTTTGGTAAATCTTCATTTATACACTATTTATCAAGATTAGAAAATGTGATTTTTTTAAATATAAAATTCTAGACATTTCTAACCTTACCTTCCTGTATTGTTGAGCTCACATGTTTTATCTGTTACTGTAGCAAATAGTAGGGAATTTGCAAAGCTATAAGAAAAGGTTTAGTACCTCAAGTTGTCCATACGCCAGCATGCAGTGCAGTGCAGTAAGCTATTTGAACTGTGATTTTAAACCAGCAGGATTTACCTGATCTCTTTGGTATAAAGACTGATCTGCACTTAGTACATTCAGGTAATTAGAAGTTGGATCCTTGAAATGGTTGTTGATGGTGAAATGAACATTATATACGATATAAAGAGATTTTCAGAATTACTCGCTGTTGTAAATGTGGCTATAAACCTCACTTAACCACCATTTTCAAAACGGTTGATATTGTCCAGATATTTTATGATGAGTCTGTGTGCATGTGGGTACTTCTCCCAGGTCTTGTATTATAATGTGTATAATATGTAAATACTTGTGTTGTATAAAGCATTAAATCAGTAAATATACATTAGATCTATATTCGTCTTGTTTATTAAACATGTACTATATTATGGTTGAACTGGCTTTGTTTATACAGATTTTGCACTTCTATTTTAACCATGTCTTTTTAATAAACCGGTAGAACCCTAGCGAGCTAAAAGCAGGTTCAATTACATTTTGGAGGCAATACTAGAAGGCATACATTGTAGTCACCTAAAGGACTTCTGTTGGTGAGCTACAGCTGTGAATTCAACTTTTTGTGAATAATTTCTGTTTCAAATAGAGGTCTATTTGGAAGGAAATCTATTCTTGTTAAGAGATGATGGTTTGCTTTTTGTTGGGTAGTCACTGCACTGTTTAGCACATGGATGTTTTCAATATATAGAAATGTACTGTAATCAGAAAATATTCTATTTTGTATGCTTTGAGTGCATAAAACTTTAGCGTACCCTTTGTGTGCAGCTCCCAAAACAATAGCTTAGTCCGTGCAATAAGCCAGACTGGGCAATGAAACCTGAAACTATGAAATATAATAGGACAAAGTGAAACCATATTCAATGTAAAGTGCACACTATCCTGTTGCTCTACCACACTAGTTGGCTAGCTGCAGTGTTTTGTAAATTTATGTGCTTATTGCAACCAGTACCCAACTGTGCTGTGATATCACTTAATTGATTGTAGAGTTGTGCAATGTGAATTAGTGCTGGATTTAATTAAACCAGTAACTTGAGTGACTCCCCTCAATCTCCATTCGTTAGTGATAAATTTCTCATCAGCCATTATGCACCACACAAAATTATTGCCTATAGCCTTAGTGGAACTGGAGAGCGATTAGTTGTATGGCCCTAGTATTGTCTAATGCTATTATATTAAGTGCAGCATATCTTGAAGGTGGTGGTTGTAGTTTGAACCATGCTGCTATGTTGGTGTGATGGTTATGTTATTGGACTGGTAATCCAGAGAATTCAGGTTCAGATCCCTACATGTCAGTTTGAAAATTTCAGTTCATGACCTTGATGCAGTCAAATTGACTTGAACCCAACTGGTTCACTAATGCCCCTTTTAGGGAAAGAAACCTGCACTCTTTACTCGATTTGCCTATACATGACTCCACACCAACATGGTTGACTCTTAACTACCCCCAAATGTGACCTAGCAAGCTGCTCAGTTCTTTCAAACTTTCCAGCATTTCAGCGCAGGAAAGAACTTCCTTACTGTGAATTATCTGAAGTCATTTTTATTTACGTAAACACCTTTCATCAGATTTTTGGATCGAATCATTTGATCAGTAAATTGTTTAACGTAGTGCAGCAAGTAAGCTGAGTAGAATGTGAAAGCAATTGTAAATAGGATTCAAGCTGTCCTGGTTTTAAAAAATCAGAGAATCACCTTTTAACGGTCATTAGAGTTTTTAGTGGAGCAATGCTGCATTCGTAGTTGTCTTCATTTTCAAGTATGATGTTTTTTCTGGTTTTTTTTTCTATAGTTTAATTCTAGTATACACAACCATTATTTGCCGGAATTTGCCAAAGTAATTTGTAATTGCAACAGCTGTGTATTAATAATATGATAACTTTGCCTATATTTGTCATACTGATTTATTTTCATTTGTTTTACAAGTCTGAACTTTGAAGGTTTTCCGTTTCAAACTGACCAAAATTGTATTAGAATTCCCGCTTTTTCCCTTTTCTAATGTCCTACTTGGATTTACAGATTGGAAGCTATTACTTGTATGATACTGACTATGTTGCATCTTTTTCAAGTTCGAATTGTAGATGTTATGGTAATGCATGATGAGAACAGCATATACTGCTGTTGTACAGTAACTGTGAAAAATGTAAGCTCTATGTAACCTTTCAATATACTAAAATAAAATTATTTACATATAATCTTGTATACATTTTTTTTGTTCTTTCATGGGATGTGAGTGTCACTGGCAAGACCAGCATTCGTTGCTAATCTCTAACTGCCCTTATTTCTGCTATGGATAGTTCTTATGCTCATCCTCCCACTTCCCCCTTCCCCCTGGTTAAACCTTCTGGTACAATATCTCTCAAAGCATTGACCAAATTTAAAAACTGGTTGCCAAATTTGAAAAAAAAATCAGTTTGGTGCTCATTAATGAACAGAACAATGAAAATTTTGGAAAACAGGGAATCCTATTTACCAGTGTGTTTTTCTTTAAGCTCTGTACATAGTTACAAAGTAGCTGGTCAGCCCATGGTCTCCAAAAAGTGTTTAAAATGTTAAAAGGAGTCAATAGCGCAGATACAGAGAACTTCTTTCCTGTGATGGGGCAAATCTAGAAGAAGCAGGCATAATCTTAAAATCAGAGTTTAGGTCTTTTAAGGAGCAAAATCAGGAAGCACTTATTCAACCAAAGGGTGGTGACAGTCCAGAAATCTATCCCCCAAATGACTATGGATCCTGGTTTAATTGACAGATTGATAGATTTTTATTGGGTAAGGCTGTCATGGAATATAGAGCTAATGTAGGTAAATAGAGTAGAGGTACAAATCAGCCATGATCCAAATGAATGATGGAGGGGCTAAATGGCCTACTCCTATTCTGGTGTTACTAAAGACCAAATGGAGAAAACTTACATGGGTGCATTAAAAAAAGAAATTCCTCCCAAGGTAGTAATTGTGGCCATGCAGTTAGCACTTGTGGGTAGGGGGTCATAAAGTCTTTCTGTTGTGTTTGAAAGATAACCAAAACACAGGATGTGTCCTAAAAGAGGACAAAATACTCAAGACTAAAACCAGTCGCCATTTTGTGCAACTTGCTTGAAGCCTTTGCCTAGCTAATCAGTGCTTTGGGTTAGTTTATAATGGTTACATAAGATTACTTATTTTTTTTTTAACCCGATTCCCTTTTCACCAAAAGTGAAGTTCCCTGGTCCAGGACATCCTATGGTTTTATCGCCCAAATGTCCATTCCTCATTTTTGAGTCTAGATGGTAAGTGACAGACTATTTGACTGCTGAAGTCATCACAGACCTATTCCTATGCTTGGCAAATGTCCCCCAAGTGCACAGTTTCTGAAGGAATCGCTAAATAAATATTTAAAACAAGCACCCTGGCTGATTTTTTTTCCCTTCGCTCCCCTGAGGTAATACACAAATTTGAAGGCAGGGAAGACCTTTTCAGGTGAAGTAATGCTCGTTTTAGAACAGATTGTATGCAGTCTTTGGAATGAACGGACTTTGATGCATTGAAAGAGCTTTTCTCATTCCATTTGTAAGCTCTTGAAATATAAATGACTCATTCTGTAACTTCTTTGCCTGATTTTACTTTGCTTAGGGCAAGTTATGGTACCTCTCCTGCTACCCTGAGTGAACTCATTGATTTCTGGCTCAGTCATAAGTCACCATAGAACCATATAAAAGTTACTATGAAGAAAGAGGCCATTCAGTCCGCCATGTCTGCACTGGCCAAAAAGGGAAAAAAAGAAACTAGCTGCTCATTTTAACCTCACTTTCCAGCCCCTGGTCTATAACCTTGCAGGTTACAGCACTTCAGATGCAGATCCACGTACCTTTTAAATAAATTGGACATTTCGGCCTCAACCACCAATTTAGGCTGTGAATTCCAGATGCCTATCACCCTCTGGGTAAAAAGGTTTTTCCTCATGTCCCCTATAATCCTTCTAGCAATCACCTTAAATCTATGTCCCCTGCTGTTTCCCCTAGCTGAGGGGTCAATTGAGTCTTTCCTGTCTACCCTATCTAGGCCCTTCATAATTTTGTACACCCCAATTAGGTCACCCCTTAGCCACCCCCTCTAAGGAAAACAACACTACCCTAGACAATCCTCTTTGCTGTAATTTTCAACCACCCTAGGCAAACTGAACTGGCAAGCCTGCAGCCTCAATCCACACAAACACAGTCCTGCTTATAAGTGTCTCTTCCAGTAATTTGTTCCTATTTTTGTTAAATGCTATTTGTACTGAGTGTAAGAAGGACACTTAATGTTACTGTTATGTAATACAAAGAGGATTAAATGAACCAATTTATACCGTTCCCTTGGATGTGGGCAAGCTTTTTATTCCGTTGGGAGGATGGGGATGAACTTGGCACCCCTGGCTCAGGCTTCACTTGACATCCACTTAATCAGCCTTGGCTGATTTTCCTAACTCGGGTGCTGTGGCTGATAACCACCATTAGATTGGTTCCAAAGATTAGTTCAGGGACAGATCAGGGAATGACCTGCAATGGTCCTTGTCTGTAAGCTTAGCGAAGTGTCACCCTTGGTTCAGTGAATAGGATGATTGTGGGTTCAAACCCCACTGCAGAGAATTGAGCACATAATCTATCTAACCTGACACTCCAGTGCAGTACAAAGGTGATGCTGCATTGTCAAAGGCACCGTCCTCTGAATGGGATGTTAAACAGAGTATGCGTTCTCAGGTGGGTATAACAGCTCTCATGGCACTATTTGAAGAGGAGCAAGGGGGTTTTTCCCGGTGCGCTGGCAAATATTTATCCCTCAACTAATGTCACTAAAATTGATTCACTAGCCACACATCACATTGCTATTTGTGGAAGTAAGCTGCATTCAAATTGGTTGTCACATTTCCTGCATTACAGCAGTGACTACACTTCAAGACTTCTCCTTTGGCTATTTAATACATGAAATCCCTTCATTCCACAAACCGCTCCATAATGAACTCTACCTTGTCTGAGCAAGGGTTCCAGAACATTCCTTTTAGCCTTCCAATTTCAGTTCGAATACTTAAACTTTCACCCTAAGTCACTTACTCTTAACCCATCTCTCTTCTTGGTATTTTAATGGTCCAGCTGTTCTTCTACAACTCAACTAATTTTGATAACCCTTAATTCATCCCTGATTAAATTATCCAATAATTAACAAATTTGCATCTATATGCGGGATCTCTCAAATGTAATGAAGTATTTGCTAAGTGTCACTGTTGTTACATAGTTAAACATGACAGCTATTTTGCACCCAGTAAGGTCCCACAAACAGCCATAAGATGGAAAAGTGCTTGCATTTATATAAAGTAAGGCCCTTTGTAACATGATGATGTCCCGAAGCGGTCAGTTTTATAATGTAGGAAACACAACAGCCAATTTGTTCACAGCAAGTTCCCACAAAGATCATTGCGATAATGACTAATCTCCTTTTGTGGGGGTGGCTGAGAGAGATAAATATTGTCCAGAACTCCAGAAAGAATTTCCCTGCTCTCCTTCAAAATAATGCCAAGGGATCTTCTACATTCAACCAAGTGGGGAGACTGGACCTGGGTTTGGTGTGTCATCCAAAAGAGAGAACCTCGAATAGTATAGCAATCTCGACAAATGACAAGTTGATCTGAGTAAGTGATTTTTATTTTTATGGCTGGGTGCTGGGCTGAACACCAGGAGCACACACCTCTTAGAATGGAAACATATACAAAAAAGGGCAATGTATGATTTTAAAACGAAGACAGAAAATCTCAAGTTTAACATTGAAGACCAGACTTGGCCTTGAATCCTTGTGTGCAATGCCATGGGAAATCGACTAGCAAGAACAAAACACCAATCTCTGAACATTTTATCATAAATTATAAATTTCATAGTTACCCAAAGTAATATGACATAGTTATACAAGATAATTACAGTGTATCCAACAATCCATAAGTACCAGACCTGGAGCAAATCCAGACTTGTAGCACATTTTTTTTCAAATCTCCTGTGGGATTGGAACTGTCTGATACACAGTACAAACTTATTCATTTCAAAATTTCCCTTTATATAGAGTATCCTAATTGTTACCTTTATCAAAATCTACAGTGCTGGGAACCTTTCATTGCTGGCCTGACTAGTTCACAATCAGGAAATTATTAGCAGGTGCTTATTGCTCACAGCCAAATTTTTATCAGGGGACTGCATGATGCAAGAAACACCTGGAAAAAGTCTGACAGATTATTGAATTTGGCTAAATCACATAATGCTCCCAGGAATTGCTTACTCATGCTGTCCCAGATCCGAGAACCACATATGTAACCTTTGGATTCCTCTCTTTCCAAATAAAAGTTGGTTATATCTGAAAAACCATCAAATTGCTGAAAAAGATTATCTACAAGATGTGTCTTTCTAGACAAATGCAAAAAATCCTGAGGAGCGATGGATAGTGGGGAGTGGGTGTTTGGAAAGAGAAGGTGACTGGGGTAAAGGGGCTTGGTGAAAGAGTTGGAGGCAGGGGATTGGGAGTTCAAGAGAGAGAAATGAGACTGGAAATGGGGGCTCAGGGAAGATGGAGACTGGGGAATGGGGGCTTGAGAGAGACAGAGACTGGAATATGGGCTCAGGAGTGATGGAGAATGGGGTGTGAGGGAAGATGGAGACTGGGGAATGAAGGCTTAAAGGTGATGGAGACTGGGGAATGGGGGCTTGAGAGAGACAGAGACTGGAATATGGGCTCAGGAGTGATGGAGAATGGGGTGTGAGGGAAGATGGAGACTGGGGAATGAAGGCTTAAAGGTGATGGAGATTGGGGAATGGGGGCTTGAGAGAGACAGAGACTGGAATATGGGCTCAGGAGTGATGGAGATTGGGGAATGGGGGCTTGGAAGAAACAAAGACTGTGGAATATGGACTCGGGAGAGATGGAGACTGGAAAATGGAGGCTCGGGAAGAGACTGGGAGCAAGAGATGGAGAGTGATTTCCAATTTTCCTGCCCTTACCTTCCCCTCTTCACCTGTCCTCAATGGCCTTCTGGCCCTCACACGGCAGTTGTTGGTGGAAAACCACAAGTCATTATTCCCATCTACAGGGGAGTGAACCTTTATGCAGTAAATCAAATTACATTTGTAAATGACCTATGGTAAGATGTCACGTGATCTGATATCATGTGGTCAGAGCACCACATAATGAAACCTCCATGAATGCCTCTAACAGAATGGCAAACCTCAGTGTGGTGTGTTGGTCTGATACCAGGTTTCACCTTCCTTTAATGTAATTACAGTGTTATACATAAATACAAAGCATCATAAAGCCAAAAATATGTTCCTGACTCAGCTCGGAATTGGAAGAATGCAGAGATCAATAAAGTTTCAAGGCTGGAAGCAGAGATTGGGAGGGGTTGGGGCCTGGCAGGATTTGAACACAAGGGTGTGTAAAAGTGAAGCCTTAGGGGACTGTAAACCAATGTAAGTTAAAGAGCATGTACAGGGCTCATCAGCTTAAAGTGAAATATTGAACATTACAAAATATCTAACGCTGATTTTCTCTCACTCTACCCCCAGGCCAATGGAGGAGCAGAGAAGCCTGCTTCCTGCACATGCAAGTGATCTGGGGCCTGACATATAGTTGGGGTTAGCAGGAGATGCCAGACGCAGAGATCCCATTCCATCAGAAATTCTTCCCAAGTTAGATCAGCAAGTTAGAGGCGATAGAATCATGGAGCGTTCCACCACAGAAAGGGGCAGTCAAGAGTTTCCTGTTGAGTCACCTAACCTATTGTCACTTCCTTGCTCGCTGTCTGTCCTTACTGATATTCCTCTTTTTTGTTTAGAAAACTGAAACAGTTTACAGTGGAGAACTGCACATTCTAACCACATCCTGGCTACAAAGATTTCTGACCTTGCCTTTAGTTCTCTTTGTAAATTTATTCAGTTTGAACCCTCTTTTGTTACCAAACCTCTTTTGGAATTGTCCAACCTAATTGTCCTTCAGAAGGTGGTGCTTAGCCACCTTCTTGATCCACTGTAGGTACACCCACTGTGCTGTTAGGGAGAGATTCCAGGATTTTGATCCAGCCACAGTGAAGGAACGGCGATATATTTCCAAGTCAGGATGGTGAGTGGTGTGCAGGTGAACTTGCAGGTGGTGGCGTTCCCCATGTGTGTGCTTCCCTCATTCTTCCAGATGGCAGAGGTCGTGGGTTTGGAAGGTGCTGTCGAGGGAGCCTCGGTGAGTTGCTGTGGTGTACTTTGCAGACGATACACACTGCTGCCACTGTGCATCAGTTGTGGATAGAGTGAATGTTTAAGGTGATGGATGGGGTGCTGACTCATTGGACTGTTTTCTCCTGGGTGTTGTCAATTTTCCTGAGTGTTGTTGGAACTGCAGTCATCCAGGCAAGTGTTTCACCACACTCCTGACTGGAGCCTTGTAGGTGGTGGAAAGGCTTTGGGAGTTAGGAGTCGCTCACTTGCCACAGAGTTTCCAGCCCCTGACCTGCTCTTATAGCCACAGTATTAATGATTGGTCCAGTTGGGTTTCTGGATCCCCAACTGGACTTCATTTCTATTCAAGCTTTGATTATTGGATAAGATATAATTTGAAAGGGAAATAAGAATGCATCATCTTGCCAAGGCAAGCACATGAAATGAACAGAACTCGTTAATGTCGGTGCACTGGAACTTGAGGAAAAATCCCACTTCCCAAACTTGTTAAAGTGAACAGAAATCTCAGTCAAACTGAATGTGCAATGACATTACGCTAAGCACCCTTGATTACTTACGGCAGTTTTGAGGGAGACCATTGGACTGACAGAGGAAGTGAGAGACATGCATGCTCCACTACACAAGACAATTAAATCTTGTTTAACTTAATGATGGGGAATGATTTTGGATTGCAGTCTTTATTAGCTTTTTTGATGACGTGCTTCCACAATCTGATTGGGTACAGACTGTCTGGAAAAGAAAGGCAGCAATTCCACATTTTCACAGCACAGTGGAAACTGGAAAAGTATTTAAAGTGATGGCTGGAAAAGTATTTAAAGTGATGGATCACCATTCTGTGACAGGCAATGAACACTGGGACTTTGCTGCTCAATTGATAGTTGGGTGGAAAAATTACCCCGCACATTACAGCTAGAAAACAATTTTTAGTATGCTAGGCTGATTAATGCCTTCGTTCTAAATGAGTTACAAGCTGAGTGCAGTACAGTTCCAAAGCACTCTCACTGTGAGACAATACTCCCTCCTGACTGATGGTTAATAATGACTGTAATCACTGTAATCTGATGATCTATGCTGGAGCTGAATGAGAAATTCAGGCTGAGGTTATTTTCTTGGTTCGTGGCAGAGCAGTGCACTTTTCTACAATATATAACTACTAAATTTAGCAGGCTGTAACAGTGGTGGGAGGAGTTTTAGTTTGGGTGAGTATGTGAAGATTACCTGCAGGTATGGGGGGGGTGGGCAGGTGGCGTGGTTAAATTCTGGAAAATACAAGTGTGCCTGGAAGCTAGTTCTCCTATTGGCATCTCTGTTTCACTGCAGTGTACTAGACTGCGTGGGAACAACCCATTGGGGAGAGGTGGGTTGTCAATTTCAATATGATAATTGGTCAATTACAGAGAGTTTTTAAAGCTCTTTCATGGGATGTGGGTGTCACTGGCAAGGCCAGCGTTTGTTGCCCATCCTTAATTGCCCTTGAACTGAGTGGCTTGCGAGGCCATTTCAGAGGGCAGTTTAGAGTCAACCACATTGCTGTGGGTCTGGAGTCACATCTAGGCCAGACCAGGTAAGGATGGCAGATTTCCTTCCCAAAAGGGTGTTAGTGAACCAGATGGGTTTTTACAACAATCGACAATAGTTTCATTGTCACCATCACTGAGACTAGCTTTTGATTCCAGGCTTATTAATTGAATTTAAGTTCCACCAATTGCCAAGGTGGGATTTGAACCCATACCAGTCAGAATGAGCAGGTGCTTGGCTTTGCAGCTCTGGCTAATTTCCCCCAGATTCAGGATGTCATTAATTGCACACATGTGGTTATTAAGACATCCCCATATCACCCAGGCATGTTCATCAACCACAAGGGTTTCCACCCCATCAATGTGTAGCTGGTGTACAACCACAAAAAGATCTTTATGCAGGTGCGCTCGAGATTCCCTGGCAGCTGCCATGATGCTTTCATCCTGCAGCGGCCCATCCTCTCTGATCCCGTCACACCTCAGAGCAGACCTATTGACGCAAAAGCAAGCTACTCCGCTCAGTCTGCAAGCATAGGGGGTGGCATAGTGGTATCATTACCCAGTGACCCAGGGTAATGCTCTGGGGACCTGGGTTCAAACCTCAGCACAGCAGATGGTGAAATCTGGAATTAAAAGTCTGATGATGACTGTAGATCCATTGCTGATTGTCTGATTCACTAATGCCCATTAGGGAAGGAAATCTGCTGTCCTTACCTGGTCTATCCTACATGTGGCTCCAGGCCCAGAGCAATGTGATGATTGGCTCTTACTGCCCTCTGAACAAGCAATTAGGAAGGGACAATAAATGCTGGCCTAGCCCACATCCAGTGAATTAAAATAAAACCTCAAACTTCCTTTATCTGTCATTTGAATTCTCCACCTTGCTCTCACACTTGCTCTCCTTGGCTTGTTCCAATGAAGTTCAACATAAGCTTGAGGAACAGCACCTTCTGTGCCTTCCGGGCTCAACATTGAGTTGGACAATTTCAGACCGCAATCTCTGCCCCATTTTGATTCCTTTTCCTTTGAGGGTTTCCAGCTTAATCTTTTACTCTTGTTTTTGCTTTTGGATGATAGCTGTTCACCTTTCTGTTGTTTACATCTCCTCTAAGCATATGATGTTTCTTGTCCCATGACCCTCTTCCCCCAACTCCTTTTTCATTTAAATCCCTCCTCGTCACCATGTCACAGACATTTGCTTTTGCTCTTTTTCCACGGTCCCTAATTTCACTTGCTTAAAACTTACTATATATCTAGCATTTCCCAGTTCTGATGAAAGGTCACAGATCTGAAACATTAACTTTGTTTCTCTCCCACAGCTAACTGCCAGATCTGCTGAGTATTTCCAGCATTTTACATTTTTATTTCACACTTCCTGATTCTTAGAGACAAGGGATATACCCAGTTGAAAGGTGGCTGATGACACCTTGTGAGGAATGCAACCATTGAGGAGTGTTACAGTGAAAGCCATGCGATAACCAGCTGTGTCACTGAGCAAGCCATCGACATGCTGAAGATGTACTTCAGGTGCCTGGACAGACCTGGACACAACCTTCGGTGCACATCAGCCACAGTCTTCAGAATGGTTGTGTTGTACTACGCTCTGTCCAATTTTGCACAGCGGTGAGGTTTGAACCTGACAGAGGAACGAAGCCGCCAAACACAGATTCTCTTCAGGGAAGAAGGGGGAGATGGAACTTGATGAGGCCAATGCACCAGCAGCAGTACACATCACTGCCTGGGGTGCTTCACTTAGATTGCCCCATCTGCCAACCATGTGCAAAAGTCACTGCTGCCCTCTCCAACTTCCTCAATTAAACTGACGCAAAGCAATTCCACAAACAACCAAGTGCCCCTTTCACAGCTCCCCATAGCTCAGCATCAATTCATGTCTTACTGCCCATTACGAGTGAAAAGGCCACTAGACAGACAGCAATCAAAAAATGGACAAGGCCAAAGAGCGATGAAAAAAAAATTCACGTGGCTCAAAAGTAAAACAAACTGAGCAATTTAACATCGTGCAACACATCCATGTGTACCTTGTGCAACTAGAAGTCTTTACTCTGTCTCCCCAGCACTTCTATGTGGTTTCAGCAAAGGTAGAAGCAGGCTGCTCATATCCTCACTCTGACAGCTGAGCTGTTCTTAACCAATATTCTCTAGGCTTTGAAGCCCAGGAAGGTCCCACCATAGCCTGCTCCAGCTGCCCTGTATTAGGGGCAGACTCGGCCATCAGGACATGAGCCAGCCAGTGAGGTACAGGTTGAGGTGGTGGCTGGAGTTGGGGGGGGTGCAATTGATGAGATATGGGAGTGCTTAGAGAGAAGAGAGCAATGAGTGAGAGTAATAGCACGAGTTGAACAGGTTAATGAAGAGCATTCATTGAAGGCGACCATGGGAGAGAGGTGTGACATTGCATAAAGATGAGAGTGAATGACATTGATACATGAACATATGAGAATGTGAGGATGTGCACAGAGATGGATGGTCCATGGTAAACTGGTGCAAGGAGTGATGCACTGGATTAGGCTTGAGAAGGAAGAGTGAAGGTGTTGGGCGATATGCGCATCAGGATGTGGTGATGGTGCCAGGGTACTTAACCCTCATGCCCTGATGAGGTCATTAAACTGCTTTCAGCATTGAATCCATGAGTGTGGCATCATGTTCTAGATGCTGACCTCAAGGGAAACCTCCAGCCACACTCTTGTTGCTTCACCTGCAGGATTCTTCCTCCCATCAGTGGGGAAGAATATCTCCCTCCTGGCCATCTAGACCCTGCCTGCATGTCCAGGAAGATACCACTAAAATGAGGTGCCACCTTTGAATGTCTGGACCCCACTGGGTGGTACTGTCCACACAACCTCCTGGGTGTCCACACCTCCACGACAAAGACACCTGAAAGTGAGATCTGAAGACGGCGTTTATTAACATTGATAACAGGGAGACAGTCGCTGCTGGGCCTAACCTCTGGAAGTTGACGGTTTGGAAGGGTGTTGAAGAGGCAAGCAGAAAGGGAAAGCTCAGCCGTCTGAGAAGAGGGCCCAGAGAAAACAGAGGCCAGCGAATCATGCTCCTTCTGAGAGACTGTCATGTCAGAGTGGGGCTCCTGAGCCACACCAGGTGATGTTTAACAGAGAGTTGACCATCACAACACAAACCATCACCTGATGAGACAGAAGGCTGCCACTAATGAATAATCATAACGCATTACAGCAATCAAACTAGGGCAGAATCAATTTGAAATTGGGCAACAATAACTCCTTCGTTATAGAAGGTCAAACACCAGAACTGTTACCTAGCAACGGGCAAGTTGTTTGAAAAAGTTGATTTCTTGCTTTAATCAGACCCTGAGGTAATTTCCTAATCAGTCCTTGGTTACACCCAAGAATACTTTTCATAATTTGCTTATACGTTTGGTTGCTGAGAAGCCATACACATTAAAACTTTGTCTTCCATTAAATACATTGACTTTAATGTAGTGCCTTTGTCATCAAGTCAGCAACTTGCCCAACACTTTTTCAGAGAGACAGGAAGCAAATCCTCATCAATCACAATGACTCTGCTGTTTTTGATACCGATTCAGATATAAAGGCAGTATCTTTCTGTGATGACTCGACGGAGCAGGCAGATTTCATAAAGAAATAGTAAAACTTTATCACAGAGATACCTAGGAGTGCTTGCACCTAGACCCAATCCCTCGTCCGAAAGGCTCCGCCCCCAGGATTGCCCACGCTAAGAGCTCACTGATCGAAGCCCCTGCAGGACATCACATAACATGCAATTGACAGGAGGGAGGGACAATACATGCAGTTGCCACATTTCCCACCACCACCCCCACCCCCGTTTAGTTTTTTTTTACAATGACTCCTTACAAAACACATTTGAACATCTAACAAACATATATAAAATTTCAGATGATAATAAATCAAGTGTTTGAGGTGCTCTTCATATAGAGTGTGCAGCTCTGCCACTGAACAGGATTGACAGGATCTGGAGCTGCACTGTGAGACACATCAATGAAACTGGGCAGTTCAGAATTTGGCAGCTCCTCTGAAGAGACTAGAATATCTATTCTAGGTCAATCACACACCTCAGAAGTTGACGGTTTAACGTCAATGACAGGTTGATCAGTTAATTGTTGGAATGCCTCTCTGGCACAGATGTGACCTACATGCTTACAGACGATTCTGTCTCCCACTTGTACCTAAAAAGATAATAGACAGGTCTCTGAAACAACAGCTCCCCGGAGCCCAGCCAATCCTTCCAAAACACATTCTGTCACCTTTGGGGGAAAAGAACTCTCAGTTCTTTCGGGAAACTTTGTAGGTTTGGCATTTCTCTTTATCCATGGTGTCCATGGTGTTCTACCACATGTTGGCGCATCAAAAATGGAACCTTTATTTCCACTTGTTTCACAATTGCAGCCACTTCACTTTTCAACAACTCAATAGCTCTCAGTGTGTTTGAGGCATCCAGTGCTTTTCACTCTAGTTCCTTGAGCTTCAGTGTAGGATTTATATTTTCCTATCTTATTTCTGTCCTTTCTTTCTCTGTCTGCAGCACAGCTTACCCTTGTCCTTCGCTTTGGTTTCACAGTTGGCCAGGTCTCTCTCCTGTGAATTTTTAGCTTGCTTCAGTTCTGTAATTGCGCTACTCATGGCTTCATTATCCACTCGCATCTTGGAAATTTCCACGACTTTTCCTTCCAATGCCTCTTTTGTTTCAGTCAGCCCTTCCGTCTCTTTCTTTTATCTCTTAGCCTCCTCCTGGAATATTGAGCATTGCCAAGTCTTCTCTGCCAACTGTTTCTTCAGTTTGTTCAGAATGGCATTAAATCCATTTTGCTCCTCTTCATAATTTTCCACAGGAACATACCTTGACCTGAGAGTTCCTTGTAATGTGCGAAGGTCCATCCGTTTTCCTAACTCATCCCGAGAAACCATGCTGTATTCCTTCGGAAGTTCTGAACTGCAATCTGATTTTAGGTGGAATATCTCGGACCAGTCAAGTCTTATTTTCTGTACCCAATCTTGAACTAAAAGACTGGGTCCCTCCCCATTTATGATTATCACAGGCAGTTGTTGCTTGTAACAGACTGGGACTGTAGCAATGCCTTTGACTTTCTCCCTTGTCAGTTCTTAACTTAGTGTTTGTCCGCTCCAGGTTTATTGGCTATCTTCCTTCATTAAGGTACCAAAGTATGCTCTCCAATCACCGTAGTTGAGGCATCAGTATCCACTTCCATACGCAGTGGCTTCTCATTTACTTGTACTGTCACAGTAATAGGCTCAGCTTTCACAGCAGTTACATTACACAGGGACTGCATATCAGTATCAGCAGCTTCAGCCTTTGCTGTACCCATTAACCCGATCATGTTTTTTGCTGTCTTGCAGCCTGTCTCATCTTTGTTTGGCATTGCTTAACCACATGTCCCTTCTTATGAAAATAATGACTTTCTGCCTCTCCGAACTTACAAGTATCTGCTCCATGGTCACCTCCACCTCTATAGCAGTTTTGTCTTGAAGTCGTTGATGAAATGTTTCTGTTAGGCTTCTTAATGTTCCTTACAGTGGACGTTGAATTGTGCTTTAATTCTGCAGGTTTGGCTTTCATGCTCGATGGCAGGTTCCTGACCAACATGAAGTAAACAGCCATTACCCATGTGTTTCAAAGCCTCTGAATGTCTCGCAGAGCTTTCCATGACGAGCGAGATTTCTAGGGCACGCTTAAAATCCATATCAATTTCAGCAAGCAAGCAGTGCTTGGCATCATTCTTGGCTCCACATACCAGTCAGTCCCACAGCATATTTGCAGTATTCTGTTAACTGAGTAAGGTTCACCGCATTGGTTCCGATGGACTCTCCCGGGACACAAACTCTTGAATTAAATTTAAAGCATTGCATTATCACAGGCAGCTTTTGCTGGAAATGTGCGTTCACTAGGTCCACGAACTTACTACGTGACTTGGAATTGGGTGCACTTGGGGCAGTCAGGTTGCGAATCAGGTTGTATGTTTCACTGCCACGTGTATTTAAGAGGACTTTTCTTTGGCGGTTATTTCATTTGCTACAAAGTAAAATCCGAGGCGCTCAGCATACTGGTTCCAATCATCAATATTAGCATCATATGGATCGATTCTTCCAGACGGCAGCATGACTAGTGAGTGGCTTTTTAAAAATTCAGTTTACTCACAGTAACAGGACAAGGTGCAGAGTCGAATTCAATCCCTTTCTCGTTGCCAAATGTGATGACTCGATGGGAGCAGATAGGTTTTGTAAAGAAACAGTAAAGCTTTATTACGGAGACATCTTGGAGTGCTTGCACTTGGACCCAATTCCTCGTCCAAAAGGCTCCCCCCACCTACCCGATTGCCTGAGCTAAGAGCTCACTGGTCAAAGCCTGCGCAGTACATCACATGACCCGCGATTGACAGGAGGGAGGGACAATACATGCAGTTACCACACTCTCATTAAAGATTGTCAAAATAATTCCATATTCTACATATCTCCCACATCCAAACATGACTGAATTTCCCTCTAGTTTTATTTGCCCGTCTCCTCCTCTCGTAACTAAACATTAGCCATTTCTATTTTGTGTTGAAGGATATTTTGAATCTTACAGTTACATTTTGAAAAGGGGGAATCAAGTGAAGACACCAAGTAAAAGTTAAACAGAAGCATTATATTCCTTTTTAATGGTGTTAACAGATGTGTATGTGCTCCCAGCCAGGCTCTGCACCTGGTTAGATAGAGAGGGAAAAATTGTTCCCATTGGCAGAACGATCGAGAACAAGAAGGACACGGATTTAGGGTAATTGGCAAAAGAAGCAAAGGCGACATGAGGAAAAACTTTATCAGTGGTTAGAATCTGGAATGCACTGCCTGAGAATCTGGTGGAGGCAGGGTCAATTAAAGAGGGAATTGGATTGTTATCTGAAAAGGAAGAATGTGCAGTGTAATGTGGAGAAAGCCAGGGAGTAGCACTAGGTAAATTGCTCCTACAGAGAGCTGGCACAGACACAATACGCGGAATGGCCTCCTGCAGGGCTGTAACAATTCTGTGATTCTGCTGATACCACCCCTAAATAAAGCTGCATGAAAATCAGCGTGACTGTTAGACAATCAGCCCAAATTGTTTAACCATCAGTCCCTGCTACTTTAAGAATGGTTCTGTGGGACCATCAGCCTGCGCTTCTCCAGAGCTCATTGAGGCAGTCCGCAAGTGCGATCACTGGAAGTTGTGCTAGCATTGCGACCCTCAATAGTGGTGAACATCTCAGTATTGCTGCCATTGCAACTGCAAAATCCAGGCCATCATCACATTGCTCTTAGTGGGAGCTTGCTGTGCACTATATGGCTGCTGTGTTTCCTACATTACAACTGCGCATACACTTCAAAAGTGCTTCATTGGTTTTGAAGTGCATTGGAATGACCTATATAAATCCAAATCTTTCTTTCTTGCACACAGCACGTAGCTTAGCTGCACCATGTTAGGGCTGAGTATCACACTGTTCTCTTCACGATTAATTAAAGTAAGTTCCTGTAAGCAAATTGTAAGTGGCTTATGTATGACAGAAAACTTAATGAGTGAACAAAGGAGATTTTGTCCACCACCTGACAAGGAATTTCAAAAGGTTAACGTCACATGTCTCTAAATGTTATAGAGATAAATGAAATATACGACTTCTAATGTAATGAGGAATAGTGTGAGATAGAGAGGTATTTGTCAACTGTGGATGATATAAAGGGCTCTCTTGTGCTTATTTGAATGATTATCTTGTAAAACTGCTGCCTAAGTGGACAGATAAGGGGTATATATGGTAGCCTACTGGATGTATTACTGGACTAAAAATCAGTGAGACTGGTTCAAATGAATTCAGTTCATTAAATAAATCTGGGATGAAGGGAAAAAAAAACTAGTTTTAATGAGCCACAAAACTATCAGATTGTTGTAAAAGTGCAACCAATTCACTTACATCCTTGAGGGAACGAAGCCTGCAGTCCTCACCCAGCTAATATATGACTCTAGACCCACAGCAATGTTGTTGCCTCTTAACTGCCTTCTGAAATGGCTTAGCAAGTCCCTCAGTTACATCAAACCACTCACTATATAAGGGCAACTAGGAATGGGCAATGGATGTTGGCCTGGCTACAATGAGGCCTATAAATGAATTTTTAAAAAAAATATGTTTGTGGAGAAAGTTGCCCTTTATTGACACAATGGGCATAATTTTCATGCTGAGGTAGAGGCAGGTTTGGAGGCGGACATGTCAGCAATTTCTCGCTACCGGCCAGCATGCCAGTTTGCCAGCCCATTCCCACCTCCGGCCTATTTTCAAGGAGGTAGCTTCTGGGAGGGGGGGTGACAGCTACTCATGCACCAGCAGTGGATAGATAATTAGGGTAATTAAAGTACCAATTGAGGACATTCCACACACTGTCTGCCTTTTCCAGATGATGACAGGCACATACCCCTTTCTCACAAGCCCCCCTACACCCAGTATGGCTGGAGCCCGTGAATGGAATGGTGGTGGTCTTCTGGCAGCAGTCCAGGGGTGACCTGAAGCACACCTTGCAAAGCAGCCTGGCATGTATCCACAGGGCTGTGAGGACCTCAGTCGTGGCCACAGGGTACCCTGTGGAAGGGTTCTCCCTCCACAATGCTGGCCTGACAGCAGTAGCCACAGTGTATTTTGTATCAGGTATAAGTCTTCAGAAGGCAACTCCATCTTGAGGCACCCTTGAGGCCCCCTACCTGCTGCAGTAGTGCCCACCTTTCCCAGCGGGACCTCTAGGCGCCCAGAGCCTCGGGTGTTCCCATTGAACCTCCCAACGGAGTCCACCCACCAACCTTGACTGAACAGGGCTCCCGGAGGCAGCCTGTTAATTGGTTGCCCCCCTTGAAAATCTGCTCCAGGGTCTCACCATGACCAACCCTGAGTTCCTGACTGGGAGTTTTTCCAGGCGTCAGGATTGTGATCCTGGAGCTAAAATTCTAGCCCAATTAATGGGATTTCGGTTCATTGTTTGGAACAATGATTTTCAAGATGCCACACAAGGGCTCCAATAAATCGAGCTGCTGGTTTAAGTTTCATCGCCACACAACTGTATTTGCCTTATGTTGTGTAGGTTATTGCAGCAATTCTAGTGACCTCTCTTAAAGATTTAGATGACTCCAAACTTTAGTTACTATCAAAAATTGCATAAGAAAGAACTTGCGTTTATATGGTGCCTTTCACATCCTATACGTATTTTTTAGCCTACAGAACCATAGTAAAGTTACGGCACAGAAAGAGGCCATTCATCCCATCGTGTCTGCGCTGGCTGGAAAAGAAATAAAAAACTAGCCATGAAGAAATAAGAAATTTACAAATGGATATGGACAGGTTAGGTGAATGGGCCAAAATTTGGCAGATGCAGTTTAACATGGATAAGTGTGAGGTTATCCATTTTGGTTGGAAGAATAAAAAGGCAACTTATTACTTAAATGGAAAGAAACTTCAGAATGCTTCAATGCAGAGGGATCTGGGTGTCCTCGTGCGTGAATGGCTAAAAGCTAGTACGTAGGTACAGCAGGTAATAAGGGATGCAAATAGAATTTTGGCATTTATTGCTAAAGGAATAGAGTATAAAAATAGGGAAGTGTTGTTGCAACTGTACAAGGCATTGGTGAGACCACACCTGGAGTACTGTGCATTGTTTTGGTCCCCTTACTTGAGGAAGGATCTAGTTGCATTGGAGGCGGTTCAGAAGAGGTTCACTAGATTGATTCCAGAGATGTGGGGCTTGTCTTATGAGGAGAGATTGAGCAGTTTAGGCCTATACTCGCTAGAGTTTAGAAAGATGAGAGGAGATCTAATTGACATATATAAGATGCTAAAGGGGATAGACAAAGTAGACGTGGAGCAGATGTTTCCCCTTGTGGGGCATTCTAGAATGAGAAGCCATAGTTTTAGGCTAAGGGATGGTAGATTTAAATCAGAGATGAGGAGGAATTACTTTTCTCAAAGGGGCTTGAATCTGTGGAATTCACAACCTCAAAGTGCAATGGGTGCCGGGACGCTGAATAAATTTAAGGAGGAGATGGATAGATTTTTAATTGGTATTTAATTAGGTTATGGGGAGAGGGTGGGAAATTGGAGTTGAGGCCAAAATGAGATCAGCCACGATTGTATTGAATGGCAGGGCAGGCTCGAGGGGCTGAATTACCTACTCCTGTTCTTAGTTCTTATGTTCTTATGTTATGTTCATTCTAATCCCATCTTCCAGCACCTGGTCTGTAGCCCTGCAGGTTACAGCATGATAGGTGTAGATCCAGGTACCTTTTAAATGAGTTTAGTGTTTCTGCCTCCACCACCAAACCAGGCAGTCAATAAATAAATATAAATGAAATACCGTTTCAAGTGCACTTTTGTTATTTAGGTATCATTAAGAGGAGGTGATGGTGTAGTGGTGTTGTTGCTGGACTAGTAATCTAGGGACCAGAGTAATACTTTGGGGACCCAGGTTCGAATCCTGCTATGAGTTCAATAAAAATATGGAATTAAAATGCTAACGATGACCTGTCGATTGTTGTAAAAACCCATCTGGTTCATTAATGCTGCCCTCCTTACCTGGTCTGGCCTACATATGACTCCAGACCCACAGCAATGTGGTTGACTCTTAAGCTGCCCTTCAAAATGGGGCCTAGCAAGCCATTCAGTTGTATCAAATTGCTACAATGCCTCAAAAAAGGAATGAAACTGGACAGACGACCTGGAACCAAGGCATCATAGCTACCGGAAATGGCAAACTCAGCCCTGTCGACCCTGCAAAGTCCTCCTTACTGACATTGGGGGCTAGTGCCAAAATTGGGAGAGCTGTCTCACAGACTAGTCAACAACAGCCTGACATTGTCATACTCACAGAATCATACCTAACAGATAATGTCCCAAACATCCACCATCCCTGGGTATGTCAGCAGAGGTGGTGGCACAATGGTATACAGTCAGGAGGGAGTTGCCCTGGGAGTCCTCAACATTGACTCCAGACTCCATGAAGTCTCCTGGCATCAGGTCAAATCTGGGTAAGGAAACCTCCTGTTGATTAGCATGTACTGCCTCTGCAGCTGATGAATCAGTGTTTCTCCATGTTGAACATCACTTGCAGGGAGCACTGGGGGTGGCAAGAGCACAGACTGGTACTCCGGGTGGGGGACTTCAATGCCCATCACCAAGCATGGCTTGGTAGCACCACTGCTGGCTGAGTCCTCAAAGATATAGCTGCTAAACTGGGAAAAACAGGACTAAGCAGCCCACTTGATTGGCATCACATCCACAAACATTCACTCCCTCCATCACCAATGCACAGTGGCAACAGTGTGTACCATCTACAAGATGCAATGCAATAATTCACCAAGGGTCCTTAGACAGCACCCACGACCACTACCATCTAGAAGGACAAAGGCAAATATATAGGAACACCATCACCTGGAAGTTCCCCTCCAAGTCACTCACCATCCTGACTTGGAAATATATCGCCATTCCTTCACTGTCACTGGGTCAAAATCCTGGAACTCCCATCTTAACAGCACTGTGGGTGTACCTACACCACATGGACTGCAGCGGTTCGAGAAGGCAGCTCATCATCACCTTCTCAAGGGCAACTAGGGATGGGCAATAAATGCTGGCCCAGCCAGTGAAGCCCATATCCCATCAATGAATGAAAAAAAAAATCATTACTGCTGATTAGTGTTTCAGCATTAGCACCAAAAATACTTTTTACCACAAAATACTGTCAGCACTTGGCAGAGGTAGTGCCCCTGATCTAGCAACAACTTATATTTATATAGCTATATAAATATAATCTGTTTTTTGTAATGTTAATTGAGGGATAAATATAGGCAGGACTCCAGGGATAACACCCCTGTTCTTTCCAAAAGAGCGTCATGGGATCTTTTACATCCAGCAGACTAGGCAGATGGGCCTCGATTTGATTTTTTTTTAACTATGATTTTGTCAGTAATTCAATACATGTATTTTATTATTAAAATCTGAGACCAAAAGAAGTCTGCTGACCAAGATCAGGAAGAGACATTTGGAATTTCTTGGGCTTGGAATAAGAAATCATGATGTAGAACGTCTGATGCTGATGGGAAAGATCGATGGTAAAAGAGATCCAGGTAGACAAAGGACGATCTTTCTAACGAGCCTCGCAAACTGGACAAATATACCACCGACAAAGATTATCCACACCTCCAGAACAATATTAACTTGGAGGTCCATGGTCGCTAACATCCTCTCAGACCATGCTGACTGAAGAGACAGAGAGATTTAATTTATATATCCAAATCATGCATTCTAGCAGAGACACTTGGCATTCTGCTAAGTATTCACTTTAGCAATGCTGAAATTTCATCATGTGGCTCCCAACAGTTTTTGTTTTAGGCAACTTTTTTTAAGAAGAGATTTTTCACAGGTAAAAAAAAATGGCTGCTGTCCCCTGATTTAATGTCTCATCTGAAAGACATCACATCTGATGGTGCAGCGCACCCTCAGCACTGCACTGGAGTGTCAGCCTTGATCTCTTTGTGCTCAGGTCCTGGACAGGGACTTGAAACTGTTGAGTCAGAGGTAAGAGTGCTGCTCACAGGACCACAGCAGACATAATAGTCAAAGCTGACACAACGGGTATAGTGAGTCGATGAGCTGCAGAGGTGGGGAAGGCCCACTAGCAGTATCTGCAATTCATGCTGATGTACTGCAGCAATCATCCCTATGGGAAATGGCTGAAAAACCATCTATGAAGTGATCAGAATGTAATGCAAGGTGCCTATAAGAGAGAGCAAGTTAAATGGGCAGAGTTCACACTCTCACCCTTGTCACTAGTAACAGAAAAGTTTGAATGGGGCTGACTTTAAAATGGAGTCAAAATATATCCCATCATAGAGGCAGTTTGACAGCAATCAAAGAAAGAACGAGACTTAAACCCGATTGGAAAACAGGATTGGGACGGGAAATAGGGGAATAACTGGGATTGGAAAGAGATTTTTTTGGTAACAACTAACTTGGAAGTGATGGGTATCGCTGAATGACAGATGCATCTCTAAGGTATTTCCACTTTGATGAGGTGAACAGCTGCTTGAGCAACCAAAACTTGCATTTATATAGCACTTTTAACATGGTATCACATTGCAAGGCGCTTCATAGTAGTGTTACCTGACAAAATATGACACTGAGTCACATAAAGAGCTATTAGGATAGGTGACCAAAAGCTTGGGCAAAAAGGTAGTTCTTAAGGAGTGACTGTACAAATGGGACAGAACTACCATTGGCACGAGTGTCAACTGGCTGCTCCTGTACCACTCCATAGTTATTGGACCACATCCATACTAGGTCAGCTGTTGTGCGGAGATCAGAGCAGTGCACCTATGAAGCTTCACAGCTTCACCATTGTGATTGACTGTCACCAATCTCCAAACAATATTCCTGAGCAACATTTGGAGGGGCATTCAACATCAGGAAACATTGAAAACATGTCACAGGATACCTGCTTCTCTCTCCAAATGTCTGCAGACAGCCCTGCTGACCATTGGTCTGTTTTTGTCTCAGATTCCCAGCATCTTTCACTTTTTGGGATATTCAATACGCTGGACGTTTGTGTAATGAAATTGGAAGACGATTGTCCATTTAAGTCCATAAATATTCATGACCTTTCTTAGTGCAGTAATAAGCAACGCAAATGGTTCAAGAGTTGGGTCTAAATATTCTACCCATGTGATTACCTTGTGATCACAACATCTTTTGCAATGCAAGGTTTTAAGTATGCAGCAAAGTAACAGTGAGAATGTCTATGGCTTAATTCCAAGGAGGACAGTGTAAAAACAAATGTTTGACCCTTGTCCTTGTGCCATCTACCACTGCTTCTCTCTCCAAATTTCTGCAGACAGCCCTGCTGACCGTTGGTCTGTTTTTGCCTCAGATTCCCAGCATCTTTCACTTTTTGGGATATTCAATATGCTGGACGTTTGTGTAATGAAATTGGAAGACGATTGTCCATTTAAGTCCATAAATATTCATGACCTTTCTTAGTGCAGTAATAAGCAATGCAAATGGGTCAGGAGTTGGATCTAAATATTCCACCCATGTGATTACCTTGTGATCACAACATCTTTTGCCACGCAAGGTTTTAAGTATGCAGCAAAGTAACAGTGAGAATGTCTATGGCTTAATTCCAGGGAGGACAGTGTAAAAACAAATGCCTGACCCTTGTCCATGTGCCATCTACCACATTGCTGCATCGCTCTGTCAATCCCAATAATCCTCAAAGTATCAAAACATTAGCAGCCTCACTGCTAAAGTCCTCGAACCCATTTTTAGGCTAATTTCCCTGATGCACTCTGTTCAATAATTGTTACATTTTATTTTAGATCACTGCCAATGTGTCCACGAGATATTATTTTATAACATACTGCTTGCTACTATTAAAGTGATATTTTTTCCTTCATTAAGTGGGTTAATTCATTCACAGGATGTGGTCATCACTGGCAAGGCCAACATTTATCTATTGCCCATTCTGAGGGAGCCACTTCCTACAGCCGATGCAGTCCAGGTGGGGAAAGAAATCCCATAGTTGTCAGAGCAGTTTGGTACAATTTACTAGGCTTGCTAGGCCATTTCAGGGAGCATGAGAGCCAGATTAGATAAGGACAGCAGACCTTCTTCCCTAAAGGGCATTAGTGAGCCAAGGAGGGTTTTACAACAATCCAATAATTTTGGGATCACCATTAGTGATACTAGCTTTTTATTCCAGGTTTATTTAACTAATTAATTTAAGTTCTGCCATGGTAGGATTTGAACTCACAATTCTAGATCTTTAGTCTGGATCTCTGGATTATTAATCTAATAACATAATCACTATGCTATCACACCCATATTGTACTACATACATTTATGACCCGAATTGGCTCCCAGTCCCCAACATCTCAGATTTAGAATCCTCATCCTCATATTTAAATCCCTTCATGGTCTCGCCCTTTTGTATCTTTCTAAATCCTCCAGTCCTACCTGTCTCTCAACTCTCTGTCCCTGGGATTCTGTCTTCCTATCCCTTCATCCCACCATTGCTGACTGGGCCCATGGTTCTCATGCTCTGGAATCCCCTCCCTAAACCCCTCCTCCTTTCCGCCACCTTCACCTCATTTAAAACCCTGCTAAAGTCTGCGTCTTTGGCTAGGCTTTTGATTACCATTCCTAACAGCTCCTCTTTACCTCAGCATCCATTTTTCTTTGATTGCACCTTTGCAAAGTCTCTTGGGATGGGTTAATTGCATAAGTCAAATGTGACTGAAAGAACTCTCATACTCTGTAGATCATCCACTTCACAATAACTACTCAGTGACAAATCAGGGAATTCCTTAGGAATTAGCTATTCCATGGCCCTGCCTCTCCCTATCTCGGTAATCTCCTCCACAACCTCCGAGATATTTGTGCTCCTCTAATTCTGGCCTCTTGTGCATCCCCGATTTTAATCACTCAGCCATAGGTAGCTGTGCCTTTGGTTCCCTAGGCCCTAAGCTCTGGAATTCCCTCCCTACAGTTCTCTGCCTCTTACCTAATATCGCTTTATGTGGTTCAGTGTCATACTTTGTTTTATAATGTTCCTGTGAAACGCCTTGGAATGTTTCATTACATTAAAGGCACTATGTTTATGCAAGTTGACACTGCTTGTGTCAATATGAGTGTATCCTCGTTTGGCAGTGTAGCCATGTGGCTGTGTATCCTTGGATCCGTGATAATGTAATGTTTACATCAGTGCATGTGACAGTATCATAATGAAATGATACAGCGATTGCGAGACAAGCATAAAAAGATTAACCAAGTAGTTTAACCACGTAGTCCATTAGTTGGTAAGAGCTTGTCATGAAAATATATTCCAGGAATTTTAGATACCATGCCTGCTGTATAAAAACAATAATCTATATTCAGATTATCTCACTCAAGACAAAGAAACTTATCACTTTGCAGGGAATCATTGAATGCCACTGTATATTTAGACATTACGTGATTTGTTTTCCCGGTGGATTGCTTAATCAGCGTTGATTAGGGTGGCAGTCAGCTGCTGAGTGATAAAACAGCATCTTTCATGTCCAATGCAATACAGCCCAGAGCTGAGATGGTGTCTAGTGACTCAATACTAGGGCTGTCATTGAGAGCTGCGGTAAGCCCTGGTAGAGAAAGATACCACAATAACAATCATTTCAGCTTAAAGACTTGAAAGCTTTTACTTAAGAACTTTAAAATTTTGGGTTTTTTGTTACAGTGGGTTAGTAGTGCCCCTTTCAAATGGAGCACTTAATTCTTTATGGGTTCTGCAAAAGGGTTATAATTTAAAATATTAAAGGGATTAGATACAGTAGGTGCAGGGAAAGTATTTCCTCTTGGGAGGGAAGCCAGAACAAGAGGGCATAATCTTAAAATTGGAACTTAGGCTATTCAGGAAAGAAATTAGGACAAATCTTGTCACAAAAAAAGGTTGTGGAAATCTCTCCCAAAAGGATGTGGACACGGACAACTGAAAATTAAGGAGATAGCTTTTTAAATAGATATTACCATTAGGATATATGGAGCCAAAACAGATAAATGGAGACACAGTACAGATCAGCCATGGAAAATGTAATGGAATGTTGGAAGATGCTCAAGGAGCTGAATGACCTACTCCTATTGCTATGTTCCCAATCGTTCAACACTCAAATTGGATTCTGGTGCTTGTCCCAGTGGCTCTATGGAAACATCATCAGTGAAATGCCACTGATCAAGACTCAATATTGGAAGGTACAAGGTTGCACTTATGGGGTTTTCTTTTTTAAAAAAAACGTTATGGCTGGTGTCACAGAGAAATTTCACTTAATCTCTAAGAATCACAGAAATCAATGAGTTTGGGGAAAAGTCCATGACATATTTTGCAGGACTAAGGGAGTGCTGCAGTGTCGGGCGTGCCATCTTTCAAATGAGCTTAAACTATTTACCTGTCAGGATGAATATAAAAGATCCCTGGTGACTGTCTGAAGAAGAGCAGTGGTGCTCTGTTGGTGTCCTGGCCAATATTTCTTCACAGCAAAAAACACAATTAATCTCAGTGCCATTTATAGGATCTTTGTGTGTGCAAACTGGTTGCTTTTTCCCCCTACATAATAAAAATGATACTTTAAAAAGTACCCAATGGCTGTAAAGCACCTTGGAACTCACTGAAGATATGAAAGGTACCACATAAATGCAAGTTCTTCTAGGGCAACTTTTTCCCCCTACATAATAAAAATGATAATTTAAAAAGTACTCAATAGCTGTAAAGCACCTTGGAACTCACTGAAGATATGAAAGGTACCACATAAATGCAAGTTCTTCTAGGGCAACTTTTTCCCCCTACATAATAAAAATGATACTTTAAAAAGTACTCAATGGCTGTAAAGCACCTTGGAACTCACTGAAGATATGAAAGGTACCACATAAATGCAAGTTCTTCTAGGGCAACTTTTTCCCCCTACATAATAAAAATGATACTTTAAAAAGTACCCAATGGCTGTAACGCACCTTGGAACTCACTGAAGATATGAAAGGTACCACATAAATGCAAGTTCTTCTAGGGCAACCTTGCATTGTACAGCACACAAAAATATACAGGGTTTAATTTTATTTATTTTTTTAATACCAGTGCAGTTCACCAAATGGAGCCAACATCTCCATTAATAGTAATACACAAAAGACAAAATATGTAAAAAAAAAAAAGTCTATTTGACACAGAATTCAAATCACCCTTGTTTTCAACATCACAGTAAGCTGGTCTCTCACACAACTTTCAAGATTTATTTTGAGAAGTGCAAAACCTTTTTGGCCTCTCAAGAACTCATTTGCTAAACATTTCAGGGGAAGGATTCCTCTGTCTGCTAAACTGTAGAATAAGTTTAGAAAGAAGGCCTCTGCCATTTTGTAGACACAGGAGGAGACTATCCCTATAAATAGACGCAGGGCTGCTTAACAACCAAGATCACTGTTTGCTGGATCTCAAATCAGCCAGGTCTGCTTCAGAATATATTTAATAAGGAAACAGCCTGATTCATCATAAATCTGTTGAAAACAGATACATTTTTATATTAAAAATGCTAGCAGGAAATTGTTAAAAATGTCAATTATAAAATTACTTTAAAGAGTTCTCTGTCAGAGTGATCTCTTGATTCCCATGTGTCAAAAGTCTCTGATTAATGCCTTAATTCTGCAGCTTGTGCTCAGAACAATAAAGGTCCTCCCTCAACCACAAATACTAGGTACATTTCAGGAAGTCTTTAGGGGCAGGAGGGGATTGTGTTCTTTATCACTGCTCACAAAGAAATCTTATGAAGAGAACCTGGAAGAGACATTTCCATGTACAAGGGCAAATCCAAGGGTGCAAATTTGTTGGTCTCCTTGGCAATGATGAGGTGCGTGCTTTTCTGTGCAGAAGCACAAAGACAACAGAGAACCACAACCATTCAGACATCATAACTTTCACTTTTTAAGTTTCTTCTGTGCTGCTTTCTTCTTTACCATTTGGAGCCGTTTCATAGCATTAAGCTGCGACTCTTGAGATGTTGGCAACTTAACGACAGAAGGGTTGACTGTTTCGGTGGGTGTCTTGGCACCATTGTTACCAGCAGTGCCAGTCGATGTGCCCCCTCCATTCCCACTGCTGGACTGGATGCCACTGCTCCCTGGCCCAGTGAGCCCTACTTTGCTAACATTGTCGTTGCTGGATGATCGGTTGAGGCTTGGTTTCCCCAGAGTTAGGGGAGGGGGTGGTTTAATAGGTGCAGTGCTGGAGTTAATGCCTGTGGTCATTTTTGACCCCAGCCCGGCTTTGGAGGTTGCCAGTCCAGACAGACCCACTGATTTTTGATTCGTGGAAGATGCAGTGGGCTTCCCACTGGTGCTTTGTACAGATGATCCCAGTTTAGCTGTGGATGGTGCTGCAGTAGATGTTTTAGCTCCAAACGCAGCCCATCCTGTAAGACCACTAACAGAAGAGGAGGAAGTATTAGAATTGGAGGAATTCCCAGAAGCAGATGAGGATGTCTGCAAAACAAACGGAAAAAAATTGTTTTAACCTTCAAAAGAACAGTTTTGAGCAAGGTGAAAATACATAGTCCATCAGCGAGCACTTTATAAATGGCAAATCTTAAATTTTACTCAACTCTTCCAGTGGCTTTTACATTAAAGTTGGTTGCAACAACAGCAAATAGCATCTATAGCACCTTTAACATAGCAAAACGGCCCAGGGGCTTCAGAGATGTCCAATAAGGCAACAAAATTGACACACAAGTCAAAGGAAGAGACATCTGAACAAGTGAACAAAAGCTTGGTCAAAGAGGTAAGTTTTAAAGGGAATCTTAAAGTAGGAGAGAGAGTTGGAGAAGTTTAGAAAGCGCATTCCGGAGCTTTAGACCGAGGCAGCTGAAGGTAAGGTTGCCAAGAATGGGGTAAAGGAAGCTGGAAGATGCGCAAAAGGCCAGAATTGGAGTAGTAGGAGAGTTGTGGGACTGGAGGAGGTTATAGAGATGGGAAATGGCAAAGCTATGGGGAGATTTTAAAGTAAGAATGAGGATATTAAAATTGATGTGCTCGGGGGTGGGTGGGGCGGTGAGACAGAGGCCAATGTAGATCACGAAGCAAAGGAGTGACAGGTGAACTTGACTTTGTCCTTAATTACCTCTGGTTAAGTATTTTACCCCTCCTTAATGCATAGCGTTTAATTCACAAACTAAAACATGAAGATGATCCAACTTGACAAGCTATCTGTTGGTGACTGTGATGATTGCAGCATAATTGTGGTACTACAACAGTCTGGGCAAAACATACTGAGCTGAAACATTTTAGTTGCCTAGGCCTGTTAGCGGGAATGAACCTTATCAGGATACATGGAAAAGAGTTTTAGGGTTTTGATGGTCTATTTATTTAACAAGGACAAGTCACATAAATTAAGTCAATGCTTTAAGGCAGGCAAGTTTAAGCTTTTGACAGATACACTGCACGGAGTTTTAGGGTTAAATAAAAAGGCCCACTGCTCTATCACACCCAATACACTGTCCCTTTCAATGTAAGCACAGGAATGTAACATCTGTCCTTTAATCTCCTGTCTCTTGACCATCCAAGGCCCTAAGCACTCCTTCCAGGTGAAGCAGCAATTTATGTGTACTTTTTTCAATACGGTATATTGTATTCACTGCTCACAATGTAGTCGCCTCTAAACTGGGCAGATTGGGTGACTGCTTTGCGGAGCACCTCCATTCAGTCCGCAAACATGACCCTGTGCTTCTAGTGGCTTGCCATTTTAATTTGCCACCCTTGCTCTCACACCGACATCTCTGTCCTTGGCCTGCTGCACTGTTCCAGTGAAACACAATATAAACACGAGGAATGGTACCTCATCTTTCGATTAACCACTTTACAGCCTTCTGAAATCAACACTGAGTTCAACAATTTCAGACTGTTAACTCTGCTCCCACCTTTATGTTTTCCTTTGCTTTTTCCTTTTTAATATTTTCTGTTGCATTTTTCAGTTTTTCCTCTTATTTTTGTTTTCTGACAGCAGCACACCTGCTTTTTGTTGTTCCCTTTGTTGCCCCATCACCATTCCTTTTGTCTTTGAAGACTAACCCTTCTGTCATTCAATCTCTCCTCTCTTCCAACCGACACAAACCTTCCTTTTGTCCCTTTTCCCACAAAACCCTTGCTCAAAACCTATTCCATTTCTAAATTTTCTCCAGGTCTGATGAAAGGACATTGACCTGAAGCATGAATTCTATTTCTCTCTCCACAGATGCTGACAGACCCACTGAGTCTTTCCAACATTTTGTCCTTATTTTAGATTTCCAGCCTTCTGCTTTTCAAATAGAGTTTTTGGGGCTAAGATAAAGATAAAGATAGAGATAAAGATTAAATCCATTTTGTTATGCATCTTAAGCTGAAGACATCAAATGAACTAACTTTTCTGTTCAGGATTTATCTACTAATCATGTGGTTGCATTTGAAACAAACATCTAGGTCCCCAAATTTCACATGGGACAAGCAGCAATTAAGGAACACAAATCAATCTCAGCTTTAAAGGCTCAGTGGGTCCAATGAGTCACAAGGTTCCAGGTTCAAGTTTCACTCCAGGGCTTGAGTATTAAAATCAAAATCGACATTCCAGTGCAGTACTGAGGGAGGGCAGCACTGTTGAAGGTGTTGTCTTTTAGATGAGATGATAAAACAATGCCCTATCTGCCTACTCAGGTGGATGTAAACGATTCCACCATTTTGAATAAGAACAGGGGAGTTATCCCTGGTACCCTGGTCAATATTTATCCCTCAATCAACAGCACAAAAAACAAATTTCTGGTCATTTACACAGTGCAACCAACTGCAATCCACGCCAGTGAGACATGGAAGAGAACAGCAAGGTGTCACGTAAGTTTGACGTCTTTCCTGGGCATCATGTGGAGAGACGGCATTGGTTATCACCAACGAAGAAGTATTACAGAGGACTGGTCAGGGGTGCCCGTCAGACATTGTGACGGAGAGACGACTGAGGCTGGCAGGACATGTACTGCACCTGCTGCTGAACATAAGCAAGAGTGGCAGTAGAGTGGACAACACTGGATGGAAGGAGATGGGGCCGACTAAAGATGACCTGGCGAAGTACAGTTAAGGGGAGCCTTCAAGAACAGGACACCATCTGGGTTGGAGCGAAAAAGCTTGTGACAGAGTCTTGCTGCCTATTGTCCTGCATGGGACTGGAGGAACTAAGTTTAAGTATCACAGTGCTGTTTGTGGGAGTTTTCTGTGTGTATATTAGCTGCCATGTTTCCTATATTGCAACTGTGACAATGCTTCAAAAGGTACTCCAAAAGCACGGTAAAGCACTTTGAGATGTCCGGTGGTGGTGAAAAGCACCAAATAAATAAATGCAAGTCTTTTTTTAAGGCTCGACTGATAGGGCTTCCTGCCACAAGTGATTCCAGAGCTACAGGTTGAGCATCCCTACGTTAAAATTGATTTTATATAAAAATGTGGAAAACATTTCTCATTAGTATATATTTTCATAAAGGTTGTCTGCATTCAGTGGTTCTTTAACTGATTTTTTTTTGAACTTCAAATGAGCCATACTCCCCAGTAAGAAACTTTCAACTGAATTTTAAGGAAAACTGGATAAATATTTGAGCCAGCAGAAAGTACAGGGCTGTGCAGATAGAGAGCAGGTTGATTTTGGATTGCTCTAGCAAAGAGCTGGTGAAGACACAATGGACAAAGTGACCGTCTCCTTTGCTGCAACCTTTTATGGTTCTAAAAACATCAGCTGGAATCCAGAACAGCATGCAAAACATCAAATTAGTGGTATAAATAGTTCAATTAATCTAATTATGCACCTGCCTCCCCTTTCTAATTAACCCACCAGTGAGAAGCACGAAACAATGCAATCAAAAACAAAAATTAAAGACTGGTGCTCTGTTTCATTCCTGGGGCTCACCTCTCTCTGTGCAGTCTGCTCCTTTGCGTTCCCTGATCTGAGGACAGAAGCTGAATCCTGCATGTCTGGGAGGATGCCTTACAGTGCAGCATCACCCCACCTCCAAGGGCCCTTTCCTTCTCTTCTCAAATCTGGAGGTACAGCTCTACCTATCCCACATTATAGAATATTGGCCTCTCCGGATGCGCACTCTCCCAATGTGATCATGCAGATGAATTGATTGAGTACTGCGCCAAAATAAACAAGTGGTGTTACCACCAGCAACGCTGACAGAATCACCACGAGAACATTGTGGGGTTTTCACTTTCAGCTAACATATTTTAGGAGCAGCTATGCCCTGTACCTGGACAAGACATCCAGAACAAGAGGTTTATTGTGCGAGCTTTTAGGAGTCTTACAATATACAAAGAACAATGCTCCCTTCTAAGTCACAATGCCATTATATAGCTGTTTTATGAGGAGAGGTATAATTGATTGATTTGAAGAAGCTCCTCAGATTCCATCATATTTGTAAAGTACCAAATAATAATTCACACATTCAATTGATCTAAAGTTGATTTAAGTCTAAGAACCAGAGCTTTTGGCTTTTATAGATAACACCTAAGTGAATATCTTTTAGATTTTGGCCACAAAGGACTGATTTCTTGCTGGATAAAGTTCCCCAACATCCCTGAAGTGTTTTTTTTCTAATTGCCCTTCTAAGCTGCAAGAACCTAAAGAATTGCAAACAAGACTGTTGGAATAGCTTTATACACATTCCTTAACCCAGCTGATCCCCTTAGCCCTGCTTCAGCTGAAGACGATTCTTGGCTGCGACTACGTGGAAGATTGACTGGTATATACTTCTTGTACCTTACTATCGACTCCTGGTAATTCAGAAGTAATTTTCTTGGTTAACGAAGAAAAAAGGTAATTATCTGTTCATTCAAATTGTAAGATAATTTACAGTAGACTGTACAGTAGTCCTTATACACGACATCGCCTTTCAAAAGGGGCTAGAAGCAATTTTTAAGCTTAAGCAGTAATACACTGGGTGATATTTTTAGCTGCCCACCTTCATCAGCAAAGATAACCTGTACAAAAGGCAGTTACTGCACCTTTACTTCAGTTCTCTTGAATGCTTGAAACGTGGTCACTTCTTGTTTAAGTTTCATTTCGGGTTTCTTCACCAAGGGATCCTTTACTGAAGGAGCAGTGTTAGCAACTGAGTTGGAAGCTTTTGGAGCGGCCTTTTGTGTCTTCTGCGCCTAAGTATAAGGAAATAACATTCTGTGATGAACATACTTATCAGAGTTTGGTAACTGTGATAGTAAATGTCCCCTAGTTTGATTTCAACCATTAAAATATTTTGCAACTTTTCTAGCTCACACCATCACACTGTTCGGTAATAATAATGTTTATTTCATTCAACCTATCGTTCCCTGGCCCATCATCACTATATTTTAGCCAGTCAGTCATTTTCAACATTTTCATCTTCTGTGAAACACCTGCTAAAATTAACATCACCAAGCACTCAGGTGCAGTTATGTGGGCTGACTGGAAAAGAAACTCTTACCATTTTCTTCATCTGCCTTGTACAGCGGGCACAATACCATACTAGCCGTGGGTCGTTCACATCCTTGTCCGTCACTTGGGGTTTATGGCAGTCTTGGTGGTAAAGGTTGTGACATTCTTGACATTCTACCAGCTGATTGCCTGATGTAACAGTCATCTGGCTATAAGTATAGCAAACAGTCATTATTAGTGCCATTAAAAACTTAACAGACTATCTTATTCTGTTAAAGTATACATTATTATATCAGCACTTCAGTGTATTATACCCTTTTCAAAGCAATGTACAGATTATCCCCCAATAACAAATTTGATTGAATTTTTTGAGGTGGTGACCAGGTGTGTAGATGAGGGTAGTGCAGTTGATGTAGTTTATATGGATTTCAGCAAAGCCTTTGACAAGGTCCTACATGGGAGACTTATAAAGAAGACAAATGCACATGGGATACAGGGTAATTTGATAAGGTGGATTTAAAATTGGCTTAGTTGTAGGAGACAGAGGGTGATGACAGAAGGATGCTTTAATGACTGGAAGCCAATGTCCAGTAGCGTACCACAGGGATCTGTGCTAGGTCTCCTATTATTTGTCATTTATATAAACGACATAGATGACTATGTGGGGCGAAGGATTAGTAATTTTGCAGATGACACAAAGATTGGCCGGGTGGTTAACAGTGAGGTTGAGTGTCTTGGGCTACAGGAAGATATAGACAGGATGGTCAAATGGGCAGATAAGTGGGAGATGGAATTTAACCCTGAAAAGTGTGAGGTGATACACTTTGGAAGGAGTAATTTGACAAGGAAGTATTCAGTGAACAGCATGACACTAGGAAGTTCTGAGGAATAAAGGGACCTTGGCGTGTGTGTCCATAGATCTCTGAAGGCGGAGGGGCATGTTCGTGGAGCAGTGAAAAAGGCATATGGGACACTTGCCTTTATCAATCGAGGCATAGATTACAAAAGTAGGGAGGTCATGTTGGAGTTGTATAGAACCTTGGTAAGGCCACAGCTGGAGTACTGTGTGCAGTCCTGGTTGCCACATTATAGGAAGGATGTGATTGCACTGGAGGGGTGCAGAGGAGATTCACCAGGATGTTGCCTGGGATGAAACATTTAAGTTATGAAGAGAGGTTGGATAGACTTGGATTGTTTTCGTTGGAGCAGAGAAGATTGAGGGGCGACCTGATCGAGGTGTACAAGATTATGAAGAGCATGGACAGGGTGGATAGGGAGCAGCTGCTCCACTTAGTTGAAGGGTCAGTCACGAGGGGACATAAGTTCAAGGTGAGAGGCAGGAGGTTTGGGGGGGGATGTGGAGAAAAACCTTTTTACCCAGAGGGTGGTGACGGTCTGGAATGCGCTGCCTGGGAGGGTGGTGGAGGCGGGTTGCCTCACATCCTTTAAAAAGTACCTGGATGAGCATTTGGCACGTCATAACATTCAAGGCTATGGGACAAGTGCTGGTAAATGGGATTAGGTAGGTAGGTCAGGTGTGTCTCATGTGTCGGTGCAGACTCGATGGGGTGAGGGGTCTCTTCTGCACTGTGTGATTCTGTGAATAATAGACTGAACGTCACTAGTAAACTTGCAGTTAATACATAACGGTCACTAATTCTTCAGTATGATGACTTCCAGAAGTAGAAGAAAGTTGATCATCGGGCTGGGCTCAAATTGCTGGGAATTCTATTTCAGCTGCATAGCTGTGAAAACCAATATGACGGAAGTGCCTGGGAATGTGTTTTAATTGAAGGGCACAGATAAAGGCAAGAATGACTTGTTACAGTCAATGCAAAATTTGATATTTTGTGAAATGCTGTAAATCTGCTGCATATCAAAATGGAATAAGTTATCCAGCTGTTTCGTTGAGGCTGCCAAATGATGATGCAATATGAGCAGTGTTGCAGCTGTCTGACTTTGTTTTACCCATATCTGTTACAGCCAGCATAGAGAGAAGACAAGTCCTAACAACAAGTGTTAAAAATGCATTGCCCCACCCAATAACCACACACCCCGATTAGTGACTTGCTCTATTGAAAATTTCTGAACTCTCATTTTTTGTGGGTCCCTTTATTGTCACCTGCCCATTTAAGATTTTCAAAATAACATTCAAAGATTTGTTTGGGGAGATTTTGAAACTACACCTTGTCATAAGGTTCCTTTATAATTAACTATGGAATGTACCCAATGCTACTCTGCAATTAACTAAACAACTGAGAGCACATTTCAAAAAGTCATGTGAATGGTACATATTATTACTTTAGAATACATACATGCATGTACACATGCACAGCACACAATATAACTTATTATCCCTTATTTTCTGAATTTTATATCTTTCAGGTCACCAGAACACAAAGGTTATCCTGGAACTTGGCACTGCTAGCAAAATTTCCCAAGTGTTTGCATTCTCAATTGCCTCTTTTAGAAATAAGTGGAAGTGGCAGGAAAGGAAAGTCATAGCTATCCTATACAGACTCTATACACAGATCGACTCAGGAGTACATGCAGTTAGGATGCTTGTGGCCCACATTGAGAACTCAAAGGTTAAGCAAAGGAAGGCCTCTTGCCATGCTGCTTATCCCTCTGCTGTAACTAATGACTTCTGCATCTCAAAATAAACCTACATCTTGAATAATTCCAAAGTTTTTAACTCCTGTTCCATAACTATCAGATAAAGAGGAACTACAATGTCATCTATTAGTAAATGAGTCCAATTAGAAAGTGACACATTTACTTAGGCAGCTCTCATTAGAAATATGGACATTGGAGTTTATGATGGATAGATTAAGAGCTAGGACAGAACATATGGATTTAAGATAAGGAATTAATCACCTCCATGCGCTCTAATCCTTTTCCCTCTCTTTAACTCAACGTAATTTGAACACTACATTTGATCTCAGCTCCATGTGTGCAAAGCTCCAGATGATCAATTTGTAAAAGTAAAAATCTCTCATACCGACACACGACACACGCCAGTCCCATTTCCATGGCAAAATCTTCTGCGCTCTCGAAGCCAGGTAAGTCAGGCATCGGCAGTTCTTTGCTGGACTGAACAGTGATGGGAGAAGATAGATTCTCTGCTTTCTCCAGCCTGGCTTTTTTCTGGGGGTCAACTCCCTCCAGGGGGTCTAGTTTAACCTTTCAAAAATTGGAAACATTTGCAGAGTTAACTAATCAGTCAACCATTATAAATTAAGATAAAGAACAGCACCTTAAATGCTTATATTCCTTGTTTTAGGGCAAAATACAGAGCAACCAATTTAAGATCAAATCCCGTTACAAATGATAAAAGCAAAATATTGTGGATGCTGGAAATTTGAAATAAAAATAGAAAATGCGGGGAAAACTCAGCAGGTCTGACCCTCTGAAGAAGGGTCACACAGACTCGAAATGTTAACTGTTTCTCTCTCCAGATGCTGTCAGGCCTGCTGAGTTTTTCCAGCATTTTCTGTCTTTATTCCTGTTATAAATGATCCTGTTGCCTTTGAACTATTTTAAAATAACTTTTCTCAGGATAAAAATCAGACATTTAATAAGCACGTTCGCACAAGGTGAGATTTTAGATATATTGTTCCAATTCATGACTGCTTACAGTTCATTGTCAATAATCTGAACTCCCTCGTGTACAGTAAACAGTTTTTATATATAAAGATCCACATTTAGTTGTAGAACTAATTCAGCCAGAAACTCCTTACCTTTTCAGCTGGTCTCTTCTCAGCTTCCTTCTTGGTTTTCTCATTGGAACTGGATTTTCCATTGTTGCCTGATGACAGAGATGAGGACACTTTGGAATCTTGCTTCGTAGAACTGGATTTGGAGCTAGTAGCTATCTTAGGTGTTTCAACTTCCTAAGCAAGGAGTATACATCAACGTCAATATGATTTCTGAACTAAGGCAAATCAGTTGGTCACAACAACAACTGATACTTATATAGTGCCTTTAACTTGGTGAAATGTTCCATGGCGTGTGACTGAAGAATCAAACAAAATTTGTCACAGACCCACATAGGGAGATATCAGGACACCTGACCAAGAGCTTGGCCAAAGGAGTAGGTTTTATGAATGTCTTTTAAAGGAAGCAAAAAGACTAGAGAAGGGTGGGGGGTGGGTTAGGGAAGGAATTCCAGGACTTAAGACCTTGGAAACTGAAGGCATCGATGCCAATAGGTAAGCAATTAGCATCAGGAATGCTCAAGAGGCCATCATCAGAGGAGCACAAATTTCTTGGAGGGTTGTAAGGCTGTAGGAGGTTACAGAGATAGGGATGAGCAAGGCCAAGACCATCAAGGGATTTGAAAACAAGGAGGAAAATTTTAAAATTGAGGTGCTGCTTATCGACGGGTCAATGCAGGTCAGCACGCACAAGGGGAGGATGCAGGGTTTTGAATGGCCTCAAGTTTATAGAGGGGGGAATGTGGGAGGTTGGCCAGGAGTGTTCTGGAATAATCAAGACTAGAGATAACAAAGGCATGGATGAGGATTTCAGTTGCGGATGAGTTGAGGCAAGGCTGGAGTCATGCAATGTTACAAGGTGAAATAGGTGGTTTTAGTGGAAGCTCACCTTCCGGTCAACTATAACACCAAATTGTGAACAGGCTGATTTAGCCTCGGAGCTGCCAGGGAGAGGGATTCAGTTATGGAACAGAGTTTCTGGTGGGGGCCGAAGACTTTGGTCCTTCCAAAATGAAGGCGAAAGAAACTTCTGCTCATCCAGTACTGGAGGGGGACAAGCAGTCCAGTAATTTAGAGATATCTGGGATTTCCAAGAAGTGTTACAATGATGGAAGAACTCAATAATACGGTCAAAGTATCTCATATAAATCAGGCTGTTACAGGAAACCACAAGCACTTGTTGATATGTCCAGACAAATTTCTCTGTTATGCCGGGACAAATTACACTAGAGAGCAGAAAAACAAGGGACACAATTTGGAGTATTTGCCACCTGTGGTAATTCTAACCTAGTAGAGAACTGTGGGTAGGGGAGGTGAGTCAGTTACACACAGAATCATGGTTAATAGCGCTGCCACCAGGCTTGCATAGCATATAGAGAGGTAAAGGGGATGGGAGGAGTGCAAATCACTTAAATCAGTCTGGTTTCATATTGTGCCAATGCTGTTGGCTGTTCCTTCTCTATTGATCCTGCTCGAAATAGCAGAACCCACTGAGTCTTAGTCGTAATTTTTCAGATACCGCATTAAAAAGACCAAGGAAAGTTGGCCTTTTTCACAATGGGGTTGGAATTCAAATAAGGGAGTGATGTTTTAGCATACACTTTGACGAGACCCCTGTTGGAGTTCTGTGCCCAGTTTTGGACACTGAATCTCAAAGAAGATAAAGTGGCCTTGGAGTAGGAACAACATAATTTCACCATAATAATAGTAGAGTTTTATTATTGCTTAAAGCTGCCTTTTAGTCCCTCGAGGTTAGAAGTTTGAAGGGTGATCAAATCAAATGATTAAGGGACTTGAAAGGGTAGATATAGAGAAAATCTTTCAACTTACGGGGGAATTCCAGATGAGAGGCACAATCTCAAAACTGAAGCTAAGCCAACAGTGAGTGAATTAAGGAAGCACTTCTTCCACAAAAAGGGTTGTGGAAATCTGGAACTTACTTCCTCAAAATGCTGTGGCTCCTGAGTCATTTGGAATTTTCAAGACAAAGGGTAAGTGAGGGTAACAAGGGATATGGGCAAATACAGGTAAATGGAGTTGAGGTACAGATTAGCCATGATGTTACTGAATGATGGAACAGACTTGAGGCACTGAACTATCTGCAGTTTGGGTATTACAATTCAAATTTGCTGGTCACAAATTAAACATACAAGAGTTGTGGCCTAGCTATTTCCCTTTGAAACAAATTCATCTGTTGTGCCCTTATAAGGTTCCAGATTCAAGATCATTCAAGAAAAATGCTGGTCTGCGAGCTCTCTGTTAGGAGAGTCTTACACCTTTGATATATGTTGTACAAGGTACCAGCAGGCACAATAAGACAGCAAGGAACTTGGATTCTGTTTTTCTAGTTTACCACATAAACAAGCTGTTACTCTCAGCAGGGGGACAAAAAAGTGAAATTAGGTCAGAATGGGAAGGGGTTGTACATATTTTAATAGTTCCAAAGTAACAATACATTATTCTCTATCAAAAAAATGTCAAGACAGAACTTGCATTTATATAGCAACTTTCACAATCTCTCAGTATGCCCCAAAGTGTAGACATTGCTCTTGTGCAGACAAATGTGGCAGCCAATTTGTGCACCATTGTCCCACAAGCAATGAGATACAATACCAATTAATCTATTTTTAATGGGGGTGGTTCAGGGGGAATGTAGTTTCCTAAAGGGATATTCTATAGTCATCTGAACAGGCAAACATGGCTTCAGTTTAAATCCTCATTAAAAAAGGGTCCCTCCCAACAGTGCAGGAATCCCTCAGTACTGCATGAAGTGTCAGCTTGACTGCTCAAGCACTGGAGTGGCATTTGGATCCATAACCTTTTGCCTCAGAGCTGACAGTACAACCTTCTGAGACATACTGATAGATGATCGCCAGAGAATCTTCTTAACCTATTTTAAAAATGTTAGTATATTCAGAGGATGATCATTTAAAATAAATAATGTATTCTTTCTCACAATCACGTATCAGAGCTTTGAAGCAACATCACTGACAGTGATAGGGTGTAACTTTGCATTTAAATGTTTTTCAAACAGGGGGTTGCTGAACTCAACTCTGTGGTTGGGGGTGGGAAAGATTATGCTGCACAACATGGAGCAAGCAAAGATCAAAAAGCATCTCAAGTTGGTTATGCCTAGGAGTGTGTTAACTGCCTATCCTCTTGAATAAATATAAATGTACAATAGTAGCAAAAGCAAATATATAAACATTCTTTAGATACCAGTAATGTACCTCACATCTACAGATTAAGCTTTAAGACTTAACACCTCACAAATAATGACACTCAGAATGCACATGGTTTTTGATGACGAGGTTAGAGTTTCCAATTGTCTTTCGCAGGTAGAAACCTAATTGTACATTGTTTCATGTGCCTCTCATTGTACCATTTCTGATGATATTCCACATATGACATAATAAAACATACTGTAACCAGCATTTTCAATGGAAAAATGCTCATAATTTGAGGCATAGTGCAATATTTAATTTCCAACATCCTCTCATTTGTCCTTTTAACACACCAATTCCAGACAAGGGATTAAAACAGGAAAAAAACAAAAAAACTGTGGATGCTGGAAATCCAAAACAAAAACAGAATTACCTGGAAAAACTCAGCAGGTCTGGCAGCATCGGCGGAGAAGAAAAGAGTTGACGTTTCGTGTCCTCATGACCCTTCATGAGGACTCGAAACGTCAACTCTTTTCTTCTCCGCCGATGCTGCCAGACCTGCTGAGTTTTTCCAGGTAATTCTGTTTTTGATTAAGACAGGAAACTTGCTCTGCGGTTTCTATTGTTGTTTTACACCTGGCCACTAGGTGATCTAAATAAGGCTTCTGTTCTGATTTTCCCACATCTATAAGAGGATTAACTTGATTTAGTTGGTGTTGCTTTGTAATGGACAAGAACAGAAACTCACAGCCATGAAGCCATTTCTTATTAAGCCATACATTTTCTCAATATTTTGTTAAAAGGCCTACAGCTTTAATTTGCTCCCCACCATTCTTACCTTCCTGCTCAACTTCCCTGAGCAGTGATTTTTCTTTGAGTAACCTTTCAGGTTATTTCTCTCACTCATCTCAAAAATTGCAAATATGTACCCAAATACTTGGTAGAGTCACCATGTAATCAGCCAAATGGAGAACTACCTGGAATCACTTTATAAGGGGAACATCACTTAAATGATACCAGCTCCTAGACATTTACAGCACTGATTGAGGCCCATTGTGCCTGTGCCAGTTCTTTGCTGGAGAAATCCAAAACTGATCCCACTGATCTGATGAAAGATCAACCTGAAACATTCACTCTTTTCTCTCTCCCTGCAGACACTGCCACACCTACTGAATACTCCCAGCACTTTGCTTTTATTAATCACTCCACTGCACTGCACTCTATCCATAGTCCTCCCTTCAAGGATGCAGTGGTCTCTGCCTCATTTGTTCCCTGTGACAAAGCATTCAGCGTTCCAACAACTAAGTCTGCATAAAGAAGCTTCAGGCAATCTCTCTCTTTGGCAGTCTCTTCTTGGCCTCCACCTATTACTGGCCCCCTATCGAGCTCTACCTGTCCCTCCCACCCCCCCTCTACCGGCTTATATTTTATCTCATTTCTATATTTTTTTTAGTTCTGACGAAGGGTGGTACAGACTCGAAACGTTAACGGTGCTCCTCTCCGCAGATGCTGTCAGACCTGCTGAGTTTTTCCAGGTGTTTTTTGTTTTTTGTTCCCTCTTCACTCTCTCGGTGACCATTTTAAAATCAGTGACCCCCCCCCCCCCCCCCCCCCCCCCCTCTTCCTCCCTGTCAAAAGCTGTCAGCTTTACTTATATAAGGAAAAGTGCACCTTCTGTGTCTGTCGAAAGCTAGAATCGCTGCCTCTGGCCAAGGTCTCATCCAGCAGGGCTTTCAGTTTCTCTGCCGAGTCTTTACTTTTTGAATGGAGATAACCCAAGGCTTTCAGGAAGAGTGGGTCCAGCTCCAGGTTGGGAACAGCCATGTTCTACAAGTGTGAAGCAAGAAAAGAAGATACAATTAAAGGGAGGGAACGGGGAAACCCAGCTGGCCTCATTATAACCGAACGTTTACAGGTTAGCAACCTCGAGGACGTCCCCCGACCCGCTTATGTCACCACAGCAGCAACTCAGCATCTACCTTCGCGCGACTTCCGGTCCCACCTTTATATCCGTCCCGGGGTCTTTGGGTCCTAGCAACGGGTAACATCCGGTCCGTCCATCTATTGGGTCCCCTTACTCTTGGGTGTCGATTAAACAAGCGGCTGCCCTCGGTGGGTTTCAGGTAACTAGGAATATGAGTACCTGGATAGGGGGAGGGGATACTGATACCTATAAATCAGCTGCTAGATCTCTGGACAATTATCCTTCGTTATTTCCCAGCTCCGGGAGTCTGCATGGTTTTATCTTTCATGCCAGCCAGGCGCGGCCTCACTCGCCTTCCTTCAGCCAAGTCTCCATCCCTCCTTGCTGAGCGGAGGGAATGTTCCAGTCTGGTTTGTAATCAGACCCGAGACTGCAAACCTATTCGAACAGAACGGAACTTGAGACTGAGGCAGCAAAACTGCCAGTAGTTTTATTAAATCAGAAGTAGGGCAACACATCGCTTCTTCCCTCAACTAGGGGACCTGCATTTCTGTAGCACCTTTCACGGTCTCAGCACCACCCAAAGCGCTTCGCAGCCAATGAGGCGCTTTTGGAGTGCAGTCACTGCTGTAGTGTAGGGAATGCAACAGCCAGTTTGAACACAGCAAGCTCCCACAAACAGCCAGGAGATAAACGACCAGATTGTCTGTTTTAGTGTGTTGAGGGTTAACTAGAGTGCCCAGGACAGTGACAGAACTCCCTTGCTGTTCTTTGAACAGTGCTAATGAATTTGTTATTCCACCTTAGCAGTGATGTATTTGGCATGAGTCCTCCATTGAGGTATATGTCTCTAGATTATATGTCTCTAGAGTGGAACTACAACCCACAGCCTTCTAACTCACATGTAAGAGTGCTCCCATTAAGCCATAATGAATTACTTGCTGTTTGGACAAGCTTCAGCCAAGTCCTTTTTTATTATTTTATGGGATGTGGGTGTGACTGGCCACGTCAGCATTTGTTGCCCATCTCCAATTACCTTTGAGAAGGTGGTGATGAGCCACTTTCTTGAACTGATGCAACCCATGTGGCGTAGGTACACTCACAGTGCTGTTAGGAAGGGAATTCCAGGATTTTGACCCAATGACAGTGAAGGAACAGCAATATAATTCCAAATCGCTCCATGAGATGTTAAGACTAGCAATTTAGTGCTAATGAGGTTATGAAAAGCCCTATATGAATGCAAGTTTCATTAACATTTTAATCCACAAGCACCATTTTAGAAGATCCAGTGTCAAGTTGAAGAACCTAGATGATGGCTAAAATGCAGGAAACTTCTTTTGAGGTATTTTCAGGATTATGAAGTATTTCACAATATTATCAAGAATCTGAAAAATTAGCGATAAAAATATTGACATCTTCACATCTGTGCTTAATGATTCACTGTGTTTGCAGAGTATGAACTGTGTATGCAAAACATTGCCAGGCATGTACACATCTCTCCTTAGAAAAGAGTGTCTTTGCTGTGTTTCTTGGGGCCTTCTGTCAATTCTTTCAAGAATGCCCTTTTGATTACTTGGCCTCTTCCCAAAAGTACTATGAAATTTTTATGCATGTTCATGGACCATTTCATCTCTTTTAGTGTACTGCATATTTTAACTAAAAGTATGCAGCAATTATTTTTGATCTTTCCTCCTTGCCTTCCATTTGTCGGGAATTCTAATTTGTTTTCAGCTTTTACATTGGCTAGAAAATAGCTGCTTCAAAACTAGTAGGCTGGAGTTTATTTTGAAAGCTCTTTTGACTCTTCCTGTTTCCTTCTCTCTCAAAACAACAACCCAGCAAAATTAAACTATCACCTTCAGATGCTGTATTTTTATTCTGTTGCTTGTGGCAGTCTGTAAAAATGATTTTAAAAATACATTTATGAAAATATAACTGCAAATTGTTATGCGGTGCCTATAACTATATTCTTAATGAGCTGTCATTCAACTTTCTATAGGTAGTTGGAGAAATGAAGAACAATAGCGTGCATGAAGAATGTTTGTACCTGGAGCTATCCAACCACACAGGAGACAAGATTTTGCCTCTCCACACATCTATTGTTTTATTTTTAATGTCCTACTGTGACTCCACATCGATTAAGGTGTTTCTTGTGCCTAATGAAGACATTGCTGGCGGTCCCTTGTGGAAGAAAGAAGCACTAGCCAACATTCCCATCAGCATCCTTTCCCAGCAGGAGCTTCCTCCAGTGGTTCGGAGTTGCCGTTTGCCTGCTCTGGTGGAAAAGGATGGGAAATTTTGTCGCGCTGGCCTTGCTGTGGTATTGAGACACATTATACAGAGGACTTGTGATGCAGACTGCAATAGGAAGGATGTTTCAGAGCTGCTTGGCTTCAAAAAGACCTGTTTGAAGGCCTGTGCAGAGGTGAGTATTTAGGGATGTAGGGTTAGGAGAAGGCCATTCAGCTCCTTGAACCTGTTCTGTCATTAAGTTAGACCTTGGATGATGTGTATCTGAACTCTGTTTACTCAACTTTGTTCCATTTCTCTTACTACCCTAATAAAATCTATCAACCTCAATCATGAAAATTCTGATTGTCTTAGCATCTACAGCCTTTTGGGGAGCAAGTTCCAGCTTTCCGGTTCCACTACCCATTTTGTGGAAAAAGTGTATTTTTATTTCACTCCTCAATAGCCTAGCTCTAATTTTAAGATAGGGTAAATACAAAGAAACCATTTCCACTATCAAATCCCTCTATCATTTTGATAGCCTCTACCCACCCTTATAATATATGCTGAGTCAGATTGAACTCGTTTTGGTGGGATTTCCTGTGTTTTTTTTCCCAGACTGTACCAGACCCCTGTGTTCAGTGTTATTACAAATATCTGTCACCTCAGACGATGGGAGCTGGAAAATAGTGTCAACTATTCAACATTCATTTTAACTAGTCAATTCTCTGGCCTTATTTGCAGGGAACTAAGATCAAGGAAAGTTATAAGGTGGAGATAATTGTACTAAGGTGAATATATATAATTCAATCCCCATTTTAGTATTATTTTTGTTACATATTTTCATTAACAGTGCTTTTACTGGTGGGGCGAGTAGAATTACAGCATGACAGGTTTACATGGGCAGTTTCCATTAACTGCAAGTTAGTTTGCTGGCTCAGATGAGGCATTCTGGCCTTCCAAAAAGTGTGTTGGGGTGGGGGAGGGTGTAGGGCATCCAGGCCCAACCTGCTTTCTACCCTTAATGTCACCATTAGCACACATCTTAGCTAATATCACCACCATCAACATCTCTTTGTCCTTTTGTCTGTGACATCTTTTGGCAATCTCCACCTATCACTGGCCCTCTATCCAGCTCTACCTGTCTCCCCCCTCACCCCCCAGCTTATATTTCACTTCTTTTCTATTTTTCCTTAGTTCTGACAGCGAGTCCTTCGGACTCAAAACGTTAACCATATTCCCCTCCGCAGATGCTGTCAGACCTGCTGGGTTTTCCAGGTATTTTTGTTTTTGCTTTGGATTTCCAGCATCCGCAGTTTTTTGCTTTTATCTTAGTGCTTACTTATTTAGTAGCTTAACAGATCGCTAAGTATTTAATGTGATTTGAATTTCTTTGAACAAGTGGAGGGTTATTGGAGCATAGAATGCTTTGCAATTGGTTGAGGCAGAGCCTGTTACATCTTTTAAGGGAAAAGTAGATAAAGACTGGAAGCAGAGGAAGGTACAGGGCTCCAGGGAGCGTGCAGTGCAGATGACATTTTTAGATTAGCCTGGCACTGATGTTGTGGCCTGTGTGGCCTCTTCTGAACTGTAAGTTGGTATGATCCTATGGAGTGACAGTGATTAGTGTTGAATAGGCAAATATTTTACATACTCTGAAATACATATACAACAATTAGATGAACAATCAGTTAATCTGTTTTTGATGGTCTTACTTGAGGGAAGCAATGTTGATCAGAAAGCCAGATGAATTCTCCTCTCTTCTTCAAATTGTACCATGTGGTCTTTGACATCTTCTGAATCACTGAAACAGACAGCTCCTTGGTGCAATCATCATCTGAGGGATAGCACCTCTGATCATGCAGCAGTTTCTTAGTCCTGCTGTATGCACTCAAGCATTGGACTGGGACTTGAACCCAAAACACTGTAACTTAGAGGCAAGACTGTAAACTGGGCGTGAGCACATTTTATTTACACAAACCACTTTTCCTTCCTTTGGTCATTGTGAAATTGTTTTCTGTAGCAATCTTCTGTTCCTGTCTCAAGCTAATGCCTCACACTGTGAATGAACAGTGCACATTTAGGGATGTCCAAGATGGTAGCTGTTCATGTGTTCAGTGTTAGTATAAATGTCTGTCACCTCAGGCGATGGGAACTGGAAAATAGTGTAGACTATTCAACATTCATTTTAACTAGTCAATTCTCTGGCCTTGTATGCAGGGAACTAAGATTAAGTAAAGTTGTAAGGTGGAGATAATTGGACCAAAGTCAATAGATATAATTCAATCCCCATTTAAATCTTATTTTTGTTAGATTTTTTCATTGACAGTGCTTTCACTGGCAGGGAGAGTCACAGCATGACAGGTTTATATGGGCAGTTTCCATTATCAGTGTGGACATAGGTTACAATGAAAAATGGTGACAGGAATTGTGCACAGGTATAGGATCAATATATAAATAGTTGTCCTCTTGGGGAATAATGCATTGTTCTGAGATACTGTTTATAGCTATATATTTAGCTGCTTTCATGGTTTAATTTAATAGGAAAGTCTTAACATATAAGAGAAATTGTATTACAAAGAAGTACCTAGGACCTCCAGCATATAAACAGGCCATTTGGTCCAGCTGTTCTGTGCCAGCATTTATTTTCTACATGAGCCTCCTCCCACCCTTCCTCACCTAACCCATAGTATAAATATTTATTTTAATAAGATACAGTATTGCTGTAGCATTGGGTATTTTTGTGTTGATTAGCAATGTCCCCATGTACAATCATTGTATTTAACTAATAGAAATGATAGGACAACAGTTTAATTTTGCAAGTTTTGTAAGGTGCAGGATGTGTATTAATCCATAAGAGATAGTGTTAGGAAGTGTGAGGAGCAAACCTGGGAGACTGTGGTACATTTTAAAAAATATTATTGGAGAAAACTTCTTGTATAAAACTTGTATAACTTCCTTTAATATTCTTCCAAGTGTAAAATATTTGGCTTTGATAAAAATCTACTGTTGTATATTCAAGTAGTTATTGTACTTTTTGCAATAGGACAGCTGCATCTTTTATTCAACATGAATTAAAGTTATTAACGCGAATATTAACAATTCTTTTTTCAGAGAGAGAATAGTGAATATTAAAGCTTACTGTCTCTTACAATATCTGTCTCCAGTAGTATTGTTACTGAGAGTACTGTACAACACACAGACACCACTATACGTCAGAATGTTATCAGGAAGGACATTTAATAGCAGAGAAATTTCTTGTGCTTCATGTCCAGTTCTGTGAATGGGAGGGACAGTAATCTCCAAATAGTAGAACTGACTCTGCCCTATAGTCAGTTCTGCACAGTTGCGTGTTAGAAATATTGGATAAACCAGCGGTCATTTCAGTAGTAAAGTCTCAGTTTCGTTCTCTGTCTACTAATGGCAGGCATATTAAAGGCAAGTTCCAGTTGGCCAGTGATCAGTTTTGCTTGACTTAGTGAACTAATTTGGTGGACACTGGGCACGGAGTAAGTTGTAGGAAGTTCAGATCTGTGCAAAATCAGTCTGCAATGGCAAACTTAAAAATGAGGCATCAACAATCATTTGTGTTTATATAGTGCCTTTGAAGCAGTAAAACAACCTAAGGTGCTTCACAGGAGCATTACTTGACAGAATTTGACAGTGTGATATGTAAGGAGCTATTAGGACAGATAGCCAAAAACAAGTGGCATAGAGGTAAATCTTAAGGACGTTAAATGAGAAGAGGTAGGATAGTGGAGAGGTTTGGGAGGGGTGGGGGTGGTGGATTCCAGAGAGTAGGGCCTAGGCAGCTAATGGCATGGTGGTTGAGGGAAATCTGGGGTGTACAAAAGACTAGAATGAAAAGAACGGAGATCTCGAAAAGTTGTAGGTCAGGAGGAGATCACAGAAATAGGGAATTAAGCGAGCAATACTAATGAGTTAAGAAAGATGATCTTACATTTATATGGCATCTTATCACCTTCTGCAGCAACATGTTAAGCACTGGACGTATAGTGAATTTCTTTTGAGATGTAATGATTGTAATGATTATTGTTCACAAATGTAGCAGCCACTTTTTGCTAGTAAGATTCTACAAGTAGTCATGAAATGAATGACTAGCAAATCTGGTATGGTAGAGGGGGAGTAATGTTAGCAAGCAATCTCAGTCTTTTTCAAATGTAGCAGAAAATGTTTAACATCCAGTTGACAGAACAAAATTGGAGATCATGTCACCTATGAGGAATTTAATCTTTCACTCCCTCACGATTGTGTATGGAAGTCTTAAAATGACTTCAGTCAATGATGTTAGATTTTGGAATCTAAGCCTGTCCATACTATAAATTTCTATTCTGCATTTCACAGTTCTTTGTTTTATTACTTTTTGGGTTATTTATAGCCGATGATTGATTTTTGGAGGACAGCATAAAATCTATTTTGCATTTGGAATGAATTTCAGACATTACTGGAAGCAATCCAGCACAAAATGATCTCAAAAAAACTTGGAAGTATGTTTTTCCTGCAGTGTCCTATTTTGTTTCCATATTTGGTGATTCCCAGTATAAAACTGTATCTTGTGCCATCGTTCAGTCATCAGGCCTTTGATGGCATATTTTGTTTAACCCTTGCCTTTCTTTAATCACCGATTCACTAAGGAATTATTATCACAGATGGGTGCTGTTAACAATTTTTCCATCTTTAAGTTTTACTAGTCCATTTCCTATAGTGTTGCACATTAGGCAGTGAAGACCAAATTTAATCTTCAGGTATATTGGAGGGCACCAGGGAGGTTGGATGTAATTCAGTCGTCATTTTAAAGTTGTGCGTTGCATCCTTAATTTTATATTTCCATTGTAAATTTCTACATCTATAACTACCTTTTGTTAACTTATCATGCTATCATGCTATAATTGCAACTGCCTGTCAGTGGTACTGCTACAGCGCCATCAGAGGGTGTAAAATCAATATGACATGTTTACAAAAGCAGAGATTTTAGGAAGAAAGGCTTGCAGTTAAATAGCACCTTTGATAGCCTAAATGGCTAAGAAGAGAAAGTATCCTATATGCATTCTTAACCACCTTATCTACATGTCCTACTACCATCAGGAACCTGTAGACAGGCCCTTCTGTCCCTCTGCAGTAACCAACCCTTTACTGTGTATTGCCTGCCTTGTTAGCCATCCCCAAATGCATTACCTCACACTTCTGCGGATGCAATTCCATTTGCCACTTTTCTGTCCACCTGACCAGTCCATTGATAAGTTCCAGCAGTCCAAAGGTTTCTTCCTCACTGTCAACCACATGGCCAGTTTTTGTACCATCTTAATCATGTTCCCTACATTTAAATCTAAATCATTGATATGTACTGCAAAAAGCATGGGACCCAGTACTAAGCCTTGCGGAACCCCATTGGATTGTCTTTTTAGCAAAAACTGAAATGTTTACTCACAAAGTCTATCACATGCAAAAAAATAAAAAGATAGATGCTGTTAAAATATACAGATTTGATATTTTAACCAAATGTGTCCGCTGTCTCATTAAAATCACTAAAGTAGTGACACATGCATTTTGCCTGAACAGATGAAAATAAATCTTATGGCTTAAATATTATGAGTATTGAGCTCATTGCTGCTGAGGTTAATTTTCAAATGCTTTTCTCTTCAATGCTAAAACTTCATGAAGTACTCAGTGTCCTATGTTAGGACACTAGAGTCACTGGGAATCAGGGGGAAAACTCTCCACTGGTTGGAGTCATTTCTAGTACAAAGGAAGATGGTTGTAGTTGTTATTGGTCAATCATCTCAGTCCCAGGATATCACTGCAGGAGTTCCTCAGCATAGTGTCCTAGGCACAACCATCTTCAGCTGGTTCATCAATGACCTTCCTTTCATCGTAAGGTCAGAAGTGGGGATGTTCGTTGATGATTGCACAATGTTCAGCACCATTTGTGACTCCTCAGATACTGAAGGAATCCGTGTCCATATGCAGCAAGACCTGGACAACATTCAGGCTTGGGTTGACAAGTGGCAAGTAACATTTGCGTCCTCAAGTGCCAGAAAATGACCATCTCCAGTAAGAGAGAACCAACTGTCTCCCTTTGACATTCAATGGCATTATCATCACTGAATTCCCCCACTATCACCATCCTGGGGGTTACCATTGACCAGAAACTTCACCATATAAATATTGTGGCTACAAGAGCAGGTCAGAGGCTGTGAATTCTGTGGCAAGTAACTCACTGCCTGATACCTCAAAGCCTGTCCACCGTCTACAAGGCGCAAGTCAGGAGTGTGATGGAATACTCTGCACTTGCCTGGATGAGTGCAGCTCCAACAACACTCAAGAAGCTTGACACCATCCAGGACAAAAAGCCCACTTGATTGGTACCTCATCCAACACCTTAAACATTGACTCCCTCCACACTGATACACAGTGGCAGCAGTATGTACCATCTGCAAGACGCATTTAAGCAACTCACCAAGGGGTCCTTCGACAGCACCTTCCAAACCCGCAATCTCTACCACTTAGAAGGACAAGGGCAGCAGATGCATGGGAACACCACCACCTGCAAGTTCCCTCCAAGCCAGACACCATCTTGACTAGGAACTGTATCGCCGTCCCTTCACTGTCACTGGGTGAAAATCTTGGAACCCCCTTCCTAGCAGCGCTGTGGGTATTCACACACATGGACTGCAGCAGTTCAAAAAGGCAGCTCACCACCACATTCTCAAGGGCATTTAGGGATGGGCAATAAATGCTGGCCTAGCCAGCAACATCCAGAAGGAAATGTTAATCATAGTGAGCCTAGGGAGGAAGTTTGTACTTTTACATTTGGACATTACTGACCTGAGAAACATTAGTGAGAAAACTCTGTTTGCAACTTTGTGCATTTCCAGGTGGTGTGCGAGTTTCTCCACACTCTTCCCCAGTGACTTTATGGTCGGGAGTGAATTTATTTTATTAAGGCAGTGGGGTGTGAGGTATGTTTTTATATATTAATCATTACTACTTTTCCCCAACTCCCTGCAGATAAGAGTATTAAGTGCCAACATTCAGATCTTCTCTGATTATTTATGAAAGACTGTTGCCTGAGCAATACACTGCGAATATGGGACCAAAATGTGCACACGCTGATGTACTATTGGGTGTGATGACATCAGATTGATTGCATCACGGCAAATTGGGGTAATACTTTAGCAGGGCGGGTCTGGAAATTGGGAGCCCACCTGTGCAATGCAAATTGAAAGTAATAGGCTAGCTGTGCTCATTAAAAAGGCAGTCGACTGCCATAATATGTGCAGAATGGAATAAAACGCTTTGTGTGGGAATTACACTAGCCATATTTCCTGTTTTTTTTTCATCAGGCGGGCCGTAATGATGGGTTGCCTGAGGGCAGAGTTAAATCTTAGCTGTACAGTGTTCTTTGGCCGCTGGAAGTGCTTCATTGAAGAGGTCGATGTATACTGACTTAAGTTCATGAGCTTTACCTGAGACCTCATGTAGAGAGGTCCATTTCTTATTGTGCTGCTAAAGAGGCCAGTGTGGCCATTTAAATTAAGGGCCATGACCTTGATCTGGGTCACAGCCGATGAGCTCCAACACTGGATATCCTGCCCTATTGCTCTGATTTGGTGGGATACTCTGTCTGTGGCCTGGAACCCATTCAGCACTATTAGTTGGCCCAATTGATGCCTATTCAGCATGTTTGGGCAGTGGGCTTGGAAGTTTGATTGCTGATCGCTTCCGGGGGGTGCAGCCTGTGTACCATGGTGGAGCGTATTATTCAGCCCTGTATTTCAGTCTATTCCCCCTTATTTATTCAACTTCTACAATGCATTTTCTCAGAGACTGAGAAGAGTTCTGTAGCTTCTTCATGTTAATCTTGTCTGTGTATCTTTTTTATTCATTCTCAGGGTGAGGGGTTGGCTTGAAAGGCTGACATATATTGCTTATCCTAGGTTATACTTGAGAAACTGGTGGTGAGCTGCCTTCTTAAACTGCTTCAGTATGTGGTGAAGGTACCCCTACAGTGCTGTTAGGGAGAGAGTTCAAGGATTTTGACCCAGCGGCAATGAAGGAATAACGATGCGTGTCTGAGCCAGGATGATATGTGATAGGAACTTGGGTCGATCGTGTTCCCATGACCTTCCTATTTTATAGTGCATGGAAGGAGGCCATTCAGCCCATTGTGTCTAGGTTAGCTCTTTGAAAGAACTGTCCAGTTAGTCCTGCTTGCCTGTTTTGTCCTTTTTATATATTTATAAATATATATATCCAATTCCCTTTAGAAACTTACCATTGAATCTGTGTGCCCCCTTTTCAGGCAGTGCATTTCAGGAGTTCCAGGATTTTAACCCAGTGATAATGAAGGAATGGCAACATGTCTGAGTCAGGATGTTGTGTGACTTGGAGGAGGCCTGATAGTATTTCCATACATCTGCTGGTGGTGAAAGTGTAGGACTTGGAGCCTAAGGATTAGTGATCAAAAGAGTTTCAATTAGGAAATAACCTTCCCACAGTTATCTGAAGTTAGGCATGCATATGCATAGGTAATGGATATCCCTTTGACCCGAAGTTTGGAATCTGGTATAAAATTGATTGGGCCAAAGGTATCTTAATGAAACTGTCTGCTTGGTTATCCACAGTAATTTGCTGTATTTTCATGCTGTATTGACTTACTGATTATTTTGAGGCTAGGGAGGAACATCTCCTGAATCTTTGATGGTAGCATATAGAAGAGATAACTCTTCCTGTACAGGATGTATATTTTCAATGTGTTGGAGCAAATTGTCCATGAGATAGGGAAACAGAATACATCTTCCCCCTCCTTCCGATACCATGCCCTAAGAAGGCGCAGTCAACCAAAGACTTCCGTTGGTTTGATCCACAATTATGCCTGGCAAAGTACTGCAGTGATTTGCCGTTGCCTTCTGTAGTATGGCTGACCAGGAAACTCTCCTGCTCTTACTGCCTGCCATGAAGAGTATCGGAAGGATTTACAGGTTGCTAATCGACCTGTTTAGCCACATTATGAACACACCTTCCGTGGCTGGAACTGGAACCCAACTTGTACTTCTGGCATAGAGGCAGTGACAATATCCACTCCATCAAAGACCCCTGCTGGCATCACTTATGGTTAGAAAATACAGCAGAAATGTATGTACCTTTGTATATCTGGATAATTGGGGTTAGTTTTAATTTCTAACATTCTTAATATCTTTGAGGTTCCCATGGTGGGGGAAGCTGGGACAAAATGTTTGCCTGACCATTACACACTGGATACACATGCCTTTGCCATTCCTTTTGTGACTTGTAGCCAATTCAAGATTTATCCAAAGTAGCTGGCGAAGAGAGGCCAATAGTTTGGAGATAAATAATAGGAGCCATTTGAATGGAAGTAGCCTTCTTTATTGTCAAAGTTTAATTCAGGTATGTCTTCATTGATGTTATATGCCACCACCAGAGACCTGGACACCAATGGGTACAAAGGAATAGAAGAAGGCCCTTTAGCTCCTTGAGCCTGATCCATCTTTCATTGAGAGCAGGGTTGACCTCCCATCTAATTCAATATACCTGCCTTTACCCCATATCCCTTATTAACTCTGGTCAACAAAAATATATCAATTTCAGATTTGAAATTAATAATTGATGTAACACAAATTGCCATTTGCAGAAGAGTTTTCCAAATTTCTACCACCCTTTGTGTGCAGAGGTGTTTCCTAATTTCACGCCTGAAAGGTCTGGCTCTAATTTTTAAACCATGGCCCCCTTGTCCTTGACTCCTCAGCCAGCAAAATGTGTTTCTTTTTTATCTACCCCATCTGTTCCCTTTAATATCTTAAAAACTTTGATCAAGTCACCCCTTAACCTAAATTCCAGGGAACACTTTGCTTCTGTGTGTCGCAGTTGATGTGGTTTTGACATTGTTGATTGGAACTGATAGCAAGAGAGTAACAGATCGTAAATCACTTGATGGGTGGTTCCGTGGGCTGCACACACAATGTGTTTTTTAGGGATTGACAACTGAATCTTTGTATAATTCTCTGAAGATAATTTTCGTGATGTTGCTTGGAGCAATTTGTAGCATTCACTGGATTTGAAATACCAACATACAAAAAAATGACAGACAAAAGACCTACTAGTCAATCCAGCTGGTCCCATTCAATTTTGGTGCATTCTGCATCATAGTCCGTACAATCTGCACCCCACCCGGAGCCATTTAATCTGCTGGGAGAGTCAAATAAACAGATAAAAACACAGGCTAGTTAGAAGAGTAAAAGCAGGAACACACCTTTCCAAGGCCCTTAGGCAATTGAATTGAGTCCAGAGGACCACCCTAGCCCTGGATTAATGTTATAGGCACCTACCTCTTATACAACTGGATCTCCGCCCTAGTCAGAAACAAGTCCATCTTTTGACTGAAAGAATTTAGAGAATCAACTAACTAGTAGCCTCCATCACAGGCCCACTAATTTCTGGGGAAAGGAGAACCCCCTAACGTCCAACCTAGGTCTGTCCTTGTGTAATTTGATGCTTGGTCCTCACTAATCTTCTTGATTGAAATGATCTAGTCCCTAAATTAGGACTGTAGCAGTTTAGCAAACAGACTTGAGATTTTCCAGTCCATTAAAATCAAACAAGGTTTCTAGTTATTTATACAGATGTGTATCACAGGTGATATGCATGTCTGTAGGAATGTGCATTGAGCCATACTTCTCAGAAGGCTTCAGGTTTATTTGTTACCCTGATTCTTTGGCTGATCTCACCTGAGTTGGATGTGAGGGGAAATCTAGTCAGCCTCTGTGCTCTCAGGCTATGAGAGCTTAAATTTGGCCAGGGTTCCTACCTCTGGACTGTTCTCTTTTCAGCTCCGCTGGAAATCTTCTGTATGTGAACACTGGTTGAAAACAAGATCAGGTTCAGCCCTGATGTCCCTCCTCCCATGGTTCAACAGCTTATTAACCCTCACAGTTCAGATTCACTTGAGAAAGTGGCTCTGGTGTAATACAGTGCAGAAACTAAAAACTTGCCTACCGCTGGACTTAAAATGAACAGAAGATGCCTGGCTGGCGTGAAAATATCAGACACACTGATGTAGCTAATGGCTCATGACTGCGTACTTCAGCTGATGAGAGTAACTTCTATATGCAGAGAATGGGCGTCTATCGGAGCCCTTAAAGATAGATAACCACACGAGGAAAAGGAAAACAGCAACAAGTGTTTATGTTTAGATCACGAGAAGGCCCTTGTTCTTTAAACCCAAAGAAGCTATGTCTTACTGTCCAATTAAGATGCCGCAGGGTGGTGTGATGACCAGACTGTTGGTTATTTTGAATATTCTCCTCCCTGCTCAGTCCAGTTGTAATCTTGCTGCAAGTAAAAGTGGGAACTAAAATTGTCATGTTGTAATTATATCCTGTGGATATAATTTATAACTCAGTGGATGTGCTGCAGTGTGACAAGTTTACTAAGCAAATTGTATCATTATTGCAGTCATGGAAATTTATGATGGAAAAATAAAATTAAAGACAAAGCACATAACTTTTAACATGGGGAGTGAACTAATCTGTGCTTCCTGGTCCAATTGTCCTCTCTTTATTGAAAGCTACACTTGGTTTTGACCCACCGAGTACAACTCTGTGGTACATTGTGACATGTATCTCAGTGACGATCATCATTTGCTGTGCTGTAATTGTTTCTTGTAACCTAGTACAGACAAATTATGCATTTAACAGGAATAATAAGTGCTTCTGTTATCTGGCAGGTGAGCCAATGGACCAGGCTGTGTGAGATTAGCATTCCGTTGGCTGTGGAAGGCTTCCTCAAAAATTTGAGTGATCAGAGAGCAGCTATTCCGCCGGAGATCCTGCACCTAGAGCACAAACTCAGGGAACCTGTTCGAGTTCATAACGATGACAAGATTCGTAGGCAGAAGCTGCAGCTGTTAACCAAGGAAAGAAAGGAGGACTCAGTCGAAAAGGGATTCGAACGATCGCTTGGATGTTACTCCGATGAAGGGGCTGACACAACTCGAGATTTAAAGAAGGAAAATAAGGGTACAGAATTGGGTAGCATGGAGCTGAGGACAGCACTTTCTAAACTAACTGTGGAGCAAGTACCAGCTGCGACCAGTAGAGAGCAGTCCTGCATCAGAAAAGTGAAAACGACTGACCTTCCACCACTGGAACGTGTATTTGCTGAGGGGCTTTATTTTACTCTCACAGATGTGGTCCTATTGCCTTGTCTCCACTACTTTTTTGTAAGTTTCTCATCATTTGATTTTATTTTTTTTCTCTTTCAAACCTGCATTCAGTGTAAGTGTGATTTTTTTTCCCCCTTTATTTTGAAGATATGGTTCAAATTGACTTTTATTTTACAGCCTGGGTTGGCATTCTTTAAAATCTATATTTAAAATTATTTTTGCAGAAGATTGAAAACATGGCTCAAAAACTGTTTTTACATTTTATTTAGAAAAAGCAATTTGTTTGTAAAGCACAGAACTGTAATTGTCCCCAGATTTTATGGAGCATGAAAAGCTTTTAGTTCAAGTTCAGGATATTTTGTATTTGCGAGCTTGCTAGTTTCCCATTTTTCTGATCTGTAGCTCTGTAGGAAAAGGATCAGATCATTCATCCCCTGGAGAGTTTGTCATTCAATCCAATCATATAGTCTGTACCTCAACTCTATTTCTCAAGCTTTGTGCCCTATTCTCTGATAAACTTGCCTGAGAAAAATCTGATGAACGCTGTCTTGAAAATTTCAACTAAGAATTACGGATTTCCACTTCTTTCTGAGAAAAAGTGCTTCCTGAATTCAATTCTTTAATTTGTAAGATTGTGCTACCTTGTCTGGATTCCCCCATCCAGAGGAAATAACCTGCTGGTACCTTGCCAAAGTGGCTATTCCTTATGTGCGAGTAAACCCAGAACATTTCACCAGATTGTTTGATCTGGGAAGAAGTTGGGAGGAGAGAGTGTCACCGTTGAGCCTAATGCTATCCTCACCTATTATCCATACATGCGGACTTTCTAATTGCGTCTGGAATCAGGAACAGGCCTAGTTCGGGGCACCATAATCAGACTTAGATCCAGCATTGCTACTTTTGCTTAGCTCAAGGCAAACCAGGGTTCAAACCCAGGAGCATCTATTTCTGTTTGATTCAGTGTCACGCTGGGTGGCACATTCACTCACTTTGCCATTAAATGCATTGGACATTTTGCTAGAATTCTTCTGATCTTTGTTGTCTACATCTTTGTGGGCAGCTTTCTTCAAGGTCAGTGAAAAGCACTGTCGCTTTGCTGCTGACTGCAAAATCTGGGTGACAGCCTTTTCTTTCACGAGAGAAAAACACAGACACTTCCTCTTGAAACCACCATGTCCAATGTAGCTGAATCCATGAGCGCACTTTGGCCTAAAAAGGGCCCTTATTAATCCTGACGTTTGTGTTTCTTGGGATCCCACCTATTTACCAGTGTGAACAGTTTGCCTGGATCCCCTTACAAGTCATTGTGGGGGGGGGGGGGGTTACCTGAACAGTGTAGAGCCAGTTTGTTATCATTATATCTGACTAACACACAAAAAATGTTTAGGATTTGGAAGTTGCTAAGCCACCACTTGAACACACACTTCTCCCACCACCAGTTTAAAGTGTACCGTATACAAGATGCAGTGCAGCAGCTTGTCAAGCACCTTCCAAACCTGTGATTTCTACCACTTAGAAGGACAAGGGCAACAGATGCATCAGAACTGCACTGCTTGCAAGTTCCCCTCCAAGCCACGCACCTTCCTGACTTGGAACTATATCACCGTTCCTTCACTGTCACTGGGTCTCCCTTCCTATAACAGCACTGTGGGCGTACCTATGCCACAAGGTCTGCAGGTTCAAGAAGCAGGCTAATCAGCGCCTTTTCAAGGGCAGTTAGGGATGGGCAACAAACGTTGGCCTTGTCAGCGATGCCCAAATCCCATGGAAAAAAAAAAATGGGTTTAGCTAGGAGCTGGGACCAGAGCTGCATGTCTCTGGCAGAGAGGCAAGTTTGGTGGAGAAATCATTAACCATTTGGACTTAGTCTCTGGCAGAGAGGCAAATTTGGTGGAGAAATCATTAACCATTTGGACTTAGTCTCTGGCAGAGAGGCAAGTTTGGTGGAGAAATCATTAACCATTTGGACTTAGTCTCTGGCAGAGGCAAGTTTGGTGGAGAAATCATTAACCATTTGGACTTAGTCTCTGGCAGAGAGGCAAGTTTGTTGGAGAAATCATTAACCATTTGGACTTAGTCTCTGGCAGAGAGGCAAGTGTGGTGGAGAAATCATTAGCTGCATTTGCTGGCTGGGGAGGTTGACGGGGTATCTGCAGAATAGTAGGGGGTGGCAAATCGAGAATCGCTCGACAGCGCCAAGAGCCTTCTCGAGCCTCCAGGTCTGCAGGAGCCGACCCAGGCTGCCGCCAAACCGACCGAGAGGCCTGGCCGTCGGCCATTTTTGTCCATTTTCGGCATTTTTCGGGTTTTTGGTTGGTCTCGGAAAGCGGCGGCCTGAACCCCAGGCGTGCCTTATTCTGTAGTTGAGAGAGGCCACTGAAGCATCATTGTTATGTATCTTTAGAAAGTTGGCTGTGTAAAACTGGAAATGTTCAGAAGGTTAAAGATCTAGTTTATAAGATCAGCAAATTTCTGTAGTTTGCCCATTTTTCATTGCTGCTGACTCAGTTCCCTGATAAGCCAGCTCCTTGTATAATTGCCACATGCTTTATTTAGTGACTTATTGGAAAGTACAGAATATCCTGTAATGTCACTGCGTGCAAGGCTTGCTTCATTGTAATGAAGTGTCAGTTCTAACAAGGTAGCACTCCCTACTCTGAGTCAGAAGGATATGTGTTGAAGTCTCACTCTTGAATTTTGAGCACGTTACTCAGCTGATGCTTCCAGTATAGTACTGAGGGAGAGCTGCAGTGTCAGAGATTCCATTTTTTTGAATGAGACAATAAACTGAGGCCCTGTCTGCCATTCTCTGGTAGATCTAAAACTCCCATGGTGATATTTCAAAGAAGAGAGTTATCCTGGCCAATGTTTATTTAACTCTTAACCAATATCATTAAAACAGATTGTCTGATCATTATCATTGACTGCCACTATTTCCCACATTACAACATTGCTTCAAAAGTACTTAATTGGTTGCATTTTGGGATGTACTGAGGTTATGAAAGGCACTAGATAAATGCAAGGGTTTTTATTATGTTATCAGATACCTGAAAAAACTGATGATATAATGATGTAAACCAGAATTCTGGTTCTCATTGCGAAACCAGGTTGCCTGTAAAGTCTTGTAAATTATTGCAGCTGTGCAGTGACTAACTTTTCTACATGTCAACATTTAGTCACCACAACTTTGTCCGTTCCAACAGGTTAATGAATACATATATCTATGTGTCCACATATGGAGGCTTCTTGCACTTTATTGGGAAATGTTGGAAATCAACTGAAAGGACAGTGGTTGAGGAGATATTTTATGTGAGCTTGTATTGAAGGGGCTGCACAAATTGCAAATTATTTCCATCAGAGACTATTGACTTTGAAGTTTGATGCCATTCTCATTTTAATCTTTTTCGTGGAAACAACATAAATATTTTAAAGTTCATTTAAAGTCACAGCAGTGACATTTTGAGTTAATCCTGAAGTCTGCTCCCTCATTTCTCAGAATCAAAACACATTAATTAGGATAGCCTAGCTGTCAAAGCTCTTCTTCGCAGTGTGTTCTAATTTGGTTGACACATTGATAGACAGTGGTGGTCTTGGCTTGATGAACTACACATTGCCATCTTGCAATCTGGAGTAGTGCACAGGATAGAACTGGAGCCTAATCTTAACACACTTATAAAGTTTTATTTACAGTGTACAGAGGCACACATTACAAACATGCACCTCCAAACCCATGTCACGAAGCTATTCATGTATATAATATTATTGGAAAATATTTTTCTTTTGAAATAGAGATTTAAGTCTGTGGGTGTTCCTTAATTGGATTAAAGCCAACTAGCCTGGGTGCTTTAACATGTACTAGTTTTGAGATGTAAGAGAGGTAGAGTGCATTTGCATTTTTTGAATAGACCATTCAGGAAGTGGGGTGAAACCTGGCACCCAGCTAGTAGAGAACAAGCAGTATGTTTATCTAACTAATAAAATTGGTACCACGAAAGGCGTTTTATTGTTAGAAGAGGTGGAGTTCAAAGAGGCTGGTGATACAGTGAGAACTTACATTTAATGAGCTGTGCTGGGCATAACAGACAGCAGTTTTATATGTGCAGTGGAGAGTCAATGTAAGATCAAAGTAGCCGTAAGCCTACAACTGTCTCCACAGGAACCAAAGCGAGAGGGACCTCATTTTGAATTTGTAAAGTAAAAATGCTTTATCTAGTGTTTGGTTAAGTCTATAGGTGCTGTTGCCTTAATGGAGATTAGTTTGGGAAGTTGATAAAAGTTATGATAGTAATAATTTGTAGCCATGTGTATATATTTAACTTGTGTAAATTAATAAAATGTTTCATTTAGTTTAATATAAAATCTCTCGAGAACTGGTGGTCTGATTCCTGAATTTAGAGTTGCATCTCAAACATACCACTTAAAAAATATAGGTTATAACAGTTGTTTAAAGTTTCCCCCGGGATTTTTAAATAACTCAGCTTTACCAACTGGTGGACCATAACACCCAACAACCATTGTTTCAGTCTGCTCCGATTTATAGGGGTGCAAGTGAATCCAATGTTAATTAGTGCCTGTATACCATTAAACGCTCAATTAATATACAATTAATACACACAGACAACCAGGCTGCTTTGTTCTGAGTTTGGAGATGCACCTATTACCTCTTACTATTTTCCCTTTCTATACAGGTGCCAATTATCAAATGTTCAATGCTAATACAATTTGGGTGCGGGAGCCCTGAGCTATTGGGTTTGGTGGCCTGTGGCACATTATGCACCCAATACTGGGGAAATGTGTAGAGCTCTGTGAGCCTGTGTACAAGCTGTGTACAAATGTCTATGCAGACTGGGAGGCCTCCCCATAATGTGGGTGGAGCCTCTGTACATCACTCACTTCATTCAATTCTACTTAAGGTGAGGCCTGGCCCCAAAAAAACATTTAGATCAAACCCCTGGATGTCCAGCTTTTTGGTCTCCAAAGGTCAATCCTTCAAAGTGAACATTATGTCTCAGATGTGGCATTGGTTGGCCTTCCATTGCTGCTGTTGACTGGCATCTGAACTCTCCCGATCTGTGTAGTGCTCCCAAACACCACAATGCATTATGCTGTGGAAGCCGGACAAAATGAATCAACCTCATCTTATTGTGCAAGGGCAACTCATTTCTGTGCAGTGCTAGACTCAGTTAGCCATCCTTTAATCATACTGCAGCTTTTCTGAATTCTGAACCAGCTGAGACTTCACGCACACTTAAGTCTCTATTGAAAACTCTCTGATCATGGGCTGGCACAGGTAATAATATTTCAGCAAAATGATACAAAGATAAAGCTCAATTATTTAAGTGAAAATCATTTGGAGTAAAAGTTAAAGGTTAGCATTTCCTTAAAGGGCTTGCAATAGATCTTTAGTAAATGTGTAAAAAGATATTTTTTGTGACTACGTGGCCTTTGGTTGTGGTTGAGGACTGGACAAAAAATTGCAGCTGTCATGCAGACAAATAGTGGAAAATAAGAAGGAATGTGTAGAATAATTTGATGATCCTTTTAGGGAAACTTACTGTATACAGTCTGTGGTATTAGGAGACTATTTTATTGCACCTGCTATGGATGTGATGTATCTCTGTTGGATATCTCATACTAACTATTTTTCTGTGCTGTATAAGCTGAATATATTGGTCTCTGAGGATTTCACAATCTGCTAACAGCACTGTACTCTTCTGGTGATTCTTAAATCCATTCCTTTAAAACTGATGATATAAGCCTTTTTCATTGTGTTAAGCTTAGAAGTTAGATAGTGGATTTTCTCATGGACAGTGACCCAGCTGCATAGCATAAGTAAAAAAGATTCAAGTGCGTTCGAACACTTAAAGTTACAGGTTGCACAGTCATACCTATGCCCCTGAGCTACTTCATTAACAATGTGAAAGTGAAGTTATTCAGTGTTCTTTATTTTTTAGTTGTATTTAATTATGAGTCAGAGGCCATTGCTTTTGGTCCTCGTCATCAATTCCGTTCCTTTGTTACCAACTCCATTCCTCTTCCTAGTGACTATCTGATGCTGAACCTGAATGTTTAAAACCTTGGTGTTACCATAGACTTCTAGCCACACAATGGCATCATCACCAAAACTGTATATTTCCACGTCCATAAGATCATCTGACTCTGCCCTTGCCTCAGCTTATCTGCTGCTGAAACTCTTGTCCATTTCTTTGGCACCTTGAGACTTGATTATTTCAATGCATTCCTAATTGGGCTCCTACCCTCTGCCCTCCAAAACTTGAGGTCATTCAAAACTCTGCTGCCCTTGTCCAAACTTGCACCAAGTCCCACTCACCCATCTATCCTGACCTACGTTGGCTCTGGGTCAAGCAGCACTTCTATTTTAAAATTCTTGTCCCTGTTTTCAAGTCCTTCCATGGGCTTATCCCTCCACACCTTTGTAAGCTCTTTAAATCCTACCCTAGAGCTCTGTGTTCTGCCAATTCTGGCCTCATCAGCATTCCTAATTATAGTCACTCCATCATTGGTGGTTGTCCCTTTGGCTGCCCGACTCCCTAACCTGCCTCTCTATATCCCTCCGCCTCTCTAACTCTCTCTCTCTTCATTTAAGATGCTCCTTAAAATCTACCTCTCTGTTGAAACATTTGGCCAGCTGACCTAATATGATCTTATCTGGCCCATTGTCAAATTTTGTTTCATTACCTTAAAAATGCAAGCTGTTATTTTTCAAAGGTTTATATAAGTAGACATACTTTATAAATCATTTTAATTGCCTGCCATTTGTTGGATAGAAAGAAAGAAGAAATAGTTTGCACTTGCATAGAGCATTTCATATCCAAGGGACTTATGGTGTCCTGGCCAATATTTATTCCTTAATTAACACTATCAAATACAGATTATACAGTCATTCACCTTGTTGCTGTTTCTACAACCTTGCTGTGTGTAAATTGGCTTTGACATTGTCTATATTAGCACAGTGACTACATTCCTTTGCTGTAAAGGGCTTTGTGAAGGAGATCACCTTCACGACCTTTTGATATCCCAAGCACCTTACATTCCATCAAATACTTTTAAATTGTCGCCGCTTTAATGCAGGGAAACACGGCAGTCAAGCTGCACACTGCAAAATCCCACAAGCTGCCAAAAATGCAGCACTCCCCAAGTATTGCACTGCAGTGCAGCTTGGATAATGTGCTTGAGCTGGGCTTGAAACCATGACCTTCTGACTCAGAGATGAGAGTGCTAGTACAAGTGATTCTTTGTGGACTTGGATGTTCTGAGGATGTGAGTGATGCTAAATAAATTCAAGCTTTTTTTCACACTTTAAACAGTATACTGATTTCACAGGTTTAGCTCATGTGAGATTAATAACAGATGCAAAAGGGACAACAGCTTAAAAAATTGTTGAAGCTGGTGATGACCTGATACCATGAATCAGAGGGCAAGGAGTCAGTTTGTAAAAGCTTTAGTTTAATATTTTGCTCTTGAATGTCTAATAATGGCAAAGAATCAGTTACAGAATGAGCAACAATTTGAGGGATTGATAGCTGAAATGCTTCTCAAGACACCATCATGCAATTTAGACATGAGATGTTAGACAATAGATGTCTTGTCGGTGAGTAGTTTGGAGTGTTCTTCTCCAGCCACATCAGATAAATGTTGTGTCTGCTAGAAGATTTTGTTACCTACTTTGTGTTTAACAAGCATCTCGCTATTGATCGAAGAGGAAGCGAGTTAAAATCTGGCTCAGTGGTGAGGATTTCAGGGTCAGTTATGAGAGGGTCTTTTGCCTTGGTTTTAGGTTTCACACTTTAGCAACCACATATTGCTCTGTGTAAATCCAACGGTGTCGGAAATAGGACCTGAATATTTCTTGATTGCAGAAGGGTAGTTTACATCACGGTTGTTAAGGAAAGCAGGTCCCCAGTATGGCACCATCACTATATGCATGAGAGAGCTCCTTACAAAGAAAAAAGTCACGTGATATTTTTGAGAGGACATTTTGATTTATGGGCGAACTCATATATTTTTGTTCTGAATTTTTTCCCTATCAGGTTTCTCTTGGGGATTGTCGAGGCGAGATGCTGAAAGCCTTGCCCATGTTAGCCCGCTGGTACCAACATGTTCAGGAAGTATCTGGTGTGAAGAAGGCGGCTGCAAGCTGTGGCATTCATCTCCTCAGCCTCCCTGCTCCTTTGTCTTCTGCTGCCGTGCTGATTCCAAGCTCCTGTGACCCCGAGAATGAGAAGGCTGAAACCACAGACCTGCATTTCCGAGGTGGCCCAAGGCCCACCATGAACAAATTAGAAGTAAATCAATATTTTTATGGTTTTAGCGTATCCTTGCCCCATGTTGCATTTTGTACACAGAGACAGAAAGCATTACAGTATTTATTACCTTGTAAACTTGCTCTGTGTGAAAAAATTCTTTTACGATCAGTCTGACAACTGAGCACTAGGTGGTTGCAAGTTACTTTTCACTGACTGACATTGATACAGACTCAACATAGAACATTGGAATGATTTGAGACTCAAGTCACAAATGATATTCTTCAGTGGCGGAGGCTGCAATATTTTCTGTTTTAGAATTTAATTTTTTTAGTTGCAGCACGCTAGAGTGTTTTCTTCACAGGAGTGCTATATGAAGAGGTGGGTTATTGAAAAGACAAGGAAGCATTGAGATGGTTTCGGGATATAATTCAATGGATCAGGTCTATTTGTTGGTGGAATAGTGGAGCAAAAGGAGAACAGGCCATAAACCAGAGTTAGAAGATACAGGCTGTTAGGATAGTATTGCCTAGATAGAGAGAAGTGAGACTCTGCAGGAATTTGTAAATGAGGATAGGGATTTTGAGATTGGTTCAGAGAAACAATGAAGCTTGACAAGGACATGGATATAGGTTGTGCAGGACTTTGTGTGGGGGTGGGCTTGGACAACAGGGCTCTGGGTTAGCTGAATTCTGTGAAGTTGATGTTTGGAGGCAGGAAGGCCTATGAGGAGGAGGTTTGGGAAATCAATCTTCAAGATGACGAAGGCATGGATTTGGATTTCAGTAGCAATGGTGGAGAAGTACGTGTGTAAGTGGCAAAGTTCTCCAGGTGGCAAAAGACTCTCTCAGCGCTGCACAAGTGAAGTTAAAAGCTCAACTTTGGGGTCTAGCGGTTGCATACTACCACATACAACCTGAATGGATGCCTGGGCAAGGTTATGTAGCAAGAGCTGCCAACATGTTGAGCCAGAGACAAAGATGATGGTTTTGCCAACATTCAGCTGGAGGAAATTTTAACTCAGGGGCTTCACGTCAGCTAGACGATTTGATAGTGTAGCAACAGCTTTGTTATTGAGAGTGCTGCAGCCAGTATGTTGAGTCTGCAAGATCAGCTGTTGCAGTAACCAAATGGTCTTACAGTCAATGTGTTCCATTTACTGTTACATTAATTCCACTTTGGTGGATGTGTAGAGTTGGATAACATCGATATCCATGTGGAAACCAACCTTGTCCTTGTGGATGATGATGTTCAAGGGCAGCTCATAAACAATGAACAGATGGGGGCCAAGGGTGGAACCATGGACACAGTAATTTGTGGGCAAGAGGAAAAGCAGATACATCAATAATTAATTTGTATTTAACTCCCACAAAACTTGGGTTTTAAAAGCCTGTAGGTTTTCGGAGGGAAGTGAAGAGAAGGTTGGAGATTCAGAGTTTTGAGTTCCTGGTAAGAAATGAGTTTGAGGACAGAGTGAGGTGGAAGAGTGTGTTGGATGCTAACTGTAGCTGGGCAGGAACAAGAAAGAAAAACTCAACAGAAATAGTCTTAGTGGTTAAAATAGAGAAAGATAAGGATGCAGTGGAGGGAGAGAGAAAGTGCATTCTTGTCTGCAAGGTGAGCAAGATGTATCAAATTTGTCCCCATACGTTGGTGCACAGATCAAAATGTACTCTTTGACCTGGTTCAGGGAAGAACAGCAGTGTAGATCCACAAGTGGAAGGTGTTCACCCCCCAGTTCAAAGAAATTTAGAAACACAATGCTCAGATTTAAGCTAGCTCCAATAAAGGAAAAAGTACAATGTCAGACAATATCATCGTTTAACAGTCAACAGTTCTTTCCAGGAATCTGAAACATCTGACAAATTAGATCAAAACTATCTTACAAATTGGTAGACTTTCAGTTACCATTTCAATGAATATCTGAGCATGCCTTGAATCCTGAGAGTGTCATTAATGTTGGGTGATATATAGTCTCGATGATTAAAATGCACAGCAATTCTAAAGATGTTTTTCAGTGGTGATTATCAGAAACAAGTTACAAAGGCAAAAAAAGGTATTTAAGATAAAGCACTGTGCTTTTGAATTGCTAGTGGTTTTCAGTTGTGCATCAACAAGATTTTTTCATTCCTGCGTCAGATATTTTGATTTTTTTTATCTTTTCAAATATTCCGCATCTGGCAATGACTAACCTGTATTTCGATGTCACTTGAAGTACAATGTTAGCTCTTTCCACACCTCACTGTTTTCCAGTTCTCTCAAGCTGATGTCTCTCACGCTTAAGAGTTCGTGAACACCCCAAGCCCTTGAAAGAAGACTTTAACTCTGCTGAATATTTTCCATTTTAACCCTTAAACTGCTGATAAAAGTACAGCAGGTTCCCCCAATGTCAAGCAGTTCAGATTAAATATTCAAGTAATTAGCAGCATCATTCAAGAATTTCTCCTACAGGGTGGTAGTGCAGCAATTTCCTATCATTGAACCATAGTTTCCCAATCCTGATATTCCTCCCCCTCCTGACCAGCAGCCCCCCCCCACCCTCCAAATCATGCTGACAGCATACTATATCCCATGCTAGAGTTATTTCTACTCAGCTAACGTGTTTAAAATTAGAGCCTGAATGAAAGTGTTGGTGAATGACCAACACACTGTGTTGAATCTGTAAAATGAGCTGTCACAGTACCAGCTGGTCTTGTATCAATGTGCTTCCCGCTGTATTCCATGCACTCTGGTTACTTTAGTTAACACTCTAATTTTAAACAGCATCAGTAGCCCTGACTTGAAGTCCAACTGATTACTGTGTCAGCTGAAATCTTTCTTTGCTGATAACTGGATGGAGAGAAGCAGAACATCATCACTTTAGAATAAATTGTTGATTAAAATTAAAATGTTGGCGAGCAGACAGACAGATAGGAGAAATGGCATTGTCAGGTAAAAATTGTGGGACTTAGCAAGAAATGCATCGATGATCAGTCATTTTCCCTTATGCTGCATTAGATATTCTTCTCTTGGTTTGTCTGAAATGACTTGGGGAAAGGAGAAATAAAAACTCCTGGCATAAATTAAGGTAAAAACTACTCTGGTATTTTACTCCCTCTGTCATAATAAAAATTGACCTAAATAGGTTGAGGCTTTCTAGGAATAGGAGTAGAACATTTAGCCCTTGAATCTGTTGCGCCATTCAATGAGATCATGGTTGATCTGTGGTCTAACTCCATACACCCACCTTTACCCCATATCCCTTAATGCCTCTGGTTAACGAAAGGTTTGGTGTGAACTCTCCATCGGACAATCTGTATTAAGTTTGCTTTTTGATTGGCAACCTTGGCTAAGCGGTAGCACTCTGAGTCCCAGGTCATGGGTTCAAGCCCCACTGCAGGACTTGAATAAATAACCTAGGCTGTAGTTTCAGTGCAGTGCTGAGAGAGTGCTCATTATCAGAAGTATTTTGGAAAGATGTTAAAACAAAATTCCATCATTCCTCTCAGGTGGATGTAAAGGATCCCCTTGTACCTTTCAAGAATAATTCAGGAGAGTTTGCTTGGTGTCCTGACCCAATGTTTATTCTTCAACCAACCTTCACTCAAATAGATAAAAACAAAAAACTGCGGATGCTGGAAATCCAAAACAAAAACAGAGATACCTGGAAAAACTCAGCAGGTCTGGCAGCATCAGCGGAGAAGGACAAAGTTGATGTTTCGAGTCCTCATGACCCTTCAACAGAACTAAGTAGAAATAGGAAAGGGGTGAAATATAAGCTGGTTTGGGGTGGCGGGAGGGGGGGTGGGTGCAGGGTTGTTGGGACAAGCAAGCAGTGATAGGAGCAGATAACCAAAAGATGTCACAGACAAAAGAGCAAAGAGGTGTTGAAGGTGGTGATATTATCTAAAAGAATGTGCTAATTAAGAATGGATAGCAGGACACGCAATGTACAGATAGTTCTGGTGGGGGTGGGGTGAAATAAGACTAAAAGGGCATAAAAGGTATAGATTTCTTTTCCCACCTATTTCCATTATTTTCAAATCTATACCTTTTAGTCTTATCTCCATCTCCAACACCTCTTTGTTCTTTTGTCTGTGACATCTTTTGGTTATCTGCTCCTATCACTGCTTGCTTGTCCCTACAACCACCCCTCCCACTTCTCCCCCCCATCCCCCCACCTTAAACCAGCTTATATTTCACCCCTCTGCTATTTTTACTTAGTTCTGTTGAAGGGTCATGAGGACTCGAAACGTCAACTTTGTTCTTCTCCGCTGATGCTGCCAGACCTGCTGAGTTTTTCCAGGTATTTCTGTTTTTGTTTTCACACAAATAGATTATCAGTCTTTTATCTCACTGCTGTTTGTGGGACATTTCTTACAGTAACTACATTGCAAGAAGTACTCCATTGGCTGTAAAGCATTTTAGGATTCACTGAGACTGTGAGAGGCACCATATAAATGACAGTTCTTTCTTTGGGGGAAAATATGCCCCATTTAGATGAAGTAGATGATCTAGGCATGTGCTCTAGTTAGACAACTAAATGGTCTTATTTCAGAATCCTAATCATTGCTGATTACGGGCCTCCGTTCACCTCATCTGTTGAGTAAGTTCAGTCAATTTCCAGCTGTATTAATTAGAACCATGGAGGTTTAAAGCACAAAAGGAGATCTTTAGCCTATCACATCTGTGTTGGCTGTACATTATAGTAATTCAAAATTAATTTTCTTCTGTTTCAAATATCATCCAGTTGTCTTGTAAAACGTGCAGTGATCTTTGCAAGGTACTAATGTTGAAAATTATATATTATAAAAGAACTAATAAATGTTTCTTGTCTAAAAACAGGAGCACGGGATTTCAGCAAAGTTCACATCACACCCTTGTCCATCGTGGAGCCTGGACTGGAGAAACCTTCCAGTAGCTGTCAATCCCATAGAAGGTAATAACAGTGTTTGTGATTCTCTTTTCACTTTGACAGCCTTTGAACCCTGTGGTCCCCCAATCTGAGCCCTTCTGTGTCCAGATCATGTTGTGCCATCAGTGACCTCTGTCACTGTTTCTGGTTTCGTCAAAGCATCCAGTCTTCCTCCTAAGAGTTCCACGGTTATCAAACAGTTATGCAAGGTCATTCACATTTTATTAAGTCTTATTGATTTGGAAATGTACCTAATAACACGTTTTTAGATCTGTGCAATATTTGGACCTGCTCCAAAATCCATTGTTTGCCCACAGGACTTTGTGCAGGCAGATGAGTGGATGGTCTTACTTTTCCTATCCAGCTTCAGACTCTCTCTTCCTTTTGCAAGCAAGGTAGCCCTGTGTTTGTCCCACTACCTTTTCCATTATCACCCCGATCTCATGGTGGTCTTCATTATTGTAAGAAGGCCTAAGCATCCAGTCAGGGTCAGCTTCTCTTGATGCATTGTATAAACCATGCATATGTTTAATGTCCCTTCCTTTTAAACCTTAACATAGGGCAACTAGTTGCATAAGCATTATGTAATTCCTCCAGCATTTTACACAGTTTAACTCTCAAAACTTGTGATAATTGACAGGAACAAAACCTTTTAAAACAAAGCTTCAATAATAGCAACGACAGACTTAATTTGCATTACATTGGCTTTATAATGTAATATGAACTATAAAGAGGGTTTCGTACATGATGGTGTGAAAGAAATAGAAAGAAAGCAAAATAATTATTTTGCTTTCAGTGCCTTAATCTTGTTCTGCAATTATGTTCCAATTTTTTTTGATAACATTTATTTATTGAAAAACAATGCTTTAACAATGGTGTTAATGGTTGGGAAAATGTAAAAGCAGTGTGGATTACAATAATATACTGTTAATTTTACAGCCAGTTGGTGAAGGAGGAGACCAGAAGTCAATCTTTACTCAGTTTTAGATTTATTTGCATGGTGAAACATTACAAATGTATAGCTCCTAAATCTACAATCCACTACCAGTGTCAATAAGTGTCTCTTTATATGTGCACAAGTATTTATCCGATAAGTAATCAGCTCCACCTATATAAACTTAATCTTAGTTTATACAATTAACATATACAACCTCCAGTTATATTCACTTCTGTAGCATCTCTATAATAATAAATGACGGGGCTGTTTTTTCTCTGCTAGTGAAATTGCATTGCTGCAGGTTCCTGTGATTTTAGTTGTTAATTGCTGAAAAAAATGCCATTCTTCCATCTTTAACTAAAAGGAATTTTACTTTTGAATGATGTCATGAGGCTTCTAATTTTAAATATTAACTACGCCGCCACCGCCATCCCCCACCCTGCTCTCCCCGCCCTACCTGCTTGTGGCTGATGCCCCCGATGGTATTGAAAACCCAGCAGTTAAAATGCTGGCAGGTGTAAGGGCGTCAGAGACCAGTGGTAAGTGTCTAGCCACCATTTTGAACTCCCATGCCACCCCATTCCCGCAGGAATAAAATCAGCCTGAGAATTTTGATTTATGCTGAGCAGTTCAGTTGGCCGTTTTTTAACCTGATGAGAGGTTAAATGGTTTGCTTGTATTTCACATTTGGAGGCTTCTCTGATTTATACTTCCCGGATTGCTGCATAGCTCAGACAGTTGTAGACCCCGAGGAATGGTTCATGTATGGTGGGTCTTTGACCTGTTGACCCCTACAGCTATTTTACTGCCACAATTGGATTCCACTGAGAGAAATGCTCACAGTATGTGCTTAGGCACAAGGAGCCTGCCGCACTTGCTGCAGGCTCTGATATCATCTGAAAAAAAGGCTCCCTCCTACCTTAGATTTTAACTGCACCTGCTGCCTAACGCTCTTCAATTCCACACTGTGTGGGCAGTGGGGGCTGGGGCAGGTGGTGATGGCGGATGAGGGGGAGGGGAGGTTCCTGTATCTTAATTAAATAATTATTGGCTCGGGTAGTACTGTGGCAGCCATAAAGGGCACAAGAGAAGCAGACGACAGGCACCATCTTCACCATCAACTCTGAACACTTTCCCCGAATTTGGAAGTGCTAAGTGGTATGGAAACAATTAGGGTCTGAGTGCCGTACAGATGGAGACCAAGCTTTAGATTGTTTTTTTCCTGCCTGTTCTCTTTAGGCAATCTGAAACAGACCCAACCTCATAACATCTTCTCCAGCCACCTTACGTATTCTAGGTGACAGATTGCACTTATTGGGTCAAACGCATACATTGGCTTGGTGTCAGATATCTGAGCACTTTTGTTTCTTTGCCTACCACCTTTAATGTACATAATATTAATTCAACTTAACCCCAACCCTACGTCTTGTATTTAGCATTGAAGTGCAAGGACATGGGGCTGGATTTTCTTGGGATAAGGGTGTTAGGAGCGAGCCTGCACACAGCAATCCTGCCCTTGCCTACTCTATGGGGTGTGGGGTGGGGGGTTGGTAGGGGGAGCATTTTAGATCCCCACTATTTCCATGGAAACTGGTCCAGTTAGATAGGCAACATGGTTCACGGTACCCAAGAGAAGTTGTGAACCATGGGGAAACCTAGTCTGGAATGACAGGTAAATTCAAAAGGCATTAACAACTTCACATATAATGTATTGCTATATGATAAGTTAAGTACGTTTGTAATACAGTGATTAAGGAAAGGGCTTTGTTTAGAAAAGGTATATGGCCATTAAACTGACCAGGGTTGTGAAAGTGTTCAGATGCATTAGAGAACTTTATCGAGTGGATAAAGTGTTCTTCTGCATTCAGCAGTGTTGAGATTCAGATTTTAACGTATCAATTTTCCCCTGTGAGTTAATCTATTTTTTGATTGACAGCCCAACCATCTGTTGAGCCTTTGAAATAGATGAAAAGATGGCTGATCTCCATGATTGACAATCCAGCCATCTGTTTAGCCTTTGAAGCAGTGGAACAGAACTACTTCAAAAATTTTAATATATTCAGCTCTCGAGTTTTTGTTCTACAACTGTGTATTGGAAACCCATTATAAATGCCTGGCTGAGTTCCAAATCCCAATAATGGATTCAGCTCAGCAGGGGTTGTTGGCACCACCATTTTCTAGAATTATATTATTCTCCAAGGGAACTAAGAGTTTTTTTGAAGTGGTTTTTGAATGACTTGGTTTATTTTGACAGCTTCATTTAGCATCTCAAAGACTTCCCGATGTTATAATAGGACTGAAGAGCTTTGTACATTCTGCATGAGGGGGTGTGGGTGAGTGTGCATGGGAAGGATGCAGGAGATATGATCTGTATGACATATTTATTATAGGTATAGAGAAGGTATGGGAGGTATAGAGGCAGTATGTGGGGTTGGGGGTTTTGAAGTCGTAGGGGGCCTGACCTGGGCACTGTTTGCAGGAACTGAAGCAGGCCTTCTTAGCTGTCTGTCTTGGCATCCGCCTGCCTCCATTTGCACTTTGGGCCTGCTTCCGGAGAAGGCATCCCTGACTCCAGCCTGCCCCTGCCACTACTCAATGAAAATACTGTGGGCAGGCAATGCCGGGCAGGAGGTGGGATCAGGAAATGGCTTCACAAGCAATTCCCACCTTAAATATGAAAATCCAGGCAGAAAGTCTTTCTGTTATTAGACTCGTCATCCTGAGGGCTGGACTAATAATCCAGAGAACATGTGTTTAAAATAGTTTGAGACTTAAATTCATTTTTATTTTTAAATCTGGAAATAAAAAGCTGGCACAAGTAAAAGCTACCATGAAGCTGTTGAATTGTTATAAAATCCAGTGGGTTCACTAATATCCTTTTTAAGCGGCAAAACCTGATGTTCTTACCTGGTGTAATCTATATTGGTTTTAACTACCCTCTTACGTGTCTGAAGTAAGCTACCCAATGGTACGAACTGATTACTAGGGATGGGAAATAAATACTGGCCTTGCTGGTAATGCCAAATCCCAAGAATGAATAAAAAATATGCTAGTACAGCACTGAACACTTATGTACCATAAAAATGAATACAGCATGCATATGCTTTGCTGTGCTACGATAACAAAGATCATTGTGAGGACTATGAATTTTTGATGTAGTCAGGGACCTTATGACAACTTTCCTCCTCCCTGGCCCAGATAAATCCAAGGCACAAAATTTCAATTGTCTAATTTTACCTGTGCCCAACTGTATGCATTCCTATAAATGGTCTAAGTAAAAAAAATTTAAATGCCATAGACTTAGTAGATGTGAAGAGTTACCTAAAGTACTTTCTTGTATGGGTGAGATGGGCAGAAAGGTCTGAATATTAATTCTCCTTTAAGCAGAAAGAGAACCATTACTTTTTAATCCACTTTTAAAATCCATTTCTAAGTCCAATTCTTTACATGCTAAAATGTTTAGATGTTGCTCTTGCTTTGGCACAGTTCCTTATTTTACTATGGAGGACTTTAATTTATGCACGATAGGCTGAAGTGTATAAGATTCACAGACACAAGAGAAGCAAATGAACGGCCTTGCCAAGCCTCCTTCTCTGGTGGACATCTCAATGCTCCATTTTCCTGAGGTCCCTTGTTTGCTCACCATTCTCAAGTATCTTTTCACCCTGTGACCTGGTATTCATTTGTAAAATGTCAGTGATCTGCGGAGTGCTTATGGCATTTGAAGTGCGAAACCTCTAAACCTGTTGCACTGCACTTGTGGGTCATGCTTCACATTCACTGACCACGTAAAACGGATTGATTTACAAATGTACAACAGAAGCACATCAACGACCTGCGGTTTCCTGTTAGTCTGATCATTTCTAGCTGTGGCCTTATTCCTCCTTGGTGTGATTGCCTGAATATCGCAATAGTAGATAAACAGAGCACTCTGTAGGGAACTGTAGACTCCAGAATTAATTCCCTCTGTTGTTAAGAACTAGTAATTCATGAGAAGCAGTGTGATGAAAGAGCTGTTAAGGTCATCTGCATAAGTACAATGAAACCCTGTTATCATAGTTTACCCCATTGAGCATTCTGTTAATACCGCATTTGAATAAATTTTGTAGATTAAGTCGCTGAATAACATTTTATAATGTGGGCTTTGCTTCACAACTCATATAAAGTCAAAAATACAAAATAAATACTATCAAAGGCAATAGTTCATTTCCAGAATACAAATTTAATCAATTTTAGCTTACACCATGCTTTGCCTGCTGTTTCATGCCTGAATGTTTTGTTAGTGTATTAAAGTTATATTAACACTGAATGTGTTTTTGTCATTAAATGTGATTAAATTAATTGTTGCTGATTTTCTGGAGGATTACATGATATCTCACATGACTGGGAGAATCTTGAATGGAGCTATTAAGCTTTGACATCATGGATGGAAGATGAATACTTGTTCTGCATTCCTTCATTTGATTGTGCACTGATTGCAGCAGTTATGGATACATGATTGCAGTGCTTAATATATAAACTGCACCCATGATGCAATAAAATAGAGGCATTTTTGAGTAGCTGCAACAAAGAGTTGCTATCCTAGATGGATTTTAAAATGACTCATTTCTCTATTCAATGAAAAGTTAAATAAGGTAACTATGTTCTAAGATCCAAAAGTAGTTACTTTTAATTCTTTCTGTATGTACATTTATTTTCTGTCTCCAGCACCAGCAGGTACAATCAATACAATTGTCAATTCTCTACTTTGCCAAAATCAATGTGTGTTTATTGCCAAGGATAGTCTAGGTCAAAATAGATGGAAACCCTTTCCCTTTTGGTGAGTGTTTGTTGTTTTTATCTTAATTGCCATCAGAATGAAATGTGACAGGTTGTTGATGTAGAGCTTTACATGTAACCTTACTAACAGCAACATAGCTCAACAGCGATTGTTTAGCACCTCTTTACGGCTCTAAACTTCATTCATGCAGCTTTACCTTTTACCCTTTTAAAGGGGAATTTGAATGAAGAGCATCTGCCTTGCTTCCAGGCGATATGTACTTTTTCTTTTTTTTTCCAGTTTTGCTCTTATTTCTTTGCTTTCCCTTGCCTCAACTCTCCCAAAGACAATTACTTAGCTGGGATATATAATTCCTTGGGAGCTGACATCTGACAAGTGGCAATTTAAAAAAATATTTTTTTAAAAATGCAGTGCCTGGCCTTCAAGGTTTACATCTGCTAGGTTAAGTCTTGACATCTGTTTCACTGATTTTACAAAGTCACAGATATTTGTAAACTAGCCTGTTGGCTTGATTCTTGCAGTTCCCTATATTTAAAAAAAAGCTTGCATTATATATAACAACTTGCATTTATATAGCAAATTTAAAGTAAAAAAAAGTCAAAGGTGCTTCACAGAGATGTAATAAAAAAAAATGTAGCCCACTCTTAGAATGTTCAGAAGCACTTTATGTTCTTTCTGGTGTGGAATGCACAACAAGATTCCGTAATTAGCTAAGAAGATAAATACCCAGTTAAACTGTGTTTGTACTGTTTGTTGATCTGGGTTGTAACCTCTAAGCTCCCCAGTGTTGGATTTGGAGGGTACCTCTGGACAATTGCCTTCTGCAGGGAACCATCTGAAAATACGGTTTAAACTTTGGATGGTTCCACCAGGGTTACACCAATAGTGGTATGTTTTTGTCTGCACTATATATATAAGATTAGATTGAATTAGCAAGGTCATCCAATCACTCCATTCTGACTTACCTCATCTCTTTTATTCTTTCAAACCTTGGTACTTTTCACTGGGGTTTAACATTTTACCTTGACTTTTCAATTAAAAAAAATATAATGCTGCCTCTTGCAATTTTAATAGTTCGACACTCCAATCTTCTTGGAGAATAACACTGCAAATCTTTCAGGACAATAATTTAATAACACACTCTGTGATTTAAAAGTAATGCAATAATTGGATGTGCATTAGACAAAGTAGGTATCAGAGGCAAAACCTTCAAGTTACAGGGCTGAAATCAGCAGATATTTTTGGCAAGTTCTTCTATCTAATTTTCTCTTTATTTCTTTCCGTGAGCTGGTGATTCATGTCAGGGCTATGACTCCAGGGCCATAGGCAGTTTTCTGGCACGTTGACCAAGGGGTCTTATGTGAGTAGGGAGAGATACTGCCAGAAGGCTAAATATTCCATTGGGAGTGGACTGAGCCCAATTTTGTCTTCACCCAGTATCAGCACAAACACAGCAACTTCTGGATATGGATCAGTAGTGAGAACCTTGGATCTTCTACCCAGCCTAAGGACACTGAGTCCAAATATGGTGTCCCTACGTCCTTCCTGATTGCACACAGACTTTGTGACCAATCTTGGAACCTTCCTGGTGCATATAGCCTTGTACAACACGGTGCTACCAGAATGTACTTCCTTCATTCTTTAAACTGCTGTTCACAAGCACCAAGGGCTGACTGACCTACTGCCCGGTAGTTTCCCTTCCCTGTGAGATGCTTACCATGTGAGTAGTAATTGTCTCTGCCAACAACCAACAGCTGTGTTCTCTGAGCCATGGCAAAAAAGATTACACAAGTGTGGAATTCTGTCTTTACTGAGACCGGACCTCAGCATCGCACAGGCCAACCGTTTGCAAGTGAGAGAATCACACTGCTTGCTGTTGGTGTTTTGTCCATTGTAACCAAAGGAAATGGCTGCCGCTGCACTGAAACCTGCTTGGCGTACTGAACACATGTTAATAATTTCCCCACGGCCAAGGGAGAAATTTACTAAAACGGGGGCAGATTTTCTCAAATCTGCTACATCTAAGTGCAGGCTATTGACTGCTGGTGAAGATCACCTTGCCCTAATGATCACAAAGGTCACAGGTTAAATTACCAGTTGGTACTTATCCAATTGTATCAACCAGAGCTCATAAACGCACAGTATAATCTACATTCCCAGATTGCCAGCAACTGTTGCAGCTGAATTGCTGTAGTAGTTAAACTTAAGTCCACTGGGTAATGTTCATAATGAATAGCACTTCATGTTGGGCTATCTAGAATAGACAGCAGTTGGATCATGCTATTCTATTTATATATATTTTTTAATCTTCAATATTCAATATAGTCATAATATGTATATATAAATGACCCTCATTAAGCAATGCTGCCAAAGTTAGGCACATGCTGTTCAATGAATTAGAATTGAGCATGCTGAAAAGCAATTTAATCACAGAAGGTGATTTTTAACAGATCGTGGAATCGTTTGAGTTTATAGCAATTTTCAAAAAGAGGAATGCATTATGTTTGACTCATAGGACCAAATGAAGACATGCTGTCAAATGAAAACTCGGAGAAGAATCCAAACAAATGGGGAGATCAGCAAACTAATGCAACAGGTTTTACCTCAGTGACTGTGAAAGATTAGTATTCTGGGTATCGCGCAAATCTCATAGAGCATTTTATGTGGTATATTGATGGTAGACAGTGAAGCCAGTGTCAACTACAACATGAACATGAGAAAAGATTGGAGAAGTTGGGACTGTTTTCCTTGGAGAGGAGAAGGCTAAGTGGAGACTTGATAAAAGTTTTCAAAATCATGAGGAGTCTAGACAGAGTAGATAGGGAGAAACTGTTTTCCCGCCCGTAAACAGATTGAGAACCAGAGGGCATAGTTTTAAAGTGCTTTGCGAAAGAAGCAAATGCGAGGTGAGAAAAAATATTTTCACACAGCGAGTGAAATGCACTGCGTGGTGGAGGCAGGTTCGACTGAGGCATTCAAGAGGGTATTGGATGATTATTTAAATAGAAACAATATGTAGGATTACGGGGTAAACACAGGAAATTGGCACTAAGTTAAAATGCTCAGAGAGCCGGTACAGACACGATGGACTGAATGGCCTCTTTCCACACTGTAACAATTCTGTGATCCTGTGATAATTTTCAAGAACTCTATTAAATCACCTCGCAACCATCTGAGCTCTGAGGAGACCAACCTCAGCTTCCCTGATCTCTCCACATAAACTGAAGTCACTTCATCTTGGTAACAATGACGTGTCATTCATCTGGACCCTTTCTATCGCCTGGACGACCTTCCTAAAGTGTGGTGCTCAGAACTGGACACAGTACTCCTGTTGAAGCCTAACCAGCGATTTTATAAAAGTCAAAGCTCAGTAGTAGCTGTAAAGCTGAAGTGGTGTAAACCTACTTCCTCAAGGATGCCTCACAACTACTCCCCGAAATTCAATTTGGAACTTTTTTGTGAATTTGAAATTGTTCCATGAGCCTACCCAAAACTGGACTACTAATCGAAGATTACTATTCATTTTGACAGTTACATTATTTTGTTTGTTCTAGTTCTATCATTAGATTTGTTATATTATACATTAAGAAATTAAGATAACATTTCAACCACTATGATTTTAAAATACTCTTGTTAAATTAATTATTGTGTTTATATTTTGAGAATATTCACAACTGTTTTGAAGAGTACATCAAGTATTTCAAAGAAAACACAAACGTCTAAAAGTCTTATAATTAATTATTGCAATGGTTAGACTTCATGAGGTATCACATATTGGAAAAGGCCCCAGGCAGTCAGATGATTAGCCATTCAAAATCCTCTGTAAAGGTGTGGCACCTCCAACATCAGTCGCTAAATAATGTTTTTGATTCTTTTTCAAGATTGCATGGAACAGGAGCTGGTTCGGGTTTGTTCTGCTGTGTTATTTGATGCTTTCATGATGAAATCCCATGCTAATTTGACAATGATAGGCTTGTTTAGATTGCGGCCCCCGGGATACTGAAATAATCTGAGCACCTCAAAAAATAAACAGAAATAAAAATAAATGTGCTTCTTTCTTGATAAGTACCACACACCTTGCACCTCAATGATTCAGTGGATTAACCTTTCCCTCCATATATAACTTCCCAACCCATATTCGTTGCTACACCCTTCACCTTCTCATCGTATGTGACCTTGCTTCCTCCATCACATCGATCACAGACAAAGCCAATCTCTGATTGGTTCCTTGTACAATTCCCCACTTGCATCCTCCTTCCACCTATCAGCCCTACTTCCTTCTGTGGCTGTTGGAGGTGCCACACCTTTACAGAGGATTTTGAATGGCTAATCATCTGACTGCCTGGGGCCTTTTCCAATATGTGATACCTCATGAAGTCTAACGATTGCTATAATTAATTATGTTGTGGGGAGGGAAAAAACACTCCGAATGCACTTACAAATACCCTTTCAAAATCTGAACTGTGTTGGTCTTTGGTCCTCCATTTACCATGACATTTCTGCAGCTACCTATCTGCTCAACTATGCCCTCACCACCTTTCCTGCCCAACCCACATGAAAACCATTGCTCTCTCTCCCTCTGGTCATGAACTCAGTACAACCCTCATCTCCACACCCTTAAGCCCAAGGACCACAGACTTGAGTGGATATGTTGGACAATGGTTTTGCCATTTACTGCCAGACCTGGTTAGACCACACAAAGCACTACTGGGTCCTGCTCTCCAGGATCATCCTGAAATGTAAAGATAAGTCCCAATTTCTTTTTCCTACTGCAAACCATCTTCTTAAACCCCTTTGCCATGTCTCCTTTGCCCTCATCACCAATAAGTGCGAGGAGCTCATGTACTTCTTTTCATTAAGGTTGTGACCATCCAATCAGCTGCTTGTCACTTCCCACACTTACATTCCCTCACTGGGCCATATTTTAATTAGGATACCCCCAGCCCTAGCCTTGAACTTTTTCTAGTTTCTTACCTATCTCCCTCCTGTCCTCTCCAAGCTTACCTTGTCTGTGAGATTCACCACCTGTCCTTTTGACCTCATTCCCACTAAACTGATGACTACTCAATTGCCTTTCCTGACTTCCATGTGTTAGCTGATGTTACTGGCTATCTCTCCACAGGTATTGTCCCTTTCTCCTTCAAATCTGCTATCATCACCCTCTTTTCAACAAAATAACCCTTGACCCTTTAGTCCTTGAAAACTTTTGTTCCACCTCCAATCTCCTTTTCCTTTCCAAAGTCCTTGAAAATGCTGTAGCCTCCCAAAATACATGCCCATCTTTCCCAGAACTCCATGTTTGAATCCCCCCATTAGGCTTCAGGTCCTGCCACAGTACCAAAACAGATCGTATCAAAGTCATAAACAGCACCTTCTGTGACTGTGACAAAAGAAAATTATTCCTCCTCTTCCTTTTCAAACCGCATGAAACCTTTGATGCAGTTGAATACACCATCCTCCCCCAATGCATCTCTATTTCTGCTCAGCTGGTTGGGACTGCGCTCGGGTGGTTCCATTCTTATTTATCCACTTGCAGCCAGGAAATCATCTGCAATGGCTTCTTTTCCCAGTTTTGCTCAGTTACCTCTGGTGTTGCCCAAGGATCTATCCTTGGCCCTTCCTATCTGCAAATCACTCCTCAACAACATTATCCTGAAACACAGCGTCCATTTCCACATGTATGCTGACAACACCCAGCTCTGCCTCACCACCACCTCTTTTGGCCCCTTCACTGGCTCTAAGTTGTTAGATTGCTTAGCTGTCAGACTGGTTGAGCAGAAATTTCTTCCAAATAAATATTGAAAAGACCATTGTCTTTGACCCCTGCCACAAACTCTGTTCCTTAGCCATTGACTCCATACCTCTCCCTGGCAGCTGTCTGAGGCTGAACAGGACTGATTGCAACCTTGGCGGCATATTTGTCCCTAATAAATGTTCGAATCAGACATCTGCATCATATCTAAGACTGCCTACTTCCACCTCATTAACATTGCCCGACTCTGTGCCTGCCTGACCTGATCTGCTGCTGAAGACTTCATGCATGCCTACTGACTTGACCATTTCCATGTACTTCTGGCTTCCAAATTCTATTTTCTGGAAACTTTTTATTATCCAAAACTGTGCCTTAACTCGCACCAACTCCTGCTTACCTATCATCATTGTGTTTGTTGAACCAAACTGGAACCTAGTTAAGCAATGCCTTAATTTTAGAATTCTCATTCTTGTTTTCAAATCTCTCCATGACATTGCCCCTCCCAATCTCTGCAAAGCCCTCCCATCCTACAGCCCTCTGAGGTTGCTGCACCCTTCCAAATTCTAGACTATTGCAAATCCCCATTTCTATCGCTCTACGATTGCTGTCAGTGAGTTCTGCTAATCTCTCCCTAAACCTCTCCTGCTCTCTCTCTCTTCGTCTAAGATGTTCCTTAAAACCTAGTTCTTTGACCAAGCTTTAGGTTAGCCGTCCTAATATGTATGTGGTTCTTTGTCACATTTAGTTTGATAACATTCCTGTGAAGTGCTTTGGGATACTGTAGCACAATAAAGGTGCTGTATAGATGCAGGTTGTTGCATTGAACATGAAGTGAAAGAGGCACAATGGAGCTTATGGGGTAATTGCACGATCACAGCAGGTACAGCAAAGCGCGAGTTGGAGTTAGAACTGACTCTCCAATCTGCATTCCCTGTATCCACAGCTCCCTGATGTAATTTATTTATCTTAAGTTCTGATTTCTTATGATCTGGAATGCACTACCTGAAAGGATGATGCAAGCAAAGTCAACAGTAACTTTCAAAATGGAAATAGATATCTTGTTAAAAACAAAAAATTTGTAGAGCTGTGGGGAAATTGAGGGGACTGGGACTAACTAAATAACTCTTAGAAGGGGCTAGCAAAGACACGATGGCCTGAATGGCCTCCTATGCTGTTAGATTCTCATCCAACCCCTAATAGGACAATACAGTGAATTTTGCTTCTGTTTCACGTATGTCAGGGCTTGCAGTGAGCATGCGTGAGATTATCGGTACATTATTTCATAGCATTAAGTTATGATTACATTTCAGTCAGCCTTGGTATGTGGTTTTACACAATGGATCGGGTAAGGGTTACTGCTTCCTTGATGGTGCTAAACCTCTTGATATCATTCCTGTGTTAATTGGAAATTATTCTGCTCATAGGCAAGTGTTCCCATGAGAGGCAACTTCACTTCTCACCTTTCTCTCCATGGAAGTGTGTGCTGGAGCCTTCCTTATCTCACTCACTGGCTGCAATTTTAGCCACTTCTATTACAAAACCGTGACTGAGGTGTTCATGAGCTTCCAGTTATTATCAACAACTAAATCTCCAATATGATGACATCCTTCTTTGTTGACCCACCTTATGTACTGACTGGAAAGGTTTGCCAATTCATGGGCAGATTTTGTACTCTGATCTGCTGCCCCCCCCCGCCACAATTAGGGACTGGATTGAGATTACCTAAACAACCTGTAGAGTCCTTTAGAGCTAGCAGAGAGAAGAGACTTTCAGGCACTGGAAAAACTTGAGCTTTTCAGGGTGGGAGGGATATGTCTGAGCAGTGTTCTTCTTAAGGTTTGCAAGATAATTAAGGGTATGGAAAATGCAAACAGAGAATATTACCTTAAATTAACTTGTAAGAGTAGGCCAAGGTGAAACAGGTTCAAATTAGCAAAAGGTAAATTTAAAACTGATATAAGAAAGTTCTTCACACATAGAGCGACCAACACTTGGAATGGACTCCCGGAGAAAATTGTGGAGGAGCAAACCCTGGAATCATTTAAGAAACAGTTGGGTGATGCAATGAGTGGATTCATGAATGGGTCATGTGAGGAAGAGCCCTCAGCACAACACATTTGTATTTTCATGTATTGGGGCATTGAGAGGGTTTCAGAGAGGCCCCAGATGTACTTGGGATCAAGCCTTGATCTCAAATATAAAAGAACAGTGTAACAACTCACTCTGCCACCTAAGTCAATAAATGTTCCTATTCCTGTGGTAATGCATGACATGAGGGCCTGACCCAGTGGCTTACATCATGCTGAAGATTTGTGTTCCATCAAATTTTCCCATACTAGCTATAAGGATGCTTCTAATCTTCAGAGCAAAAGGCAAAGCAAATTATTCAGCTGCTGCAATAAGCTCTGTTTTGGGTGCACTACAACAAAAGCACATCTAATTTAATAACCTGAAGCATGAAGATTGTGGAATGATCTTGAGAGGTTTTTTTTTGTGATGATAATGCAAATACTAAGACATGGCCTAAAGTTTATTTAATGATTCCAGAAATATGAAAGCTCCTACCAGCGCACAAGATTTTAAAATATGAAATTTTGAATGTAAGATGGTGCTTGAGACACATTTCTGTGAGGACACAAGTGTCATGTCTGAAAACCATTTTTATTTGGAATTATATATCATTTACAGCACAGAAACAGTTTGGTCCAACAAGTCTACACCAGTTTTTATGCTCCAATGAACTTCCTCCCACTGTAGTCACTTCATCCTGTCCTAACTTATCGTTCTAATCCTTTCACCATTGTATACTTATTTAGGTACATCAATGCTATTTGCCGCAACCGCTCCAATATTCCAATATGTAGTGATTTATTAATGACTATCTTATATGCATGGTTGATAGTTTTAAACAGCACCACAAATGGAAATCTGCCGAAACCTTTTATAATTTTAAAGGCTACTATCAAGTCACCTCCATCTCTTTTCTGGAGAAAAGAACCCATTTACTACTACCTTCTCCCAAATTCCCCCATTTCTTGATGTCCTTTCCCAGTTCTCAGTTTATTGGTCCGCTCTCCATTACTGGTACACTTCTCCAATTTCACAATCTACAGGTGCTGTCTCTCAAACACTGGTGCTCTCTTCCAATTCCCTCTTTTACTGGTGCCCTTTCCCTATTACCCCAATTGCTGGTGTGCTCCCAGTTCCCCAGTTGTTGGTGTCATCCGCCAATTCTCTATTTGTCTTATAATAGAATTAAAATGATTGTATTGATTAAAAACCCTTTTTTAGAAAAAAGTCAGTGAAGCAATTGTTTAACTGGGCGAAGGTTTCTCACAAAAGAACAGAGGTTACTTTCTGATGTTTTTACATGTCACTGAAGACCAATGTGATTGCTGTCGATAACTTATAAGCTATTGAAATAGAATTGGAAGTCTGCAGTTGTTCACAAAGTCTGGTTGTCAACTCACAGTTCTAGTAATTCATTTGGCATAAGAAAGTGATTGATATGAGTGCCTCCTTGACCTACTGTGGTGTTTAAGACATTTATGAACTCAAAGTTTACAAACGCAGTAGTGACAAAAGACTCAGAGAAGTGCTAAAACACCTGTCTTGTAAAGTAACTTCAGAACAATGTAGGAGAGAGTTCTGCAAGGACATGCTAAAAGGCAGCACAACTGTACAACTCTGACTTCAGCCTGTAAATAAAATGTGTTGTTCAGTGTGTTACATACACCTTGTGCTCAGGTGCACTGTAATAGCATTGTTACAGATTACATATCCACCTGTGTATGATCATGCGCAGACTGTGTTAATGTCTCACAGCAAAGCCTGGCTTCCAATTCTCTTAGACCCCCCCTTGTTATTGAGCCAAGACCCCACACTGTTGAGTGGTAGTCGGCTAGCAGCTTCCACCTCAAATTTAAAAAAAAAACACGCACGGGCATCTTCCACTCGTCAAAATGAAGTTTGGGACCTGGAACATTAGGACCCTCATGGACAATCCCAATTGTTTAGTGACAATAGTGACATAACTCAAGAACTCAGGGGTCTCAATATCAATATTTCCTCCCTAAGTGAGACATGATGGAGAAGGCCAACTGAAGGAACAAGACTGTGGGCACACATTTTTCTGGAAGAGCCTTTGCCATCAAAAATGAGCTTGTCTGGCATCTCAGTGACTCACCCACTGGCATATATGAACACCTCATGACTATCCTGCCCACCCTAATGAGAAATCAGCACACCACTGTCATCAAGGCCTATGTTCCTACATTTAAGACAACAGCTGAGGCCAAGGAGTGATTTTACACCGACCTTAAGCAATCCCTAGTCCCAGTCCCACCAGGCAACAAACTGATTCTCCTCCAGAAATTTCAGCACCATAGTCGGGAAGAACACAAATCTCTGGAAGGGTGTAATAGTTAAGGAAGGAGTAGGGAAGGCAACCTCCAATGGAGTCCTCCTCCTGCCGAAATGCCTAGAGCATGAACCTGTCAAAACAAACACCCTTATCTGACCTATCATCTCCATCAGCCTGATCCCCAAATAGCAGAGATAACAGAAGTTATGCCGCAAGAAAATTAACATTGAAGGCCTCAAAGATCCCACCAAGGTGAGTCTCAGTCTCAGCGCCTCATTGCCAACCTCTCAACGTCCAGCCACGAGGAGCTGCAGTGTGCCTATATTGCTTGGTTGACCCTAAAGTCCACCACAACAATCACCTGCTTAGAGGTCCTTGGTCTATCTACCAGGAAACATCGTAACTGGTTTGACAAAAGCAACCAAAAGATACAAAGTGTAACTGCAAAGTTTTTGCAGACTGTCAATTTCACCATGCTTCAAGGGAAAGGCAACGGTTCTACGGGTGGCTGAAGGCAGCAGTACAGCTTAAAACCTGTGACTTAAAGAACAGGTGGATAGCAAGAATCCAACAACTTGTGGACACCAATGACATGCGCTGTTTTGTCAGTGCTGTCAAGACTATCTTTGGTCCAAGCATTCAACGGCCCACCCCGCTGAGAGCCAAGTATGGAGGGGAGCTCATCAGGGACAGGGTGGCAGTCAGTGCTCAATTGAGAGACGTTTTGCAGAACTCCTCAATTGAGACTCTGTCTATGACTTGAATGTCTTCGCCTCCATTCCTCGGTACCCCTTCCGGCTCAGTCTTGGCGCACCTCCTTTTCAGAGGGAAGTTGCAAAACCCATTCGACAGCTGAAAAACAACTAGGCCTCTGGAGCAGATGGAACCCCCTGCCAAAATTCTGAAACACTGTGGATATCTACCTATGGCAACCTCTATCCATTATCTGGGAAGAGGAGTGCATGCTGGGGAATCTCCGGGATGCTGTGATCATGACTATATTCAAGAAGGGAGACAAGTTGTCCTGTTGCCTGCCACAGGTAAGATCATTGCAAGGATGCTCCTTAAACGCCTCCTCCCAGTAGCCGAAGAGTTCCTATCAAAGTCGCAGTGTGGTTTTCGCCCATCAAGAGGCACCATAGACACGAAAAATCCAAGAAAAGTGTAAGGAACCACACCAATCAATGAACATGGCTTTTCTTGAACTCACGAAAGCCTTTGACCCTGTCAATGTGAAGACTTATGGAGTATGCTCCTCAAATTTGGCTGCCTTGAGAAGTTTGTCACCATCATGCGCCTACTCCACGATGGCATGCAAGCCATGATCCTCACCCATGGAACTGCCACAGACCCTATCCCTGTCTCAATGAAGATCTGAGTCAGACAGTGTTGTATCATTGCTCCAACCTTCTTCTCTATTTTCTTCGCTGCAATACTGCACCTCACTTCCAGCAAATTGCCCATAGGTGGAGAGATAATTTACAGAACAGATGGAAACTTCAACCTAGACTGCCTTCAATCCAAAAACAAAATCACTCCAACCTCAGTAATTTAGCTCTGGTAGGCAGTCGATGCTTGTGTGTATACTTATTCCGGAGCTGAGTTCCAGATCATTGTCAACTCCTTCTCTGACGCATATGAGAAAATGAGCCTTTCACTAAACATCCAGAGAACCAAGGCCCTCTTCCAGCCAGCTCCCACAGGATAACACCTCCTACTCAACCGTCCACGCTGCCACCTCACAATCCCTGTCGGTTAATATCAACGTGAGACTCTAGAAAATGTGACCATTTTCTATATCTTGGAAGCCTCCTCTTAACGAAAGCAGTCATGGACAATAAAATTATCATTGCCTCCAATATGACAGCTCAGCCCTTGGCTGATGGAGGAAAAGAATATTTGAGGGCCAGGAGCTCAAACCCGAGAGGGACTGAGGTAATGGTTTGCTGTGCTGCAGTGATCCCTGTGCTCCTGTATGCTTTGGAGACTTGGACAACCTAAAGCAGGCACCTCAAAGCACAGGAGAAGCACCAACAACAGCGCCTCTGCAAGATCTTCCAAATTCGATGGTAAGAAAGGCGATCTAACTGCAGTGTCCTCTCCCAAGCCAATGCCCAGCATTGAGGCGCGAATCACTCAAAACCAGCTCCGCTGGGTAGGACACGTCATGCATAAGCCTGACTCCAGACTCCTGAAGCAACTGTTCTACTTGAAACTCAGTCGCAACAGGAGACTCCTAGGCAGACAGCAAAAATGCTTTAGGGATGTCCTCAAAGCATTCCTGAAGAGATCAAACCTCCCTGCTGACTCATGGGAGCCCCTGGTTTGCAACTGACCAAAATGTAGAAGGTTTATTTGGGAAGGCACCAAACACATCAAGAGGCTTCGTCAGAAGCATGCAGAGGTAAATTCGAGACGTTGGAGAGAATGCATAAACCTCCAAACATCTCATCTTCCTGGCATTTCAAGCACCACCTGCCCTGCATACGGGCTAATTCTGTAGGTCGCACATTGGACTTATCAGTCTTCTCGGAACCCATTGAACCGAGTGAAAAGAAGTCATCCTTTGCCTAAGAAGAAGATGACCAATGTGATTCCAATGTGTCTGTGCCCATACTATGAGTGAATTGGCTACCATGTTTGGTACATAATGGTGATTGCAGCTGAAAACCAATAGGCTGGAATGATTTTGAGATGGTGGTCAGAGATATGATTAGACACCATTAAATGCAGATGCTTTTTATAACCCTATCACCAAGGGACATAAAAGACCTTTAAAAGTGATGGTAGCAGACCCCTTACCCACTGTGTCATGTTTTTCAATGGACCATCTCAAATCACTCCCCTATTGCAGCTTAAATTTCAGATCCAAAATTTAATGGCACATAGTCTACATATCTAAACAATAAATCAGATTAGGATTTTTTAAGCTTTTTTAGATGGAAATAACCAGATTTACTTAGGTTAACAACTGAGAATTTCAGATTGGAATCCCAATTCCACAGACACAGTGGTAAATTATATGATACAGATGTTGGCTAAATCCTTTTCAGCACAAGCATTGAGAGGACATTTTAAGTTCAAGATCAAGAATTAGTAACACCCAAACTCAGATAATAATGGTTTCTTACGTAATGTTAGGGTTGTAAAATTTTCAATCCAAACCAGGCCAGTGGGTCAATAGGGAAAATCTTTCGATCCATACTGCTAAGGAGCTGTGCTCAAAGGGAACGTGGGTCTGAAATAGAGCTACAATAGTGGAGAAGCTATTCTCAGTCCTATTGGTCTGGATTTTAATTGTCAGTGGAAAGGTATTGTGGTGAGTCAATTTCTGCTGACTGATGGCAGAATATGACCAAGGTGATTTTAATAGGTGGGTATCATATAAATCCCTCCGACCAATTTCTTACCCATTCCCACCGGGAAGTCATTGGGAATGGATGGAAAAGTATGCAGTCTGGAGGCCACTTGTTGATGCCCAGTTAGGTTGTGGGCTGGGGCATCACACAATTGGGAAAGAGGGTCTCCATAACAAAGGAGATCTTAACTTTTCTTATCGGGCCCAGAGAAGCATTCCTAATTGGACCTCTTCCATAGGGGAGGCAGTGGTGTAGTGGTATTGACACCGGACTAGTAATCCAGAGACCCAGTTTAATGCCCTGGGATGGTGGAATTTGAATTCAATAAAATATCTGGAATTAAAAATTTAATGATAACCATGAAATCATTGTTGATTGTCGTGAAAACCCACCTGGTTCACTAATTCCCCTTAGGGAAGAAAATCTGCCATCCTTACCTGGTTTGGCCTACATGTGACTCCAGACCACCAGCAATGTGATTGACTCTTAACTACCCTCTGAAATAACCTAGCAAGCCATTCAGTTGTAACAAACCACCAAAAACAAGTCTAAAAGGAATAAAACCGGGCGGACACTACTGACCGAGCTGACCGATTCCTAAAGGACATAGCTGCTAGACTGAGTCTGTGGCAGTTGGTGAGGGAACACAACAATAGGGAAAAACATACTTGACCTCATCCTCACTAACTTGCCTGCCACAGATGCATCTGTCCATGACAGTATCGGGAGGAGTGACCACGGCACAGTCCTTGTGGAGACGAAGTCCGGTCTTCACATTGAGGGTACCCTCCATCGTGTTGTGTAGCACTCAAACTGTGCTAAATGGGATAGATTTTGAACAGATCAAGCAACTCAAGACTGGGCAACTATGAGGTACTGTGGGCCATCAGCAGCAGCAGAATTGTACGTGAACACAATCTGTAACCTCATAGCCTGGCATATCCCCCACTCTGCCATTACCACCAAGCCAGGGAATCAATTCTGGTTCAATGAAAAGCAGGAGGGCGTGCCAAGAGCAGCACCAGGCATATCTAAAAGTGACGTGTCAACCTGGTAAAGCTACAACTCGGGACTACTTGGGTGCCAAATAGCATAAGCAGCAAGTTATAGAGCAATTTCACAACCAGTGGATCAGATCTAATCTCTGCAGTCCTGCTACATCCAGTCATGAATGGCAGTGGACAATTAAACAACTCACTGGAGGAGGAGGCCCCACAACTATCCCCATTCTCAATGATGGGGGAGCCCAGCGTGTTAGTGCAAAAGGTAAGGCTGAACCATTTGCAACAATCTTCAGCCAGAAGGGCCGAGTGGATGATGCTTCTCGGCCTCCTGCGGAGGTCCCCAGCATCACAGATGCCAGTCTTCAGCCAATTCGATTCACTCCATGTGATATCAAGAAACGGCTGAAAGCACTAGATACTGCAAAGGCTATGGGTTCTGATATTCTGGCAATAGCACTGAAGACTTGTGCTCCAGAACTTGCTGCGCCCCTAGCCAAGCTGTGCTCCAGTACAGCTACAACACTGACATCTACAGGGCAATGTGGAAAATTACTCAGATATGTCCTGTACACAAAAATCAGGACAAATCCAACCCAGCCAATTAAGTCTCTTCTTGATCATCAGTAAAGTGATGGAAGGTGGTATCAACAGTGCTATCAAGTGGCACTTGCTTAGCAATAACCTGCTCACTGACACTCAGTTTGTGTTCTGCCAGGGCCACTCAGCTCCTGACCTCATTACAGCCTTGGTTCAAACATGTACAAAAAGACCTGAATTCCAGTGGTGAGATGAGAGTGACTGCCCTTGACAACAAAGCAGCATTTGACTGAGCGTGGCGTCAGGAAGCCTTAGCAAAACTGGAGTAAATGGGGATCGGGGGAAAACCCTCCACTGATTGGAGTCATACCTAGCACAAAGGAAGATGGTAATTGGAGGTCAATCATCTCAGTTCCAGGACATCACTGCAGGAGTTCCTCAGCGTAGTGTCCTCGGCCCAACCATCTTCAGCAGCTTCATCAATGACCTTCTTTCCGTTGTAAAGTCAGAAGTGGAGATGTTCGCTGATGACTGCACAATGTTCAGCACCATTCACGACTGCTTAGATACTGAAGCAGTCTATGTTCAAATGCAGGCTTGGGCTGACGTGTGGCAAGTGACATTCGCGCCACACAGGTGCCAGGTAATGACCATCTCCAACAAGAGAGAATCCAACCATTACCCCTCGACATTCAATAGCATTACCGTTGCTGAATCCCCCACTATCAACATCCTGGGGGCTATCATTGACCAGAAACTGAACTGGACTAACCATATAAATAATATGGCTACAAGAACCAGTCAGAAGCTAGGAATCCTGCACTGAGTAACTCACCTCCTGACTTCCCAAAGCCTGTCCACCATCAACAAGACACAAGTCAGGAGTGTGATGGAATACCTTCCACTTGTCTGGATGAGTGCAGCTCCAACAACACTCCAGAGGCTTGACACCATCCAGGACAAAGCATACCACTTGATTGGCACCACATCCACAAACATTCACTTCCTCCACCACTGACGCACTGTGGCAGCAGTGTGTACCATCTACAAGACGCACTGCTGAAACTCACCAAGGCTCCTTAGACAGCCCCTTCCAACCCCACAATCGCTACCACCAAGAAGTCAAGGGTAGCAGGGGCATGGGAGCACCACCACCTGGAAGTTCCCCCTCCAAGCCACTCACCATCTTGACTTTGAAATATATTATCGTTCCTTCACTGTCTCTGGGTCAGAATCCTGGAACTCCCTTCCTAACTGCACTGTGGGTATACCTACACCACATGGACTGCAGCGGTTCAAGAAGGCAGCTCACCACCACCTTCTCAAGGGCAATTAGGGGTGGGTAATAAATGCTGGCCTAGCCAGTGACGCCTACATCCCATGAATGAATGAAAAGAAATATAATGATTATTTTACATTGCAACAGGAAGGAAGAATTTTTGTTTGTGAAACACACTAGAAATATGCCAAAGTGCTTCATATGCAATAATTTACTGTGAAGTACAGTTATTACTGTTATGTAGGCAAGCAAGGCAGCTATATTGGACAAAATATCACAGTACCATATTATCCAGCTTGTAAACAAAAATATAGTGAGGAATTTACTCAGTTTTATTTTGATCCGCAGACGACTCTGTTTTCACCTCTCCTGAGAATGCAGCACGCGCTCAGCAATTCTTTAGTACACTGATCGAGATATGATAATGTCTGACAATGAACAGTCCTGAGACTTTAACATATCTACTTAGATGTTCAATGCTGCAACTCTCAGACTGCTTACGTGCTGCGTTCAGCTTCCTTATATCAGTTGCTTCTTAAAATTAAATTGAGGCTAAAGCAGAAGATTTAGAGGAAATTAAAAAATTGACTTTTTACATAAATAAAGATGAAGTTGAAAAAGTCTTTTCAATGGTATTGATGGAAAGATGATGTGAACAGACAATGACAAACTAAACACAATTTGAAGATCGCTCTCACAGTCTTGGTATGGTAGATATACACGACCTCTGTTTTAGTTAATGAGCTTTTATGGTCAGGGTCAAAGGTTCGGTGGGAGCAATGTCCATTCAGGGGTCTGCGTAGATGTTAAAGAACTCCTCCCAAATAGGTTTATTGCTGCTGTTAATAAAGTGGCACAGATGGTGCTAAACTGCTTCTGTAGTGTTGCAGAAGGTTCTCAGTTTACTGGAATGTACAGAATCAAAACTTATCTTAGTTTCATATTTCTTGATTTTGAAGGGGAAAGAAAATATGCACCTTCAGCTTGACAAATTCCTACATTCACAGTGCATGATCCACTATTGACATTCAGGTTCAATTCCTATTGCCTTTTTCTCACATAATGCTTCATAAATGTCTCGCCTTGAGTGACTTGTAGGCATTAGTAAAGAGTTTCTGACATTAGTTGGGGGAATAAGATTTGGTCATAAAGATGGGCGATTTAGCCATAGGACAAAAGCTACGCTGAATTTTGGTTCACAATGTGATGGTGACGCAGGCCCTTTTAAACTTTACTCTTTTTAATAGTTCATATCCTAGAGACCGTATAAGAAAGTGACAAGCTCAATCGGTGACATTTCTTGAAGTGACAAAGCTTTGGTCATCTTATACTGCAGCATACCCAATAATACTGTCGGGAATTGCTGTCCTGAATGGTTTGGAAAAATGCTTAGTAAAATAACCCTAACGTTCAGTGGCTAATTGTAGATTCACCTGTTAGCGACACCCCACTCAGCAATTTGACAGAGACTGAATACATAGATGGAAGGTGTTTGACAACTGGGATGTTGGGAAACTCGGAGGGTGTATTGTCCCTTGGGCTATAATGAAAGGGAACCTGGAATGTTATTGGTGGAGGCTTGAAGCAGATTGCTCATGTCTTGCAGCTGCAGGTGGTGAGTGGAACAGGAATGGTGAAAAATGAGATGTTAAGGTGCCTTTTGACAAAAATCTCAAGAAAGAATTTTCATTGGGATCTGAAAACGTGGTGAGAGGGGTTGTTAGGCTACTGTAGTGTAATGGTTATCACATTTGAATAGCAACCCAGAGGCCATGAACTCACATCCAAGAATAAATATTAAGTGTAAGAAATATTAAATGTAAGTATTCTTGAGTGCTCTCTCTGATCAGTCATTTACTGATTCTTTTTAAATTCTTTCAACTTGAGCATTCATCAATTGCAAATCATTATGGATATTACCACCTTCTTGGCTTCTTACAGATGCCAGTTTTGCTTCATATACTTCGAACTCTGAGTCACAAAGTTGTGGGCTCAAGCCCCACTTTTGCATCTGAGCACTTATTCTAGGTTGTCACTCTAGTGCAGTACTGAGGAAATGCTACATTGTCAGAGTTCTTTTGGATGAAATGTCAAGCTGAAATCTTCTCTGCCCTCTCAGGTGGGTGTAATAGATTGCATAGCGCTATTTGAAGAAAAGCAGTAGAGTTCTCCCCAGTGCCCCGGCCAATATTTATCCCTTAACCAAAGTCAATAAAACAGACAATCCTAGTCATTTGCCTTATTGCTGTTTGTGGGAGCTTGAAGTATGCAAATCAGCTACATCACAAAGTGAACTACACTTCAAAAATACTTTGTTAGCCGTGAAACACTTTGGGGGTGTTTTGAGGTTTTGAAAGATGCAATATAAATGTAAGTTCTTTCTTTCTTCGGAGGATTTGTTTTGTTAATATCCATTCTGTTGACCTGGGAGTGTTTAGGGATGTGTGAAGTCTGCAGAATGTACTATACATGTAGGAGCTGCTACTTCATTAATTTCATCCAGTCTTTACCCAGCAATTGATGGGAAACCTGTAAAGTAATGGAGTCAAGCTGCTGGGAAAATATCTAAAAGCCTAATTGGGTAGAGCAAGATGTATACAGCATCTAATTGAGAACAGTTTTTCTGACCTAACTGTTGTCCCAAATCAGAAGTTTAACTTCCTGTCATGATTATATTTAGACTTTGCTTTAATTTGGTTTGGTTTTAGGTGTTGTGTGGTGTTTTTGTTGTCTCTTCTTCTTAAGTCTGAAGCCAAATAAACTGGAGCAATTAGAGTACAGCAGTCTGTGTTGAAGCCATACAGGAGAATGACCAGAGGACAACATCTGTATTAGCTTCAGAAACGAATAAATGTCTGGATGTTTTTCTGAGCTTGGATGGTTCGGGCACATCTACCAGCTAATGTAATTATCAGAACCATGAGAAATGATCACAGAATAGTCAGCCTAACACAGTACTCTGTTTCTGAATGTGACAACATTCATAAATAGTGAGACACAATTTTGCAATCTTTCATGACTGGAACACCAAGAAATATTTGAATGAATAAAAAATTACCAACTAGATAGTTCCTTCACATCACCACATGTTTATACCATATTTATATTGCAGCCAATCCTTGGAGCCAGTGATTTTTTTTTTGTTCATTCATGGGATGTGGGCATCACTGCCTAGGCTAGCATTTATTGCCCCATCCCTAATTGCCTTTCAGAAGGTGGTGGTGAGCTGCCTTCTTAAACCACTGCAGTCCTTGTGATGGTAAAGATCAGTGGCTTGCAAACGTTTTTGATTGAATGACTTCTTTACAAATGGATTAATAATCACAGATCCTACCTCATCTAAATTATACTATGTAATATTCATAATATGGAAATGCTGCATATAAAGAGCATTTTAATAATTTTTTTAGGTAACAGGCATTTTCTTCCAGCTATCAGTAAGATGGGCATGTCTGTTTCTCCCTGTCTATCTTGGCAGGAACACAGCGAGGGTAGGAGACTACAGAGAGCACCAAGGGAGCATGGAGATAGCAGGAGCATAGGGAGAGCAGAGATGGGGGTGGAGTAGAGTGCACTGATACGGTCACATGAGCAGGGGGGAGCAGGGACATGGGGTGCCGAGTATGTTGCGGGCTGCCAATCACTTGCTTACACCAGACTATGGCGACCTGAGGAAATTGCCCACATTGCCTACCCATAAGGCCAACTTTGAGTTGCCTTGTTGCCATGAGGGCCCCTTGAAGGTGTCTGCAGGCCCCAATTTGAGAACCACTGTTACAGATGAGGTGTTGTGTTTGCTTCCGGAAGTTGGGAACTTACAAGGCGTTTTTGTTTTCTATTTCCAAAGGTAACATACCAATGAGTAGTAATTATACATGGCAACTGCTCAAGATGATTCACTACTAATTTCTAGTCCCAGGCAGGCTGAACTGTCAGCCCGTCATCACAAGTCTACAGCATGATTTTAACATTGCTGATGTCAAAGGACCTTGTCCCAACTGCAACTGCATGGCCAGAATGGGAAAATTCAAATGGGACTTTAGAGCATAACTTTCCAAGCTGGGGTCTGTGGACAGTAGGAGGGAAATGACGAGTCTCAGGGAGTCCAGGAAGTCATCAGCTTTTCTGCCTGGTGTTGAGCTCATAGGACATTGAAAACACAGGTGGGTAAATTCTGAACTTGCTGCCCAGGCATAGGATGATGTGGATTGGCAAACAAAAATTGATGATTTCCACAATGTCTGACTGATCTGCAATAGTCATCTTACACCAGGCAGCAAGTTGAACATCTAGAATTGCACACATTTCTATATTTCTGTTGCTCAGTGATAATCAAAAGCAGGTTTTCTGCAGTGATCGCAATGTTTTCTTCAGGTAGTTAATACTATCAATCACAAATGAGGACAGGAGTACCATGTGAGGATGTCAATATTTGAATACTCTGCCCTATACAGGAAACTGAAAGCTGCTGTTTTAAGCTGTTACAGTTATTCCAGGATCTCAGCATCCAACCCAAAGACATAAAATAATGTTTTCTGGTATGAGGTTGCTCAATGAAAGTGTAAGGCTAGTTTGACGTCCCCGTCCCAATCCCTAAAGCTTTCAATAGGGCTGTTACGGATACTTGCTGATCTGCAGTGCCACAGAAAGTCTTTGTGCATGGTTACTCAACCGGGTAGGATTTCTACTGAAGGTAAAGTTTTGAGTTTTCAAAAGGCTGTCACTCATAATTTTATAATGATCAGTTTTCATCAAATGGAAAAGTACTTTCTTCAAAGACTGTACTTCCCTTTTAGGCAGAATGGATTAATAGCATGTGGATTCTAATAGTGAGTTCTCATATTTAAGGTCGGGATAAACACATTTTCGGGGTCTCAGGGCATCAAGGAATACAGGGAGCAGCCGGTAAAGTGGAGCTGCAGATCAGGCATGATTGTGTTGAATGGCAGAGCAGGCTCAGTGGGCTCTATGGTCTATTCCTGCTCCAATCCCTTGTGTTATGAAGCTAGTTACTAGTCTTGACAAGCCTTTGGGGAAGTTAGTAAAAGATGGAAAATTATTTCGCCCTCACCTTTCAGTGGAAAAGTGCTTGTCTTTGACACTGTGCCACTCCCTGACTCTCTGGATTCACTGCCTATTTCAGGAATTTACTTCATAGGAAATGTCAGAAGCCAATTCTGTTTCCAAACAGCATGAGTACATTGCACCATTACACAAACCTTCATCTATTCCTGTGTCTGTCATTCTTTTGTTCTTCTCTGTGACTTTGACCTAATTTGTGCCTTGTATGTTCAGCCTCTATTATCTCTGCCAAAAACCTGTGCATGTTGTTGGAATTGTTTAAATCTTATTGATGTAGCATCCTTCACAACTCAGGCTGTCCCAAAATGCCTCACAACCAGTGAGGTACTTTTTAAGTCACTTTTATAACTCATATTACTGCAGTAAGATTGGCAGCAGCTTTCTACCTGAAATTTCTGTTTAGTCTTAACTATGCTGGGAATGATCGTAAGCTGAAGCAAAATTTAAAAATAGTTCCGCTTTTGACTCAGTTCTTCGTTTAATTCCAAATTATTTAACGTTTCCAAAAGTGCAGGGGAAACATTAAGAGAAAAATGGGTAATACTTTGGTTGTGAATCTTCCATAGAATGCAAAACGTATACCCGCTTCTCTCTTTTCTGAATAAACCATGCATGCCCATCATTGTCTTTTTGCTTCACGTTTCCAACCTTTGCAGTTTTTCTTTTCAGTTCTGTAGAAAAATTATATTGCAATGTAGTAATTGCAGCAGCAACCATTAGTAGCTTGAAGCTTCTCTTCAGTGTTGTATTTGCTGAGGGAAAATCAGCAAGCTGCCCAATATTCCGGAGAAAACTGATTTTTCGCGGCTCCAAATCCTGTTGTTTAAATAAGGCACACTAGAAGAGTTTTGTCCTACAAAATGTTTACATTGTTTTCCTTCAGTAGAAAGTGCACAAATCTCATCAAGAAAAATGTTCATTTCATGTGAAAGATCAGATTAATGATTTTTTTAGGTAGTGGATAGTATACAGGATCCCTAACATCTGCTTTAAGATTTTAAGTGACCACAACTCTTACACCTAATCCCATAATCTTACCGATATAGATCCTGATATATCAGTGGAGTCATCAGAATAGTATTTGTGTTACTTAGACCACCTGATTGCATGGTAACTGATACTTCAGAAAAAAAATTATTAAACTTTTTTCAAACAGCTTGAAGAAGTTTGAGACACAATTTTGCAGTATTGAAGGTCAATAGACATCATGATGATTTCAAACTATCAAAAGACTGAGTCTTTCTTTGGCTGCTTATAAGCATTGATAGCTTTCAGCCAGGCTTCAGAGATGGCATATTGCCTGATTCCTGCTATGAATCCTTGTATGTCCCATTGTATGCTAACCCTACTTAATCACTCTTTTGGAAAAACTCAGCAGGTCTGGCAGCATCGGCGGAGAAGAAAAGAGTTGACGTTTCGAGTCCTCATGACCCTTTGACAGAACTTGCGTTCGAGTCCAAGAAAGAGCTGAAATATAAGCTGGTTTAAGGTGTGTGTGTGGGGGGCGGAGAGATAGAGAGACAAAGAGGTGGAGGGGGGGGTGGGGGTGTGTGGTTGTAGAGACAAACAAGCAGTGATAGAAGCAGATCATCAAAAGATGTCAACGACAATAGTACAATAGAACACATAGGTGTTAAAATTAAAGTTGGTGACATTATCTAAACGAATGTGCTAATTAAGAATGGATGGTAGGGCACTCAAGGTATAGCTCTAGTGGGTTTTTTTTTATATATATATAATGGAAATAGGTGGGAAAAAGAAAATCTTTATAATTTATTGGGAAAAAAAAGGGGAAGGGGGAAACAGAAAGGGGGTGGGGATAGGGGAGGGAGCTTACGACCTAAAGTTGTTGAATTCAATATTCAGTCCAGAAGGCTGTAAAGTCCCTAGTCGGAAGATGAGGTGTTGTTCCTCCAGTTTGCGTTGGGCTTCACTGGAACAATGCAGCAAGCCAAGGACAGACATGTGGGCAAGAGAGCAGGGTGGAGTGTTGAAATGGCAAGCGACAGGGAGGTTTGGGTCATTCTTGCGGACAGACCGCAGGTGTTCTGCAAAGCGGTCACCCAGTTTACGTTTGGTCTCTCCAATGTAGAGGAGACCACATTGGGAGCAACGGATGCAGTAGACTAAGTTGGGGGAAATGCAAGTGAAATGCTGCTTCACTTGAAAGGAGTGTTTGGGTCCTTGGACGGTGAGGAGAGAGGAAGTGAAGGGGCAGGTATTGCATTTTTTGCGTGGGCATGGGGTTGTGCCATAGGAGGGGGTTGAGGAGTAGGGGGTGATGGAGGAGTGGACCAGGGTGTCCCGGAGGGAGCGATCCCTACGGAATGCCGATAAGGGGGGTGAAGGGAAGATGTGTTTGGTGGTGGCATCATGCTGGAGTTGGTGGAAATGGCGGAGGATGATCCTTTGAATGCGGAGGCTGGTGGGGTGATAAGTGAGGACAAGGGGGACCCTATCATGTTTCTGGGAGGGAGGAGAAGGCGTGAGGGCGGATGCGCGGGAGATGGGTCGGACACGGTTGAGGGCCCTGTCAACGACCGTGGGTGGAAAACCTCGGTTAAGGAAGAAGGAGGACATGTCAGAGGAACTGTTTTTGAATGTAGCATCATCGGAACAGATGCGACGGAGACGAAGGAATTGAGAGAATGGGATGGAGTCCTTACAGGAAGCAGGGTGTGAGGAGCTGTAGTCGAGATAGCTGTGGGAGTCGGTGGGTTTGTAATGGATATTGGTGGACAGTCTATCACCAGAGATTGAGACAGAGAGGTCAAGGAAGGGAAGGGAAGTGTCAGAGATGGACCACGTGAAAATGATGGAGGGGTGGAGATTGGAAGCAAAATTAATAAATTTTTCCAAGTCCTGACGAGAGCATGAAGCGGCACCGAAGTAATCATCGATGTACCGGAGAAAGAGTTGTGGAAGGGGGCCAGAGTAGGACTGCAACAAGGAATGTTTCACATACCCATTTCAACTCTTTCTTGGACTCGAACGCAAGTTCTGTCGAAGGGTCATGAGGCCTCGAAACGTCAACTCTTTTCTTCTCCGCCGATGCTGCCAGACCTGCTGAGTTTTTCCAGGTAATTCTGTTTTTGTTTTGGATTTCCAGCATCCGCAGTTTTTTTGTTTTAATCACTCTTTTGTTTGGCAGACTAGACATCACCCTCTACAAAGAGACTCCACTGAATGAGGGTAAAGGCACTGCCTGGTTTATTAAATTATACCAGCCCAAATATACTGATACTATTCTCAGTCTATCCTCAGTTAAGTGACTTCCAGCAGCAATTCTGGTGTTAAAACTGACGTCGGCACCCCTGAGCTGGGAAGGGGAAAACTCATCCAGTTTCTTATTCCTGTTGCTCATCAATGAACAGTGGCTCTGCCATGAGAAATTGCATTTGTGAGGACATCAGATTCAGACAGAACTGGGCACGATTGTGATGGCCTTAATTGTCAGATAACTGGCTGCACTGAGAGCCTAGTTCACACATGAAGAATGGCAACCTGGGTTTAAAACAGGGAAGGTGCTTGTGGCACCATGTTGGAACAATCACTGCCTTCAGACGAAGGAGGGTGAGAATGGATGGAACAAGGCATCCATTTTCCTAACATAATCCTACTCAGCTCATGCATTCTGTGAATCAGAAAGGGGAGAAATTCTGTTGTAGGTGAGGATTTGCATTGTGTCATTGTAGATTAACATTTTAAAATTTCATGCATAATGTAGGTGAGGGTATTTGTTCATCCATGGGATTTGAACATTGCTGGCAAGGATTGCCCATCCTTAACTGCCCTTGAGAAAGTGGTGGTGAGTCTCCCAATTGAACCACTGCAGTTTTGTGTGATGTAAATGTGAGGGACGGTAATGTAGAGGTGATGTTACTAGAAAGATCCAGACTAATGCTTCAGTGATATGAGTTCAAATACCATCACGGCATCTGGGGTATTTATTAATTTAATAAATCTGGAATGAAGAGCTAGTTTCAGTAATGATGATTATGAAACTACTGAATTGTTACAAAAATCCATCTGGTTCAGATGGTTAAAAAAATCCCTGCCGGGCCAAACGCGTCTATAGACCCACAGCAATGTGATTGACTCGAAGCTGCCCTCTGAAATGGCAAAGCAAACCATTCAGTTATATCAAAGAACTAAAGAAATGTTGTGATTCAAAAAGACTGCTCACCAACACCACATCAAGGACAATTAAGGGTGGGCGATAAATGCTGACCTCACCTTGTTCACATCCCATGAATGAAAAAAGTACAACCACCAGTATACAGTAGACGTACTGGAGGGCTACACCTGGATTCATGCCGGAAACAGTTTTTTCAGATGTTATGCAGAAACTTCCAGATGTATTTTAGTTTGAAATTAAGAAGAGACTTGCATTTCTGAAGTGCTTTTCATGACGTTCCAAAGCGACATATAGCTAATTATGTACTTTTGAAGTGTAGTTACTTAAAAGGAAATGCAGCAACTAAGTTGTCAACAGAAAGCTCCCACAAACAACAGTGTGAAAATGATCAGATAATCTGTTTTCGTGATACGAGCATACGAACTAGGAGCAGGGGTAGGCCACTTGGCCCCTCAAGCCTGCCGCCATTCAATAAGATCATGGCTGATGGGATTGTAACCTCCAGCCTACCTCCGATAACCTTTCACCCTCTTGTTAATCAAGAATCCATCTAGCTCTGCCTTAAAAATATTCAAAGACTCTGCTTCCACTGCCTTTTGAGGAAGAGAGTTCCAAAGGCTCACAACCCCCAGTAGAAAAGAACTCTACTCATCACTGTTTTAAATGAACGACCACTTATTTTTAAACCTTGACCCCTAGTTTTAAATTCTCCCTCAAGAGGAAATATCCTCTTCACATTCATTCTGTCAAGACCCCTCAGGATCTTAAAAGTTTCGATCAAATCATCTCTTACTCTTCTAAACATCAGTGGATACAAGCCTAACCTGTGCAACCTTTCCTCATTAGACAACCTGATATTAGCCTAGTAAACCTTCTCTAAACTTCTGATGCACTTACATCTTTCCTTAAATAAGGAGACCAATACTGTACACAGTACTCCAGATGCGGTCTCACCAGTGCCCTGTACAGCTGAAGCATAACCTCCCTACTTTCGTATTCAAATCCTCTCGCAATAAATTATAACATTCGTTAGCTTTCCCAATTAATTGCTGTAACTGCATACTAGCCTTTTGTGATTCACGCACTAGGGCACCCAGATCCCTTTGAATCTCAGAGCTCTGCAATCTCTCACGCAATTTAGATAATATGCTTCATTTTCATTCACCCTGTCATTACAGACAAATTCACATTTACCCCTATTATACTCCATTTGCCAGGTCTTTGCCCACTCATTTAACCTACCTATGTCACTTTGTGGCCTCCTTACATCCTCCTCACAACTTACTTTCCTACCTGTCTTTGTGTTGTCAGCAAATTTAGCAACCATACCATCTGCCCATTCATCCAAGTCATTTATATAAAATGTAAAAAGTTGAGGCTCCAGCACTGATCCCTGTGGTACACCACTCGTCACATCCTGCTAGCCAGAAAAAGACCCATTTATGGCTATCCTGTTCCCTGTTACCTAGCCAATCTTCTGACCATGCCAATATATTACCCCCCAGTACACCATGAGCTTTTACTTTCTGCAACAACCCTTGATGTGGCACCTTATGAAATGCCTTCTGGAAATCTAAGCACAGTACATCCACCTGTTCCCCTTTATCCAGCACACATGTGACTCTTCAAAGAACTCCAATAAATTGTTTAAACATGATTTCCTTTTCTTTTTACTTATTCGTTCACAGAATGTGGGCTATGCTGGCTGGGCCAGCATTTATTGCCCACCCCTAGTTGCCCTTGAGAAGGTGGTGGTGAGCTGCTTTCTTGAACTGCTGCAGTCCATGTGGTGTAGGTACACCCACAGTGCTGTTAGGAAGGGAGTTCCAAGATTTTGACCCAGCAAAGTGAAGGAGCGACAATGTATTTCCAAGTCAGGATGGTGAGTGACTTAGAGAGGAACTTCTAAGTGGTGGTGTTCCCATCTACTTGCTATCCTTGTCCCTCTAGATGGTAATGGTCATGGGTTTGGAAGGTGCTGTCGAAGGAGCCTTAGTGAATTCCTGCAGTGCGTCTTGTAAATGGTACACACTGCTGCTACAGTGCTTCGGTGGTGGAGGGAGTGAATATTTGTGAATGTGGTGCCAATCAAGCGGGCTACTTTGTCCTGGATGGTATCAAGCTTCTTGAGTGCTGTGGGAGCTGCACTCATCCAGGCAAGTGGAGAGTATTCTATCACATTCCTGACTTGTGCCTTGTAGATGGTGGACAGGCTTTGGGGATTCAGGAGGTGAGTTACTCGTCACACGATTCCTAGCCTAGGTTCACAAAATCATATTGGTTCTGCCTGATTTCTTTAAACTTTTCTAAGTGCCCCGCTATAACACCTTTAATAATGGCTTCTAATATTTTCTCTATGACAGATGTTAAACTAACTGGCCTGTAATTTCCTGTTTTCTGTCTCCCTCCCTTTTTGAATAAAGGAGTTACATTTGTTATTTTTCAATCTAATGGAACCTTCCATGCATCTAGGGAATTTTGGAAAATTAAAACCAACGCATCAAATATCTCATTAGCCCCTTCTTTCAAGACCCTAGGATGAAGTCCATTGGGACACGGGGCTTTGTCAGCCCTCAGCCCCAACAATTTTCTCAATATCACTTCTCTAGTGATTGTAATTTTCCTGAGTTCATCCCTCCCTTCCATTTCCTGATTTACAGCTATTTTCGGGATGTTACTTGTATTCTCTGTAGTGAAAACCAATGCAAAATACCTGTTCAATTCATCTGCTAGCTCCTTAAATCTATTATTAGTTCCCCAGACTCAATTTCTATCGGACCAACACTCATCTTGTTTACTCTTTTCTGCTTTAAATATTTAAGGAACTCTTACTATCCATCTTTATATTTCCAGCTGGCTTTCTCTTGTGCTCTACTTTTGTCCTCCTTATTAATCTTCTTGTCATTCTTTGCTGTTCTTTATATTCTGTTCAGTCTTCTGACCTGCCACCCATCTTTGTGCAATTAAATGCTTTTTCTTTAAGTTTGATACTCTCTTAACCTTTTTTTAGTTAACTATGGATGGGGGGGGTTCTCCCCTTTGAAGTTTTCTTTCTCATTGGAATGTATCTATTCTGTTTATTCTGAAATATCCCTTTAAAAGTCTGCCACTATATCTCTATGGAACTATCTCTTAACCTCATTTGCCAGTTTACTCTAGCTAGCTCTGCTTTCATGCCCTCATAATTGCCTTTATTTAAGTTTAAAATACTAGTCCTGGACCCACTCTTCTCTCTCTCAAATTGAATGTAAAATTCAATCATGTTATGAACAATGCTACCTAGAGGTGCTTTCACTATGAGGTTATCAATTAATCCCATCTAATTGTACAATACCAGGTCCTAGCATAGCCTGCCCCCTGGTTGGCTCCAGAACGTGCTGTTCTAAGAAAGTATCCCCAAAACATTCTATGAACTCCTCATCTAGGCCACCCTTGTCCATCTGACTTTTCCAGTCTGTCTGTAGATTAAAATCCCCCATGATTATCACTGTACCTTTCTGCCAAGCTCCTGTTATCTCTTCCTTTATACTATGTCCTACTGAGTAGTTACATTTAGGGGGCCTGTAAACCACTCCCACAGTGACTTTTTGCCTTTGTTTCTCATCTCAACTCAAACTGCTTCTCCATTCTGGTTTCCTGAATTTAGGTCATCCCTCTCTAATGTGTTAATACCATCATTAATTAACAGAGCCATCCCTTCACCTTTTCCTAGCTTCCTGTCCTTCCTAAATGTCACATACCCTTCAACATTCAAGTTGAAATCTATGTCATCCTGCAGCCATGTCTCTGTAATGGCTCTCAGAAGTACTTCTATTTGTGCTATCAGCTCACCTGTTTTGTTTCAAATGCTACATACATTTAGATACAGAGCCTTTAATTTTGTCCTTTTATTATTTTTTTAATGACTGGCCTTAACTGCTGTTGTACTCTTAGATTTGTACTCTCCATCCCTTCCTGTCACGTTCTGTTTATCATTTTCTATATTAGCACCTTTCTCTCTTGCCTGGTCTCTACTCTATTGTTTACCACATCTTCCCAAATTTGATCCCTTGCCCGCACTATTTAGTTTAAAGTCCTCTCCACTTCCCTAGTTATGTGGGTCGCTAGAACATCAGTCCCAGCACGGTTCAGGTGTAGACCATCCCGACTGTACAGCCCCCATTTTCCCCACTACTGGTTCCAGTGCCCACAAACCAGAACCCAGTTTTCTCACGCATTTATTTCTCTAATCTTATTTGCCCTGTGCTAATTTGCATGTGGCTCAGGTAATAATCCAGAATTTATTACCTTTGAGGTTCTGCTTCTTAATTTGGTGCCTAGCTCCTCATATTGCCATTTGCAGAACCTCCTTCCTTGTCCTGCCTATGTCGTTGTTACCTACATGCACCATGACAACTGGATCCTCCCTCTCCCACTGTAAGTTCCTCTCCCCGAGAAAATGTCCAAACCAGAAGGCATTTGATAAAGTGCCACATCAAAGGTTATTGCAGAAAATAAAAGCTCATGGCATAGGGGGTTATATATTGACATGGATAGAAGATTGGCTGGCTAACAGGAAGCAGTGAGTGGGCATAAATGGGTCTTTTTCAGGTTGGCAAGATGTAATGAATGGTGTGCCACAGGATCAACTTTTTAACAGTTTATATAAATGACTTGGATGAAGGGATCGAAGGAATAGTTGCCAAATTTGCTGATGACACAAAGATTGGTAGGAAAGTAAGTTGTGAGGAGGACATAAGGAGGCTACAAACAGATATCGATAGGTTAAGTGAGTGGGCAAAGACCTGGCAGATGGAGTATAATGTGGGTAAATGTGAAATTGTAAAAGATAAGCACATTATCTAAATGGTGAGAGATTGCAGAGCTCTGAGGTGCAAAGGGATCTGGGTGTCCTAGTGCATGAATCACGAAAGGTTAGTTTGCAAGTACAGTAAGTAATTAGGAAAGCTGATAGAATGTTATAATTTATTGCCAGGGGAATTGAATGCAAAAGTAGGGAGGTTATGATTCAGTTGTACAGTGCATGATTAAGACCACATCAGGAGTACTGTGTATAGTAGTGGTCACCTTATCCAAGGATGTAAATGCGTTGGAAGCAGTTCACAGAAGGTTTACCAGACTAATACCTGGAATGTCTTATGAGGCAAGGTTGGACACAATAGGCTTGCATCTGCTGGAGTTTAGAAGAGCAAGAGGCAACTTGATTGAAACCAAAAGATCCTGAGGGGTCTTGACAGGGTGGATGTGGAGAGGATGTTCCCTGTTGTGGAAGAATGTAGAACTAGGGGTCACTGTTTAAAAATAAGGGGTCGCCCATTTAAAACAGAGATGAGGCAAAATTTTTTCACTCAGAGGGTTGTGAGTCTTTGGAACTCTCTTCCTGAAAAGGTGTTGGAAGCAGAGTCTTTGAATAGTTTTAAGGCAGATGTGAATAGATTCTTGGTAAGCAAAGGTGAAAGGTTATCGGCAGTAGGTGGAATGCAGATTTCAGGTTACTATCAGATCAACCATGATCTTATTAAATGGCGGAGCAGGCTCGAGGGGCTGAGTGGTCTACTCCTGCTCTTTATTCATTTGTTCGTAAATCCTGGCACCGTCAGGCAACATCTAGACTCTCATTCTTTGCTACAGAGGACAGTGTCAATTTCCCTCACTATCCTGTCCCTGAGTACCACTATATTCCTTTTTGCTCCCCCTACTTGAATGGTTTCCCGTACCACAGTGCCATTGTCAGTCAGCTCATCCACTACCATCCAAACAAGCTGAGAGAACCTCAAACCTGTTGGGCAGTTGCAGAGGCTGACACTCCTGTACTCTTGGCCTCTGAGCTCCCTTAACTGCCTCACTTGGAGTCACAGCCTAGTTTCCCTGGCCAACTTCCAAATTAGAAGACCCTATCCTAAGTGGTGTGGCTGCCTCCTGGGACAAAGCATCCAGGTAACTCTCCCCCTCCTTGATGTGACTCTGTGTCTGCAGCTCTGCTTCCAGTTCCATGACCCTGAGCCAAAACTCCTCAATGCGCTAGCACTTACTTCAGATTTATTTGCCTGGATCACACTGGCATCCAGAGGCTCCCACATGTTGCAGCCATGACACATCACCTGTCCTGCCATCTTTATGCTGTGAATAAAATATTTAAGTAGGTAATCAATGATGTATTTTTCTTTATGTATTTTTACAAATCTTCCCACAAATTTCTGTACTATTTTGAACCTTAGGAATAGAATAGACTTATCCATTTACCAGATAATTACCAAACAGCTACCGTCTTCCCTGTAGTAGAGCAAGAACCAACCCAGCAGGGTGAAAAAAAAAACAAAGGGGATATTTCCGTCCCCTGCTCACTCCTCACCAAACTCCCTCAGTTCACCAAGCTCCCTCAGTCCATTAAAATCACTGTCAGTGCTGGTCACACTGAGAATGTCCCAATTTACAAAATTGGAGTTAAAAGAGGATAAAGGTTTCCTTAGATTTAGCTAAATGACACCGATTCCCAAATGTTCTGAAACACAGGGATTGAGCCCAGGTACAGAACAAACCAGCTTGAGCTAGTTCCTTTAGTTAAGTATTTCAACTGCTGCCAGTGGATAGCTTCTATCTCCCTGTTTAGGCCTTTGGATGAGACTTAGAAGTTAAAAAGCACTTGCAGTTAAATGTTAAATCTATACAATATTAGATTTTTTGGAAAGAGATTTAAGATTCCCTCAACTCACCAGTGCTCACTCACCCTGTTGAGGCAGTGCTGGTTGCACTGAGAATGCTCCAATTTATATACCTTCTGAAAACTGATGTTGATTGAGGGATCATTATTAGCTATAGGGCACCAGCAATTACTCCCCTGCTCTTTGAAATAACGCCATGGGGTTTTTTAACATCCACCTGAGAGGGCAGATTGGGCATCTGTTTAATGCCTCATCTGAAAGACAGCACCTCCGACACTGCAGAACTATCTTGCTACTGCTTTGTACTGTCAGGTTAGAATTTTGTGTTTGATTCTTGGAGTAGAAGTGAATCCACAGTCTTCTGACTTGGAGAGTGAGGGTGCTGCCAACTGAGCCACAGCTGATACTAAATGATCAATCTTGTACAGAAAAATAATATCACAGAATTATTACAGCACAGGGAGAGGCCATTTGGCCCATTGTGTCTGCACCAGCTCTCCGAATAAGCAATTTCCTTCGTACCATTCTCCCATTTTCTCTCCGTAACCCTGCACATTCTTCCTTTTTAGATAACAAATGTAGTGGCAGGGATGAACCCACAATCTGAACACTGGCAGATTTGGCGTACAAAAGTTAGCTGAAAACCACAATAACAGTTTGAGGGTTATGTTTTGTTCAAACTGAAGCCAATGCGATAATGTGGAATGGTTACATCCAAGCCTTGGGAAATTGTGAATGATAGAATCTTTACTTAAAAACGCACATCAAATTCTTCTTTTTTTAAAACTGTGATCAATCCCTTTTGGTTTAACTAAAACCAGCAAAGGTGTCAATGCATTCCTTTCAGCAAGCATTATAGTGTTTCCAGATACCAGATAAGCAGGAATATTTTATTTCTTTGTCTCTTATTTCAGTTTCTAACTTTGTAAATGGCCACATCATTGTTGTCCTGACAGGAAGGTAAATAGGTATATTTGAATATTGACCCAACTCATGGCTCAGGCCTTTTAAGACTCCTATTTCAGTCTATTGATGCATGACTCAATCTCCACACTTGGACACAGTTCCATGCTTTTCAGGCTTTGAATCTTTTTACTGTGCTGCAGTTATCTGGACAAGTGTCTTCACTTTTACACTACTGATACTTTGCAAAATATTTTTAAAAATACATAATATTAGGTAATCTCAAGTAGCAATGCATAATGAGAGTTGAGACCAAGTATAGAATTAAGGGTTAGAGAGCAGAGGGAACAATGGATTAATGTCGATTTAATTCACCCTTTATTTATCCTTATTTTGATAAATTGCCATGTCCACATTTGTGATGGAAAATGCCTTTTATAAACATACTATTCTGTCATTACTCATTCCTGCTATAGCAATTTCAGTAGGCGAAAGGAGTATCTACATTGTGACATGTTTACATGGACAGTTTCATTGAAAATGCAAACATTGGAATTTATAATGCAAAAGATGGCAAGAAGTGGGTGCAGATATAAGATTTTTATTATATTATACAAAGCACTATAATATCAACAGAAAAAGTCTAATGTAAACAATTTGGCTTATAATAACTGGTTCTTAGAGTTAAAATAACACTTTCTTAATCCTCAACAAATGATGTGAAGACAGGGATGGCTACTCGGCTTCTGCAATGTTAGCCCAGTGTAATGTGGATATTATACAGAATTTGCACTTCATATCTGAAATAACCTCACAGTCACCATCTTGTACTCATCTTCAGGGCCGTATAATTGACTACCCAATTCTCCCCTCTCCTCAAGCTTGTAAGAAAGTACCAGAACTTTGGTTGGCAACTCCCTCATAATTAATGCTGTGGTTTTGATTGGAGCTCAACATGTTAAGGAATTTTTGGCATGGATGCACATCCGCCCCATTCATGGTGTAGCGTGTTGAAGCTCCAGGACGTGTGCTTTTGTGCTCCCCAATTGCTGTTAACATTTGTAAAGTTAAACATTTATTTATGAACATCATATAAATTAAAGTTCTTCCTAAATTATGTGGTCTTCTCATGTGGGATTAACATGATGTATAACACCTTTGTGTGTTGACTCCTCCATTTATAAAACCAATTATTACATTTTTAACCTCACCCGATAAAAATTAGACAATGAATGATTTTAGGGAAAAATATTTATAACCCTCCAGTCAGATTTTTATAAAATGTTATTCTGAATCAGGTTTAGAAAAACTAGCTGACAAGGCAGGTTTTACCTCATGTTACTTTGCAGAGTATTATGGTAGGACATAGGATTTGTACTCCAGGACTCGGTGCTCATGAGTTTTAAAATCTCATTGCAATGATGGGCTCTTGGCTCAGTGGAAACCCTCTTGCTTCTGAGTCAGTCAGTCAGTTGTGGGTTCAAGTCCCACTCCAGAGGCATGAGTACATAATCTAAACTGGAACCCCAGTGCAATATGGAGTGAATACTGCACTGTCGGAGGTGCCACCTCTCAGATGAGACGTTAAACCGAGGGCTCAAATGTCCGCTTGGGTGGTTGTAGATGAGCAGGGGAGCCCTCCTTGTATCCTGACTAATATTTATCCCTTGCCAACATTGCTAAAACTGATTTTCAGGTTATTATCGCATTGCTCTTTGCGGGGCCTTGCTTGTGCACAAACTGGGTGCCAAGTTCCTACATTACAACAGTGACTACACTTTGGGATATCCTGAGGTTATGAAAGGCCCAAATGCAAGTTCTTTCTATCTCACAATAATAACTGCTTCCGTCACCCATATCCCCAAGAGGGAAAACTGGAGAGTGGATAATTGAGTCACTCCTGACCATAATCTGGTGGGTGGCCAATAACAGTCTCACCTGAGGTCTGAGTCAGATGCTTGGTATATAGGGAGAAAGAAGTGAAGTTATGTGGAAACCTTTTTGGAGAAGTAATGAATAAGAAGCTGATATCACAAAATAACTGTTTTGTTTTTCTTTATTGGTGACCTGGTCACCTAAACAACTTATTTGATCCTGACATACCATAGACAGTTTTTCACAAGGAAGTAGTGATGTTGCAATGTCTCCCTATCAGCAAGCTCCTTCCACCATTGTTTTAACTTGGCATAATTTTTTCGTTCTGCTACACCTCCTGTCACTATCCTTTGCTCTAGTCATGAGGAGGAAACTGAAACTCTCGGATTTCTCTAGCGCTGTTTCGTGGATGGGTGTGTGCATCTGCAGGTTTTGGCTTGTTCTGGTGGATTCTCTTCACCCCTGAGGTGACATGCTGAACTTAATGCTGATCGCTTTATCAGTCAGCCTTGGCACGGACTGTCAGAAATCACCTAATGAGCTTGAATATCAGTTAAGCTAAAAGTTAGACTTGCAAATCCCAAGGGCAGACATCCAAAAGCAGCACAGTTTAGCTGATAAGCTACAACCATTACACGAGTAAAAGGTAGTTAGACCAAGTTAGGTGTAACTTGACTAATAGTGTGATTAAAAACTCACCTGGCCTAGATATTATTTCAGAACAATAACTACTTGCATTTATATAGTACCTTTAACATAATAAAATGTCTCAAGGCACTTCACGAGTGTGCTATGATTCAAAATTAGATATATCCAATTACTCACTAAGGAATCTTACTAACTTGGCAGCTCAACTGTTAAGCCAAAACGGCCTATTTTCTTTTAAGCAACAATATCCTTAATGTACTAACCGCTTAGCTAGTAATTTTGATGACCTTTGTTAATTTTCAACAGATATGATTGAAAGGCAGATTAAGTACAACTGTCACTTTCTTTACCAATGAATTTATCATGAATCAGTAAAGCTTAAAGCATTTCAGTCTCCCAGGTACATAATAGCTTTTTAGAATGCACCAATGTTGTATATGTGAGATGTTTTCTTGAATGAAGAGACTTGTCTGTCTCATTTCTGCTGGTTTTAAATTAACTGCAGATTCAAGCATGCATTAACTTGAAAGTGGGGATAAGGTGTACAAGGAAAGACATGGTACTAGTACAGACCATCACATATTTTCAATATCTGTCACCTTGATTTGAATGAAACTGGAATTCTCACAATCTTTGCATAATCCATCTTGGTTGCACTAAAGAATTTGATTTGATTTGATTTGATTTGGGTCTGCCAATAATGTTTCAAGTTTCACCATGAGTAGACTAATATTTCTGCTAAATTCTGAGTAAAAAAGAACAGATTATTGTATATATGGCAAGATAAAGCAGACTTGAAGCTAAAACGAATGAATGTGCAAAAGAAGTATTTCTGCACAAGGAAAATCTTTGTTACATAAAAGCTCACCCGAGCCCACATGTTCATTTGAATCCTGGTGAACCAGAACAACTTGCACTTGTATAGCGCCTTTACTGTAGTGCAATATCTGAAGCTGCTTCCAAGGGGCGTAGTCAGACAAAAAACGATCCAAGAATAGATTTTGGCTGGATTTTGTTGTTGAATTAATGGTGGGGCCAGTAGCCCTTAGTGATATGGAAGTGTGAATTGGACAGCAAGTTGCAGCATGGCATATATGCAGTTAAGTACAGAAATCCAGAAGTTGCCAGCTGCTTGAGTTGCCTGCTTCAGAAGCTGCACGATAACAATATCTTGCCAAGAGTCTCTCCAATCAAATATGTGGAACCACTTATAAAGTTGCTGTACTTATTCCATATATATATATATATATATATATATATATTAAACTCACCAGCCTACAGCACAAAACAGACTGTAATTCAGTATGGTCCAGTTTGTAAGAACTGGGCCGTAACTAAATTCACTTGTAGTTTTCAAAAACAGCAAACTTTCTCTCATGAATGAGTAAAACAGACCAGTCTGCGATCCTAATAAACAATCATTCTCGAAACAACCCATCTTCCTTGTTGTTTTGCTTTTATTCTATCAAACTAGGCTCGATTTAAACCCAAGTCCTGAAGACAGTATGGCTATGTGCGAATCTGCCATAGCAATAAAGGTTTTCTGCTGTCAGGACTCTGGAATTTCCTCCTTAAACCTCAAAGCCTCTCTACCTCTTGTCCTTTAAGATACTTGTTAAAAAGTACTTCTTTGAATAAGCTTTTGGTCACCTGTCCTATTGATTGGGAGTCATACAAAGTGTAGAACTGCAAAAAGTGGGTCCTGTTTCCCAACAGTGATGCCTTCTGCTTTGGACAAGACAAAATTATTTACCTGTAAACAAAATTCTATTAGCATGCCGCTTGAAAATGATAAAAGCCAGTTTAACCATTATTAATAAATCTGTGTCGTGTATTAATCTTATACGAAAACAGCACAGTTACCGTTAGTGATTATTTCTGTTACTTTAATATTCTTCACAGTTGTCAGCAGTAACCCAAGATACTGAAGGAACAAAGCAGGATAAAGCCTTATAGCTGTTAACAAATGCACATTTTTTGTTTTTCTTCAGTGGTAGAAGGAGGATCAAAGGCTAAGCTTTGGTGCTTCACACCAAACTCAGCACTAAACCAAACCTAGTTCTTACTCTGTCATTAGCATACAACATACTAAAGAAAATGCAAACTTGGTTTCACAAAAGACAGAAAGTGCTGCCAAAACCAGACCACAGTATAGCCCAAAATAAACCAGAAACACATAACAGAGCTTGGAAATGCATTTCTTTCTCATTTGTTTTGGACCAGTTCAGAGGGAAGGATCAATTTGAGTACAACTCCACCCTTTGAAAATAAGATCCAAGATCTATTTTGTTCCCTCAACAATTACTTGGGGTCAATTTAATTGTTTTGCTGAACACATCTACTGCTGTGGACAAATTAAAGACAGTGCTTCTCTTCAGTGATTCCTGTTGTGCTGGGGAATGTGCCATGACTGCCAGCCTGAGGGCTCATTCCAACCACTGGTGCTTTCAAAGATAACTCCTCAAGTACCATTATAACCTTGTGTATATTTGTAACCTCGTCCTTTGGTTCAGAAGGCATTTAAAGAAACAAAACAACGTCCTTGGGAAGTGAATAGATGTATCCCGTGCTTGATTCAACTTCCAAACAGTGTACAGTGGTTATCAGTTCAAAAAGATGTCTGCTTCTCTCAGTACCTTGTATGACTTGATCTCACTGCTAAACTCTTCACCATTGTGCTGCACTACCCAAATATTCAGCAGCAAACTCTGGAAGACTTGTTGAGCTTTTGTCGCCTTGCCTTCATTTCAGCTACTGCTTATCTGTAGTTCATGAAAGGATTTTCTTTTCCAATGGGGAAGTTTTTGAATAGATACAGTACATGAAACACCCCATAGTGGAAACACAATTCCCACCTTCCTCGCACCTGCCCAACGGCAAGTCCACATACAAGATCTACTTTTAAAAATTCTCATCGTGGGATGTGAGCACTGCAGGCAAGGCCTGCCTTTGTTGCGCAATGTGTATGTCATTGAGAAGGTGGTGGTCAGCTGCCTACTTGAGCCATTCCAATCCATGTGATGTAGATGTATTCATAGTGCTTTTAGGAAGGGTGTTTGAGCTTTTTGAACCATTGACACTGATGGAACAGTGATATAGTTCCAAGTCAGGATGGTTTGTGGTTTGGAGGGGAACTTGTAGATGGTGGGTTACCCATGTGTCTGCTGCCATTGTCCTCCTAGGTGATAGAGGTTGCGGGTTTAGAAGGAGGCTTGGTTATTTGCTGCAGCATAAATCTGTATAGTCCATTTTTTAAAAAAACCATGACTTAATTAAAAATAATTAGTAATACAGAGCACAATTACAAACTTGTCTGTATATAAACTTGGTTCAAAATGTCTACCAAGGTACTTGACTGTCCCTTTAAAACCCATAGGCGCAGTCAGGTTTCAAGATGTTTATGGTCATTTTGGTCATCGAGGTGGTGGTGTTGTGGTATTGTCACTGGACATATATTCCAGGGACCCAGAGTAATGCTCTGGGGACCAGGGTTTGAATCCCGCCACGACAGATGAATTCAACTTAAAAATCTGGAAATAAAAGTGTAATGATGACCACAAAACCATTGTCGATTGTCGTAAAGACCCATCTGGTTCACTAATGTCCTCTAGGGAAGGAAATCTGCCGTCCTCACCTGGTCTGGCCTACATGTGACTCCAGACCCAAAGTAATGTGGCTGCGGGTTGCCCTCTGAGCAAGAGCAATTGGGGATGGGCAATAAATGCTGGCCTAGCCAGTGACGCCCACATCCCATGAATGAATAAAAGACTTTTTTTCCAGAGACAGAATTTAGAAAAGAGTTTGTTGTTCTCATGCCATATTTTAAAGAGCGAAGTATTGCTGCAAGTGAGAAAGTACCTGAGATAGTAGAAAACTAAGATGCTGTTTTCTCAATAGTGTTAGCTGGCTCAGTTGATTGCAAACACGTCTAAGTCAGAAGGTTGTGGGTTCAAGCCCCACTCCATGATTTGAGCATGAAAATCAAGGTTGATAATTTAGTGCAATGCCAAGGGAATGCTGCACTGTTGGAGGTGTTGTTTGGATGAGGTATTAAAAACAAGGCCTTATCTGTCCCCTCAGATAGATGTAAAACATCGCATGGCACTATTTTAAAGAAGAGGAAGGGAATTATCCCCGGTGCCTTGGCCAATATTGATTCCTCAAACAATACCACAAAAGCTGATAATCTGGTCATCATCACATTGCTGTTTGTGAGAGCTTGCTGTGTTTCCCACAACATGGACTACACTTCAAAAGTATTTCATTGACAGTAAATTACTTTGGAACACCTTGAGGTTGTGAAAGATCCCTTATCAATGAGTCTTTTTCATGGATTGCAAGTTGTCAGAAATTTGCAGGGTTTTCTCTGGAACAGGCAAATATCTCACACCCATTTATTGTTTTGGAAGACTTTTGATCTTTTCTAACTATGAACAATTGGGAAATAAAACATATAAGAGTATGGACACTTAAAGGGCTATTGCAACAGGAACTGTAGGCAGAAAGACCGCAGAAAGGGAGTTTTTAAAAAAGGCAGAATAGTCTTTTTAGGTCGAACAAGGTGATCCACTGATGTGTGGTTGGTTGCGCGCATATTATTTTAGGAAGAAAAGTTGAGCTTGCTGAATCCATTTTTAGCTGTACATTTATCTGACTGCAAAATCAAGCAACTGAGTGATGCAAACTAAGCCTCACCTAGCCAGTAAAGACATATACTTCCCAAAACAAGAAAGATAAAACAGTTTTATTGTTAAAGCCTGGACACCAGCAGATATTTATTTATATTAGGCAAAGAATTTAAACCAGATCAGTTCATCAAGCATTATCAACATTATTTTGCTGTGCACAATAGGTGCCTCATAAATGCTCACGCTTAGTTCAGTAAGCTTACCATATTTGTAGTTAGTTTTTCTGCTGTATTTTCAGTGAGAAAAATTAGTTGATCACATCACTTCCTTGCCTCAGGTAAAAGTGCTGTGTAAATAGCTGTATAATTATTCTTGGAAATCTGCCAGTATTTTGTATTATCATGTGTTTTCTTTGTACCACTAGTGCTGGCCTATCATGAATTAAGCAGTTCATTGTACTGTAGAATTTGATGGAATGACCTTGGTGAACTACATCGGGGGGGTTAGATAGACTGCACTATTTAAAAACTCCATCTTTGCTGCCCTGCCTTTAAATCTCAAATAATAGAAACTAGCTACTCCCCATCAGCGCTTTTCTATTTGAAATTCTCTGCCAGTTGAATTAAACAAGAGTCCTGTGTGCGCAGTTAAATAGGTGTGTGCTGACCTCTCCTTTCCAGAGGGTCAGTTTCAAGCACCCAGCATAATCACAGCCGTCTTGACATCACTGGTCTGAGAAATACTCTTACTGCTGTAATACTTGGTGTAATGTAATTAGAACAATAGAGTTAATTATCAAGAATTGAAGCAAATGTGTGTGACTATGCATTGGTGTAGAACAGAAACCAGGAGCCATCTGATTTTGGACGTTGTGATGGGAAGCTTTGTTGGAATCTTTGACTGTCTAAATTCATATTAATGCAGGTGTTTTGACAAGATTAGCTCAGACAAAAAGATACCTTCGACAGCGAATGGTGTAAAGCAGAACTGTTACCCAAGGGGCTACGATGATTCATCCTACATTTGAAGGGGCCTCCAAAGGTGTCAGTGTCAGTTATACCCTTTTTTTCTCTGGAAGAACTCCTTAACTTTGTATGTAGAACATTTTGCACTGATTAATGTCAAAAACAAATTCCTATGTGAAGTAACTTAAGAGTTCTAAAAGGTTGATGTTTACACTGATTAAACTTTGTAACAAGACTCAATGACAGAGTAATGAATGGCAGTAATTTACTGGTCTTACCCTGGGATAAGGCCATAAAACTCTTTAACATACTGACAGTCCTACTCGTGAGGTCTGCAAAGACGAGTCAATTTACTACAATCTTCTACGTTTAAAAATTCTCATTAAATGTCAATGCAGTTATAAAATTTTTCCTCTGAGCAACCCGAGGCTTTGGATTATTATGGGCTTTATACTATCATTTAAATGATTAATTTAAACTTCAGTAGTCTCATGAGCCAAAGGGACAGCTGAGTGTAGAACAGAGCCACACGGACAAGAAGATCACGGGTTTGATCCCTGATCTCTGTTCTTTGTTGATCTCAACTGGAGCAGCGTTTGGGAACTACAATTGGTGTCAGCACCTCTGGGCAAGGCGATTGCTGAAAAGGGCAGGTGTCTGGAAATTGGGCGAGGACAGGTTCAGGCTCGATTAAGGTGCCTATTCTGTTTTTTTAGACTTTATACAAGATGCACCATTTGGATTCCGTGTTAGTGGCCGCTCCCGCAAGCAGACCGCGTGTTCCTTGCAAACTAGAATGGTGTCTTTATTTGCCTAGTGGCTAGGTAAGTATAGCGAGAACCATTGCCACTGCATTCTGGTTGACTGAGGGCGTTGTACTGCCACATGAGTCCCTTGTATTGAATAGGAGATGAATATGCACTTTAAGGGCTCTGACTATAAACAAATACAAATTTATTTAGCATAAAGAAAGCAAAGAAATGGTATCCATGTACAGGTAGTACACGATTAATAGGTTTAACCTTAATGTTCTCAAAATATCTCAAATCTTCCTCCACTAACTCTTTTGATTTAATGGTGACCTTTGAACTGTGTTTGTTCACACCGTATGCAGGCACAAAAGACTCCAGATTTGACTTAGTTGAGTCTCTGTGCTGTCTTTTGTCTGACTGACTGACTGGTGAGCTGACCACAGAGCCCTCTATAATTGGAAGCTCTTAGCCACAGAATTGGCCCATCAAAGGGGCTAGCAAGAAATCATTGGTACTGCTCCTCTCCTAGACCTTCGCCCACGCACAGCCTTCAATCAGAGCCACCTCTCCAGGGTGTCAATCACATAAAATGTTTGGAATTAATGGGATGGCTTAATTCATTTGTCAGAAACTGTGAATTATTTGCTTAATATTCCCTATTCCCTTGTGATGTGAATAAATCATCTAACCACTTGCAGAATTCAAGAATTCTCCGCCTTGCCCTGAGGTATTAGATTGTAATATAAATCTCACCTGGCTGGGAACAATTCCCCTTGCAGTGCAATTCTGTGTACATTTTGGCCAGCCAGAAGAATCTGATGAATAACTTAACAAAAACAAAACTGCTTCATCTGTGTCTTGGCACACTCCATGGTTGAATAATATGCCAACACTCACTATAAAGGCCTACGTAAAGAATGGGCAGTGGGGAGTGTCAGGTTGATGGACTGATAATTGACTGACTAGAACTTTACCCCTGGTGAGGGGGAGAAAAAAACCGGAGGGGAAATTTGTTGAGCATTTATTGTGATAAATTCACTCCTGTCTGAAGTAGTTACTCATTAAACAAATTTTGTATCTACTGATGTAAATACACGTCATATGAATTGAATGGTAATGATGTGTTCATGATATTCTTTGAATTGTGAAGCTCAAGCTTTATTTACTGAACTGTACTGTACATGTCATAGTAATGTGTGTATGACTGGAAAACTGCATTGATAATCTGCTGTCATTGAGAATTTGTACTGATGCGTTGAGACAGAATCTACTGATTTAACAAGGGGACGTAGACATGGTTAATCCTAATTTTTCTGCCTTTTAAGTTTGTTGTTTTCATAGCTTCCCCTCCTCCACAATCCATCTGATTAAGGAGTGGTGGGTCACACCCATTGAATGTGATGTCAAGTCAGAATTCAAGGGTAGAGCTCCACTATTCACTCACTGGGACTGCCTGCAGTGGAATCAAAACTCGCGCAGTCTCACTCAGATGAGGGAATGCTGCGCTGCTTAACCTGAAGCCTCACGCCAAGTTTACCAGTGAGTTGAACAAATGGAATTCTGGCATTGCTGTTAGAACTACTAATATTATTTTATTGCTAATGATCTATCAGTTGAAAGTAGAATTTAAATTAGCAAGAAGAAGCAATTAGGCTTAGTTTGTAGCAGAATGGAACGGCTACCGTCTTACCACTTTCAATGTGGATGGGCAAAACAGCAGACCTGCTACATGGTCCTGTCCATCCGCAGTCTGTCCAGGTTTATTATTACCCAAAACAGGCTTAACTGTGTAGAGTGGGTCTGGACTCCCATGTAAGCCAAAGTGGGGTTGGCATGTGGGTTTTATGAAAATCCAGCAGCTTTAAAGGCCATTATCTGGTACTTATCCCTAAATTAGGACTTGAACTCACGATCTCTCTGTCACGTGAGCAGGGACATGTTATTAATTAAATTTTAAAATTTTAATTTTACTTTTATTTGCTATTGGAAACCTCATCCCTCTCGTGTATGAGGTTTCCTAAAAAAATGCAAAGGCCGCTTGGTCTTTTTGCCAGCCCAACTGGAAGGTTGGGTGGGCAGCGAGAAATTTATTTTAATTACCTTTTTAATGGCCTTAACAGGCCTTTTAATTGTCAGCGGGTGCGCTGCTGACTCGGGTGTGCACCCACCGACTGTAATAACGCATGATGATGTCTGGACGCTCGCCCAAAGTCATCGTGCATCATTCTACTCTTGTGCCTGCTGAGCTAAAAATTCTCCCCTGGGAATTCAACTTGTTCAGGATATCATGTTTCTTTGCCTGGATCTTATGAAATCTGTTATGAAATTTTACTGTTGCCTTTGCGAAAGTGTAACCGGGGGTTTGATTAATTAGGAGATTTAGAAGTTATCAGAGTTATAATTTGTAGACCTATGTAAATCATTTCTCTTGTTAATAAATGTTTCATTCAGTTTTATAAAAACCTATAAGACTTGGTCTTATTACTACTGAATTCAAGGCACACATCTCGAAATTATACAAATTAAAAATTAGTTCTGACAGCTGTTTCAAGTTTCCCTCTGGGATTTGAGCAGCTCAGCATTTACCATCGGCTGTGTCATAACATTAAGCAAAGACAGGCTAATCATTAGCAGTATCTGTCAGTTTTACTAGAGTTACCTGAGCAAAGGTTTAAGTTATTGAATTAACTTATTGTGGTTTGCGTTTGCCTCTTTAGTTTTTTTGATATATGTGAAAGCATTGCCTGCAAGAGTGCAGGAAGATTAACATTAAACATGTATTCTTCACTTTTCATCTTTTTGTGTCTGTATTCACCATTATTTTCAACTAACTCTAACTGGCAATGTATAATCAGCCGCTTTGTAATTCATGATTTTATAGGGGCATATCTTTTCTTTATCATATTTATGGTTATGGGGAAAGTCAGTAGCTTTATCCTCAACTGTTAAACCACAGAAGAATACACCTTATACCACCAGTGCAGCATTACCATTTCCCGCACTGCTCACTCTTGGTGTCTTGTCAGGTGAGATTGCCTATTTACAGTATGTAGCATTTACAGCCAGTGTTTTGGTGTAGTGCCCATAAGGAACTGGTTTGAGACTAGCCACAGCCCATATTACACATGATCCTCATAATTAGCAGAAAAGAAACAACCAACAGTCTGAGCAGAATTTGTAACTCAAGTTGTAAAGATGAAAGCATGCAATGTTTCATCTATTCTGGTGCCTCTTCTAAACATTTTTTTTGTTTTTAATTCAGTATTACACTCCTTGTAATAAACTACCTTTAAATGCACCCAATCGACATTTTTTTTGATGGGTAGAAATCCCAGAACCCCCTTGATTACCCCCAAATAACAAAATTGACCTCTACATGGCATCAACTGGGCGAGGGGGATAAATTGGAGCTATGGGGTGCCTGCTGTTGCTGCATTTTTTCCAGTGACTCCTGATAAACATGCCCGATAGCAGGTTCGGAGGAAGGTGTGCAGAACAGATTTATAAGCAGAATACTGTGGATGCTGGAAATCTGAAATAAAAACAAAAAGTGCTGGAAATACTCAGCAGGTCAGGCAACATCTGTGGAGAGAGAAACAGAGTTAATGTTTCAGGTCAAGATTACCTTTCATCAGTACACTCTTCTTGTGATCAACCACCTTGAAGTGTACCCAATTATTTCTCGTGGGTAGAAATCCCAGAAGAAGTTCTGGTGAAAGGTCATCTCGACCTGAAATGTTAACTCTTTCTCTCCACAGATGTTGCCTGACGTGCTGAGTATTTCCAGCACTTATTGATTTATAACAGATCCATGGCCTGTATGCCTCTACTCTAATACCAGTTTCCTTTGATTGCTAGCAAACTCATCTCTTGAGTTGGAAACTTGAGGTCGGCTTAAGCCCCATCACAGACCTGGGCTGTTCACTCAGTCACCTTTTAATTTGCAATTTAGCCAGGTGGAGTGGTCACTCGGTGAGATACCAGAGGGATATTGGCACCAATGGAACCAGACCTTAGCAAAAGGCATGAATAGAGGAAAAATTGGATCTGCCTTTTAAATTGAAACTTAAAATAGGTCTGTATCATTCAAAGACAATACTAATTCCAATAAAATCAAAATGCATTTGTATTATGGCATTGAGGCTGTTCTGCAATAAAACCAGCCCAAAGACAAAAAAGAACATAGTCTCAAGCAAAAATGTATTATTTTTTCACAGATGGGTCCCAGACTAATAGGAATTGAAATAAAAACAGAAGATGCTGGAAAACATTCAGCAGGTCAGGCGACATTTGGGGAGAGAGAAACAGAATTAATGTTTAAAGGTCCCATGACGTTTCGTTAGAAATGGAAAGAGCTTTTTCATCAACCTGAAACGTTAACTCTGTTTCTCTCTCTCTGCAAATGTCATCTGACCTGCTGAATATTTCCAGCATTTTCTGTTTTTATTTCCGATTTCCAGCATCCGCAGTATTTTGCTTCTGTAGTAGTAATAGAACTCATTAAAGTTCTGAAGAAGAGCCATGTTGGACTCAAAATGTTAACTCTGTTTCTATCTCCAAAGATGCTGCCAGACTTGCTGAGTTTTTCCTGGCACTTCCAGTTTTTACTTCAGATCTCCAGCACCTGCAGCATTTTACTTTTATTATAAAGGAGCAAGAGGGGTTGGGTGCAGCTTGCCTGAAAGGCAGACCCGACAAACAGCATTTCGCTGGTCAAGAAGCTTTTGAAGGCATTTAGTACCTTGCAGTAACATGCCGCTGCTTATTTCTGGATTTTTAAAGACAGCTTTTCTATCTGTCACTGCTGGTATGCCACAAGAATGTGTTGTTTAGAAGTTAACTGAGGTTTAATGATGGGGCGTGCATCTCATTTATAGTGTCAGATGTGCATCACCTCGTTTGGTTTAACTCGGAATGCCCCCATAGTGATTGCGAGCCCTTGGGCGAGGGAGGTGGTTAATACCAAGGGTTGCCAAAGACCCAGACTAAGCTTAGAATCTTGCACTGAAAAACCTCTCCGCCTTGAATTAGTCGCTCGTGCTTTTCTCTTGTTTAAAATTCTACTTTTCACGTGTGCATTGACGTGCGTGACAACAGCTGCAATTCTGCCTGACAGACATTTTCACTCATCATACATCAGGTATACCCAAGAGGGTGGATGGGGGACTTGTTCCAACACCTCAGCTGAAGCTGTTCTGAGCCGCGCTGCAGCAAGACGTACTTTACAGGAGTTGCCAACTCTGCTTGGACATATTCCTGGAGGTTTCATCACGTGACCTTCCCACGTCCAATGGCCATGTCTGCTCAAATATACTCCCCCCCCCCACCCCCATCTTCAATATTGTTAGAACGAATAACCAAAAGGGTTCAAAGAAAATGCATATAAAAACTCCACCATTTTTTTTCAACTCCCCTCTGATTTTTCTCCCAGGTTGCTAACAAGCATTGTCCAGCAGTTTATACTTAAATTCCTGAAGGCTCCAGGACTATCCTGGAGAGTTGACAATGCAAGCCACATGGGAGAGTGTGTCCTCACAGCAGTGTCTGAAAGCACTAACTTAGCACTGTGAGGGTTGCCCAAGTGAGCCCAGGATTGATCCAATGTTGAAATAGCCTGTGCTAAAAGTTTTCTGCTTATTTCTATATTCTTAGGAACAACTTTCCTAGTTGCCACTGCCAGTGGTGTGTGAACAAGTGGTGTGTTGTTTCATCACAGGTGCCGTGGCAAGCATGACGCACTAGAATGATTAAAGCTATTTGTAGCTTGGCCCGTCCATAATGCTCTCCTGTCCTCTTCCACCTTCACACTTCTCAGTGTTCTACAGAAGTGATGCGTTGGATCAGTTGGGATTAAAGCCGTGAATTTGTTTTGAAGCCAAATTTATTCATGTCTTCAAATGTCATGGAAACCTATTTTTGCAATGACACAAGTGGAATAAAATTCAGACCTTAGTTGGGAACGTGTTTCCAGCTGTTTAAATAAATCTTGAGCTTTCATGGCCTGAATCTGCAACAGAACTAAAGCTCGCAAAAACACATCATATCTACTTGACCTGGAGCTGCAAATGGCGCCACAAACACTAAGTACGACACTGAGTTGGTATTACTTTCATGGATTTTTTTTTTAAACTGTCAAACCCAGGTCTGTATTAGTGGATCCCTTGTAGGTAAGAACACAGAACAATTGGAGAATGAGTATGCCGTGTGGCTCTTTCACATTGCCATTCAAAAAGACCGTGCCAGATATTCTACCTTAACTCCGCACGGCTTGTTCTATCCCCATATCGCGCAATTCCCTTAGTGTTCAATGTATTGACTTTAGTGACGAAAGCAGAATTCAAAACTCGGAGTAAACATCCCAATGCACAAACCGCGGAGGCCAGCATTTGAGGTACAAGTAGACTGTGCAAACTTCCAAAGGGTTTTTGTATAGCACACGTGATTTTAGATCCTCTATCAGTCAGAGGAGAATTGCGTTCGGTTGGAGTGAAGCTGATCCTGAGTTAAATGTTACCTGTATGGAGCTAAGGCTATAAAAAAAGGCATTCAGTTACTTGGCTGCTCATGTACCCTCATGGGAATGGATTACAAAAGATTCCTTCTGTCCTGGTATGAAAACATCCAGGTTTCTCAGTTTTCCTCTGTGTGGCAAGTTCAATTTGTTAACAGGATAAGTGAATGGCAGGAGCTAGGGAAACAATCTCAGTAATACTTAACTGACAATTTATTCTAGATAAGGCCAAATGAAAACAAGGCAGCTTCTGTAGCTGATCAGCCAGGTGCACAGCAATGTTTATAAAGTCCATAATGGCTTTGTTGAGACAAGCTTTGAATGGTCATTTTATCCCCATGGTTAGAGTGAGCCCACTTTCCACATTCACCCTTGCTGCTACTGTAGCTTATCCACATTTCACATCTTTGCACACTACATGATGCAGGATATAGTTATGCCAACTCACAATGCTGATTCACCTCTGCTCGATTTTTCTCTTAAATTAACTGGACCAGTCTTTGAACAAATCAACCTACTTATGATGTCAGACTTCAGCACTTTGATTATTCTTTTAGAATCTTGCCCTGTTTCATCTCAGGGAAGGAACGGTCATCAAATTTCTGTTATACCAGTGGGAGGCCAGTGTCACTCTGAAATTCTGATTAAAACATACCGAACCTAGGAAAATCAGCTCATTAATATGTTTTGCTGATATTTTCATCACAAAGTTAGTAAGTAGTTCCACCAGGAATGATGCATTGTTGCAAATACACAGTAAAAGATAATGAATCTCAAGCTCAGGTTGTGGGCTTCTTGATTATGGCATTGTCACACTGAGCAAAGACAAGTGTTTACCACAAATAGCGCATTAAGCCTTGAAATAATGGGATATTTCTTCAGATCAGCAAAGTTCAAGTGTGACGTTCTTCTGCACTATTTTCAGGTAGTCATTAACCATTCAAACTAAAATTCATAGTGTTAGGAGTAGGTCATGACACAAATGCCCAGTTTTGAGGAAATGAAGATCGTGAACCCACCTCTGGTAAAGGGGTTGCACCTTTTTTCATTCAAGTCCAGAGTTTGTTTTACTGAAAGGTTTGGTGAAATGTGGGGAAAAACATGTCATTGTTCTGATATAAAAGAGTGCATGTCCATCCAGTATGTTTAGAGGCACTTGCTTGTTTTTATTGCCTTCTCTTTTCAACCATGTGGCTTTAAGACAGTAAAATGGTACCTAAAACAAACTCTCTGAGGCAATGCAAACAATCTTGGTTTATCCTAAGCATCATAACGTCTGCTGTTATTCATGCTGGGTTTGATCACTCATCCAGACAAAGAAGTCAGTTTGGAAGGATCCACCCTTGTGCTACCTTGCGATGCAAGCAGCAAAACTGCATTTCTACACTCTCCTTCCAAACGCTTTGCCATTGCTCTGACTAATTTAGAAAAGTTAGTTGCTCTGCCCCCTCTTCCCTCCGCAGGTCATTCTTCCCTTTGCAGTCACAGAGAACTTGCATTTATGTAGTAACTTTCGCATCCCAAAGACATCGCAATGGGTTTTACATCCAATGAACATTTACTAGGTTTTTAGTGAAAATAAGGTTAAATATTTCCATTTATCCATATTCAATAAAAGCACCAGACCTATCTCTTCTTGATCAACTAATTGTGCAGCCATTCTACTAATTGTCAGAGTCACACAGATGAATTATCCTTCACAGTCTTCCTCGCTTGCCTTCAGTCACTCTGCGCCTCTTTTCCTTGAAATCCACAGTTTTTGATAGTATTGGTTGAGGGATAAATGGGATAATTCCCTTGCTTTTCTTTGATTAGTGCCGTGGGATCATTTACATTCACTTGAAGAGGCTTATGGTCTCTTTATGGGGTATATGGAACATTCCTTGTTGCAGTCCTACTCCGGCCCCCTTCCACAACTCTTTCTCCGGTACATCGATGATTACTTCGGTGCCGCTTCATGCTCTCGTCAGGACTTGGAAAAATTTATTAATTTTGCTTCCAATCTCCACCCCTCCATCACTTTCACGTGGTCCATCTCTGACACTTCCCTTCCCTTCCTTGACCTCTCTGTCTCAATCTCTGGTGATAGACTGTCCACCAATATCCATTACAAACCCACCGACTCCCACAGCTATCTTGACTACAGCTCCTCACACCCCGCTTCCTGTAAAGACTCCATCCCATTCTCTCAGTTCCTTCGCCTCCGTCGCATCTGTTCCGATGATGCTATATTCAAAAACAGTTCCTCTGACATGTACTCCTTCTTCCTTAACCGATGTTTTCCACCCACGGTCGTTGACAGGGCCCTCAACCGCGTCCGGCCCATCTCCCGCGCATCCGCCCTCACGCCTTCTCCTCCCTCCCAGAAACATGATAGGGTCCCCCTTGTCCTCACTTATCACCCCACCAGCCTCCGCATTCAAAGGATCATCCTCCGCCATTTCCGCCAACTCCAGCATGATGCCACCACCAAACACATCTTCCCTTCACCCCCCTTATCGGCATTCTGTAGGGATCGCTCCCTCCGGGACACCCTGGTCCACTCCTCCATCACCCCCTACTCCTCAACCCCCTCCTATGGCACAACCCCATGCCCACGCAAAAGATGCAACACCTGCCCCTTCACTTCCTCTCTCCTCACCATCCAAGGACCCAAACACTCCTTTCAAGTGAAGCAGCATTTCACTTGCATTTCCCCCAACTTAGTCTACTGCATTCGTTGCTCCCAATGTAGTCTCCTCTACATTGGAGAGACCAAACGTAAACTGGGCGACCGCTTTGCAGAACACCTGCGGTCTGTCCGCAAGAATGACCCAAACCTCCCTGTCGCTTGCCATTTTAACACTCCACCCTGCTCTCTTGCCCACATGTCTGTCCTTGGCTTGCTGCATTGTTCCAGTGAAGCCCAACGCAAACTGGAGGAACAACACCTCATCTTCCGACTAGGGACTTTACAGCCTTCCGGACTGAATATTGAATTCAACAACTCCCTCCCCCATCCCCACCCCCTTTCTGTTTCCCCCTTCCTTTTTTTTTCCAATAAATTATAAAGATTTTCCTTTTCCCAGCTATTTCCATTATAAAAAAAACCCCACTGGAGCTATACCTTGAGTGCCCTACCATCCATTCTTAATTAGCACATTCGTTTAGATAATATCACCAACTTTAACTTTAACACCTATGTGTTCTATTGTACTATTGTCGTTGACATCTTTTGATGATCTGCTTCTATCACTGCTTGTTTGTCCCTACAACCACACCCCCCCCCCCCCCCCCCTCCACCTCTCTGTCTCTCTATCTCTCCGCCCCCCACACACACACCTTAAACCAGCTTATATTTCAGCTCTTTCCTGGACTCGAACTCAAGTTCTGTTGAAGGGTCATGAGGACTCGAAACGTCAACTCTTTTCTTCTCCGCCGATGCTGCCAGACCTGCTGAGTTTTTCCAGGTAATTCTGTTTTTGTTTTGGATTTCCAGCATCCGCAGTTTTTTTGTTTTTATGGAACTTCAGCTTAATGTCTCATCCGACATTCGGTATTGTGTTGAGGTGTCAGTCTAGACTATGTGCTGAGATGAGGTTGAGCCCATAACCTTCTTACTCGGGGTGCCAGCACCATTATTGAGCTAAACTGACACTTTGGGTGGAATTTTACAGTCCTGTTGCAGTGGGGGTGGGGCCGTATAATGAGGCTCAAAAAGCCCATTGACTTCAGCGGGACCGTAAAATTTCGCCCTTTGTAACAATATTGTTCTTGCCTTATCATTCAGCAAGTAAAATAGCCCCTCTGTGGCTGATCACAATGTTCAAACAACAATTGGTGACTAAATTGACTGGATTGAAGGAAAAACAACCAAGTGGCAATGCATAACCGAGCTGTCAATGGCCACTTTGCATGAAAAGCAGAAGGAGAAGCATTGAAGGACTTGAGACAGAGCAAAAACAAAACAAAGATGTTACTCACCAGTTGCTTTTTAAGTAATTAAAACTAGAATATTTTTCAGTTTGCGGAACATTCCATACTAACTTTGGAGAAATTCCTGAAAAACCCCTGAGTGCTCTGGGCTCCAGGGTTCAGTTTTTTGTGTAATATTAAACCTGGGATAAGACATCAGTGGGCACCTTACCCCTGTAGTGCTTATCTGATGAGGAACCCTCCATGTGGGCAAGGTTCTTCGGTCATATGACTTCCTTAGCAAGATTTGGATCTCGGAAGCTGGCTGAGCGGAACCAGCAATTAGCTGGAATTGAATATTCTACACATGACTTTCTAAAATTTGCCCTGATTACCTCTCTATTTCTGAGAAATCGCCTTATATCAATTGAGTAAATCACACTGCCGTTAATTGTAAATCCTAATGGTACTGTCTGCTGTACACTGTCATTCCACCTGCAGGCTGTTAGTGATGAGATGTTAAACAGATGTCTTTTTGCTGACTGGCCTTGTTTCTGAGATTAAGAACTGATAAAATTCCTTAAATGCTGAAATCTGCCACACTTTACCCAATGGATATGAACCATTAATCTCCATCCATGGCTTAATAATCTTTACCAAATTGAATGGGAGTGTACAAGGATGATATCTGCACATTTCTGAGTCTGTGCCCAGACAGTTTTAACTCTTTACCAAAGTATTTTAGAGTTTGTGTGAAAGGGGATGTCAGTAATGGGCATATCTTTTTTGCCATTGCTCGCCATGTTCGCCACTTTAATTACAATTATTCTTCTTGACAGTTTCTTATCACACTGTGCAAAATTTGTCCACGGTGAATGTCAAAGTCTCGAGTTTCTATTAAAATTAATTCTCTGCATCTAGGCATCGCTGTCAAGGTTGGCGTTCATTACCCATCCCCAATTCCCTAATTGCCCTTGTAGAGGTGGTGGTGGGTCTTCTCCTTGAACTATTGCAGCCTTTATTGTGAAGCTCTCCCACAATGTTGTTCGGTCGAGAGTTCCAGGATTTTGATTTATAGGCTTGGGCTTTGTACTGCAAAACTTGAGCATTGCTGAAAAAACAGACAGGCTGTCAAAACTCTTTGTCTTGCACTCATCAGGACAGATGCAAGAATGTCAAATTTCAAAGGAACAACAGTTTATACTGCATGAGAAAAGGGGTGCTGATTGGTTGGCAAGTTGGCTTTGATGGGTCGAGATGTTGCCATGGCAAATGCACCAGAGAGCTATTGTCCTCCATGTTTTCTTTTATTCAAAAAAGGTACAATGTCTGGACATATTCCTTTTGCCTTCAGAGGACAGGTCCCTGCATATGAATATGTAGCTTCTATCAAGCATAAATGAGCAACATTGCGAGCCTGACTGATAATCTTAAATTGGTTGTTTGCATAATTCTTAGCACACTCAGGATTGTTCAGCAAATGCTGACCAATCACAGTCTCACATCTGACATTACATATTATAGGCGAAATTTTATTCTCCTGGTAGCAATGGGTTTCATGACAGGCAAATGTGAAAATTCGGAGTGAGGCCCAAAGTCTGAATCCCACTGGCGGGAAAACAAGTCCGAATTTTCCCCTCAGTACCTTCATGGCAGGCTGATGGCAGGTTGGCTTTTCCTGCTAATCCATGTTGGGAGCCACGTTTGCAAGTTCAGCTTGTCATGAATACTTATTAAATATGCAAGTTGTTGGAATCACGTACTCCCTCCCAATTAGGTGCCACGCCAGCAAGAAAATAGACCAGCCTGAACCATGACTGGATGTAAGTGACATGTAGCCCTCACTTTGCTTGTGACTTTGAGATGAGTGCAACATTCAAAGCTTATCTGCAACAGTGTGGCTTCGAGTCGTCAGCAATGCCAAAGCTGCGGTGTAAGGTGAGAGTGATGGGGGCCTAGCAGGGCTGTTCACAATGGGTGCCTTGGGTGCCTAGCTGGGCCACTCACAGTGGGTACTTCTGGTGTCTAGCTAGGTCCCTCACAGTGGGTGCCTCGGGTGTCTAGCTGCTCTGCTCACAGTGGGTGCCTCGGGTTTCTAGCTGGGCTGCTTACAGTGGATGCCTCGGGTGTCTAGCTGGGCTGCTCACAGTGGGTGCCTTGGGTATCTAGCTCGGCTGCTCTTGATGGGTGTGGCGCTTCTCTGGGAGGTCTGCACTCAGTGTGTGCTGCAGGTCTCAGGCAGGGCAGCACTCTACCAACAGAAACCAGCATGCGGACCATGGGGTGGGTGGGCAATAGGGACAGGGGAGGGTTGGGGGTCGGGGGAAGATAGCAGGCAGAGGGCTGACTGGGGGCGGGGATGCTGGAGCCAGACATGGAAGTGGTGAACGCGGACACAGCAGAGGGGCGGATGGGCTTTGTGCGGCATGAGTTGGAGGGGAATGCAGGCAGACTGCACAGTAGGGAAGTGGGGTTAGTGTAGCACAATAGGGAAGGGTTGCATACACACTCGATGTGGCGGGGGTTGGGGGGGAGGGCTGATTTGCACAAGAGGGAAGGGTTATACAGAGACTCATGGTGGGGAGATCAGGAATGGTGTTGTGGTCAGTCCTGAAGGAACGGGGGACTTAGTGACGGAAAGTCATAGGCCCAGTACTGAGGCCAAAAGGTCAGGTTGAGGGATTAATGGCAGTCCTGGGGCTCTCTGGACCTCATAGTTTGAGAGATTAAAGGCAGTCCTGGGGCTATGTCTGCCATGCTACCACTCCAGGGAGCAGCAGGCACAACTTAGTGTGCAAAGTGTGGTGATTCTCACACTCGAGAGGTCCTGGGGGTGGCTGAATCAGCACTGGGCTGCAGATGGGATGGTCATGGTCAGGGGAGGTATTTGCAGCTTGTAAATGTGAAAACGTAATAAAGTGGGGGATACTCAAAACTCTCGTTGTGAGGGAGGGGAAAGGGATGGCACCTCTGTAAGTGACTGTGTACACAGCCTCGAGATAGGAGGGGTGAAGTCCATATGGGGCATGGGGCTATCCACAGTGATGGGTTCAGGAGGGAGCGCAGGAAAGTCCACGACAATAATTGTGGGCTCCAGGGTTAATGGGAGAGGCTGGAAAATTACTGGAGGGAGGGAGCAGGTAGCACATCGTGGGATTCCAGCATGATCGGAGGGATATGAACAGTGACAGGGGGAGGGTGAAGCTGGTCTGGAAGCAGCAGTGCAGCACCACAATCTTGAGACCCTGATTCAGTGAAGCAATTTAAAAGTGAAACTATAAAAACATCTACACGGGAGGAGTACACAGCTGGACTCGGGGGGCCCTTTCAGGGGCCCCGCTCATAGTTATTGGATTCTCAAAATGGAGGTGAAGGGTCACCTTATAGAACTCATGAACACTTTATTGAGAACTGAGAGTTGGAACCGCTAAGTAATGGTGCACTTTTACACGAGACAGCAATAGTGAATGGGCTCACATTAGAGGTGGTCTCATTGAGCATGTAAATGCCAGGAACGTGAGAAGAGAAGAGGCATCCAGTCATTAAGGGGGCTGGATATCTGCAAGAAGCTACATCATACCCTGCAAAGTGCATTGTTCAATTGATATGGGGTAGGGGCCAAATGGCATCCAGTCATTCCAAAAGTGCGAGAAAGGCTTAATCTCTAATCCAAGTCAAGCATCGTATGAGTGCCTTTAGTGAGGGTGACCACAGCATGGCTTTGTTCAAGCCTCTTCTATCCTCTATGGACTTGAGATGTCAGGCTGTTGGGGTGGCTTCTTAGGCACCTATAATCTGTGAGGTAGTGCCTCAGTTATGAGGCTGGAACAGGGAAAGGCGAGTAGCGCAAACACAGCAGTAGGGCATGATAGTAGTTTTCTGGCTGAGAGTGGGAGGTCCACTATAGTTGATCAATCTAAATTCATCTGTTGGATCCATCTGTCCACAAGAAAAAGGAAGATTTAATTATGGAGGTTGTGGAATGCTGCCTTTTTAATGGCAATGTGCAGATTGAGGAGGAGAAAAGGGCCTAGTACCTTCTAGCACAGCTTAGAGAGGAACGCTGACCTAAGATGCATGGTCCAGGGGAACCCTAGGAAGAATCAGAGGCTGAGAAAGTCAGACCAATCCCACAGAGGCGACTGTCATGACCAAGGGTCTACTGAAGATGACTTTCCTATTTGGAGATGAGCGAGAGACAGTGCCATGCAGGTCTACGGTTGTCAAGAGATGTGGTAGCTCATATGTGTCACATTCTGCAAGAGGATCAAATGCCACATGGACTGGGAGGCTATCCTCTGCCAGTGTCCATGAAGGTCACTGTTGCACTTAAATTTTTTGCTTGTTCCAGGTGGTCCTATGTGGCATCTCTCAGTCCTCCACACAAATGCATAAAGGTGATGGATGCCCTCTATACTAAGGCTCACCATTACATAAAGTTTGCAATGGATGATGCTAGCCAGGCTGCTGGATTTCTGGGATTTGTAGCGATTTCAGGCTTCCCTAGAATGCAAGGTGCAATCAATTGCATACATAGAACCATAGAACAGTTACAGCACCTAGGAGGCCATTTGGCCAATCTTGTCCATGCCAGCCCGAGGACACCCAGGTGCCCTTTCTAATCCCACCTTCCTGCAGCTGACCCATAGCCCTGCAGTTTACAGCTGTTAAGGTGCAGATTCAGGTATTTTGTAAAAGAATTTAGTTTCTGCCTCTACCACCAACTTGGGCAGCAAATTCCAGAAACCCACTACCCTCTGCGTAAAAAAGTTCTTCCTCATGTCCCCCCTACACTTTCTGCCACATGAATCTATGTCCCCTGGTTGTAGAATTTTCCACCAAGGGAAACAATTTTATCCTGTCCACTTTATCTATTCCCCTTATAATTTTGTACACCTCAATCAAGTCACCTCTCAGCCTTCTTTGTTCTAAGGAAAATAACCCCAACCTATCCAATCTCTCCACATAGCTACACTTTTCTAACCCTGGCAACATTCTTGTAAACCTCCTCTGCACTCTCTCCAGAGCTATTACATCCTTCCTGTAATGTGGTGACCACAATACTCCAGTTGTGGCCTCACCAGTGTTTTATGCAATTCCAACATTATATCCTTACTTTTATATTCTAGACCTCTGCCAATGAAGGAGAGCATTTCATATGCCTTCTTTACAACCTTGTCTAGTTGAACTACTGCCTTCGGGGACCTGTGTACTTGTACGCCAAGACCTCTCACTTCATCTAGCCCTCTTCGTATATTCCCATTTAGTGTGTAATCCCTGTAACTGTTTGACCTCCCTAAGTGTATGACCTCACACTTCTTTACATGTGGCTTTGAGAGCTCCTTGGCAACAGCCCCTGAGCTTCATTAACAGGCAACGGTTCCACTCCCTCAAGTTCAGCTGGTGTGTGATCGTAAGCACATTATGCATGTTTGTGCCAGGCACCCTGGGAGTCCCCACAACTCCTACATCCTGAGTCACTCCCAGGTGCCACATGTGCGAAGGGCCAGAATGCTTTCAGGGTTGGCCGCTGGATGACAGGAGGTACTCGCTGAGGAGAAGGCTCATGATACCTGTGAGTCATCCTCAAAGTGCATTGGAGGGGAGATACAACAAGGCGCATTGTGCGACAAGATCCATCATTGAGCAAACGGTTGGCATCCTGAAAATGTGCTTCTGATGTTTGGACCGCTCAGGTGATGTTTGGACTACAGAGGCTGTCCTGCATCAATGTGGTACGTTATGCCCTGCACAACCTGGCGCTTCAAAGGGGAGATCACTTTCCAGAGGTAGGCATGGAGTAAGTAGGCTGAGAACTCAGATGATAAAGACCTGGAAGAGCAGGAACCTGAAGAGGACAATGATGGTCAGCTTCTACGTGAGGATGCTCTCGCAGTGTCACAAAGCGGAAGACATGCCCATGGCACACTGATACCCACAAGGTTTCAGCAAGAGTAAGGTCCAGGCAAGGGGACCCAAGTGCATTTCGCCTGTCCCTTAGTGCAATGCCAGTGATCGGAAAGGCCTTTACAGTGACATCGCAAACAGGGTCAACAATTGGCCTTGGACCTGCAACCCTCAAGGATCTTGAGGCCCTTGCTGGGCCTTTCCAGAGTGAAGGATGGAGGAGTCCGTCCACGTTCTGTCTGATGTCATGGCTCCAACATGCGAGCGACTTGAAGTCTCCATGAAAGGGTGGTAGCTGCCTTGGAGACCTTGGTCCAGGAGATTCTGCTGGATTTGCACTTGGACCTGCACTCCATTGCTCTAGGCATAGATGGGATCCATCAGTGGGTCAGGCCCCCTAGACCTCCCTCCAGGAGCCCCTTCTCCTCAAGGCAGAGAGAAAGATCATCAGCTGGGCACCCTGGGGCCATCCACCCTGGTAACTCTGGAAAGGTCAGCAGCCAAAGCTGTATTTATCTGCTGTGGGAAGTGAAAGGCAGCACACCAGCGCAAAACCTGCGTCAACTGCACACGATGCACTTGTGGCCACCTGAATGAAACACTTGGTGCAGTCACAGAGATGTGCACAAAGTTGTGGAAACCATATTGGCTGCAGGGCCTGTGCTTTCGCACAAACTATGATGACAGCTCAGTGATGAGTAAACAACAGAACTTGTAACTTTCAAGACACATGAGAACACATAACTCTCTGGTGTGTTATAAGACCTAAAAGCTCCAAACTCAAGTTGCAGGCGCTTTCAGGAAAGAGCTGTACACATCTCCCTGACAGTAGACAAGGGGTGAGCAACTAACATGAGTCCGATTAACATCACATGAATCTGAGGCAATTGGGGACTGTGAGCTTGGGTCACCCTTGCAATAAGAGGGCACGTAGATGTATATGGATGACGCTTTCAAATCATGAGACCATTGTCATGAACAGGAAATGTATTTACAAAGGTGCATTTTATATATAGTGAGTGAATACCGTGCCCCCATAGTGATCTCAGAATTTCATACTTTTTCTAACCCTAACACTACATCTTGGTGCATCTCCAACATCCCCGGCAGAGATGGAGGCAGCCTGCTGACTGCTACACCCTGTTGTCTGTGATGACCTTGGCGGGCACCCTCTAGAGGCCCGAAAACTGGAGGGTGCTGGTCTGCTTTGGATGTGTTGCTGTGAGATAGGTGCACCCACCTCGGCCTCTGGAGCTGGAGGTGATGGGGTCACAGGCACAGGGGATTGGGATTGGCTGGGAGCCACCGGGGTTGATGGCCTCAGGGTGCCCAGCTGATGAGAAGGGACTCCTGGAGGGAGGTCTAGGTGCCCCGCCCCCACCTCACTTAGCCACCATTGGATCCCATCTATGTCTAGAACAATGGAGTGCAGGTCTGAGTGCAAATCCGGCAGAATCTCCTGGACCAAGGTCTCCAAGGCAGCTGCCACTCTTCCCATGGAGACTTCAAGATTTTTATTGAATTCAAAGTCCACCATCTGCCATGGTGGGATTTGAACCTGTGTCCCTGAGTCTCTTTATTACTAGTCCAGTGACAATACCACCACATCACCTCCCAAGGCGCTCACATGTTGGAGCCATGACATCAGACAAAACATGGACAGACTCCTCCATTCTTCGCTCTAACATTTTGCCGCCAGTCATTGGATCTCCAGCAAGTTACCAACAGCCGCTTCCAGAGGCTCATGATCTGACTTGGACTCAGCGGGTGCCTGTTCTCCTGCAGTCCTCTGAGTGCCAGAGACCTGGGCTGTCACTGCCTCCCACTGCTGTGGAGACATGTCAGTGAGGCGTTCTCCAGAATGTGACCCTAGATCTATGACCCACTGGGGTGTGTGTCTCTGCGCTGGTGGAGGGCGCAGGTGAACGCAGTGACAGGTCTCCATCTGAAGCATCCTCAGCATCTGTCTCTGAGGTGGCCTGGGGGTTGGTCTTATGGTAGCTCTGGTGGTCTATCTGGGCCTGCTGGTGCCTGTAAGAGAGAGAAGATAGATTTAGTTCATGAGCAGGCTGAATATAACATTGCATGTCACTCACTATGAATGTTAGGATGTGATCAGCTCACGGAGGGCTCATCCATACTGGGGAGATGGGACTGCAGGCAAGCCATGCTGGCTGGAGGTGATCTGCTGGCAGCAGACCAGGGGAGCCAGCAATGCCACGTTTAATTTCTCCCTTCTCTTCAACAGCCGCGCAGCCATGATTCTCAGAGGGCCACAGCTGTGGTTGTGGGTTATCCTGTAGAAGAGTTATCCTTCTACAAAGATGACCTGAGAGCTGAGGCCACTTTTAACTTTTAAACTTTCAGAAGTCTTCAGATTAAGGCGCCCTATCGTTCTCCCATCTCAGTTGGCAGTGCCCAGCTCTCCAGGTGGAGCTGCTGGCCACCTAGAGACTCGGGTGCTCTCAGTGGCCCTCCTGGCTGTGGAACCCATGCACTGTCCTTAATTGGACGGATTCCTAGAGGCAACCTCTTAATTGGCCATCTCCTGTAAAACCACCTTCGTGGTCTTGCTGCTGGCATTTCCAGCTTTCTGACCCACATTTCATCCAGATGTGGAATTGGCACCCAGGGACGAAAACCCAGCCCAATAAGTTTGAATGCCAGGCTAACCTGAACTGTTCCAATAGACCTGTGTTTTCGTTTGCTATTTGCAAGCCAGGTTGCTCCATGAATGTTGCGGTGTGGTGAGACGCTCCATCCTGCAGACAGGAAGAGGCAGCTTAATGTTTTGGTCTTTGGATACAAGTTTCCTTTGGGATGATTACCAACCCTAGTCTCCTCTACTCTCCCAACAAAAAGAGAGAGTATTAGGAATGAGTAAGGCATTTTATTTTATAAAGTATTTTTTAAAATGTAGAAGCAAAATTGTGGCTTGTCTTGGCAAAACTGCTTCAAGAAGTATCACGCAGGAGCTGGCCACAGCCAGTAAGGCAAGATAGTGTGGACAGTGCAAAACTATATTAATGACTTACATTCCTTCTGTGAGGAATGTTAAAAATACCCAGTTTATGTATTCTCATGTATATTTAAAGGACCTTGTAAAATTAAATTATTTGATTTAAAAAGGATTCATTCGTGGGATGTGGATGTCAATGGCAAGGTCAACGTCTATTGTCCATCTCTAGTTGTCCTTCAGAAGGTGGTGATGAACCACCTTCGTCAACTGTTGCAATCCATACGGTGGAGGCACTTTCACAATGCTGTTAAATAGTGAGTTTGAGTATATTTACCCAGTGGTGTTGAAGAAATGGGGATATATTTTCAAGTCAAGATAGTGTGTAACTTGGTGGTGGTGATTGGTGTTCCCAGGTCCCTTCTGATCTTGCCCTTCTAAGTCTTAGAGGCCACAGATTATGGCAAAGAAGCTGTGACAAGTTGCTGTAGATGGCTACTAATTGTTGTGTGATGTTTATTATTTTTAATCTCGAAAGCCAGTTGTGAAGTTAAAAGATTACACTTTAATTGACGGACTGTTGAGTCTTATATTTTACTGAAAACTATTTTCCAAGCAAGGTGGGATATTGTTAGTCAGGTATCATGAAGGTATATTGTGGTTTTGTTCATGGCTTTAGAATGAGCAGCATTTCTAAATTAGGCTAATGAATGATCCAGCTCTTGAAGAAAAGAGGAAGGGGACATTGGGTTAAACAGAAATACGTTAGCTATTTGAAGTGAAGTGGAAGCAGCTGCTGGACAGATCTCACTGCACTATGGCACGAAGAGCAGCCTTAAAACCCATCAATAATGCTGCAGTTCATTGCAATCATATGCAAAATGTAGTGTTAATCAAAAGAATGTGCAAAAATCTGTGAGAACTCACTGACCATTCCGATTGTAAGTGCAACACCCCCAGGACTGCTGACTCAATAGAAATAGCAACAGAGCATTCTTCAGCATGGTGTGAACTAATCTTCTATTCAAAAGCTTCTATCTGCTCGCAGTTCCTGTCAATGTCTTCTGTTATGTTCTGTTATTCTGTAAATTCCTCTGTCTCTATTTATAATGGAAACTGCCTATGTAAACAGTCACGCTAATTATACCCTTCCTCCCACTGGAGGTTCTACCACGTCCACCACTGGTAAGAAGGGTTATAATTGCTGTGTGACACCTTTACATACGAAGTTTCCATCTGAAATGTAGACATAGAAAATTACAATGGAAATAAAAATAAGTAGCACAGTATGTATGACTGTAAAATAATGACTAAATTACGTTGATATGCCTATCCTGATTACGTTCACTCTATAAATCGCTTCATCTGAAGAGTATGCTTGGGTATTTGCTTCCCATATATAACTCTACTAAAGATTGGCATTAGACTCCCATGTTGGTGGCCACATAGGTCATAAGCCATTGACACTTAGTACAGTAGTATTTTCTTCTTTAGCTTTGTTAATAGGATGTGTTATTTATTTGTAATATTCACTGAAATGAGCCACGCTGGTCCAGTAGCACAGTAATCTAAACTAGGTCTCAGTCCTTTTATAAGGAGGTGCCCATGGGGAAAAACAGAAACAGCTCAATTTGCTTTCATTTACCCTAGTGCAGATGGTTACACAGTGTCACTAACTGAGATCTTGGAGAATATCACATATAGCTGTGGATGGGATATAGTGTGAGGAGGTCAAAGGAACGGCAAAAGAGATGTAATATGAACAGTTTGCAGAGGAGGCCTTAGTCTGAAACAGTGAACAAAACTCTGCCTTTCTTGTCAGGTGATGCTATTCCACTTTGAGCAACCTCCAGTGACAGAATATAAAAAGAGCACTCCTGAATGAAATAAATCCAGAATAGGTCATCATGATTTTTTGATACCTTCTGAACCTCTTAACTGTGTTACAAGTTTGCCAACATTATGGATAAAACGATTTACATTTATTCACAGTGCATGTCCTCAGGGCATTGCAAAGACCTTCACAGCCAAATGAATTGCATGATATTTTTGAAATATTGTCACTGTTTTTATGCAGGCAAATGTAGCAGCCAAGTTTAACACTCTGGGGTACTGCAAATGAAAATGAGATTAATGACCATGAGATGTGTTTTTAGTAATGTTGGTTGAGTGGCGATTGCTAGCCAGGGCATGAGAATTCCCTGCCATCTGTACAAAGACTCATTCACCCATCGCTCAGCCTGTCCTTACTGACCTGCAATGGCTCTTGGTCAACCAATGCCTCAAATTTGAAACTCTCTCATGTTCAAATCACTTGGTGACCTTGCTCCTCCCTACCTCTGTAACCTTCTCCCCCCTACAGCCTCCAAGAACTCTGCAGTCCTTCAAATCTGGTCTCCTACATATCTCTCACTCCCATTAGCCCGCTATTGGTATCTATGTGTTTAGCAGTCTTAGTTCAGAAACTCTACAATTCCTATCCTAAGTTTGTTCACCTCCCTCTCCTCAATTAAGACTTTCCTTTAAACCCATCCCTTTAACAGAATTATGGGCTGGATTTGGGGAGGGCTGGGAGCTGGTGAGGTCCATAAAATGGTGCAGGAAGGCGGTGGGGTCGAGTCCCATGTCATCTTTCCGCTGCCATTAAATCTTGCCAGTGGTGGAGAAGGCTGTGGACAGCCCTCCCACCCAAAGCCCAATTGAGGCATTTAAGTGGCCAATTAAGGACTCCACCCTCTGCTGGCTTTGAACCAGCAGGGTGGGGGGTTCTGCCTCATGAGGAGACCACCAGATAAACCCGGCGCACTGAGGGGCCTATTGGCTCCAATGGACAGCCCACAGCAATGGCAATGCCTTCTCTCACTAACTCCACCGCAACCCACAAGCGGCCCGCAGACTGCACTTACCTGGTTACCTGGCGTGTCCATCACTGTGCTCTCCTCCTCCAGGTGCACTTCAAAAGTGGTCACTGCTCCAGATGGCACTGTGAGCTGCGAGTCCTCTAATTGGCTGACAGCTTTTGGTAGTGGGTAGCTGTCCTTAATGGGGACACCAACTCTAGTGGCGGTCAAATCATTAACAAGATACAACTCCTGGTTCTGCTGACTGGTGAAGTGAGTTCACCCCGCACCCCCACCCCCGGGCCCCCTATCACCACTTTCAGGCTAGGTGGCAAAATTTTTGCCACCAACATTAAATTCAGCCCTATTGGTCCCCTCTCCTTCCTTGGCTTGGGTGTCAACCTTTGGCTATGAAGTGCATTGTGATGTTTACCTGCATTAAAGGCACTATAAAACACGTTTTTGTTGCCGCTGGCATGAGCTGCTCTAAGTCCACCTGAAAGACAGCTGTTAGGTTATTTTGAAGCATTGAGGAAAGTGAGTGGTGCAATGAGTTAAACATTAGCCTCACAGATCTGCAAGTAGATCCAGGCGAGGCTAAGGAGATGAAAGCATCTTTCGTCTTTCAGCTGTAAAGTTCCTGTGTGAAATTAATTTGGGAGCCTTCAATGAGTTTATCAGATCTTTCGGATTACCTTTGTTTTATCAGGAAGTTATTTTTTCACACAGAGGTTGATCAATATATGGAATGGATTGGAGCGAGCAGTGGAGACAAAAGCCCTCCAATTAGTTAAGAATTAATTAGGTGCTGCAGTGGCGGCTCATTCTGACTAGTTGAACTATGATGGGCCAATAGCTTTCCTCACCTGTAATTATCTTTTGATTGCATGAGTACCAGCTCGCCATTGACAGGAAATGACCTTGTACTGTACCCAGATATCTTATCGATGATGAATTGAGTCTCAAGATGATATATAGAAAGGGAGCATAGATCTAATTTGTTTTTCAGGGCATTGATCTTTGGCTCATGGTTACTGATTGGAAAAGTGATGGATGAGCCTCCGTTATTGCTACAGTATAAAAATGTCAGGGAAGTATTGCCTTTGAGCTTCAGATGAAAGAGCTTGTCGCTACCGCTGACAGCTGAACTGTACCTAATAGATTGAGCTGTCAAGTTTCATTTACCACCTGGGCCTGAGCATTTGCTCACATCAGATCTCATGTTGTCGGTACGTGGATCACTTCATTCAATCAGATTAAGGAAGCAATCCCCAATTCAGAAATCCTGAAGTCAGGATACACTGGTGTCACTGTATTGCTGAGAATCAGCGCACTAATGTACCATCCAGTACAGTTTTGAATTTCACTCCACTTAAACCTAATTTGAGTAGAGGAAACCAAGCAGATGCTAAGTAGTCACCTAGCAAAGGGGGGAGAAGAAAATCACACCTGGGTGGTCCCTGACAGTAGGTTTACAGGTGATAAATGTAGCAGCCTGACAGCAGGCTATGCAACTGTCCTTTCAGTTTCACAGGTGTCAGGCCTGGTCGATAAAAAGGATATAATGACAGAAAAACAAGACAAAAGTTTCCAAAGATGCAACATTAAAAAATAGATATGTTGAAGCTGGATATCAGGCATTGAAGATTTTTTTAAATTCAATATTTCCAGATTTACCATTGGTTCAAGCCATAATTGTTCCGTAAATATTTCAACATCTGTAAATGCCTTGATATTGTGGATAACATTGGAAAGGATACATTTGTTTATTTGACTGTAGAAGCTGGGATTATTCCACTTAGAGCGGAGCAGGTTAGGGGGAGATTTGATAGAGGCATTCAAAATCATGAAGGGTTTTAGGAGAGCAAGTAAGGAGAAACTGGGTTAGTAACCAGAGGACACAAATTTAAAGTAATTGACAAAAAACGGTGAGATGAGGAGAAAGTATTTTACAAATATGTTTTTGTGATGTGGAATGCACTGCCTGAAAGGGTGGTGAAAGCAGACCAAATGATAACTTTCAGAAGGGCATGGTTAAGTACTTGAAGGAGAAAACTTTACAGGGGTTATGTAGATTCTATTGCTAGTTACATGGAGAAGGTGCTGGTGGGGTTCCTCCTTGAACAACTGCAACCCTTATGATGATTGTGCTTCCACAATGGTGTTAGGTGAGCATTCATAGTTACTCAGTTGCTTTCTTGACTGCAATGAAATTCAGGTAAGCCTGCATTCCTGATCCATTTTCAGAAGCTGATGCTGCAAAACAAGACATCAATCAACGACTGAGGAACAGCAATGATATTCTATTCAAAAACAGAATTACCTGGAAAAACTCAGCAGGTCTGGCAGCATCGGCGGAGAAGAAAAGAGTTGACGTTTCGAGTCCTCATGACCCTTCAACAGAACTAGGTGAATCCAAGGAGAGGAGTGAAATATAAGCTGGTTTAAGGTGTTGGTGGGGGAGAAGTGGGGGTGTGGTGTGGTTGTAGGGACAAGCAAGCAGTGATAGGAGCAGATCATCAAAAGATGTCACAGACAAAAGAACACAGAGGCGTTGAAGTTGGTGATATTATCTAAATGAATGTGCTAATTAAGAATGGATGGTAGGGCACTCAAGGTATAGCTCTAGTGGGGGTGGGGGGAGCATAAAAGATTTTAAAATATTTAAAAATAATGGAAATAGGTGGGAAAAGAAAAATCTATATAAATAATTGGAAAAAACAAAGGAAGGGGGAAGAAACAGAAAAGGGGTGGGGATGGAGGTGGGAGTTCAAGACCTAAAGTTGTTGAATTCAATATTCAGTCCGGAAGGCTGTAAAGTGCCTAGTCGGAAGATGAGGTGCTGTTCCTCCAGTTTGCGTTGGGCTTCACTGGAAGAATGCAGCAAGCCAAGGATAGACATGTGGGCAAGAGAGCAGGGTGGAGTGTTAAAATGGCAAGCGACAGGGAGGTTTGGGTCATTCTTGCAGACAGACCGCAGGTGTTCTGCAAAGCGGTCGCCAAGTTTACGTTTGGTCTCTCCAATGTAGAGGAGACCGCATTGGGAGCAACGAATACAGTAGAAATCATTTTTGGATCACAAGTGTGCAATCTTGTGAATAAATATTGCACTTCTGTTAATACATTTGATGTTTATGTGAATGGCTTGGTCAACTGAAGCCATTGTATTATTTACATATGTATCCTCTTATTGTGAAGTTTAGCTATCCTCCCACTCAGTGATAGTCTCCCTTTGTGAGCTTCACATTCATATGATGAATGGGGGAAATGCAAGTGAAATGCTGCTTCACTTGAAAGGAGTGTTTGGGCCCTTGGACGGTGAGGAGAGAGGAAGTGAAGGGGCAGGTGTTACATCTTTTGCGTGGACATGGGGAGGTACCATAGGTGGGAGTTGAGGAGTAGGGGGTGATGGAGGAGTGGACCAGGGTGTCCCGGAGGGAACGATCCCTACGGAATGCCGACGGGGGTGGGGGGTGGGGGGTGTGGGGGGGGGGGAGGTGAAGGGAAGATGTGTTTGGTGGTGGCATCATGCTGGAGTTGGCGGAAATGGTGGAGGATGATCCTTTGAATGCGCAGGCTGGTGGGGTGATAAGTGAGGACAAGGGGGACCCTATCATGTTTCTGGGAGGGAGGAGAAGGCGTGAGGGTGGATGCGCGGTAGATGGGCCGGACACGGTTGAGGGCCCTGTCAACGACCGTGGGTGGAAAACCTCGGTTAAGGAAGAAGGAGGACACGTCAAAGGAACTGTTTTTGAAGGTAGCATCATCGGAACAGATGTGACGGAGGCAAAGGAACTGAGAGAATGGGATGGAGTCCTTACAGGAAGCGGGGTGTGAGGAGCTATAGTTGAGGTAGCTGTGGGAGTCGGTGGGCTTGTAATGGATATTGGTGGACAGTCTATCACCAGAGATTAAGACAGAGAGGTCAAGGAAGGGATGGGAAGTGTCAGAGATGGACCACGTGAAAATGATGGAGGGGTGGAGATTGGAAGCAAAATTAATAAATTTTTCCACGTCCCGACGAGAGCATGAAGCAGCACCGAAGTAATCATCGACGTACCGGAGAAAGAGTTGTGGGAGGGGGCCGGAGTAGAACTGGAACAAGGAATGTTCCACATACCCCAGAACAGAAGAAGAGTAGTATTCAACTTTAAATGTTAACTCTTTCTCTCTCTCCGCAGATGCTGCCAGACCTACTGAGTTTTTCCAGCACTTTCTGTTTTTATTTCAGATTTCCAGCATCTGCAGTATTTTGTTTTTATTTAAGAGTTGAAGGGTACTTAGAAATTAAAATTGCTTTCCTGAATAAACTCAAGACTAAACAAATGAGCAAAATAGTTAATATGCAATTAGCTGTTTTACTTATACAGGAGTAACAATTAAAATGGCTGAGGAAATTAGAATTATGTAGCCCAGCATTTAATACAGGGTCATTATATGTTAAATTTTGCATTTAGCAATGAACTGTGAGGTATTTGTCACCTGTTAAAATGCATAAGCAGATTGTGAGTTAATAACTTAGCCAACCTTTGGCTCTGTGAAATTGGTTGACATTTCAACATAAAGAAAGAGCTTGCAATTAAAATACACCTTATGACATCCTCAAGACATCCCAAAACAAGTGACTAATTACTTTTTTGAAGTGTAATGACTGTTGTTTTGTAGACAAACACCATTTGTGCACTGCAAAGTCCCCCAGATAGTCTTAAATAAATGACCACTTTGTTTGCCTTCGATGCCCTTTTTTTTAATGGCACGTGAATGCAAAACCAGCATTTATTGCTGACCCTATTTGCCCTTGAGAAGGCGGTGGTGAGCAACATTCTCTTTAATGTATTTTTGTTGTGCGCGGTCTATTCATTTTAGTGCGCGATACCAGTAAATCATTTTGCACAGCCACATGCATGTGCATGTTCTTGTGAATGGCCTGGGTAGTACCTTCAGGTTGCTGTGCATCTGTGCACCTTGGAAAGAACATTAGTGCTGCCTTGAATCACTTATGGCCGTGTACTCAAAGTACTCCCACAGTTCTATTAGGGAGGAAATTCCAGAATTTTGATCTAGCAACAATGACAGAAAGGCTATATATTTCCAAGTCAGAACGGTGTGTGACCTTGAGGTAGTGATCTTCCCAAGTAACTGATGGCTTCTCCTTCTGCGTGGCAGAGATTGCAGATTTAGGAGGTGCTTTTGAAGAAACCTTGGCAGATTGCTGCAGTGCATCTTGTAGATGGCATACAGTCCTACCATGGTGCACTGGCGATGGAGGGAGTTAATGTTTAAAGTGCTGGGTAGGTTGCCGATAAAGCAGTTGGCTTTGTCCTGGATGTGTTGAGCTCCTTGAATCTTACTGGAGTTGCAGTCATCCAGGCAAATGGAGAGTATTCCATCTTGTGCCTTGTAGGTGGTTGAAAGGCTTTGGGGGAATCAGAAGGTGAGTTACTCACTGCAGAATATCTAGCTTCTGATCTGCTCTTGTGGCCATAGAATTTATGTGACTGGTCCAGTTAAGTATCTGATCAATGGTAACCCCATTGGTCATGGAAAATATATTGGCCAGGACACCAAGAGAACTCCCCTGCCCTTCTTTGAACAGTGTCATGGATATATAACATGCATTTGAACCAGTAGATAGGATTCTAGTTTGACATCACACCTGAAAGGCAATGCTCTCCCCTCCACCCAGTTCTGCACTGAAATGTCAGCTTAGAATACAGGCTTAAGTTTTCAAGTGAGGCTTGAACCCATAACATGCTGACACATATGAGTGTGCGATAGCCAAGCTGGCACAGCGTATTGGTATCTTGATAAAACAGTACATCAGTGCCTGGTGATTCCATTTAAATAACCTTAATGAATTATACTTTTTTGTGGTAGGTATTATACGCCAGAAAGCTAGTTGGTGAAGGATAATACAAGGAGCAATCTTTACTCATTGTAGCATTTATTTATGGAGTGAAACATTATAAGCGTACACCTCCTTACCTCAACTACCGCCTCAGTTTCAGTGAATGCCTCTTTATATCTGCTCAAGTGAAACCCCAATTAAGGCCCCCCACAAGCTTAGAATTAAACACAATTGATATACAATTAACAGCAGGATTTATTAAAACCTTCCCTCTGAATATATTTAGCAGAAGTGTCTGTAGCGTTACATTTAGCCTAATGGGCTAAATGCTCTTGACCTCTGCTGGAAAGCAGACATGTTCAGACATCAGGTGAGGATAGTTTAATACTTATGGGGAAGGGAGGGGACAGAAGGTGCCAACCTTGCCTCTGTCCTCACCCAACGATATATACCTACAACATTGAATTATGACCAGGAACAGGTAAACTGGCTAGTTTGATTATACTAGACCGATACATAGTTTTAGTTGGTAGTGGTTTTGCGAGATTCAAAAATGTATTTCCAAAAAAGGCATGGTTTACTTGAAGAAATTTAATGAGGGAAGACTTGAGTTAGAGCCAAACTTTTACTTAAACTGACGACTTTAGCTTGGCATTTTGACTCTGGCAGGGGTGGGGACTTCAAGTTCAGTGGACTGGGATCAGCAGCTTGGGTCAAAGTGATCCAAAAAATACAAAGCAATAATTGTTGTTTAATAAACATTCCAAATTATGCTTTACAAAAAAACAAATTCTGTTCTCTAATGAAAGTGACAAAGCTAAGCTTACAGAGGATATATCAGGGCCAGCAATGAGAGCTGACAAATACCTCCTAACCACAAGTGAGGTTTGGTTCTTGTTGAGTTACAGCTAAACTTCATGATTTCAGATAATATCACAGCTTGCTGCTGGCAGTGATGTGCTTTATAACCACATGTTGAAACTATAACTTTTTTAACTAATTTATTTTTTTTGCAACATTACAAGAATGGAGCAATGGAACATGTTTCTGCAGTTCTCAGGATCCACACAAAGTACAGCTACCTTAATCCGCTTTGCAGGTCAATCCCATGTTTCATGCCAACCAAGCCTGCAATGCTCCTGACAGATTGTGTTTAATTGCCAGTGTATTGGTTTCTGTAGTTAAAGCCTTCTAGTATTATTAAATGCCTGGACTTAACTGTGTCAGCAAGAAATGGAGCCACCTACAGCAGCTTATGGATTTCATCAAAGTGAAGGATAATAAAACTTATTAAAAATTCCTTGAGGCAACACCAGGTGACCTGCCTTCATCACGAAGATCAAACTCTCTGCCAGGGTAGATAGTTAGGCCCCTTCCTAACCCCAGGTTTGATTTAGGCTGACTGAAGCACTAATAACCTGAGTAGGGTCACTTGCCTCTTCCCAGTGATATGCACTCAGTCATTTTTGTATCACATAAATATCAGACTTTAGTTTTAAAAGTTTGACTGATTAGAACAATTTTAGAAGTTTCAGAGTCTTCTTCAAAGGCTTTCTTTAAATTTCCTTCTTCACGACTCCCTTTCTCTTGCCTCCTGCTGGAATCGGGTGACATCCTAGATACCTTCAAATAATCACTCTTCCTGATTGTATCTGGGTAGGAAGTACCAGCCAGATTTCCAATTGCAATGGGGAATGGAAAATCTGCCTGATTTTTTTACCAGCCTGGACTTCCTGTTCCTTAGGGGTGGAAATCCCACCTCCAGCCTATTAATGGCCAACTGACCATTAAATGGCTGAGGGGAAGCCAGTGTTCCTCTCAGTAGTGGTGGGGGTTTGGGGGGGGCGGTGCAAGGAATCCAGCGCCTTATAAAATGCAGTCCCATGTCTCTATTTTTGCCTCATAGGTGTGAATAATTAGAAATGTTTACATTTTCTGTCAACAAAACAGCACAGGATAGAGGCTACTTGGGTGCTCCAAAATTTAAATTGTGGAATCTTTTTTGAAAATTAACTCAAATTGGAATGAGGAAAGTCATTCTCTCGCTCAGCTTAATATTGTTCCTAAAATTTATAGGAAATAAAAGAAAAGCCACAGCAGGTTTGTAATCTGTCAATTTTTCTCCATCTCAAACTCAATGCATGTAGCCTTTATGCTTTAAAAATGATAGATAATGCTTTTGAAATTTGCCCTTTATTTTTCTTTCAATTTCTTTTTAAATAAAACAACTGTGCAGAAATTGCTAGAAGCTGAGAAAATTACCTAGCTGTTTAGTTGACTAAATGGTACTGTTGCATCTTGGCGAATTAGGCTCTGAGTAAAAATATCAAATTTGGCTTCTGGAAGTTGAGACCTTTATAATAAAAATTTAAGGAAGGCTGAAATTACAAAAAGAAAGATTATTTTCTTCATTTTATTTGTTTAAAACCATTTCTATGGCATTAAAGATTTCAGTTGCTAAGAAAAAAATATGTACAGAATGTTTTCAGAAAATATTTGGAGTCATTTATTAGAAAAATATAATACAACACCATTTGGTGGTGCAAAAGGGATCACATTAACACCTGGAGCCTATGGGAACTCCACCTATGGGGGTTGTGGGAAATATATCTAGTAAGCATGGACATTTTTGCATGGAATTACCACAGGGAATGTTTACATAACAGTATTCAGTGGAGCGCTTGATTCACAATATGAATTGTAAAATTATTATGGATATTTTCACCAAACCTTTGTCACTGATTGTTCCACTTTTTGAGCTTGCATGCACAAGTATTAGATAAAAATTGAACAGCTAAAATTCAATTAAAAATGTAAATCCAGGATTTATTATGTATCAATGAATTTTTGTTTATTTAAACTCGGATATGAAGTGTGTTGGTTAGTAAAACACTACTAATGTACTGCACTTAAAGGCTAAACATTTTATTATTTATTTGGGATCAGACTCCATTTTTTTGACTACACATGTATTTATTTAAGGAGCATTTCTTGAAATGTTGCTCTTATAAGTTTTGTTTTGATTTGAAAGAATGGTAGTGATGTTGAACTTGTTCTGTTTAGAAGCCATTTAAATGGCAAAATCTTTGTAGGAAACTATGTGGAATCAAAGATCATACTACAGTTTGAAGTTTAAATGTTGAATTTACTCATCTTATTTCAGAAATTCTTCCATTAAGCATTACATTGTTAATGGAGCCTTTATTGTTATCCAGCAAAAGACTGGTCTTGCAGTAGAAACATCACTTGCTTGTATTGGTCCGTTCAACAAATAGGTCATGTTTTGGATCAAAGGTCTTCTTCCTGTTATGTGCTTTGAATGTTCTGTCTCAAAAAAAAAATCCATTGCCTTCAGCTATTACTGAGTACCTAATCTCTGACTCGCTATGAGTAATTTTGGAAATATGTGCCAAACACTTATCCCCCCAATGACTCTTAATTCTCTGCAAAGCCAAGTCTGTCCCAGATTTGAATACTGTTTCAATATCTCGGCAGCTCTTCTAATAGCACTCCTAGACAAAATTCACAAAAAGCCTGTTGTTTGATAGTAATCCTCTGTCGCCTCTACCTTCTAACCATTGCCATTCTCTCTCCTGCAAATTTTCTTTCTCTATTCTGTCAATTCCAGTATGGTCTTTGCACCTCTGAACTTTGGTCATTCCTCCTAAGCCCAAAATATGCCATTTTATTGCTACCCCTTTCACTGTATTGAAGTAAAGATTTATTGCATTCTCCTACCTTAATTAATTCTTTCTCAGTACCTCAAACTGTGGAATTCATTATCTCCCTAAGTCTTTGCTTCCTCCAACAATCCTCCAGCCTTTTGAAATCCAAGCTTGGTATCATCTAACCACTACTTCCTGATCCATCTAATTATTTTCCCAACACTATTCAACCTTGGTAATGACTTGCACAATGAGCTGTTTTTTAAACATCCTGAAAGTGAGGGAGGAATAACCAATTGCTGATTCTTTGGTCATTTTACCTGCTTTTATATTGTTCTTGTGCTATCATCCTATTGAATTGTGAGCCTGAAAATAAATGCAGTGGGTGTTTTAAAACTAGTGACCCAAAAACAAATGTTTTCCTTATCTGTTGCTATTACCCTGGGGGCAGAAAACATGTTCTGACATCATGTTGCTAGTGCTTGCCACACGCTACTTCTCAAACTAGCAGCCATTGTTTGCATCCAGTTTACAGGAAGGCTGGCTGTTTTGTTGGGTAACAGTGCGGGAGAGTGGAGCTCACTCTCACAACCCAGCCTGTAACAGCCAGACATACATTTTATTTATTATATGTTTATATATAACACATACACATGCACATGCACACAGTTTCTTGAACACAATAATCATAGGTATAAATTTTAATTCTGAATGAGAACTAAATTGGAGTATAGATTCCAGAGGGGTTGACATTACTGTGAAACCTCTTTGTTCCAACGTGGCACATGTCCTTCTGCGTGAACCTTACAGCTTTTGTAAGCCGAAGTCATCCTAATGAACAAAAATTAAAATGTCTTTTGACCAATTTCCTTATATGGACTTATTTATTGACAAATTGATAAATCTCTCAACAATAACCCACCAATAATGAATTGGTACACATGAAATCTGCCAGGAAGATCAGTTGGTGCAAGGAAAGGATGCATGGCTTGTGGGGATTTCAGAGATTGAAAGGTCAAGGCCATCAAATGGATTTGCAGAAGCAAGGATTTTAAACACACAAGAGAAAGAAATAAAGAAAAGACCATGCAGCAGACTAATACCATTTCTTTGAGAAAGACAACTTCCTCTATCATAATTTACTGTTATTGCAATAATGATGCCAGCTTCTGACGTATGCAAACTGCACAGCCACCTGCAATTTAAGAATAAAACTTGTCAAGGAGAATGAAGGTTGGCCGCAGGGAGGACCTGCCTTATCGAGCCCCAGAAAGCTTCCTTTTCGGTTCATTCCAGTTGCTCAAAACCCCTGTATTGAGAACCTGTACTGCAAGAACCTTAGCACAATGTCGCAACAGCTATTCACCTGCTTGATCCTCTCTGGGGTGTGGGGAGAGCAGAAATAACCACTGACAAAACTTTTAATAAGACAAAGCTGCATGTAATTTTATCCTGCACATCAAAGGCAATTCAATGGAAGCACCCAGGGTGGTAATCTAACATTACAATCTACGTTATTCAATGCTGACTAGTTGCATCTCCCAAATGACATGTTCATGATCACAGCAGCACAGGAACGATTATCACAAAATTGTTACAGTGCAGAAGGGGGCCATTCAGCCCATCTTGTCTGCATCGGCTCTCCAAATGAGTGTCATAACTTAGTGTCATCCCCTGCTTTTGCCCTGCCTTGTACCCTTGCATATCATTTCTATTCAAATAATCATTTAATGCCCCCTTGAATGCCTCGATTGAACCTGCCTCCACCACACTTCCAGGCAGTGCACTTCAGACTCAAACCACTCGCTGTATGAAAAAGTTTTTTCTCACATCACATTTGCTTCCTTTGCAAATCACTTTAAATCTGTGCCCTCTCATTCTTGACCTTTTTATGAGCGGGAACATTTCTCCCTATCTACTCTATCCAGCCCCCTCATGATTTTGAACACTTCTATCAAATTTCCTTTTACCCTACTCCTCCCCAAGGAGACCAGTCCCAACCTCTTCAATCTATCATCATGGCTCAAGTTTCTCATTCCTGGAGCCATTCTTGTAAACTTCTTCTGCATTCTCTCCAATGCGATCACATCCTTCCTATAGTGTAGCACCCAGAACTGTACACAATACTCCAGCTGACATCTAACTAGTGCCTTATATAAGCTCAGCATTACCTCCCTGTTCTTGTACTCCATGCCCCTATTAATAAAGCCCAGGATACTGTATCTCTCTCCATCTGTCCTGCCACCTTCAATGATCTAGGCACATGTATAGCCAGGCCCCTTTGCTCCTGCACACCCTTAAGAATTGTACCCCTTATTTTATATTGTGTCTCCATGTTCTTCCTACCAAAATGAATCACCTCGAACTTCTCCGCATTGAACTTTATCTGCCATCTATCTGCCCACCCCACCAACTCTATGTCCTTTTGAAGTTCTTTACTGCCCTCCCCACAGTTTACAATGTTTCCAAGCTTCGTTTGCAATCAACCTTTGAAACTGTCCCCTGCACAGCAAGATCTAGATCATTGATACATATCAGGGAAAGCAAAGGTCCCCATACCAACCCCTGAGGAACTTCACTGCAAACCTTCCTCCAGCCTGAAAAATATCCATTGACCATTACCCTCTGTTTCCTATTACTCTGCCAATTTTGTATCAACATTGCTACTGTCCCTTTTATTCCATGAACTATTATTTTTCTTACAAGTCTGTTGTGTGGCACTGTATTGAATGCCTTTTGAAAGTCCATGTACACCACATCACCAGCATTACCCTCATCAACCCTCTCTCTTCCCTCCTCAAAAAACTCCAGCAAGTTAGTTAAACATGATTTTCCCTTTAGAAATCCGTGCCGGCTCTTCCTAATCAACCCACATTTTTCCATGTGGCTACTAATTCTATCCCAAATAATTGCCTCTAGAAACTTCCCCACTACTGAAGTTAAAGTGACTGGCCTGTAATTGCTAGGCTTAACTCTACAACCTTTTTTGAACAAGGGTATGATGTTTACAATTCTCCAGTCCTCTGGCACCTCCCCTGAGTCTAGGGAAGACTGAAAGATTATGGCCAATGCCCCTGCAATTCCCACTCTTCCTTCAAAATTCTTGGATGCATCTCATCTGGCTCCAGTGCCTTGTCAACTTTAAGTACCAACAGTTTATCCAACAATTCCTCCTTATCAATTTTGAACCCTTCTTGTGACAGAGTTTCCTCCTCTGTCACTATGGCCTCATTAGCATCTGATTCCTTGGCAAAGTATTCGTTTAACACTTCAGCCATGCTCCCTGCCTCCATGTGTAAATCCCCCTTTTGGTCCCTAATTGGCCCTACTCCTCCTTTTACCACTCTCTTACTACTTATGTGCCGATAGAAGACTTTGGGATTCCCCTTTATGTTGGCTGCCAGTCTTTTCTCATAATCCCTCCTTGCCCCTCTTATTTGCTTTTTCACCTCCCCTCTGAACCTTCTGTATTCCGCTTAGTTCTCAGTTGTATTTTCTACCTGGCACCTGTCATTAGCACACTTTTTCTTCTTCATTTTAGTTTCTATCTCCTTTTTCATCCAGGGAGCTCTGGATTTGTTCGCCCTACCTTTCCCTTTTGAGGGAATACACCTTTATTGTGCCCAAACCATTTCTTCTTTGTCTGAGAAAATATTTAAATATTTGTGCCCACACTAGCCACTATAATCTTCAGTCTTGTTCTTGACTCCATACTAATTTATCTTCTTTCCAAGTAGGTTAGTCACATCACATTACACAGTTTTAATGAGATTCTGGGCAGATCTCATTGGAATCTTGGTTAATGAGATTATAAGCACAGAAACCAGCATGCCTGATATGTGGATTCTAACGGCATTACTAGGAAATCGGGAGCAGTGTGAATGAGGTATGCTGGATTCTGTCCCAGTTCTCTGATCTGTGCTCCTAATAAGTGGAGCTCCCCAGCATGAATAGAGACGTGCAGAATTAACTTTCTACTAGTTGAGCCCACATGGCTTTCCATGTGTGGAATCGAGACCAAGCGATATGTCTTCATGTGGAGCAAGGGTAGAGGCTGGAGAATAATTGGACCAGCATGTACAGAACATTAATTCACCCTCCATTTTGAAGTCACACAGATTGCCTTTATTTTTATATTTCCAGTACAAATTGTTATGTCTAGATTTCTAATGGAAGCTGCCTATATAAAGTTGCCACACTCTTTCCCAGTGGAGGGACTATGGAGTGTGCTGTAATTATAGTATGATAAGTTATATAGGCAGGTTCTGTTGTGAATGTGGACATGGGGACCTATAATGCAGAACATCGATAGGAAGTGCGTGCAGGTATAACATTTTTTGATGTTCTACAAAGCACCTACTTAGTGGGTGGAAAATGTTGCTCTAATTTGAGGCTTGTTTCTTTTCAACTTCTGTCCTGCAGGTCTCTGATCACATTCCAAGTGAAATCAGCAGGCAGAGACCAAACCATTGCTTATTTGTGGCTAGCCACAAAGAAGCAGCCGTTCACTCTTTCCAGCCCCCAACGACCTATGTTAGATCCCAGGTTTCAAGAGCAGTGGGGCAAAATGGAGCACAAGGAGAGGGGTGTACAATTGGGGAGCTGAGGGATAGGGGGAGCATGAGACCAGAATTAAGAGTGGGCATGGCAGCAACGTCAGCACTCAGTTAACCAACCTAACTTCTACATTAGGTTTCTGATGATCACCAATTGGTCATCTTGTTCCTCCTGCAATATTTCAATATTAACTTAAATATCTCCTGTGAAAGTCAAAGCATCCGATTATAGAGGCAATGATACCTTTCCCGATTCTGGCAGGACATATTGCCTGTCTTATCCACAAGGTGACTGAGGCTAGTGTATGCCAGTGTTTACAGTAGCCAGAATAAGGGCAGTTACTTGCCTCCAAACATTTTACCTCTATCGCTGCTTAGCAGAATAAGCAGATCAGCGACTTCCTAATAATTAATTTGTACTCATCAAGATGAAGGATTTAACTAGAGAGGAATGACCATTCAGCTATTGTTGTATAACTGAGAAAGAAAAACAGAGCATTTTTCATATGAAGGAAGAGCTGGAATGATGAGACCCCCATTAAATCAGAGGCTCATAACTCAGGGTACTGCTATCCCATAATTGAATAGGATCAATTTTTGAATTGCAAATATCGACAGAAATCTAATTCAAACCAATGATGGCTAAGAGCTATTCAGGAAATCTGGAAATATATATTTTCTTACTTGTTTTTCTAGCATTTCCTTTAAAGTAAATGGGACTGGGGGCGGGGGGCGGGGTCAGAAATTCATGTTAGCACAGGTTGATTAATAACATATGTACGGACTGTGGTCTACTGCCTGTGCAATCTGGTTTATGCTTTAGAACTGTTGGCTGCTGCTTCTGTTCCATTACCACTTATACACCTGCACTGCATTTAAATTCAATTTTCTGTCCATGATGAAGCTGACAGCTGGAGTGGTGCTAATAGAGCACTTTGCCTAATTGCATACTCCATCTAACCTGAATTAAATGGTAGCTGATGATATGATAAGGAACAGTACCAACGTTTTAAGCATAAGTAGAATAGGGACAATAAAGACTTCTTAATTATCAGATATAAAAAAAACTCGGAATCTAATGATAGGACTAGCACATTCATTTTACATTGAGCAAATAAATATTGATTTTATTGGTTCCTATGTATTGTGTTTGGATTTATGATTTTGGTTTATTTTTCCGCTTGAGCGAGTTCATCAATTATCCAATTATCCAATTATGAATGCTGATAAACATCATTATTAACCCTATTAACGCATTGGGAAAAATTAAAACTAGCACATGGCTGTCAGGCCATCACTGTGGAGGGGTGACTTGTAGCTGTGGCCATCGCATCCCAGCAGATCGTTGCTGGTGTAAGAGGAGATGCCAGGCTCTGGCCTCAGTGTGATATCCTGTCCACCAGCATGAAAGTCCTAGCAAGACTATCTTTCCCCCCAGTTGGCCCATTAATGACCCAATTGGCTATCCGCCTCTGCGGGGCAGGTAGTCTTTTCTGTATTGACACCATATGCAGCAAGATTGGCCAAAGGCAAATGGCTGACACAAGGTGTTATTTTACAACTTTGCTCCTGGTCTCACCTCTTACCTTGGAAATTTGACAGAAGTCCCATTTACCCGCACAAAAGTATTTGCACCAAACCTCCACCCAAGTTTCAGAGATGGAGCAAGAGAAGCCCTGAGGAAATCCCCGATGCATAACTTTTATTACTAATTACATTTGTACAGCTAATCAGTGGTGCTCGAACCTGACTGACACATGTTTTTGTTTCCTCAACTGGATAAGGTACTACGGATTGTTGGGTTTGATGAAATAGCGTGTTAGGCACGACTGCAGTTGACTAAAGTTTCCAAGTATTGGTCTCATCGGAGTCATTTCCAAGGACACTGGCATCACTGCTGTCATGGGTTTGACCAAGCTGACTGTTAATAACACTGGGGTCAGGAGCTTTCTCTGAGTTAGAATGAGCAGCTGCTAAGTTAAGACAGCCACGTACATAAATACGGCAGACAGTCTTGAAGATTCTATAATGAGAGCTGTGACACACAACTAATGAAGAATTTAATGAATTGATGTGGAATTGGTTGCTAACTTCAAGAACATTTTGACTTTAGGATCAGCAGTGCAAAGAAAGTCTCAGCGAACTTGTTGGCACTGAAGTTATGGCAGTATCAAAATAATGACCGAGGGTCAGCCTTTTTCTAGGGCATCCAATGTGTGGAACTGAATAGGTCAAAAAGAAACAGAAGGGGAGAGATTATTCTGTTTAGGATGCAAATGGACCTATCTCATTAGGCTTGGATCAGTCGTTTCCAGGTCTTCGAAGAGATTAATTTTATTGTTCATTGTATATTTGTGCAGCTTTGGCTTGGAATTAACCCAGAGGTCTCAGAAAGGAGGAAGGTGTCTGTAGAGATTTTCAGAAAGTCCAAGAAAGAATAAAGAACAGGAGGAAAGTACTGCAAAAATGAAATGGAGGCAGTAGTATTGTTGTATATTACTGAGCTAGTTTATATAAACAACAGGACTTTGATGTACAGTAAACTGTAGGCATAGCCATAACTGCAGGATGTTTAAAAAAAATATTATGGTGAAATGGGCCAAGTACTTTCTGTGTGAAGCATAATCCTTTATTTATTTTTAAAAGTACTTTGGATTTGGGGACGTTCAAACAATAAAGAACATTTAGGTTTTTAACTATCCTCACCGGCCTCCTGGAGCCTTAATGAGAGAGGATAAAATTGTGTAATAGAATCTTAGTGAATGGGCAGCTGGTTTAACACCATTGAATTCAATCAAGCATGGTGCAGAACAGGCTGCCAATCCACAGTAGGCCATTTTGTGCTACTGATGAAGGCCAATTTCACCACCGCCATGTCTACTGTCAAAGAAAGTATAAAGATATTCAGCTATGTCTGTCATTCTTGTCAGAAGGTTCAACAGCAGTCCTTCTGGACAGGCTCCTCTCAGCTCAGATACCATTCCTGAATCGTGAACAGCTTAGCAGCCTTTGGAGCTGTGTATTCACAAACTGAACAACTATCTTCCATCTTTTAAACCTGATGTGGCAGCTCTCCAGGAGCTGCAGACAAGAAGGATTAAAAAGTAACATTTTGTAGTATGGCACTGAGCCATGTAGGCTGGAAAGTCCAAGGTCTGGTTCCCTGTCTGTGCTGCATTAGCTAATACAACCCAGCACATACAGGGAATTAAGGTTGTTACTGCCGATAGCTATCCCTTAGCCCCTGCTTGGAAAGTGCCATGTGACTGAGAACAGACTCAAGCTGTTGTAGCTGAATACCTGCTGAACCTGACTGCCAGCAAGGACGTACGTGAAGATTCCTAATTTAATTGACAAGGGGGGCCGTTGAGGCCTGTAAAAACATGGCCCAGCACTCACCTCCGAGGAGAGACGTGCAATGTATCTATGTTGGAGGAGGAGGTGGTGGGTGGAGATATTCATTGTTAAAAGCACATCACATGTGGAATAGCCAAAACGCTGGTTGCGGATTTTTGTGTCATGAGTACCTAAAGAAAGCGGTGTATTTTGGAACGTCTTTTTAGTTCTAAAATGCAAATATCTATTAATTCCCATCAGGAACCAGCAAATGCCGACACGTACTTGGTCTTGGTCTTCATTAGCAAAAGCAGTTAGAAGATGAAAGAATAGCATAGGAGTCAGAATCATGCAGTGACATAGGAGTCAGAATCATGCAGTGGCTGTAGAGTGCTCACTGCTAACTTCAATATATTGCTAGTGAAGATTTGATGGACGCTGCATCACTATTGCTGGTCCGGCATTATACTTCCATGTTTTTAATCTTTCTTTCGGCTCTGCAATTAATTTGTTGCCAGCTAATTGGGAGAGAAAAGGTTTGACTTAAGATGGACTGGTGTTTCTAGAAGCAGATTCCCTCTCCATCTCTCCCAGTATGATATCAACCTGCAATAATGTAGGTGAAACATGATTCTACAAATGGAGCATTTTATTCAAAACCATTGGATATATATGTGAACAGGAAAAATATGCATAGCTGTGGGGAAAGAACAATGCTAGCACAGGTGCCGTGGGCTGAATGGCCTCTTTCTATGCAATATGACTGTATGATTCTACCAAATCAATAGAAAGTCATGTCGGGTATTTGACAGAAACTGAACATGTCACTTATTCTTATCCTTGGGGTAGTAGCTGTATGTGACCAAGTTTCAATCTACCAATTTGGAACCTTTGACATCTCGAGTTTCCACCGTATCTTATAACAACACCGTCAGCTTGTGTTTATGTAGCATCTTCAATGCAATAAAACACCCCAAGGAAGAGAGAGGCCAAAGTGATCTTTTGAGAATGATGCTGGGGAAATAATAATGGGGAACCAGGAAATGGCAGAGGAGTTGAATAAGTATTTTGCATCAGTCTTCACGGTAGAAGACACTAATAGCATAGCAAAAATACTAAATAATCATGGGGTAAAAGGGGATGAAATAAATGCAATAACTATCGCGAGAGAAAATGTACTAGGGAAACTATTGGGGCGAAAGGCCGATAGGCCACCTGGACCTGACGTTGCATCCTAGGATATTAAAGGAAGTAGCTACAGCGATAGTGGATACACTGGTTGTAATTTTCCAAGGATCCTTAGATTCTGGAAAAGTTCCAGAGAATTGGGAAACTGCCAATGTAACACCCTTATTCCAAAAGGAGGGGAGACAAAAACAGATAGGCCAGTTAGCTTAACATCTGTCAATGGGTAAATGGTGGAACGTTTTATAAAGGATGTAATAAGCAGAGCATTTAGAAATGCATAATCTAATCAAGCAGAGTCAGCACGGCTTCTTGAAGGGGAAACCATGCCTGACAAATTTATTAGAATTCTTTGAGGAGGTAACCAGCAGGATAGATAAAGGGGAATTAGTAGATGTAATACATTCGGATTTCCAAAAGGTGTTCGATAAGGTACCACACATAAGGCTACTTAATAAGATAAAAGCCCATGGTGTTGGCGGTAGTGTATTAGCATAGATAAGAGGACTGGCTAACTAATAGAAGACAGAGAGTTGGGATACGGGGGGCATTTTCAGGATGGCAACCTATAACTAGTGGAGTGTCACAGGGATCAGTGCTGGGGCCACAGTTATTTACAATATATATTAATGACTTGGATGAGGGAAATGAATGTACTATCGCCAAGTTTACAGATGACACAAAAATAGGTGGGAAGGCAAGCGGCGAGGATGACACAAAGGCTGGGATTTTCCAGCCTCATCGTGGGTGGGACCTGTCGCAGGCGAGGTGGCGCCCCAGCCAGAAGCCCATTGACTTGCGGCAGGACCGGAAAATCGCGGCAGTGGACAGGTGCGGAAAATCCCTCCAAAAGAGTCTATAGAGGGATCTAGACAGGTTAAGTAAGTGGGCAAAAATGTGGCAGATGGAATTTAAAGTGGGAAAGTGCAAGGTTATCCATTTTAGCAGGAAGAGTAGAGGAGCTGAATATTACTTAAATGGAGAAAGGCTGAAGAAAGCTGCAGCACGGAGGGATTTGGGGGTCCTCGTGCATGAATCCCAAAAAGCTAGAATACAATTTCACAGGTAATAGGGAAGGCAAATGGAATGTTGGCCTTTATTAGAAAGGGAATGGAGTATAAAAATAGGGAAGTCTTGTTAAAACTATACAAAGCACCAGTTAGGCCACAACTAGAATACTGTGAGCAGTTTTGGTCGCCTTATCTAAGGAAAGATATACTGGCATTGGAGGCAGTCCAGAGAAGGTCCACTAGGTTGATCCTGGGCATGGAGGGATTTTCTTATGAGGAGAGGTTGAGTAGGTTGGGCCTATATTCATTGGAGTTTAGAAGAATGAGAGGTGACCTTATTGAAACATATAAGATTCTCGGGGAGCTTGACAGGGTAGATGCTGAGAGGTTATTTCCCTTTGTGGGAGAGTCTAGGACCAGAGGGCATAATCTCAGAATAAGGGGGTGCCCATTTAAAACAGAGATGAGGAAGAATTTTTTCTCTGAGGGCCATCAATCTGTGGAATTCTTTACTGCAGAGAGCTGTAGAGGCTGGGCCATAAGTATATTCAAGGCAGAGTTGGACAGATTTTTAATCAGTAAGGGAATCAAGGGTTATGGGAAAAAGGCAGGAAAATGGAATTGAAGATTATCAGATCAGCCATGATCTCATTGAATGGTGGAGCATATTCGATGGGCTGAATGGCCTACTTCTGCTCCTGCCTCTTATGGCTCTCTATGGGAGCATTATAAAATAAAATTTAACACCGAGCCATAAAAAGAAATATTAAGGCATATCACCAAAAGCTTGGGCAACGAGGCAGGTTTTAAGGAGCATTTTAAAGGAGAAAAGAGAGATAGCAAGGCAGAGGGGTTTAAGGGCAGAATTCCAGAGCTTTGGGCCTTGACAGCTGAAGATGATGGAGCAATTAAAATTGAGAATGTTCAGGGCACCAGAATTAGAGGCGCACAGGCATCATGGAGGGTTGTGGGGCTGGAGGAGATTACAGAGAAAGGAACATGGGAACAGGAGAAGGCCCTTCAGTCCATCAAACCTGCTCCGCCATTCAATACGATCATGGCTGATTGAACACTTCAATGCCTTTTATCCACACCATCCCCATAACCTTTTACATTATTCTTAATCAGAAATATATCAATCTCTACCTTAAACATACTCAATGACTGAACTCCCACGGCCCTGTGGGGTAGAGAATTCTAAAGATTCACAGCCCTTTAAGTAAAGAAATTTCTCCTCATCTCAGTCCTAAGTGGCTTCCCCCTTATTTTGAAATTGTGTTCCCTAGTTCTATATTCCATATCCAGGGGAAACCTCTTATCTGCATCTACCCTGTCTACTCCTTTAAGTTATTTTGTAGGTTTCAATGAGATCACCTCTCATTCTTCGAGACTCTAGAGAATACAGGCCCGGTTTGCCCAGTCTCTCTTCATAAGACAGTCCCGCCATCTCCGGAACAAGTCTGGTGAACCTTCTTGCACTCACTGTATGGCAATAATATCCTTTCTGAGGTAAGGGGACCAAAACTGCACATAGTACTCCAGGTGAGGTCTAACCAACTTGATGAACTTGACGAAGCTTCTATACAATTGAAGCAAGGCTTCACTGCTCCTGTGTTCAAATCCTCTTGTGATAAAGGCTAACATTCCATTAGTCTTCCTAACAGCCTGCTGCACCTGCATGTTAGCCTTCAGTGACTTTTGGACAAGGACACCCAGACTTTCTAATCTACATCTAGACTTTCTAATCTCTTACCGTTTAGGAAATACTCTGCATATCTGTTCCTTCTACCAAAGTGGATAACCTCAGATTTTTTCACACTATATTCCACCTGCCATGTTCTCACCCCCTCACTTAAGTCTGCCAAATCCTCCTGTAGCTACTTTACATCTTCCTCACAACACACATTCCTGCCCAGCTTTGTATCATCTGCGAACTTGGAAGTATTACATTTGGTCCCCATATCCAAAACATTGACATATATTGTGTACAGCTGGGGCCCAAGTACTGATCCTCACGGTACCCCACTAGTCACAGCCTGCCAACGCGAGAATGACCTGTTTATTCCTATTCTCTGTTTTCTGCCTGTAAGCCAATCCTTAATCCATGCCAGTATATTGCCTCCTATCCCACGTGCTTTTATTTTGCTAATCAACCTTCTGTGGCGGACTTTATCAAAGGCCTTCTGAAAATCCAAGTATATTATGTCCGTTGACTCTCTTTTATCAATTTTGTTAGTAACACCCTCAAAAAAACTACCAAATTCATCAATCATGATTTCCCATTCGTAAATCCATGCCGACTATGCCCAATGAGATCATGATTATTCAAGTATCCATTTATCACACCCTTTATAATAGATTCTAGCATTTTCCCTACTACTGATGTAAGGCTAACAGGTCTGTAGTTCCCTGTTTTCTGTCTCGCTCCCTTAAATAGTGGGGTGACATTTTGCTACCTTCCAATCTTCAGGAATCATTCCAGAATCTATAGAATTTTGGAAAATGACCACCAATGCATCCACTATCTCCATAGCTACCTCATTCAACACTCTGGGATGCAGAATATTAGGTCTCTGGGACTTCTCAACTTTCAGTCCCATTATTTTTTCCAATACAACCTTCTTACTCGTACTAATTTCCTTCAACTCCTCATTCTCCCTAGTCCCTTGAATTTCTAAATCTGGGAGATTTCCTGTATCTTACTTGGTGAAAACAGACATTTCTCTATTCCCCATTATGAATTCTTCTGATTGTGCCTGCAATGGATCCAAATTTGTCTTAGCCAAACATTAGGGAGGGTTGAGGCCATGGAGAAATTTGAAAACAAGGATAATTTTTTTTAAATCGAAGCATTGCTTAACTAGTGCCAATGTAGGTCGGTGAGCGCATGGGTAATGGGTGAATGAGACTTGCTAGTTTAGGATGTGGGCAGCAACATCTTGATGTGACTCACAGGAGGTGTTCTGCATGTGTGACGAATGCACAGCTCAAGGGCAAGACAGCACAAGTAACTTTTAGCAGACTTTCATACAGGGAGGGCTAACAATGTTAAGTTGCCATGATTGTTGATTGTAAACTTATCCCCAAACATGGCACATGATAGAAACTGTTTGATGACTGCTAGTTATAATTATATATTTTTCATTGGCATTTTTAAAGTTATCAAGTTCCTTGATAAAATCATTCAATAAGCAAACAACAAACCTTACCAAATATTTGTTAACTAATTTTATCAACAGGTATTTTCACTTTTGGAATTTAGTCTCTAATTGGCACTGATTATGATTTCTTTTTTAAGAGCTTTGTACCAGTCATGTATTTTCTTTAGAGATTAACTACAATTTGCTCGCAGCAGTCATACCTCAGTTTTTATATCATGAAGAATGAACATTATTGTACACTGGTAAACATAAAACACATTATCTGCCAACCAATGCCAGTGTGAATAGTTGTCAGCTGTGGCTTATTTGGTAACACATTCCCCTCATTGTCAAAAGCTTAGGTTCAAGTCGCACTCCAGGCACTTGGGCACAAATGTAGGCTGAGACTCCAGTAGAGAATTGACAGAGCGCTGCACTGTCAGAGATATTATATTTTGCATTATACATTAAACTGAGGCCCCATCTGCCCTCTCAGGTGGGATGTAAAAGATCTCATAGTATCATTTGAAGAAGAGCAGTAGAGTTCTTCCCGATGTGCCGGCTAATATTTATCCCTCAATCTCTCTCTCTCTCACTCTCTGGACTTTTTCCATGTAACATGGGATTGCCACAATGCTGGTTGATCGCCTTTCTCCATCTTCATTCATATTAACCATCCTTTTTTTGGATTTATTGAGTTGTTTTACAACCGGATGCCCTACCTACTGCTAACCCTCCCCATTTATCCAGGTTGGAGGTCAGCACCAATACACACTGACTTGCCGGCACCAGTGGCTGGGTTCTCCTGTTATCAACAGGACCTGGAGTGGGACTCGAACCCGGAACATTCTGGCCCAGAGGCAGGGATGCTACCACCTGTACCAACAAAATCAGTAATGTTTATCGCTCAATTAACATAATTTATGTAATCCTGTTTGTAGGGCTTTGCTTTGAGCAAATAGTCTGCTACATTTCTTAAACTACAACATTGACTGCACTTCAAAAGTACTCCATTGGCTGTGAAGTGCTCTGGACCAATTGTGTTTCTGCCAGTCCCCTGTCAGTGCAGAGCAATGCTTGAATCTTCAACTTTCCTTTTTTGTAAAAGTTGTGGATGCAGTATTGGAATAGTAATCCTGAAAAACGTGAGTTCAAATCACCGCACGGTGTTTTAAGGATTTGAATTAATAGTTTAAGGAAAATCTTGCGCTAGTAAATGTGACCATGAAGCTGTTGGATTGACATAAAAGCCCAACTGGTTTATTAATGTGCTTTAGGATATGAAACCTGCCATCCTTACCAGGTCTAGCCTATGTGTGACTCTAGTTCCCACCAAGGCGGTTAACTCAGTGGCCCGCAGAAATAGACTAGCCAGTCATGCCATCGCTGAGAACGCTTGCTGCGTCTTACATAGAATTTAGAGCACAGAAACAGGCCATTTGCCCAACTGGTCTATGCTAGTGTTTATATTCCACAGAAACCACTTCCCACCCTAATTACCTCTGCCCCATAACCTTATATTCCCTCTCCCTCATGTATGCTTCAAGCCTCCCCTTAAATGTGCTTGAGATATCTACTTCAACCACTCAATGCAGCAGCGAGTTCCACATTCTCATCACTCCATGTAAAATAAAATCATCCTCGATTCTTGGTTTGGCATGTTAATGGCTATCTTATATTTATGTCCCGCTGTTCTGGATTCACCCACAAATGGAAGCTGTTTCTCCATCTATACCCTATCAAATCCACTCATAATCAGGAATCCAAGCATATTTATCCACTAAGCTGCTTGTGTATCTTACGCTATGTAGGTGGTGTAGGTTTAAGTGCTTTGCATTTTATGGAATGGGCTGCCAAAAAAGCAAGTGTACCAGCAAATTCTAGAGAGAGTTGGATAGGTATTTGCAGAAAAAAATTGGTAGAATGGTTGGGGAGGTGCTGTGGGATGTAATATTTCCTAGATACTGGGGCCAGCCAAATGGGCCATGATGGTACATTTCTATTTAACATGTTCAACCTGCTCCATCCAAAATTGAATGACATTAAAACAATTCCCTTAAGATGCGATCTGAAGTCTGGTAGTTGTTGGCATCTAAAGGTTTTTATTTAATATAGTAAAGTGTGTAATTGGACAGTCTCCAGTAGGACCGTATACTGCAGACTTCTTATTTTTATACAATTTCAAAATGACATCATCCTGTCAGCATGTTTTAAATCACTCCAAGCTGAAGTGAATGCAGAACCAATGGATTACTCAGCGGTGTATTTTATTTCAAAAACTCTGATCCATCATTGCTCTTTTCACATATCATGGGAAGGGATATGACAGGTTTTGAACATACAGACTTTGTCTTGTTTTGGCAAAACGAGAAGGTGCAGCGAAGCTTGACATTGATTGGACAAGGTGCACTGCATGATTTAGCATCGAAGTTATAAAGTTGCAACTGTTTTTTTTACTGTTTTTCCCAACAGCCACGGTGGGATGTTGTTGTCTTTTGCTATGTTAGCACTTGCAAAAAACAGTGACAAGCATCCAGATGTGAATCACATGGACTCTGCTCAGCAAAGATCCTAGATCCCCATGATAAGTGTGCGGTGTCACTGGGCAATTCAGCATTCCTTTTAAATTTGTCTCCAGGGATGTCTCCACGTGAGTCTGTATCCATTTCAATAGTGATTGCTTGAAGGACTTGAAAGTAATGCTGAAACGTACGAGCAGTGCATAGAGACAGTAATTTCAATGGAGCTAGAAAATGCACCAATTATTTCTATCACATCTAGTCAGGCTAAGAACCCAGATTAAACTTAAAGAGAAACAACTGCAGTTGCTCAAAGCTGAAATTGAACATAAAATGTATCAAATACACAGCGCATCTGAGAGTATCTGAAAGAATAAAAGCTAGCTTAAAGTTTTAAGTTTTTAAGTTTTGTCTACTGCATTCGTTGCTCCCAATGCGGTTTCCTCTACATTGGAGAGACCAAATGCAGACTGGGTGACCGCTTTGCAGATCACCTTCGGTCTGTCCGCAAGCATTACCCAGACCTCCCTGCCGCTTGCCATTTCAACACTTCACCTTGCTCTCATGCCCATATGTCTGTCCTTGGCCTGCTGCATTGTTCCAGTGAAGCTCAACGCAAACTGGAGGAACAGCACCTCATCTTCCGACTAGGCACTTTACAGCCTTCCGGACTGAATATTGAGTTCAACAATTTTAGATCTTGAACTCCCTCCTCCTTCCCCACCCTCTTTCCGTTTCTTCCCCCTCCTTTTTGTTTTTTCCAATAATCGATATAGATTTTTCTTTTCCCACCTATTTCCAGTATTTTTAAATGTATTCCACCCAGCATTTATCTATATCTTTTATGCCCTTTTAGTCTTATTTCACCCCACACCCACTAGAACTATCTGTACCTTGCTTGTCCTGCTATCCACTCTTTTATTAGCACATTCTTTTAGATAATATCACCACCTTCAACACCTCTTTGTTCTTTTGTCTGTGACATCTTTTGGTTATCTCCTCCTATCACTGCTTGCTTGTCCCAACAACCCCCCCCCCCCCACCCCCCGCGCTTAAACCACCTTATATTTCACCCCTCTCCTGGAAATGTCAACTGTACTCTTCTCCAACGATGCTGCCAGACCTGCTGAGTTTTTCCAGGTATTTTTGTTTCTGTTTTTGTTTTGGATTTCCAACATCCGCAGTTTTTTGTTTTTGTATTATTATTAAAGTTTTAAGTTCTCAGCCTTCATCAGTACAGTTCTGATCATTTTCTTTCCCTTAAATGTAACATTAGCTTTTCTCTTTACGGATGCTAATGAGCCTTCTGTATATATTTTCCCATTCCTTTATCAGTTAATTTGTGTGATTTGCCTGTAAAACCTCAGTCCTTGGGCGTCGACGTTCCAGTTCTCATGTGACCGGTGTGTAAATGCCCTGTCTATCCATGTCAACGCTGGACGCGTTCCTACAAGTTTCATCACATGGACTCCTGCCTAAACCGCCCTTTCTGATATTGTTATTCAACATATCCATCTTCACAGCACACCACATTCCCATACCAATTGGCATTGCAGACTTTTACCCAACTTAGATGATTCCAAGTGAAAGTGTTTAAAGAAAATGAAAGGACGCCACAATTTATTTTTAATGCTGGTATTCTTTTTCACCTGGGGTAGGATCTTTCCGTCGGCGTGCGAGGGCTGATGGGTAAAATGACGTGTGATGATGTCGGGCGTGCGTCCCAATGTCATCACGTGCCATCGCGATATTTCGTTTGGCAAGTGCTTGCCAGAGTCGGCTGTGTGCCCGCCAAAATGTAAATGTCCTATTAAAGCCATTAAGTAATTAATTGAAGCACTTGTGAATGCTTCCCGTCCAACCTTAAGGTTGGCGGGGGGGCAGGCGAAAAGCCCAAGCAGCCTTCGCACTTTTCAGGAAACCTCATCCCACTCCTGAAGCTTTTATAAAATAAATAAATTTTCTCACCTTTAAAAACATGTCCCAACTCATGTGACACAGTCACATGAGGGGACGTGTTTAAATAATTTTTTACATTCATTTATTTAATTGTTTCAATATCCATTCCACCTCCCTGAGGCAGCTCCGTGCCCTGACTCTCCCTCCTCCCCTCGCCCGCACAGGTAGCCTGAGCACTACAGGTTGCGTATTACGCTGGGTGGGCCTTAATTGACGATCGGCTCCGTGCCCACTCCCTCCCGCCAGCCATAGGAAAATTTCCTGCCTCTGGGGTTGCTCGCAGCAGTGTCCTGGAGGTTAATCTTCAGTTTCTGGAGATTCCAGGTCAATTCCAGGTTGGCAAGTGTGTAGGAGTCCAGTTCCTATGTTACCTGCATGTTAAAACCAAAACCCTGTGTAATCTGTGTGTAAAAGTCCCAATCCCTGTATAATCTATATATAAAAGTCTCTATAGACCAGGTTCAATGTGAACTGTGACATGCCAGAAATATAAGACTCTGACAGCAGCAGCTATTTCCTTACTGGGTATAATGGCAGTCAATCAACGGATGTTGTTACATGCTGACGAATATAAGACCATTGTTCTTTTTTAATTTCCTGCTGGAAATAGGAGCAGGTTATACTGTCTACTACACTGTATTTTTATCTTTCTACACCTTTTCAAATCCCTGAATATCTGCCTGACAGGTTTGATTGCACATAGCGTCCTATGTGACTAAAGATAAACTGATAGTATTTTGAGCACCAATTATGTATTCACTTGGAAGAACTATTTGGGATAGAGAGTCACTCTTCAGGACAAGTTAAAGAATTGCTGAGCTGTGTGAAAGTATTTCTTGAATGCAGGGGCTCCTACTTACTTTCAAACAATACAGTAACTTGCTAGTGGCCAATATACCAACAGCCCTCTCCAAGTCATTCCTGAATGGATAGAATTGAACTCAGTGGAAGCTGGTGGCTTCATGTGAAGGTAGTGACAAGCTGGTCAGCTGACGTTAGTATGGCAACAGATAGTACGTGTGTGCCCTCTAACTTGACTGGAGACCTCCTGCATTAATCTGACTGCAATGATTTGTTGACCAGTCTGATAGACAGTAGGCTACCGAGTGAGAGTGACTGAAAACTCGCAAGGAGAGAAGATCGTGCCAACATGTACCTGGAAGGTGTCAGCACAGAAACCAAACTGATCAGTTGAGGCAGAGAAAACATGAGTGACAGCTATAGAAGGGAAGAAGCACTCAGGAGATTAAAAATAAACCACTGTCTGAGGAGAAACCAAAGTCAGACTGCATAATGTGATGACATTTGACCCAGAGCAATACAATTAGGAAAATCTGTAATTTCTTTAAAATGTCTATGGAACCCGTAATTGTTTTCAAGAATGTTTGAAAAGGACTTTTAGAGTTTGCATCAACTGTAAAGGGATCAGTTGGAATTTACGTGAATAATAAACACTGGTCCATGTGACCTTGCGACCACGACCTGGCAGGAAGAAAGTTAAGATCTAAAAAAGCCATGAGGCGAGACATAGAGAAGACAGAAAAGAAGCTACTGCTATAAAGAACAAAGGAGAGCCGCAACAGGGGAAGAACAGAGAAAGTACATTTACCAGGTGTAATACAGTTAAAAAGGACAGAAAGCTGAAGACGGGGTTAGAGCAGAGATTGTGAAATGGGCAGTTCTACGGCAATGCTTCAGTTTTGCCAAATCCAACCAGATTGTTTAACGAGGTTTATTAATGAGTCTGATAAAGGATTCTCTGGGGAATCTGTGCCATTTTGACTGTCATGAACCCAGCTAAAGAGGTTCTGTAGGAGTGTGCTGTTTGGGTGCCCAGTGTCTATGTGGGACTTGGATGGAATGGAGCTACCGTTGCAGGTGACTTGAGGACCAAATCCACTGAGTGAAAGAAATAAGAGATCCTACATTCTGGAAAGACTGTGAGTTTGCCACATTTGTGTGTGGAGTGATGCAAATGCTTGTAATCTTGTGAGATAGCTTTTGTTGTATCTGGTATTCCATGTGTAATTTACAATTTGTACCAACTGTAATTTGCCTGTTAATTCATGATTAATTTACATGGATTTTGATTAATATTAAAGTAAGAGCTACCAAAAAGTTGGTAATTTCGCGTTAATAATCTTGTTGGTAATTTCTTCATTTTGGGCCGTTTGTTAAATTTGGTTATTTTGGTTTACTGTTCCCCATAGGGATCATAATAACTATAATTCTGTTCAAGTTTTCTTTTTGTCTCTTATTTTAATTACTTCTAAATCCACAGTTCCCTTTCGGGGCCCCTGTGCCTAAGGAAAATAAACTATGAACGTTAAAAAGATAAGTTTTTAAAAAATGAAATAAATAGACAGGACTAATGAAAGGCAGCAGAAAAGAAAAATGAAGAGCCTGATAATGAAAAAATGCAGCAGGAGTGAGAATATCCAGATCATCATTTCTAAAAGGCCCTGTGTTGGGAAAGAGATGGAGGGAAAAACTGAAATAGTTACAAAGCAATTTAAACAATTACAACAAAAAGTAGAATGGGTATTTATTGTCAGAGTAAAGACAATGCCATTCACTTTATTGTCAAGGAAATATATAAATATAAGTTGTTGAAAAATAAACAGATGAACACAGAATCATCTGGGCAAAGGGAGTCTGTCACCAATGCTGACTGGAGTGAAACTGCCTCCACCAGAGATTCTCACTCTGTTCCACTTCGCTAGCAGGTTGAGTCTTAACTCCTATTTGCTCTGCCTGTTTAATAGTTGGTGGAAATTCATTTTGGCTCCATACAGACACTAAACCTGGAGATTGTAAATTTGTTGAGTCCTGTGTCAGTTTAGGCTCTGATTTCAGATTTAGTCTGCACCTTTACTATAATTGCAGCGTCAGTGGACAGCAGAACTGCTTCACACTAATGCCGCTGTTGTAATGTAAGCATACCAAACGAGTTGGGAGTCACGAGAGAATATGCTGTTTATAGTGTCTATTTGCCTGGTTACAGACACAGGCTCAATGCAAGGGATTGCCAGAATCTTACTCCCATGCTGTTGGCATCAGACTGTGAAAGGCTATAAGATCAGAGGTTGGAGAATGGAATGACAGTGTCATGCTGGCCAAACCCAAGGAAACTGTTGTGAGGTTAGGCTTTTGATGAGGAGCTGAAGTTTTGTCAATGACCCACATCATGCCTGGTCTTTAGCACTGCAAAGTTGAGCGATGTTCTATTCTTTGTCCCCATTTAAACTTATCTGATAAGCATTTTTGAGGTTTGAAATGCTTTAACAGCATATGATGTGTCAAATGTATGCAGTGCCTGTTTATTCAGGTAGAGAAAGGGCTAAAGGTGAAAAGGAACTTCTCTACACCTGCTACCTGTCAAAACATTTCTCCTGGGTACACAGTGAACCACCTTTGCAAAACACTGATATAATACGTTGCTTATGCTCCTTCACTAATCAAGTGCTGCAGCTATATACAATGGGTACCAGTTTGAAAACAGTGTGAGTGAGTGAAGTGTTATGTTGCCCTTGAACCACATAAGGAGCTATTAGAACATATGACCAAATGTTTGGTCAAAGAGGTAGATTCTAAGGAGCGTTTCAAAGGAGGAGGGAGGTACAGAGGTTTACGGAGGGAATTCAGAGCATAGGGTCCAGGTAACTGAAGGCATGGCTGCCATGTTCTGTGGAAGGGTCATGAGGACTCGAAACGTCAACTCTTTTCTTCTCCGCCGATGTTGCCAGACCTGCTGAGTTTTTCCAGGTAATTCTGTTTTTGTTTTGGATTTCCAGCATCCGCAGTTTTTTGTTTTTATCTATAATATGGCTGCCTAAAGTTGGATGATGAAAATTAGGGATGTGCAAGAGACCAGAATTAGAGGAGTGAGAGGTTTCGCGGGTGTAGGGCTCTGTAGATAGGGAAGGATGATGCCATGAAGGGATTTGAAAACAAGGATGCGAATTTTAAAATTGAGGCATTCCTGATCTGGGAGTCAGGATAAATTAGCAAACACAGGGGTACCTGGTGAATGGAACTTGGTGTTCATTAGGATATGGACAGCAGAGTTTTGGATGAGTCCACGTTTAAGGGAGATGCAAAGGTGGGAGGCCAGTGAGGATCCGCTGGTTGATTGACTGGCCTCCCTCCGCTGAGCATTATAAACTCAAAGGAAATGCAACGATCTTTTAAACTTGGCACCAGTCGTAGTTTTACTGAGTCTGAAGCTGTTCATTGAGTTTCCACACTATTTCTGACATGATCTGAATTGGTTTGGTACAAGTCACAGCAGTGTTACAGATTCTGCATTGGCGTTAAACTAAAACCACATAAAATGATGCAAACTCTGCGGTATATCTGGCGCAAAGAACTTGAATGAAACACTCCTGCTCAATAATAAGTGTTATTTATGGCTGCTAAAACTAATGCATTTACTTGCTTTCTGAAACTTGTAGCTGTAAAACATGTCCTATGATTTTTTTATTTCTTCTCCTTGGCCAGCGTTTTGTGGATGAACTTCCAGGAAATGTTTGTTTTCTGAGACTCCAGTTATATTAAATAGAATCACATGGGCCTTAATTTCATTCTCCCCTGCTGGCAGGTTTTTAGGTGGGGGGGCGCCGGGGGACATGAAATTGAAGGAACGGGATTCTCTGTGGGTTCCTGCCCACCCCGACCTCGCAGCAATTTTATGCTGGGGTGAGCAAGGCCTCACACGGGACACCCGCCCTTGCCCCAATTGAGGCCCTGAAGGGCCTTTTCCCGCCCAACCTCAATTTTGAGGTTAGCGGGAGGATTTACTTGGCATAGGGTAAGCCCAAAAATGAACAGGGTTAGGCCTCAGTTGGGAAGAGAGGGTGCGGGGAGGGGTGCGCTTCCAGCAGAAACCCCCTTCTGACTTCAGGCACCATCCTCCCCCCCACCCCCTTAAGGTCAGGTGGCCGCTGGACCTCCCTCCTCTCCACTGCCCCCTCCCCGACCTTTTCCCTGACACCCCAATCACCCCCTTTGCACCACCCCAGGCCTTCCCTACCTGTGCCCCCCCCAAAACGTACCATGCCATCCAATCCTGGGACTTAGGCTCTGGCCTGAGCATGTTGAAGCACTTCCTCTTTTCTCCACTACAGCTCCTGTTGCCACAGGATTGGCCAGCCGCTCTCTCAGGTGGGACTTCCTCCCAAGTGAGAGTAGAAGTCCCACCTGCAGCCAGTTGACCCTCATTCAAGCATGAAAAAGCTGGGGGGCAGTCAGAGTTGGCGGGGATGTGTTCCCTGCCGACTCTTCGGGTGGCAGGAAAGGAAACCCCACAATCCGAAATATTCAGACCATAGAATATACAGCACAGAAACAGGCTCTTCTGCCCAGCCAGTCCACTTGAGTCTCTGACTGTCCTCCTTCATCTATCAGCATAACCCTCTACTTCCCTCTCCCTCGAGCTTATCTAAATACTCTATGTTATGTGCCTTGACTATTCCCTCTGGTAGAGACTTCCACATTTTCACCACTCTCTGGGTAAAGAAGTTTCTTCTGAATTCCTTAGTTGATACAGTTTTGCTTAGTTGTGATTGGTTAGCAGTGACCAGGCAAGCAACCCAGGTCATATGTGTTTAATGTTCTGTGCTTTATTTGTTGCCATGGGCTGTGTTTTTCTAGTTGTACATTTGTGCCTCGGTATCAACTATATAGGATCTAATTTTATTAGTGTACAGCAATAAACGTAGAGAAATGCTTAGGGTAAAGCTCTTCCCCCCTCTCCTATTCCTTAATGAATCCATTGGGATAAGTCCCCTAATAGGACAGTTCATTAGTGCCACTCTGCCTTGTAGCAAGGTCAAACCATGGTAGTCACTTGCTGTTGCTTATATTTGATAAATGGTAAAAATCAAATGGTTCTCAGTACCATACTGCTGCAACCCTGTGGAAAATAACCTTACTAGTGGCAGCAGCTCCATTTGTAATCACCACCAGGAAAGTTGAAAGGCTGTGAATTCACCATCAATAAGTACAGTAGAAGATTATGCTGATCAGATGACATGAAGAGAGGTGAGAGGAGGTTTGTGTCGAGCATGAGAACTGGCATAGACCTGTTGGACTGAATGGCCTGTTTCTGTGCTGTAAACACCATATAAATGAATAATCTCTGTTGCTCAGAGTATCAAAATGCTCCTAATTTTTAAAACTAGATTGCATATAGATGCAGAGGTGTAGAGATTTATATTGATAATAAGGCATGAGAACTCAAAGATGACTGATTAACTCCTTCCCTTTTGTTTTCAACAAATTTGAATCAAATGCTTCGTTGTTGGAACAAGTTCAACTTTATTTCCCCCTTGTCAGGAGTCAAGCTAGGTGTGACTGGAGTCAGGGAGCTCCGGTTACACTGATGCCCTGTGCAGTGTGCTGTTGGCAAATCTCCAATAAGCTTGCTTTGCATTTCACCTTTTAAAAGCGTGGTGAAATTTCAGGTCTGCTTGAAATAGGAAAGCCTTTACTTTTTCAAAGCCACTAAAGAACACAGCGGAGGGATGCAGCCTCAACATGAGTGGAATGTACACCAGAGTATTTCTGGTTGGCCGAGGTTGATTTCCCAGCCCAAATGCAGGATTTGTGTAGCAGAGTGTGTGTGAACACAACGAAGTGCCACTGTTCTCCTCCTGTCTACACTTTGCCCATTGACTTTCCTTTTGGTGATGCAATTGGTCACTTGTGCCAATCTATTTGTTTAGTCATTTTTTAAAAAAAATTTGTTCATGGGATGGGGGCTTGCCCTTGAGAATTGAGTGGCTTGCTAGGCCATTTAAGAGTCAGCCACATTGCTGTGGGCCTGGAGTCACATGTAGGCTAGACCAGGTAAGGACGGCAGGTATCCTTCCCTAAAGAACATTAATGAACCAGATGGGTTTTTAAGACAATCGACAATTAGACTTTTAATTCCAGATTTTTTTATTGAATTCAAATTCCACCAATTGCCATGGTAGGATTCGAACCCAGGTCCCCAGAGCATTACCCTAGGATTACTTGTCTGGTAACAATACCACTACGACACCACCTCCCCTGCATACATACAACCATGTAGCAATACAGCACATGGCTCAGGCTTGTCCAACCCCTGGCCATAGGCCATTCCAGCCCGCCGTCCTCTTTATCCTGACCCCTGGACCTAGTGTTCAAAATGTCAGCAACTGGAGCGGAAGGTTCTGCAAGGAGCTGCTCTTCCAATCACAGGCCATTCCTCTCCCACTGTTTCTCTCCCACATTTGCTGCTAGGCTCACTAGTAAGACTTTCAGCAGCAAATGTGGGCGCGAAACAGTTTGTGATTGGAGGAGCAGTGAACAGTGTGCTTCCTTCAGCCTGAGGCCTGAAAACCAGCGGCAGCGTAGTGAGTATGCTGGGGAGAAAGAGAAGTTTCCAGGGAGGGGAGACAGAGAGAGAGAGAGAGACTGGCTACTGGACAAGGGGAAGAGACACTGCAGGGGGTGTGGGTGGGGTGGGGGGTAGACTGACGGGGTGGAGGGGAAGACTTACAGGGGTACAAGGCCCCCTACACGAGTCAAGATGGCGGAGTGGCGTTTGCGGCAACAGCAGACCCAGGACAGCTGGAGTGTTAGACAGGGCAGGGCGGAGGAATCTACAGCTGTCCCGAACCTCTCCTCAGGATCTTAGTCACCAAAGCACCAGGGCCTGGCGAGCGTGACTGAATGAGTGACTGTGTGTGTGCGTGTGTGTGAGAAAGACCATGTGCGCGTGAAAGAGAGACCGTGAGCATGTGAGAGAGAGAGCGTGTGCGAGAGGGAGAGAGCGCATGTGAGAGAGAGGGCGTGCGAGAGAGAGCGCATGCGAGAAAGAGAGAGCACACGTGCGAGAGAGAGAGAGCACACGTGCGAGAGAGAGAGAGAGCGCGTGTGCCAGAGAGAGAGAGCGTGCCTGCGAGAGAGAGAGAGCGCGCGTGCGAAAGAGAGCACATGTGTGAGGGAGAGAGAGAAAGCACACGTGCGAGAGAGAGAGAGCGCGTGTGCAAGAGAGAGAGAGCACACGTGAGAGAGCGCACATACGAGAGAGAGAGCGCGCGTGCGAGAGAGAGCGCGCGTGCAAGAGAGAGAGAGTGCGCGTGTGAGGGAGAGAGCGCTCGTGTGAGGGAGAGAGAGCGTGTGCAAGAGAGAGAGCGCAAGTGTGAGGGAGAGAGAGTGCACGGGTGAGGGAGATACCGCATGCGAGGGAGAGAGGGTGTGTGAGAGCGATTGAGTGAGTGTGTGTGTGAGAGCACGAGTGTGTGTGTGTGTGTGTGTGTGTGTGTGTGTGTGAGTTCTCACTCACCCCCACACACCAACACATGTCGGTAAGGGTGAGTGAGTGAGCACCCTGAGACTGGGAGTGTGCCAGACACACACATTCCCACCCTCTCACGCTTTGATGGTTTAATGGTCATCTTTATTAATTACTCCATTTTAAAATTATCAATTTATTGCTTTGACTTTGCTTTTTGTTTCGCTCAGCAAGTTGTTTCTTTTCTTCATACCTCAACTTTTTTTGTGGAAATGCAGGTTTAATGTGCCAAGCCTTATCTCTCCAAAATTTGCTCACTGGCCCTTTGAATGAGAAAAAAAATTGAAATGGGGCCACTTGCGTGAAAAGGTTGGACAAGCCTGTGTTAGCTGTTTACTTGGAGCTTGATAGGCAGTACCGTTCAAGAATAGGGTATCATCTGTGGGGAAAATATGTGTAGATGTGTGACAATGGTATCGGGCTCAATAATGAATAGATAACATAGAAGAATACTTTCCAACAAGCGACCTCTCTCCTCCTTTATGACACTCCGTACCTCTTTGTCCAAATTTTTGGTCGTCTGTCCCAATATCCTAATGTGGCCCTGTGTCAAATTTTGGTTAACACTCCTGTTACTTTCCTGGGACGTTATGCTACCTTAAAGGTGCTATATAGATGCCAGTTGTTGTTGAAGGGCTTATACTGAAAGATTGATATCAGCATGTTAAAGCAATAAAATGCAAAGAGCAAACAGCACTGAATGCTGATATATTTCTACGGTCAAATGACTGATTGGCTGTTAATCAAGAATCTGGTTTGTTTCAGTGGTCATTGCACCAGTCAGGACATCTTTATTAGGGGCAGGATTTGGCTCGGCCCGTTTAACACCCCCACCAAAGTTTAATTTTCTACCTTCTCGGCATGCAGGGGTGAAATGGAGCTTTGACTCCAGCCAATCAAGAACTGGTTATATGGAAAGTAAAATAGATCCAGTCGATTTGTCCAGCATCGCCTGTTTTTGCGCTCCTTCCAAAGTTGAATTTTATACCTTGGCCTCCCTCCCCCCCACCCCCATCTGTAAGATTATATAAAAATTAAAGCAGATTACTGAATTAGGTTAGTGATCATCGAACTGTTGGGCAAAATTACAGAGTTTCAGATGAGACTTAAAGCAGAAGAATTCCTGCAGGAATAGTTTATATGTAGAAAAGACTCAAATCGAAAGTAAGATCATTTAAAAATCACCACATAAATAGCTGTTTATGGGTGATATTATAAAGAGAAGGTTATAAGCATGTGCATGGCAGGAGAAGATGACACAATAGTCAGGTTGTGATTTGTGGAAATTGTCATGGAATGTTGAAAGTTGTATGTTAATGTTTGATATCAGGAGACATTTCACACGTTAAACATTTTGACTCCTGTATCTGCATGTTTCAGCACGAAAATCCACACAGCAGGAAAACATTTTTTAAAAAAAAACAATCCATGCTGGTTGCCTGTAGTACCAAACAATCTTCATCATCAAACAGTCGCTTGGTAGTACAGGACTTGGATATTGCTGAAAAGAGAGACATGTTGCCAAAGCTTTTCATCTTGCACTCATCAAGACAGGAATGCCAAAGTTCAAACAATGACCATTATTTATACAATAGGTGAAAAAAAGTATTGATTGATTAGCAAGTCAACTCTGATTGGCTGAAGCATTGACATGGAGAAAACAACAGGAACTATAGTCTCCCCATGCTCTTGGGTAATTCAAATTAAGTGCAAGGCTTGATCATATTCCATTTGTTTGCTGAGAACAGGTTCCTGCATATAACTGCATGTCGCTTCTAGCAAGCATAAATGAGCCACATTACAAACTCAATTGATGATCTTAAATTGGTTGTTAGTGTAGCTATTAGCGCACTCAGGATTGTTGAGCATGTGCTGCCCAATCGCAGAAACACATCTAACAGTAGACGTTTCATTTTGGGTTTTGTAAGTGTGGGCTGGTTGAGAACTGTCTGTACTCTGCCTGTTACAAACAACTGGAGGAACATACTGTTTGATTCGATCAGCCAATTGTTGGAATGTGCACCTACGTACCCGGCATCTCACTGGCACTGAAGTTCATGTGCAATGTTGCTGAATTATGTAGTAGGCAGAGCGTCTTTTTGGACTGCCGACAGTATTCCATTAGTGGAAAATACCATTTGCATCGCCACTGCATAGTACCAGCCTGAAACAACTTGCTTAACCTGTTGTTCAAATGTTTGAGATATTTTGCCTTTCCAGGATAATTTAGGGTAGACCAGGCACTTCTCAGGGCCGAAAGTGGCAGCCTTTGGTCCGTTTGCAAATTTGTGCGATACACAACAAACAGTAATCTGATCAGTAAAACCATTGTCCTGCAATGTTATTATTATTTATTCTCCTACTAAGAATGAATCAATTGTACAATAATATTGTATCACTCTAGTCAAGATCGATAGATATTTGTTAGGCGAGTGGGTATCAAGTGATATGGAGAAAAGCTTGGTAAATGGGGTTGAGATCAGTCTTGATCTAATAGAATGGTGGAACAAGCTTGAGAGACTGAATTGCCTATCTCTGTTCCTATGTTCCTAGATAAAAATAAGTGTTTGAAAGGGCCCAAAGCAGCTCCTGGATCTCCAACTAATTTGCTTACAGCCCGGCATTCAGCACTTGATCAAGACTTCATCCTCTGAAACATTTTAGTTTACAAGTAATGTCCTGCTCATGATATTATGAGAATGCATGTCAAATGTGTGATTTCTGAGAATGTGTTTTTATCTGTGCATTATTAATTATGGTGAAAATCCCTCCATATTTCTTTAAAAGAGAACATTTGGTCCAAAGTTGCAGTTAATTATCCTAGTTTTATATTTGAGAAATTTATGAAGTATTCATTGTAAACATGACTTTTTAGATACATTACCTGCTGAGGTTGGATATTTAAAATACTAGGCAGCTCATCTTTATTGTTCTGTTGCTGTACCGTGAAACAGTGATTGGGGAGAACTGGAAATGTAAAGCATTTGTTAAATGAAAGTCTGTCTGATCTTTAGCTAAAACAATATTAGCTCTACATTCAATTGACCTTACAGGAAAGCTCTCATTTGAGCGTGCCCTGAGGAAGCAGCAACAGTTGGACAACATCATCTCCATTGTGGCAAAACTGGCCAAGCCTGGTGATACTATTGTCGATTTCTGCAGTGGTGGGGTACGTAATTTTTAAAGGTACAACTTCACTAGCCTTGTGTTGCATTGAGTACACAGTGGGAGGATTTCTGTTCCCACATCTTTCTTGAGTCAGAAGGTCAAGGATGCAATTCCATTTCCAAAACCTAAGCACGAAATCTAAGCTGACACTGGCAGATGTCAGGGGTACCATCTTCTGGATGAGACAGTAAACTTAAGCCTGGTCTGTTCTCTCAGGTAGACACCAAAGATCCAGAGGCAGTATTTTGAAGAAGAGCAGCCCTGGCTAAACGTTTATCTCTCAACCAACATCACTAAGGCATATTATCTGGCATATGGGGCGAGGCAGTGGCATAGTGGTATTGTCACTTGACTAGTATTCCAGAGACCTAGGGTAATGCTCTGGGGACCCAGGTTCAAATCCCAAATTCGAATTTGAATTTAGTAAAAAATCTGGAATTAAAAAACCTGATGATAACCATGGAATCATTGCCGATTGTTGTAAAAACCCATCACTAAGGAAGGAAATCTGGCCTACATGTGACTCCAGATCCTTAGCAATGTGGTTGATACTTAAATGCCTTCTGAAATAGGCAATTACAGGTGGCCAAGCCAGCGATGCCCACATCCCATGAATGAATAAAAAATATTATCTGGTCATCAACACATTCCTACGCTTCAAAAGTACATTAATGCCTGTAAAGGGATGCCCTGAGGCTGTGAAAAGTGCTATATGAACGCAGTTTCTTTCTTTTACTATTATGTTGATGGTCACATTCTGTTTGCTTCAAATGTTATGGCTACTGTATAATATTCAGTTAAGATTATATCAACATTTCTTGTTTTAGTGCAAATAAGTAACCTCATCACTTGCTTTCCAAAAAAGTACCTTTAAAAAACCCAAAAATCAAACTTTAAAAACCCCAATTTAAATAAATCCTAAAAGCAGTCAATGGTGATAATTCTTTGTACTGTTTTTTGCAGATGATATTAAAAGCAGCAGAATTATTTTCAAGGGCTGTAGCTTTGTATCTAAAATTACTCTTTAGTTAAAAAAAACTTATTTTTATTTGGTAAGAATGTCAAGGAATATGGAGCAAAACTGGGTAAACAGGTCAACCATGATCTGATTTAACAGAGGAACAGGCTCAAGACTTTTTGCAATATTCCTATATAATGGAGTATTCTATAATCCACAAAACTCATAATTAGTGAAGCTGTGGGAGTACATGGCTGCGAGAGGTGTCATTTTTGAGAATGTAATTTTATTTGCAGCTCAATAATTGTAGAGAAAAATAAGATACCCTCCCATTTTATTGTACCAAAGAAGAAATTATTGACCCAAAATTTGTAGTTGATGATCCTATTTCTATGATAGGAATTCTCAAAACAAATTCATTTCAAACTTGATATTTGTTTAGACGTTGTACCTCCTGAGCTTGGAAGTTTGAAATACCAAGCGGCTCAACTTCATTCTGTACTTTGCAAAGCATAAGATCTCAAGAATTCAACTGACAGACAGATAAACAAAGGAATCTGCCTTCACAGAAGTATGCGGGTCTGATCGAAATACGTTGCAGTATGCTGACTGACTCACTTGTCTGTCCTGTGTTCACAGGGGCACGTTGGGATCGTCCTTGCTCACATCTTGCCATTATGCCAGGTATGATATTTTAAAACTGTCACAGTCCCTCTGCTTATTCCAGTATGCTTACACCAATATGAAAATTGGAACTCAAGATGAAGGCTTCCTCATAAGATGTAAGCAATGCATGTGGCAATAATCAGCCCAAACACATACAGTATGAGTTACAGAAATCAGCTAAAACTGCATTGTGAAGCTGTGCCAACATTTTTTTTTATGCCGCTGATCATCTGATCTGTTATTTCATACATTGGGCTTTACGCCAAGTTTGTATGCTGGTCTCTTTGATTCAGTGAAGACTTGGATAAACATCTCTTGATTGACAATCGCCTTTCTCTGGCGTTGTATCCAGATTCATCAGTAGGGGATTTGCTGAATGATCCCTCTGCAGCCTAGTATTGAAATACATCAAAGTTCACTGTTGCCTGCATGCTTGCCAACCTACCAGACTCAGAAATTCTGACAAATGGCTTACAAAAAGCTGAGAATATTCCCAAAAGCTGACAACTCAAAGAAAAAAAATGTGTAACTAAAAAACTACCCTGAATGAATGTCAATGACCAAGGTTACCACCTTAACAAGTCTAAATAGATTAAACTCCATCTAATTTAATTGGATTTCAGGGTTTTTAAAAAGTGTTTTGGGATCACATTCTGCAATTTAATTTGACTTTTTACGAAAACTGAAACCCAATGAAAGTAAATAGTTATACTGGGAGCGCAGCAGGCCATGAAGTTATTGGGTTGCAACTAAACTCAATATTTCATCAATTATATGGGGGTGAGGAAAATAACCAAATTACGTAGAGGCGCAATTGTGGTGATGGATTTCAAAATTTTCAAATCTGAAAATGATGGTGCAAATCTGATGGTGCAAATCTGAAAATGATGGTGAAAATGATGGTGCAAGATTTATTTCCAGGAGGAGGTGTAGAGGCTCTGGAGGCATGCACCCTAGGAAATTTTGATTTCTGATTTCATTTTTTGTCTTTTCTGGCAGTTGCAGCATAATTTATTCTGGAACTGTTTTATTTTTTTAGTAATGGTTACAAATCACAATTGCGTTGCTTTTTTCACCATCAGAAGGTAATATTCAGCGAATATAGCACAGGAGGGTTTTAATGCAATACATGTCAACCATCAGCTTTCCATGGTGGCATCAGCTTTTCCAGCTATTGTTCAAAATGTTTCCAGCCTCCAACACCAAGCGTGCATGTATTTGAACAATCCCTTTCAAAGCAATACAGATTCCACATTAGCCCAGCTCACGTTTCCACATGATTCTCACTGTAAGTGGCCAAGATGCGATCTCCAACCCCCACATTACCCGCACAGATTGTGCACAGGCCGTCACAATGCTATCGGTGTGCTTTGACCCTTTTTACAGGCATTTGATAAATTATGGATTTGTTTTTATTTTTAAAGCCAATCGCCTACAGAATTTGTACATTCACGTAAATAATATTGAAAAAAAGTGATTGAGGATGAATTTCTGTTCTTGGTGCCTGAAAGACCAATACTTGAGATGAGCTTCTTACTGAGTAGACTTTGTCCTGTGTTCCAGGTGATTTTAGTGGAGAACAAAGAGGAATCCTTAGTGCGTGCCAAGGACAGACGTGACAACCTTAGTTTAAATAACATCTGGTTCGTCCAGGCTAATCTGGATTATTTCACAGGACCATTTGAGATCGGTGTAAGTAAAAATTGCGAGTGTAATTAAAATTGAAGTCAGTGCCATGTGACAGCGAACAAGGTCACAGTCCTGCTTAATGGTGGCAATACTGTTCTTTGCTTAACCCAGTTCTTGCCCCTTCTTTACTGGAACCGGTAACTCGTGCTGGGCTGTACTTTCCCATGCACTAGAAGGTTACCTTTCTCCCACCCATCCTTCCCCCGACCCCCTCAACCCACTCCCCCAACCTGCGCCACCATCGTCACCACCACAACCAAGTAATTTGGCTGAGTGATTATTTTTCATGTGGAACCTTGGTAATATGTCACAGGCTATTTAACCATTTGGAGCATCACCACCAAACCTATTCCTGTCCAGATGTGCAATTTCCAGCAGGGGCCATTAGATGGGGAGCATTCAGATTAATAATGTGATAAAATAGCAATATTTGCTTTTCTGCTCTTGTGCTGCAACAACCATTTACAAAATCTATCCTTCAACTTCAGTGTTTCTAAATTATAAAATGATATCAATAAGGTTACCTGTCAGCCCAAATGTATCCTTTAATTTAGTTAAATAGCAAATGAATTGATATCTTTATTTTGATATTACTGTGAGCTACTGATGTCTCAGGCTTGTATCTAACCACTCTCTTATTCTCAGAAGCCATCATTGCAGGATAGCATGTGATGGACATTTGTGTTGAAGTGTTAGCTGTTGAAGCTAGCAGTGATCTGTCATGTCATAGAGTTGCAGTTGCTGCTTTGATTTTGTCCACTTCTCTGTAGTAGAGGTTGTTGGTGTGTACAGCTTTTCACACCTTGTTTATTTATCATGCCTAACAAATTTATTAGAATTCTTTGAGGAGGTAACAAGCAGGATAGATAAAGGGGAACCAGTAGATGGAATATATTTGGATTTCCAGAAGGCATTCAATAAGGTACCACATGTAAGGCTACTTAATAAGACCCCATGGTGTTATATTAGCATAGATAGAGGATTGGCTAACTAACAGAAGACTGAGAGTTGGGATAAGGGGGGCATTTTCGGAATGACAACCTGGAACTAGTGGAGTGTCACAGGGATCAGTGCTGGGGCCTCAATTATTTGCAATATATATTAATGACTTAGGTGAGGGAAGTGAATGTACTATTGTCAAGTTTGCGGATGACACAGATATAGGTGGGAAGGCAAGTGGTGAGGATGACACAAGGAGTCTACAGAGGGATATAGACAGGTTAAATGTGAGAAAAACTTGGCAGATGGAATATAATGTGGGAAAATGTGAGATTATGCACTTTGGCAGGAAGAGTAGAAGAGCTGAATGTTATTTAAATGGAGAAAGACTGCAGAAGGTTGCAGCACAGAGGGATAAGGGACTCCTTGTGCATGAATCCCAAAAAGGCAACATACAAGTTCAAAAGGTAATAGGGAAGGCAAATGAAATGTTGTTCTTTATTTCAATGGGAATGGAGTATAAAAGTAGGGAAGTCTTGCTAAAACTATACAAGGCACTAGTTAGACCACACCTAGAATACTGTGAACAATGTTGGTCCCCTTATCTAAGGAAAGATATACTGGCATTGGAGACAGTCCAGAGAAGGTTCACTAGGTTGATCCCGGGTATGGAGGGATTTTCTTATGAGGAGAGGGTGAGTAGATTGGGCCTGTACTCATTGGAGTATAATTGGTTTAGGGCACTGTTGATCAAAATGTTAGCTGTTAGACATGTGACAATGCCTAAATACTAGACAGTGCACTCATCCAGAGAGCAAGTTCTGCCTACGACTGACTCCATGATCGTGTCTAGAAGCAGCCTGGCATTTAGCTGAAGACTAAAATCAGACTCTGCAGCCATTGAGCTTACAACCCCCCTGTATGGTGCAGAATTTGCTCTAAGTCTGCTATAGGCACCATGTCAAAGCTCTGGAACGCTTTCACCAAAGACGGACCTGAGGTCCGTCATGAGAATTTGATGGCAGGAGAAAATCGCAGACAACAAAGTCCTCCATCTTTCTGGGCTCAACAGCATAGAAATCATCCTCCAGAACATTCAGCTTGGAAAGACATGTCTCCCACATGGATGACAACAAAATCCCCAAGCAGATACCCTATGGGGAACTGTCTCAAGGCAAACAACATCAAGACGATCAGTTCAAACAATACAAGAGCACCCTAAAAAAGAGCCTTACAAACTTCTGCATTGCAGAGTACTCTCTTGAGAAAACACAGCTCACTTCGAGGCAAGCACTGAAATTTCATTCAGCACTCTTCAAAGACAATCCGCAACATCCGATATGCCCAGAGGACAGCCAGAAGTGGCACAGCTGCAGAAGTTCCCACAAGCACATTAACAACAACATGACTTGCCAGTTTTGTGGACACCCATGCTGATCCCACATCGGAATCTTCACTCATAAGAACCCACAGAAGAAGATAAAGTCACTTACAACTTGGGCATACTTGAATAACGAGGAGTCTACCTTCTTGATTGGTAAGGGGATCAAAGGTTATGGGGAGAATGGGGTTGACAAACTTATCAGCCATGATTGAATGGCGGAGCAGACTCGATGGGCCGAATGACCTAATTTCTGCTCCTCTGTCTTATGGTCACTACACCACAGACACGTGACTAGTCAGACATCCAGATGTGGACAATTGCATTTCTGATTAGTAAGTATAAAATGAGTAATAGACACTGTCATTGGGCTTGTGACCTCAGTGCTCATATTCACACTGCGTATCCTCGTGAACTTTAATCTCTTGTGCACTTATTGGTAAGATGGTAAGAGGAAAAGCAGAGTCTGCGTGTGTTTTTGAAAGCTTCGCTCCCTTGGTTAATAAATAGTGATAGACATTTGTGAATTAAATATACACATGTGAAGTACATTTACCTGTATTGTGTGAGTATACTTAAGGGGTTTTCTACTAAAATTAGTGCGTGTGGCTAAAATGGTGCCATCATAGCCTCACATGTGGATAGTGAGCTTCTGGTCAACACTGGTTTAAGGAGACTGATTTTCTGTACAAAATGCATGTTTGTTGTTTACAATGCTTTTTAATTTGGCATAAATAGCATCTTTTAATGTTGCTATTGAACAAGAGGGAAAGATGAAACAGCAGGGTATACCCCAAGTTCAGTGCTATTATGGTCCAGCTTTAACACAGGCGTGGACACAAGTGTCATGCACAGTTAGCATCTTGTAATGTGAGCTCTGTTTGACAACGTGTTTTGAAGCCAGCATTCCAACGTTGTTCCCTTTTCTGTCATGGTAGACCTGTGAAAACAATCTGTCAGCACTATCGGTGACCCAGAACAAGGCAGAGCCTCACAGCACCCTGCATTAGTGTTTGTATAACGACAGACATTCTCAGTGGCCACAATCAGTGAGCTTGCAGGTATTATCATTTAGTCAGTCACAGTGTACATGCAATTAGGCTCAAGTGGAGGAGCAGGAACCTGGTTGGGTATTGAAATGTCATCAATGACCCCTTTGGGAAATGCAATAATGTTGTGGCAGTGCACAGTCAGTCAGAAAGGAAATGAAAGCTCTGACCAATGCTTTGGTCACTTGTTTGATACATGTATGGACAATGAATAGACAAATATTGCCAATGATCCTTATGCTAGCCTGGAAAGAGGCAAAAAATTGTTGAGAAAGGAGGTGATCATGATTGCCAGTGCAGTGGAAATTGACTCTAGATGTCCTTGAAGCAGATGGCATAGCCCAGTAGCAGTGCTATCGATTGGCCTGCACCCTACAGAGACATTATCCTCAGTTATTGCTGGGTGACAGTACCAGAGCCTGCCAAATCGATTGGTGACAGAATGCTGGTAATCCAACTCAGGTGCCTACTGATCTCCCTGGCACACCGTCTTTTGTTTTGTACCACTTTTACCATGAAATACTGTATTTGGGGTACTAATGCAAAACAAATCTTCACTGTTAACTTTACCTTGACTTACCGCCTGCTACAGGAATCTATATCCTGAGTGGCAACTAATGGTGCAAGCTCCAGTGAAAGTTTATATAGTCAGAGCTCCTCTGTTGTACAACTCTCCCAGCTTTGTAAATATTCTCATTTCCAGACTATCCATCAAATTAGCAGTTTTCAGCTATTTTAGGTTTTGTATAAACACTGACCACTGCTGTGACAGAAGAATTGCAAAATCATAGATTAAAAAACTTCATGAATCATGAAAATCTTTTTACGAAAACAAAACCTGGTTTTGCATTTGTATAATATGTTTTTTAAAGGCTAAAGCATCTCTCTCTGTTTACAAGCTCCATTGTATGTAGAGTTTCTCCTGGGTCCGCTCCAGAGATCACGATGCATCATAAGCAAGGAAAATACTGCTCTGCCTTAGTTTAGAAAGAAAGAAAGGCTTGCATTTCACTTCCACTGAACATCTCAAAGCACATTACAGCTAATGAGGTGCTTTTTGAAATGTAGTCATTGTTGTACTATAGGAAATGCGGCAACCAGTTTGTGCACAGCAAGCTCCCACAAACAACAATGTGATAATGACCATTAGATAACCTGTTTTGTGATGTTGATTGAGGGATAAATATTGGCCAGAACACTGCAAATTGCTCCCATGCACATCTTCAAAATAATGCCATACCTTTTATGTCCATCTGAGAAGGCATCTGGGGACTCATCTTAACTTCTCACCCAAAAGACAATGCCTCCGACAGTGCTGTGCCTCAGTGCTGTACTGGTGTGGCACACAAGTGCAATGCTTTATTTAAGTGTTACTTCTGTACATTTTGTGTGAGAATGTTTTAGAGCAGGCCTGAAAGGCCAACTGGAAGATTATGTGTTACTTCAAAATGGTGAAGATTCGTTGATTTTAAATTTTCATCCCATTTCCCTACCTCCCATTGCCTGCTGGGCTACAACACTGCTAATCACATCAGCTAGAGATAGCAAGGGTGATTTAGTGGCAGGATTTCAGTGACAGAGATAGACTAGGCCTCACCTGATGCGAAGGAATGAGGGAGAGAAAGAAAATCTAACACTATAAAATGAAAAAGAAATTCTGTGCAGCTATAATCAGAGTAGGAACAAAATATAACATTGAGAGTACTTGGGGGAAGAGTAAGTAAAAAGAGAACTCCATATGCCCCCATAGGTGATGTTGATATAGGCAGCCCTCTTAATATCAGCATGGCGAGTCCACTCGTGTTCTAGTCATACTGATGTGTAGTAAGCAGGAGTCAGACAGGAAAGTCAGACATTGTTTCCTAGCAGAGAATGGTGGAAATTTTCACCGGACCTCCTCTCCCATCCCCGCCCTCCAGCCCACCCCACCCCCTCCCCCAAAGTCTTGAATTCTGTGTCAATTAACATGTTCATGACTGAGATAAATCATCTTTTGTTGGGTAAGAATATCTGGGTATATGGAGCAAGGGTGGGTAAATGGAGTTGAGGTACAGGTCAGCCATGATCTGATTGAATGGCAGAACAGGCTCAAAAGGCCGAATGGATCTACTCCTGTTCCTATGTAAATCAAATCTATGCTCATCAGTTTACTGATGAAATGGGGAAAACAGCAAATACATGAGTGGCTTCTCGTCGCAAGGTTTAATAGGTGTGATTTCCTAAGCAGTTATATTTGATTGGTTTTGTTCATCTTTGACCTTTTCAACTTTCAACTCACATTCATTTTCTCCATTGCTTCAAAATAATTTTCATAAATTTGATTAAGATATTAAGTAGAAACAGAAAATGTACTGAGTAATAAAGCCTTCCCAAACTGATAGTGCCCTTAAGTATCAAAGAGAATGCAAACTGGTAACACTGTGAATTTTGATGCAGGAACACTGCCAAAAGCCTCAAAGGGTTAATCAGACGCTGCCAATCAGCCTTTTCCACCTACATGAAAATTATTACGTTGGAGTTTCAGAAGAAGAGGTTAGCAAGAAATAGAGTAGGAGCTACCTGTGATTATTCTGTTGAAAACCATCACCATGTCAAGCAATAAGTTGTTTGAGTTGGAAAAAAGGGGACATTCGTCGCGTTGTATTGATCTATATTTTTCCAATATGTACGCCAATTCCAGATTTTTCAAAAAATTACCATCATTGTTATGGCCAGCATCTATTGCCCATCATTAATTGCCCTTGAGTTTTAAAATGATGGTTAGCCGCATTTTTGATCATGATTGACTGGCTTGCCAGACCTTTTCAAAGGGAAGTTAAGAATCAACCACATTGCTGTGGACCTGGAGTCACATATAGGCCCCCAGGTAAGGATGGCAGTTTTCCTTCTCCAAGAGACATTGGTGAACCAGATGGGCTTCAGACTCACCACTCACCGATGTTAGTTTTTTAAATTCCAGATTTATTTAATTAATTGAATTTAAATTCCTCAGATGTCATGGTAGATTATTAGTCCATGAGGGTGAGAATAATTAACTCTGTATATTAATCTGCTCTCTCTCTCTCTCCCTCCCTCTCTCACAAGCACAGACACGTGCACGCACACACACACACACAGCCGCTGATATCACTGCAATGCAGCATATTAAAATTTAAAATATGCACTGCTTACTGACGGCATCTGTTGGTTAGTATAACTTAAAATCGTTCTATAAAATGATGATTAACATTGCTGTCAGACATTGTAGAAATCTTTCAGCAACTCCTTCCACATCTCCCAGTGTAAAGTCCTCCTGCTAAATTTGAATGTCCCAAAAAAAGATTGCATTCCAGTAGCAAAAGTAAAAACTATTTTGGTACTTGTTGGAAAATTCATGTAGAAATCTGGACAGGGTGGAATCTTGCTGGAAATGCAGCCTAGAAAACTTTCATCAAACATTTCTGTCTCTCTTTTTTTAATAGCATTAATTTCAAAGCTTTTACCAAAAAGGAAGACAGCTGTTCCAGATCAAATCAGTTGCCAAGCACCGGGAATATTCAACTTCACTCATTGACATCCACAGCCTGCCAGTTCTGTTGTCTTCAGTTTGGCATGTTCCAGTATTGCTCTGTATTCAGAGCCAGTGCCAGAGCAGACCTTGAACTTGCAGACAGATGGAGGAAAGGTGCTCGGGATCAGCATTCTGATATCCAGTGACCACCTGGTGCCATTTGAACTTCACGCGTGTCGAGGCCAGGTGCATTTGAAGGAATCCGTATGTGCTTACAAGCGAAAACCATGGCAAATGCTTTATCCAGGTTTATTCTGCTCCTACATGTGGTAGAAACATAATATCAGACAAATACTTAAAAATAAGCCTTTGAGCTCAAAAGTTGTGCAATCCAGTTCAGTGAACTTGGGAACCTCTTTTTTTAACCCTCAGGGGCTTGTATCCAGGCAGGCAATGAAGGCATCCAGGAGTGTCAAAGATTGGCTGAAAACATATTCTTACTATAGCGTTTTACTAAACTCCTTAAACTGCTCCATGTTCAGCATCAATGAATGTTACTCAGCTATTTAGAGAAACAGTATCTCAGTAAAAATTCTTGAATTAAACTTATGAAAGATAATGTGCACTCTCCTTCCGATATCTTTAATTTTCTCTCTCCCTCTTTAACAGTAAAATAACTCTACCTTAACTACAGTGCATTTAGATCAAAGTATCATGATGTCAGCCACTGAACCTCTGTTTCCAAAAAAGTGGAAGCAATTTTCAAAAAACCATAAACAAGATTCTGCATTCTTTGAGAATGATTAACTTTGATGAGTTGCTGGATGTGTGAACTTGTAAGCAAGTTCTCAACAATTTCATGGAACATGCCTGTTTAAAGTTTCAGGTTGAAGATAATATAATGTTATTATCTGTTGTAATCCCTGAGGAGTGTTGAATTACAACCAGCATACTTGCCTTTAGATCAGAACAGGCGTACATTGCTCAATGAATATACTTGTTGTGCGATTAGCGTAAAGCCAGGATACTGTTAAGACCTGTGAGATGTACACATTTGCTTGTTAACAGTTTGTCTATAGCTCCTCATGTCATCTGAGAAACTGTTGCAACAAGTTGGAGGAGCATTGTGCTTTCCATCAAGTGGGAGGACTAGAATTTTTACATAGAGTCCCTTTTGATAAATTCATGATTTCATTGAAGGTAGGGCTAACAACTCTGGTTCAATGTACCCCTTGAGATTTCATCACAAGACCTCTTGCATTGCCTACACTACAACAGTGACTGCACTTCAAAAGCACTTATTAGTCTGCAAAGCACTTTGGGATGCCCTGAAGTCATGAAAGATGCTATATAAGTCCAAGCCTGTCTTTCTTGGGTAGCTGCGATAAGGTGCTATAACACCGAGCTCTGAGAGTCTCGACTTCCTGAACTCAGCCAGAGTTTTGCAATAGGGAGAGCTCGAATAGTTTGAAACACCCATTCATGAATTTGAGTTGTGGAGAACTTCTTTTTGAAAACACAAAAAGGAAGGAAACAAATTTTCGTTGCCAATGAACTGGAATTCCCCGATACCAAATTGATGCCATGTTATAACATGATTCCTACAGGTCTAAGCTATAGTTTCATATTTTGAGTACTTCAATTATAGTATTATCGCAACAATTAGATCAGAACAAGTCTGTTTCCCTAATTTTAGATAGATTGGGAAATACATTCAAGAAAAGGTTTTAAGAAAAGCCGTCCTGCCTTTACATACCATCTGTGAATTTGACAGTTCTGAATCTACTGTTGAATCAGCTTCCATGCATTGGATTCACGAATTAGTTGCTCTTTTTTAAGTGTCCTCTGTGTGCGCTGCTTTATCTGGATGACATATGCACATCATTGAGTGCTTCAGCTTTTTTTGCAGTTATATCCCAGCTGTGTTAATTTACCTAGCATAATCATATTGAATCTGACAAGTGACAGCTGTCCTCAGTCTCGTTCCCATGGGTCATCCAAATGATGCATGGTGGTGGGAGTTAATTTTACATGTCAAAGATTTAAGTTCATTACCAAAAACAGCAAGAATAAGTTTCACAGTCATGTGGTAACTGACCATAAGTTGCGTGAATCAATAACATAATGCAGAAAGAACCTCCATTTATCTATCTCCTTTTCGAGTCGGGATATCCCACAGTACTTCACACAAGCTACTTTGAAGTGTAGTCACTGTAGCTGAACATGGCAGCCATTTTGCACACAGTAATGAAAAAATGACCAACTAATTGGTTTTCCTGATTGTGTTGGTTGGGGGTGGAGGGTGCAGGTGGTGGTGAGCATTGGCTAAGATACCAGGAGAACTCTCTGCTCTGTAGATTATACCTTACAAAGAATTTACAGCACAGGAGCAGGCCATTTGGCCCAACAGGTCTATGCTAGTGTTTATGCTACACGTGAACCTCCTCTCAACCTACCAACTTTGGCGAGAGCGGAGTTCAAAAAGCCACATCACTTGTGGCATACCTACAGTGTAGTTCTACTGAGACAGACAGGAAATCAGTCTTGGTCCCATCCTCTGCGGGGGGCATAGCCCGTTTGCGGTTGTTAGAGGTACCGACTGATATTAGAGCAAATAAGGTTCAGCGAGGTAACACTGTCGGCCTGAGTTATATTATGTAGCTGGTTCACTGAGAACAATGAGATTTGCCAACCTTAGGCACACTTGGGTATTTTGCCAGCAGCTGGAGTAATTATCTACCTCCTGAGGGAGGATGAAGAGGCATCTAAAACATTTACTTGGGCTGGTGTTGTTGGTAGCTTGGCCAGTGACTTCCTAGTGTTGCTTTTCTTGCAGCCCTTGGCTGGTTGGCACCCAACAGTGGCAAAAGAACCTGTGAGGTATATCCCAAACACATGATTTCTCGCTGCCCCCAGATAAATTGTAGTGGTCAGGGGCAAAGGTATTCACGCTAGTTCAGATTTGAATGAGGATATATCGAGCCTCGGGGTCACTTGTTCACTGCAATAGTTTTAGAATGAAGATAAGATGTGGAAAGTGTCCAAGACGAGCCACATCATCAATACAAGGCATTAAACACTCATTACTAGACTATCTTATGCTCTCTTGGCAATTGGTTACATAGTTGCTTGGGTGGTACTCAATGTGGAAAAGAACAGAAAATTGATGTTTTGTAGTTTTATGGTAATCAGTGATTAACTTAAAATGGAGCAATAAGAAGTATCTTTAATTAGATCAGAAATGCTGCGTACACTCCATAAAGTTTAAAGAGTTTGAGTAAGTGAACTTCATGGTATAGCACAGTCACAAAGACCAGGAAGGCCTCTGGATCAACACCGGGTGAATGCTAAGCCAGCAGATCTCACTGGACTGTAGTAGAGTTGGCTTCAGTTTCAATCAAGTAGAGAAGGAGAATTCAATCAGGCATTCTGCTGCCAATCGCTGCTCATTGACTGGAAAGCATACATATGGGCATTATAATTGGCTATAATGCTGTCTATGAAAGAAAAAGAAAGACTTGCATTTGTGTAGTGTTTTTCATGAGCATTGGAAGTTTCAAAGCGCATTACAGCCGATGAAGTACTTTTGAAGTGTATTCGCTGTTGAAATGTAGAAAATGCGGCAGCCAATTTGCACACAGCAAGCTTCCTCAAACAACAATATGATTAGATGATCTGTTTTTGTGATATTGAACCAAGGATAAATATTGGCCAGGGCACTAGGGATAACTCCCCTGCTTTTTTTTGAAATTGGGTAGATGTAAGATATCCATGACACAATCAGGCTGATGATTTGAATGACTTATCCAAAAAACGGCACCTCTGACAGAGCAGCACTTTCTTCATGCTGCATTGGAGTCTCAGACCTTGAATTTTGTGCCTGAGTTCTGGAGTGGGACTTGAACCCGGAACTTGTGACTCAGGTGATAGTGCTACCAACTGAGCCCTGGCTGACACTCTGTGGCTATTTCCTTAACTGCCTCTTTTCCTTTGCAGGTAGCACTTCATGCATGTGGGGTAGCAACGGATATGGTGATTGATCGTTGCATTAAGGCACTAGCAGCCTTTGTTATCTCTCCATGCTGTTACGGCTTCATACAGAACACGATCAAGCCCACGTTCCCCAGAAGGTAGGGCCTGACCCTTTTCTGGGCAAGTAATGTAGCCTCCTGATTTTCATTTTCATGCTTTGGCCAGCACTTCCCACTGGGATTTGTCTCTGTGTATGTGTGAGTCATTTGGGCAGCTTTTTTGAATAACCAGTGATTCAAATTATAATTTTACTGCATTGTTAATTTAAAAGCTTTGTTTGTACACAGATCCCTGAATGTTCTGCCTAGTTGGCTATTATAATTTGCTATCGAGTCCTTTTCTCCACTTTCCCAGCCACCTGCTGGTTTAAACATAAACAATACTTGGAGTTATCATTAAATGAAATATTGATGTCCAAAAGTAATTTATTCTGTTTTATCACATAAAACTATATCCCTTATCCATTCACATCTTCATTTTGGCTGCTGCCCTGGACCAAGGTGATTATTTCTTTTTTTCTTTCTGTTCTTTTAACCCTTTGGACCCTTCTCTCGTTTCTCCACACCCCCCGCCCCCCCACCGCCCCCTTCTTGTTATCCAGTCATGCCTCTTTTCATTTCTTCCCTCTTTGGGGTACTTGGCCCTCCTAAATCCTAACTCTTCAATGTTCCTCGACCGACCTACTCTCTTGCTGAATCTCCTACAAATCTCTGAGAAATCTGTGCTCCTCCAGTTCTGGCCTTTTATACACTCCTGACTTCCTTCACCCTGCCATTGGCAGCCATGCCTTCAGCCATCTAGGCCCTAAGCTCTCGGAATTCCCTCCATCTCTCCACCTTGCCAGCTCCTTCTCCTCCTTTAAGATGCTCTTTAAAGCTCATCTCTTTAACCAGGTGTTTGGTTGCTCATCCTAATGTCTACTGATTTCACTCACTGTCAGTAATTACGCACCTGTGAAACAACTTGAGATGATGTTAAAGGTGCTGTAAAAATGCACCTTTTTGTTGATTTCCTTTAATTATGTTACTGTAGTAACAATAAGTACAGGTAAATGTATTTATGTGAAGAGGCCTTCTCCAGACCTTTTTATTCTGTAGCTCTGCAAAGCCTGAGCCAAAAAGATGTTTTTACACTGGATGAGTCAAGAAGGGGGTGACTTTAGTCAGAGCTAATGTACAATAATAATAACATTTCCTGCAAACTGTTGAAAGCAGATATAACTGCTTGTCAAATCACTTGATTTAAAAATTGTAGTGCTCTAAACTTTTAGTTTTAAGAAAAACAGTTTGAGATTTTGAAATATTTTTGGCCAGCCTCAGAAACTAGCCTTCTGTACTCTTAAGGGTTTCTGTGGAAATCATTTGTGTTCTGTTGAGAGGGCAGTTTACAGCTAATTGTGCATTGTATTCTAACAATGTAAGAACAGTGTTTGTGAGTGTTAAGGAGTGCCGTCATGATTTATAAACACATTCAAAACCTCCTGCCCACCCCCTCACTTTAATGGAATGACTAGAGGATCAAACTGTGGTTCCTACTTAAAGAGATAAATGCCTGCACTTACAAAAGCCATGGTACATTCTAAACCATATACAGTTATAAATATTTACCACAAATCAAAAGCACCCATTAAACAGTGAAGCAAATTGCAATTCAAAACCAAATACAAAATTCTTCATCACATTTGACATTTTCAAAGTTTGGTTTTGTTTGTGTAACACAGTTTATATTATGTTTACAATACCACGTGTCGCAAGGGTGAGAGAAAAAGTCTTCGGCCTCCAGCTTAACTGAATGTTGGTACTAACTGGAAAATCACCATACTGAAAATGCTTGTTGGCTAGTTGAACATTATCTTCTGCCAATATCAATGTTAGTGTATCACTATGGGGTGCACCTCAGTGATGGATATAGATTGCAGATGCTGTGAATCAGCCATTGTGCAAAGTCTCTATCCTGTTTTGGTCCAATTATGCTCTGCGAGAACCCTGCAATGTTTCTTTAAATTAAAGACATTAACAAATTCCAGTTGTTGTACCTGTAGTTCTCTGCTCGCAAGGGAAGGGAAGGGAAGGGGAGAGGCTTGTTCCCAGGCTGTTGGTATGGTGGAGCTGATTCAGGATAGGTGGCGAGAAGTTGGGAGGAGATCAGCCATCCACCCATCAACTGTTTGATGTGATTGGCTCAGCTTTAGAACTTGTGCGCTGTCAAAATGTTGTTAAAATAATTTTGTAACACTTTATTTTAAAATTTTGATGGATGCCTGTTTGCAGAATAGTTTGTTTTGCACAGCAACATGCATATCTGAAGTACATAAAGATATACAAGTTTGCACATTCATGTACAATATAGATATGCTTATATGAACACAAACATACCTGCATAGATGCATTCTTATAGATATATACATGACTGGCCATTGCTGCTAGATTATGCACAAGAATCAGTGAAGTGAGTGCCAATGTTGCGTTAAATGTTTGGATCAGATGTAAGAATTAATTATTATTATACTCTTTTTTTATAGCCAAAAGTTCAAGAGCGTTTTGTCATATAAGGTACGTATCATTTGCCCATAGATTTGCACATTATTGGCGAGTAAAACATGCTTGCAGACTCTGGTGGCCCCGCCAACCTTGTGGTGGATGGATCACCGACAAACAAAATGATGTAACTGCAGTTGTTAAAAAGGATTTTTGAGATTGACTGATACATAATCCATTCAGTAATACAGGCAGTCTGGTGGTTTAGACATCATTGTTTTCTGTGAGTGTTACTTTAGCTACTAACATTATCCTTTAAAATCATTGGTTAGTATAACTTTGCATTGATTTAGAATATTGCATCGTCATATTTTTTGCTTTTAACATTACAACAGTGATGACACTTCCAAAGTACTTCATTAGCTTTAAAACGTTTTGGGACATCTTAAAATCATGATAGTCACCTCATAGCTGCAAGTTCTTCCTGTTTTTTAAATTGAAAAGGCCCATGTGGCAGGACACCAACAGCTTGAAAAGAGGAAAGAAGGTGAAATAAGTCAACAAGCCATGGTTAGAGCATAAGACTTAAAGTTTATCAATTTTAGGAAGAAGAGAAAATAAAGGAAGATTTGAGATTCTGGGAAAGACAAGGCATTATAGCACATCGGGTTATCTTTCGCTGTCACTTTTTCTAAAGCTCTGGAAATAAAAATCTTTTTTACTCAGATATAGTCAGTTTCTATTGTCACATTCTGGCTCTTGTTTTTTTTTTAATATATTAATTTATCAACCATATTCACCATTTATCATTCTCTTACAATAGAGAAATCATACTTTATAGAAATTTCTGAAGAAATGTAATATTTCTATTTTTGGTTGACAAAGTCTACTTTGCTTGTGAAGTGAGTTCAGTAGGTTCTCATACACCTTAAGGAGCCTTAGTGTATTGAATTGTCTTCATCTATTGAAAGAAAGGCAAATCTAGACATTCTGAAGATAAGGCAAGAACTGTTGAACCAAAGTACTTCAAGGCATAATCTTATGGAATCAGTGATAAGTGGCTTCAATGGATTAAGAATTGGCTGTATTCCTGTAGGCAGAAAATTGTCATTAATTGTTGTGAACCTGCTTGGAGGCCATTTACCAGCTGTGCCCCAGAGGGATTGGTGTTGGGGGACCAGTGCTTTTTATAATTTTCATCAAGAGGGAAATGGTTTGCAAGTTGGCATGTGATAGAAGAATTTTTGCAAGAGTTTGAACTATGCATATAGATTAAAATACAATGGGGGAATGGGCAAAACTTTGTCAAACGTTATTTAACCTAGCTAAGTGCAGTGTTATGCATTTGGGTAGGAGCAACATGAAGTATTACCTGGAAAAACTCAGCAGGTCTGGCAGCATCGGCGGAGAAGAAAAGAGTTGACGTTTTGAGTCCTCATGACCCTTCAACAGAACTAGGTGAATCCAAGGAAGGGGTGAAATGGGGATCCAGAATCGGTATGTGGATAGAGAATCTGAAGAAGGCAGCTTTTCAGCCTATCCAGAGGATCGAAATCCTTAAAACGCTATGATACCCCGAATATATTTCCACCTGATCCTCGTATTTCACCCCTTCCTTGGATTCACCTAGTTCTGTTGAAGGGTCATGAGGATTCGAAACGTCAACTCTTTTCTTCTCTGCCGATGCTGCCAGACCTGCTGAGTTTTTCCAGGTAATTCTGTTTTTGTTTTGGATTTCCAGCATCCGCAGTTTTTTGTTTTTATTTTTAGCAACATGAAGTATACTTGTCATTTACCATGAGCACAACTGAAAGCGGTTGAGAGAAAAGAGATTTTGATATTTAGTTCATAGTGCCTTTAGAGATTTATGATCACTGGTGAGAAGCCATAGGCAAAACAAATAGGTTATTGGGTTGTATTAACAGCATCAATCAATATATGAAAAATAAAAAAAATTAACATTCTCTTTTAATGTATTCAATTCTTTTGAAGTTAAATTTACAAACAAACCAAATTTTAACAGTGCTGTATCCAAAATGCAAATAAAATAATGATGCAAGTGTGAAGCTAAAGAGGATTCACTTGAATTCACCAGCAACAATAACATCCTTGTGTCTGTGCAGTTTTATTTAATTTGGAGGTGCAGACGGACGGATGTTAAAGTAGCTTATTTAAATTGCAGAAAACCCTGCTGTTGCATTGATCCAGCCATTAGTAATTTAAGTCAATGAGTGCACTGGTTTAGGTTCAATACACTGTCTGCTTCTTTGATTAGAATTTAGACAGGCCAAATTTCATGACTATGTACTTGAATAATTTTTTAAAATTAACATTGAAACTGATTATAATTTTTAACCTCGAGACATGTAACATTACAAGACAGGATGTTGTATTCTGGGTTTCCTAGATGGCTGTGGTTTTACTGGATTGCTGTCCCATTCAAACTGAATTGCTGTCCAAATTCCCACTGCTATTCAGATAACGAATCATCCTGTCTGCTTTTATTTTTAATTTAGTTTTGCACTCGTGTGTTTTCTTTGAAGTCTTTAAGCAGCCATACATTGACAATTAAGTAAGATTCACCTTGGTACATGCTGACAAAATCTCTGTCATTGATCTTTTTTTGTTCCAGGAACACATGGTTCTGTGCAGGTTTGCGGATCAGACAGCTGTTCAACTCCCTCCAGAGCGCAGGATAATTGGTACGAGGACTGACATACAGCTGGTTCTAACCTATATAGCATTGTTGAAGGAGATGGATTAATGTATTTCCTGTGGCTAGAACTGGTTGCTTCATCAATGTAAAACCAATGTCCTGTGTAGTAGAGACCAGTAATTTCTGTGTAGCAGCAACTCATCCTCTTGAGGACACCAAGCTTAATTTTAAAATGATGTTTTTAGAATCAAAGAATCTTACAGCACAGAAGGAGGCCATTTGACCCATCGTGCCTGCATTGGCTCTATGAAAGAGTTACTCAGTTATTCGCAGTCCCCCTACTCTTTCCCCATAACTCTGCAATTTCTTTCTTAACTCTGCAATTTTTTTCTTTTTAACATATAACTCCAATTCCCTTTTGAAAGTCACTATTAAATCTGCTTAACTACCCTTTCATGCAGATCATAACAACTCGCTGCTTAAAAGAAATTCTTCTTGTTTCCCCCCAGCCCCCCATACTTTCTTTCGCCAATTATCTTAAATCTGTGTTCTCTGCTTATTGACCTACTGGCTAGTGGAAATAGTTTCTCACTATCTACTTTAGCAGCCATGCATAATTTCAATCATTATTAAATTTCAATGTAACCTTCCCTATTTGAAAACAAAGCAACTAACTATCTCGTCCAATTTCCACTGCATTTACAAGTGGTGTGATTTTCAGGAAGAACTGAATTCTGGCCACCAGAGTTCCTATCTGAAGCCGGTGGGAATCTCATGAACGAATGCAAACAGATGTCCAGTTATGTCATTTAGATTCTGATCCCATTTTCTACTCTTGCCACCTGACTACCACGTGTTCCTACTCTTGTCAACAAACCATGGTCACTACAGGTCAGGAGATAACCAATTTCACCAATATTTGAAGAGATCCTCAGCTTCTCTCAGGTAAAGCTGAGCTTTTAAAGACACTTTTCTTGCAGTTGGTTTTCTCCCCCTCAATGGATTCAAAATTGTTTGTAGTTACTGTTGTAGGTTCTACACTAATGCTGCCTACTGATTCACAGTCTTACTTTCCCTCTCTGCCAGACTGAAAATTCAGCTCCTCTTTAAGCTGCTGCACAAGGCTCTTAAGAAGTGAAAGCACCTTCTGATTTCTTACCTCCAAACCAGAGAGCTGCCTGCGGAGAACATGCCTCATGCTGGCAGCTCTCTCACCGTACATTAGTGAGGGGGCAACCTAGGAAATGGCACCGCACTGGGTGATTGATATTCTTGGCTCACTCACCTCCCATCCGTATATTGCTCGGACATGGAAAACGGCCCCTATCTTTTTACGTCTTGAGGATTTTGGTTACATCTTCTATTTACATATTTGCTGGTAGAAACCTTACTTTCTCTCAGTGCATTGATGGAAAGGTGCTTGTATCTTTTTTTGCAAGGTTAAAATCATAGAATAGTACAGCACAGAAAGAAGCCGTTTGGCCCATTGCACTTATGTCTGTTAACCCTTTGGCTGGTCCAAGGTGAAGCTTTATTGTGGTGAGTAAAGGAGCTGAAACCTAAACCTAATGAACTGAAAATAAGGACTAATTTAATGGGACCACAAGTTTGTAGTGATGAGACTATTAGGCGTGGCACACTTACCCACTTCAACGATCAGTTGCTGCTAAGATCTAACTAAGTTCCCTCTTCTCTGCGCCAGCAATGTGTCAGTATCAATTTCTCTCTGCCCTAAAGCTTGTTTTTATAACCTAATCACAGAGGAGCGTCCTGTGTTGTAACAATGGACTCTAAAACCCTTATGAATCAAGTTGCAATGTGAACTCACACTCACTAGGAAAAGGATTTCACTCAGTATCTTCATAGAAAGGAGGTACAGAGAAAACTTCCATCTCTCATTCAAGACTTGATTGGAAAGCAAATGCCAGAGGGGGAAAAGGCTTTTCTGATTCACTTTTCCAAGCAGTCTCTTACCAGATTATCATTCTAAAACTTGCCTCTGGTGGACAACATAATCCAAGGTCCTGAGCCAAGAATGGTAAAATGCAGGTTTGTACTTGTGACTCTCCATATGGCAAGAAACTAATCTCAGCAATACCAACATGGGAGCTGCAAATAAGCACCAACTACTTGAGGAAGAGTCAGAGGCTGAGGTCAGCACAGGCTGATTCACCATTTGCTTAGCAACCTGCTCAAGAGCACCACGGTCAGAGACCTGAAAGCAGATTACATGACGGCCCTTTGAGATACAGAAAGATCCATGATCTAGGAGAGCCTGGAAAGGATGCTAAGCTAAATACCTTAAAAAAAAAATAGATGCTAACATGAACTTGATAGTACAAGGTCAAGGAGACGCAGATTTAAAGGGCTGAATAATACGGTGGGGGAGTGGGCAGATGGCATGACCCCCCAGAAACCATGTCGGCGTCAAGCTGGCAGACTCCACGCTGAGCAGCCCCGCAGCAAAAAAGCGTTGCGGTGCTCATTAACCAGGGCTGAACGGGGAGGCGGAAGCCCCACCCTCTGGAGCTGCCAGCCAATCCGATTGGACAACAACTTCATCAGTCTCAGCAGTGCCGGGAAGACATCAGTGGCAGCTGCTGGGACTGCAGCTGAAGTGACGAGCCCAAGGCCTTGGAGCCTTGGAGCAGTTAACAAGACCATAAGACATAGCAGCAGAAATTAGGCCATTCGGCCCATCAAGTCTGCTCCACCATTCAATCATGGCTGATAAGTTTCTCAACCCCATTCTCCCGCCCTTTCCCCATAACCTTTGATCCCCTTACCAATCAAGAACCTGTCTATCTCAGTCTTAAATACACTCAATGACTTGGCCTCCACAGCCTTCTGTGGCAATGAATTCCATAGACTCACCACTCTCTGGCTAAAGAAGTTTCTCCGCATCTCTGTTCTAAAAGGTGTTCCCTTTCCTCTGAGGCTGTGCCCTCGGATCCTAGTCTCTCCTACTAATGGAAACATCTTCCCCATGTCCACTCTATCCAGGCCTTTCAGTATTCTGTAAGTTTCAATCAATCCCCCCTCATCCTTCTAAACTCCATTCAGTATAGACCCAGAGTCCTCAAACGTTCCTCATATGTTAAGCCTTTCATTCCTGGGATCATTCTTGTGAACCTCCTCTGGACCCTCTCCAGGGCCAGCACATTTTTCCTGAGATATGGGGCCCAAAATTGCTCACAATATTCTAAATGTGGTCTGACCAGAGCCTTATAAAGCTTCAGCAGCACATCCCTGCTTTTATACTCTAGTCCTCTTGAAATAAATGTCAACATTGCATTTGCCTTCCTAACTACTGACTCAACCTGCAAGTTAACCTTAAGAGAATCCTGGACTAAGACTTCCAAGTCCCTTTGCACTCCAGATTTCTGAATTCTCTTCCCATTTAGAAAATAGTCTATGCCTCTATTCTTCCTACCAAAGTGCATGACCTCACACTTCCCCACGTTGTATTCCATCTGCCACTTCTTTGCCCATTCTTCTAACCTGTCCAAATCCTTCTGCAGCCTCCCCGCCTCCTCAATACGACCTGTTCCACCACCTATCTTTGTATCATCTGCAAACTTAGCCAGGATGCCCTCAGTTCCTTCATCTAGATCATTAATGTATAAAGTGAAAAGTTGTCGTCCCAATACTGACCCCTGCGGAACTCCACTAGTCACCGGCTGCCATCCTGAGAAGGACCCCCTTATCACCACTCTCTGCCTCCTGCCAGACAGCCAATCTTTTATCTATGCTATTACCTTGCCTCTAACACCATGGGCTGTTATCTTACTGAGCAACCTCCTGTGCGGCACCTTGTCAAAGGCCTTCTGGAAGGCCGACTTGTCCAACCTATTCGTTACCTCCTCAAAGAATTCTAACAGATTTATCAGGCATGACCTCCCGTTGATGAAACCATGCTGACTTTGTCCTATTTTATCATGCACTTCCAAGTATTCTGAAATCTCATCCTTAATAATGGACTCTAAAATCTTACCAACAACCGAGGTCAGGCTAATCGGCCTGTAATTTCCTGTCTTTTGCCTCACTCCCTTCTTAAACAGGGGGGGTTACATTAGCTATTTTCCAGTCCTCTGGGACCCTCCCTGACTCCAGTGGTTCCTGAAAGATCACCACTAACGCCTCCACTATCTCTTCAGCTATCTCCTTCAGAACTCTGGAGTGTAATCCATCTGGTCCAAGTGATTTATCCACCTTCAGACCTTTCAGTTTTCCTAGCACCTTCTCCTTGGTAATGGTCGTCATACTCACCTCTGCCCCCTGACTCTTGAACTTTGGGGATGTTACTTGTGTCTTCCACCGTGAAGACTGATGCAAAGTACCTATTCAGTTCCTCCGCCATTTCTTTGTTCCCCACTACTATTTCTCCAGCATCATTTTCCAGCGGCCCAATGTCCACTGTTGCCTCTCTCTTACCCTTTATATATCCAAAAAAATCCTTGCAATCTTCTTTTATATTACTGGCTAGTTTACCCTCGTATTTAATCTTCTCTCTCCTTATTTATTTTTTAGTTGTCCTCTGTTGGTCTTTGTAGGCTTCCCAATTCCCTGGTTTCCCACTGCTCTTTGCCGCATTGTATGCTTTCTCTTTAGCTTTTATGCTGTCCCTGACTTCCCTTGTCAGCCATGGTTGCCTCGTTCTCCCTTTAGTATGCTTCTTCTTCCTAGGGATGAATTTTTGCTGTCTCCCCCAGATTACTCCCAGAGACTCCTGTCATTGCTGTTCCACTGTCTTTCCTGCTAGGCTCATCTCCCAGTCAATTCTGGCCAGCTCCTCCCTCATGCCTCTGTAGTTGCCTTTATTCAACTGTAATACCGTTACATCTGATTCTATCAGATGTTAATTCCAGGATCTTAGGCCGGGAGGCTTAGGGACTGGGGCAATGGGGGTTTTAAAAGTGAGGGAGCAGGTAGGAATAAAGGAGGATGTTCTGTCTAAGGGGGTCGCCCTACAATCAGCAAAGGGCACCCTCTGAAGAACAACCCTCCACCCCCCCCCCCCCAACTCCTTCTTTCCTGCCCCTTAACCATTCGAGGTTAAAAGTCAGGCTTCCCGCTCCTGCCCTGCTGCCCACGCCAAACATATTAAGGCCTGGGCAATGTACTATTAGGATCAGTAGGCTTGATAATAAGCCTAATTGACCCTTAATTGGTCATTTTAATATAATGGGCAGGCGGCCAATTTTGGCATCTGCCTGCCTACTGTATTACGGATACGAGCTCTGGGATGAGCAGGAAGGTGGTGGGATGGGTGCCCACCCCACTTTACATGCCCCACCTGTGGGAAGTGTAAAATTCAGCCCAAGGTTTTGGGCAAGAGGTGCAAGGGGAATGTGAAGAAGAACTTTTTTACACAGCAAATGGTAATGACCTGGAATTCACTGCCTACTATGGTAATAGAAGCAGAGACGATCAATTATTTCAAAAGGAAATTGGATGGGCATTTGAAAGAAATAAACTTGCACGACTACAGGGATAAGGCAGGGGAATGGGACTGGCTGGATTGCTCTGTGGAGAGCTGGCATAGACTTGATGAACTGAATGGTCTCCTTCTGTGTCATAAATGACTCTTTGACTCTTTAAGACAGTAATTCCATTTAATGTAGTGAGCTCATCGTGATTGAAATGTATAATTTCCCATGAATGCTTGGTTCATATTGGGGTCAAAGTGAATTCTAAAGTGCAGTGAAAGCAAGAGATTATTAGCTAGAATGATCTTCAAGCCACATGGGAAAATTGCTTCAATACACATAATGAGCGGTTGTCAATTTCAGGAATAGCTGGTTAATTACCACCAGGTTGGTGCTTATAATGTCAAATAATAAATAGCAGTGTCTTTTTACTGACTTGGATTATTAAGTATACAGTGGTTAGATGACAGCAAGATTAATGTACAAGTATTTTAGCTATTCAGTCTACTTGCCATCTTGAGACAGGTATGTGTTAGCGATAGTCCACACGTATTTAATTTGATAATGTGGTTAGTAGTACATTTTAAATAATTTAATGGAATGCCCTGAATGTAATTTGAACACTTAAATTCTATTAATTACTCACTAGATAGGCTTATACACAGGGCTTTTGACAGGCAATTAGCATTTGTAAAATGGAAAATAATCCTCCTTGTAATTATCTAAGAAAATTGTTTCAGAAAATGTCAATCCCAGAGACTAGTAGTGCGTGTTGCCTATTGAAGGAAGTTGATCTTAAGTAGCTCTTCTTCAATGATAATGCACAGCACCTTTTGAAGGTTCTTTGTTTTATAAACAAGGGAAAGAGAGAGGACGTGTTCTGTAGGCCCCATTCATTTGCTCAAGTGGATATAAGAGATCCCAGAGCATAATTCGAAGAAGTCTGCCCAATGCCATTGGCAACCTGCCAAATCTCCTTCATCAGCACCTTCCAAACTGCCAACATCTACCACTTAGAAGGACAAGGGCAGCGGACACATGAGAATACCACCACCCACAAGTTCCCCTCCAAGTCACACGCCAACCTGATTTGGAACTATATCACCATTCCTTCGCTATCGCTGGGTCTAAAACCTGGAACTTCCTAACCTGCACCGCACGATCTGCAGTGGTTCAAGAGAGATGGCATAACTCCACCTCCTCACGAGCAATTACGGATGAGTAACAAATACTGGCCTTGCCGGTGATGCTCACATCTCATGAAAGAATTTTTAAAAAAACCTTCACCACCAGCAACAGAAATAGATTAAACAGTCATTTATCTCAGTGCTATTTCTGGGATTTTGCTGTATGAAAATTGGTTGTTGTGTCTACTTATAAATAGAATTAGCCACACTTAGAAAAGAAATCGTTGACTTTGATGCTTTGGAACATCATGAGGAATACACCATATAAATGACAATGCTTACTTTTAACGTATCTAATGTTTGAAACATTAAAACCAGTGTCAGTGGACTGAGTGATGCAGTCTTTGTAAATTTTTAGATTTTTTTCATTTATATCGAATCTGCAATGCTGCTTGAAAGTAATGCACTGAGGAAAATGTAAAATTGGTTTGAAGCTAATTCAGAACTAAGGAGAAAAAAGCTTTTACTTTTTGTTAAGACTCTCAATCAGGTTTGCAAGCCACAACGATCCACATTAATGGGAATTAATGTAATGGGTAGTATTACCTAGAAAGGAGAATGTGAGTGTTCTTTGAGGTGAGGTTAAAGATATGTCACTGGGGAAGAGTACACAGAGCTTCATTGTGTGTCAGAATTTTGCCACACTTGACCTGAGAGTCATTGATGCCAAATGCAAAGCAAAAGTGATCATGTGTTACAAAAATGCTTATATAAAGTTCTCAGTGGTTCCAATAGGTCTGACAACTCAGTGTGACTGAATGTGGCATGGAGCAAACTACAAATGTCAAAAGTTCTCGTTAGCATATAAAAAAAATCACAAAACTTTAAAGCATTGGCGAAACAATAATGAGAGCATTCAGCTAGAGTGCATCATGTGAAGTGGTTTGATGTCAGGCTTGAACTCTTGCAGGACAAAAATAGTGCATATCTAACTTGTTTCCTTGCATAACCTGCGTGGGCATTGAATAGGAAAGCTTTTCCCACGTTCCACGTTACTGCCAATTTGTGCTGTCTAAAATTTGTTATCCACTTGTATTCTCTGTGAAATATGGTTCAAAGTAAAAGTCTAAGCTTTAAAATAAACAATATTGCTTCCTGTTGTTGCCAAGATACAGTATACAGATACAGAATGATAAACTCGTAGATTCTTGGCTGCAACTCCATTCTTTAAATTCAGTTTCAGGATGTGAGTGTCATGGGCAAGGCTGGCATTTATTGCCCCTGCCTAGTCACCCTGGTTTGACGCAACTCTGTGGTTTGCTAGGCCACTTAAAGAGGTTAATTAAGAGTTAACTATATTGGTATGGGACTGAAGTGACACATAGGCCCAGACTGGGAAGACAGCAGCAGGTTTGCTTTCTGAAGGACATTAGGACCCAGTTGGGTCTCTACTACAATCCGACAGTTTGATAATAAGGGAGCACTTCATCCCATGAACTCATAATAATGCATAATGTCCAACATTAGATGTGATTCCATAATTGGACAGCACTTGAAAAACAATCCTGATTGTGCTAAAAATTACAAAAAACAACTTAAGCCTATCAGTTGCGACTCTCAGTGTGGCTCACTTATGCATGCTAGAAGCTGCATATATTCACAAACAGAGCCCTGTCCTTTGCAGGCAGAAGGAGCATATCCACACATAACGCCTTTTTCAACTAAACTAAAGCTTTGGGGGCAGCCAATTCCTGATTCATTCCCCATGGCCAATACCTTGACCAATCAGAGTCAACATGCCCGGTTTGAATTTAAACAAAAGCTTGGCAGTTAACTGTTCCCTGGTGCATTCTTTATGGCAATGCCTCTACCAATCAGAGCCCACTTGCCAACCAATCAGCACTCTCTTCTCATGCAGTATAAATTGGTGCTCCCCTTACTATTGACATTCTTGTGCACTGTCCTGATCAGTGCAAGATGAAAAGCTTCGACAGCATGTCTTTTCTCAGCAATACTCAAGTCCTGTCCCACCAAACAACTATTAATAAAGTTTGTGCTTTGTGTTGTCTTTATTTTTGGATCTCGCTAATATGTGGTTGCTAACAACACTACAATTGGGAATTTTTTTCAGGGAAGAAGTGCATGGGACTGGTAGATCTGGATCGAGCCTGTTCAGCAGAGGAATGTGGATACACGGTCTATGTGACATCCATGGAGCCAGACAGTTGTTCCCCAAAAAACAACCTGATAGTGGGGAGTTCCTCAGGTCATTGCCTCGGTGTAACTGCATGATGTCACATACCCAGCAATCAAAGCACTAGGACAACAAGAGAGCCAAGTTGTTTCACTGTGATCTGCTTGTCATCAGACCACCTCTCTAAATTATCTTGTTCAGTAGCATACTGAGGCTTTGTGTAGTCGATATCCTGCAAAGCATCCCTAATCCAACAACTTCTTGTGCCCAATGACTTTTGCTTAATGGAATGAGATCCTCACACTTTTCTTGAATGACTTAGATGGAAAGTTCAGTTCTTGATTAATACAACAAACCTCCAGCACAGTTCGACCTTTTTTTAGCAAATAGCAGTTATCCATGTACTTCATACACGTGCCAATCCTACCTTTGTGTTTAATTATGTTCTACTGAAAATGAAAGTCACTGAACCATCTATGTGTAATTGGACTGTACCAGGAAAGAAATATTTAGCTAACTTTTCCCCTTTTACTTCATGTCACAAAGCAAGTCTACTTGGATTGTAAAATTCACACCGTTCTGGCTTATTTAAAATGGAGCCAGGAAGTATTACCTCCTGCAACGTGAAAAACTGACATTGTACTTGACAAAGTCACTGTTGATGTATTATTGTGGCAAAATTTCTGTTTTCTTGATAAACTGCATTCTTGATGCCTCCAAATAATTCAACAAAATTTATACCGATCTCAGTATTTCATCCTCTGCAACCAACACAAAATAATGCCAAAGGTGGAATTGTCCAATTGGCTGAAAAAAAAATGTTACAGGTCTCACTACTGGAGATGAAATGATTAATTTATTTATTTTAAAGAAAAAGACTTAAATCCCTTCCCTCCTAATCTTTCTCAACTTCTAACCCCCACGTATCATTCTCCCTCTTAACGTTTGTAAAACCACTGTTTATGTTGCTGCTTCCTCAGTCATCAGGATGTTCAAGACATGTCCTGCATGAGTAAGCAAGACCTACCTTACGCATGTGATTTTGAATAATGGGTTGTCCTGTGGCTTAAAGCCATGGGTTATAGTTTAATCTTCTACATGTATTTCCAGCAGTTGTCTAGTTTATTTTAGGTTTCCAGCATTCTGACATAACTTTTTATCCTTCTCTTTTATATAGTCATTTTCTTACACGAGTATTAAATTTCATATGACAAAATCATTTTCTGGATATAGCTTTTTAATTGATTTCTAAAATCAGAATAAATAAGCAGGACGTAATGGCATTTTTAGCCAATGCTGGTCAGGAGAAATTAATATAGGATTCAGTACTCAATGGAGTTCTTATAATTGGATTTTTCTATGATTATTCTGATATTGTGGTACTAATAGGAATTTTATTAAAAGCCAACACCTTAAGTGTGGTTGATAACCTGAATGTTTCATAAGGTTATATCATTTCTTCCTTATTAAGAAAAAACACATCAGTCATCAGTATTATTTGTTTCACCTTTATTTTTTGAACGATTGCTACCTAGAAAGTTCTAACAACCAGGTTAAACATTTTGATTCAAGTCATTTGGAAAGCAACTGGCAAGTAAAGGAGACAAATGCAAATTTTTTTAAAATCAGGTGTATTAGCAAATTTGTTGTGAGTAAAATCAAGATTTAATATTGATATTTAAAATGAGCAGCTCACTTCATTATGTAATATGCTGTAGCCAAACACATATCCTGTTAGTGTGTTTCATATCAGTTGCACAATTAGATTTGTCACTCTTGTATTTAATTATCACGTCTAGACTTGTGCAGCCAAAATTTAGTTTCTGCCGTTGCTCAGAATAGATTGAGGAGATCCTAAATATCCCAGACACTGACCACCCTCACTTAATCTCATCTTTAAAAAATAGTCAGACCGCTTACAAAGTGATACTTTGTCACATGCTTGCCTCTATGCTTCAAAAGTATGTCATTGTCTGTAAGTGCTTTGGGATGTCCTGTGGTTGTAAAAGGCACGATATAAGTGCAAGTCTTTCTTTATTCCTTTCCATTTTCCAAATGATGGTGCCTCCTCAAACAAGTAACAAATTCTTTATTTTCATTAGTTTTATAAAGCCAGTAGCTTGTTCTGAAATGATTGAGACTTAGGTTGCTATAGAAACAAAGATTGCGGAGGTGTCAAACCAACCACGTGCAGCTTCTTTAAGCCTTTTCAGTGTTAATCTCCTATTGGGAAACTTCCCCGATTAGAAATGACACAGGTTCTACATGAAACCTGAAAAAATAACAGCACAATAGAAATAAGGCTATGACTCATGGTGGTCATGACAAATCATACAGTTCAAATGGTGCAGTACTCATTTTTTTGTAAATGAAAGATGCTACACATTTTGCATGACGTTGTAGTTTATGCCATCTGAGTTCAAAAAGCTTTTCTTTGACCAGTTAAGTAAAAGGAAAGGACCAATACCGGAATTTTCCATGTCCGCAAAGATACCCCCGCAATTTAAATAGATAACCTATATTTGTTGATATTTATTCTCAAAGTGAAATTCTCTATAATGGTCT